>NW_026555064.1:13612500-14812500 GCF_021234165.1 Pteronotus mesoamericanus
TTAAATTTTGTTAGATATTTCTGAATATGTTGTGGCTATTATTTTATTCTTTTTTGAATAGTTTTATGGTAAATAACTATGCTCAATTCTCTGCTGTGATACAGTTAACTGTGACCACACTAGGAGTCTTGCCACACAATTATTCTTATTGTTCACTATTGTATTTAACATTACTGCACCTATTTGTAATCTATAGCACTTTTGAGATTTCCTGTCATTTTCTTTCTTGCACTCTTCTTTTATGCTTGTATTATTAAAAACTGTTCTTATGGAATGAATTATCCCACAATTTAGTGACTTAAAAGAGTAAGTATTAGCTTACTGAGAGTCAGAGAACAAGGTGCAGTGGAGTTGTTGGGGGCATCTCTCTCACACGAAATCTCATCTGAAGCTTGATCCTCTAACAAGTTCAGTCATGCATTTGTTGGCAAGATTCAGTCTCTCTGTTCCTGTTGTTGGGCTGAAGTCCTCAGTTTTTCAATGGCTATTGATTAACTCCTTCTATTCCCTGCCAAATTAGCTTCTCTGTACAGCACATCTCACGACATGGCAGCTGGCTTTCTGACGCAGCTAAAAAAATAAGAGAGCAAGACAGGGACAGCAATGTGGAAGCCTCTGTGTAACCTAATCTCAGAAAATGCATCCTATCACTTCCGCTGTGTTGTATTTTCTGGATACTAATTGTTACATGCAGTGCGGTCCACACTTAAAGAAAAGACATTATACAAGGGCATGAACAGTAAGGCAGTAATTAGAAACTTAGAGCTGTCTACCACAGTGATTTTAGTTCATGATATATGTATAATGTAAACATAAATAAACATATAGAGAGCTTATTTATTTACATCTTCTTTTTAATCCCTAATGGAATTTGCTGTTTATCTCTTTTTTCCCCTAAATTTACATTGCTTACAGCATTTTCCAAATTTATTGTATTTTGTAGAAGAAAAAGAACTTTTGTGTTTCTATATTGGATTTATTAAATTTTCATTTTATCTTCCTTAGTTATTTTCTTGTCAATTTTTCAATTTTTCTCTGTATGTTTATAACTTTTTTATTTCATATGAAATTTTTAAAGTCTATATTTCCTCTTAAATAATGCTTTAACTATATCCACACATTCTAATGTATAATATATTTCATTGTAAAGCAGCTCTCAGAATTTTATAATTTCTCTTAGGATTTTTTCTTTGACTCCTGTTTGTTGAAGTATATATTTTTTAATTTCTGAATAAGGATATTTTTTTCTATTTATCTATTGTTTATAAATTTATTCTATTGGAGCCAGAGGTTTTAGAGTGAATATGTCCACACTTAATAAATTATTGAACACCAGCTTTGGGCAAATAAGTATTCTTACATGTGAGATAAGACACAGTTGGTGTTTTTACATGTCATTGAGTCAGATCCGACTCCTGCCAACTCTAAATAAGTGATGCCCACAATGTCCTGTCCTCAGCTGCCCTGCTCAACTCCTGTAGACTCATACCTGTGACTCAAAGACTCATACCTTCTTTGATGGGGTCAGTCCAGCTCTTATGTGGTCTTCCACCTTGTTTGTCACCTTCTATTTTCCCCAGCACTATTGTCCTTTCCAAAGAACTCTGACTTCTCACAATGACCCCAAAGTAAAACAGCTTCAGTTTAGTCACTTTTCCCTGCAGGGATGTTTCAGGCTTAATTTGCCCTGGAGCCCATTTGTTTTTTATTTCTGGAAGTCCAGGGTATCCATGGGGCCCTTCCCCAATCCCATATTCCAAAAGAACCCAATTTTTTCCTATCAGCATTCTTTAATATCCATTTTTTTGGCATCTGCACATAATAATTGGGAATAAAAGGGAGTGGATAATCTTCTATGGGTTATTTCTATAGTAACTGTACATGTTTTCCACCATTGATCAAGAAAAAAAAAACACTTCTATCCTCCCCAAAACATCTGCTGAAACAGATTTGTCTGTAGAAAGGGTTCCCAGATTTGAATTGCACTGTTCAAACCATTGTCAGTATTTAACTAATAACTAGTTCCATTTCTGGGGCTATATTTAAGTATTCATTCTTGTTACAAGTTGTCTTGTTCCCAATACAGAGGAAGTGAATTTTTAGATGTCCTAGCTAATTTTCAAGTCAAACTATCATTGTTGATTGCCCAGTTCTGTCAGAATTGACCTCTTGCTTCTCAGTACCTTTATCCTGAATATAATTTAGCAATTATAAAACTTATTTGCTATTGTTCCTTCACCTGTTGTTCAAATGCAAGTTGCCTATAAACTCTTGAAATAAGGGACCATGTGGTATTCCTGGGTATTTCTCAGTATTCATCTTGTTCTCTGTGAAAATAGTTCAATTAAAAATAAATACATACATGAATTAATATTATAATAAAATAAGATAATCATAAACAGAAATTTTCATGAAAACTGAAGCCTGCAACCTCACAGTGATTTTTTTTAGGACCCTGACAGTTAATTTTATCAATAATATATTCATTTTATCTCATGAGGCACAATGACCAAAGCAATATAACAATGTGACAGGTAATAAATATCACTGTGAAAAGAGAACATGGTTTGGTTTTATTTACAGAAATGTAATAACTTATCTGAACAATCATATACATTACTAAATGTAACAAATATTCTCTGAATTATATATTTTCTTATAAGGACAAATATATTCTTCATATAAGCGCTTTACAACATACTCATTCATAGATAAAAGTTTTTGTTCTCTTTATTTCATGTGCTATTAATTCATTAAATATTGAAATTGCTCCCATTTGCTTCTGTTCTGAAATGAGCAATCTGAGCAGGAAATAGAAAATGAATTTTCTGTAGATTTCTGATGTTTCATTTGCTGACTAGTACTTGCATTAGTGTGCTGAGGCTATCAAAACAAAGTATCACAGGCTGGATGAACTAAACCATATAAATGTATTTTCTCACAGCGCTGGAGCCCAGAAGTCCATGACTAAAGGTGTCTGCAGAGTTGGCTTTTCCTGAGGCCTCCTGCCCTGGCACACAGGTGTCTGTGTCCTCACGGTGTGCCCGCAGTACTTTCTCTATGCACACCTCTCTCTGTGGTCTCTCCCTACAGTCAGGTCTCATTGGATACCACCCTGTAGGCCTTGCTTGAACTTATACTGGCTTCACATTCAGAGCAAAGTTCTACTATGGCCTTTTCCCTGTTTTCAGTTTCTCCTTTACTTCCCCTAACAAAACTCCATTCTATCTAAGTCTTCTATCATTAAATTCTATATCATAGCCCAAACTCACCCTTCCTATATAAGCCACAGTCACCATACTCAGAAGTGTGACCTAAATTCAAAAAATAGAAAAAATACAGATTATTTTTCTCAAGAATCCTTTGGGATGTGGAAAACCAAGTGGCAGCAAACTGGAAGACAGGACGCAGCGAAATCACAAATTTTAATATTGTGACTTCAGGTGCAGGGGAGAGTGAGGTTATAATAGTTTGTGTCACTTATGCGATTGTTCCAATTTTTTTTGACTCATGATGTGATGTTTTCATATGCATGCAGAAAAGCATTTTTCATTGATTGATGGCATAGCTTCATGGGGCGTGGCATTGAGGGTCCTCAGCAGAAGCCATTTTTACCACAGTCCAACGGCTGGTCTTTACTATCGTCAGTGTCATAGGAATGAACTGTACAAATAAAAGTCGTGAGAGAGTAAAAGGAATAAATTGGACAACTGGTTCATTTTTTAAGTGATTATATATATATATATATATATATATAGCATGCACTATGTGTCATGCATGCTGTTAGTGGTTACCAATGGTGCAGCTATTGTATACGTAGACAAAAGTACACCTGCACTGAGTTACTGCCACATTTGAGACGATCTGGTCAAATGTAGGTAGTTGTGGGCAGAACTGAGAAAAATTAACTTATGTGAGTTGATTTGCAAAATTTTGTACATGGTTTTATTTTCCTCACATTGCACATGAAGTTTACTTTATTCATTGGCCAGTTCAGTTACCATAAGTGTGTTCTTCCCCTGGCAGATAACAGAAGCACTAATAGGTTGGAAAAGGGTGAGCAGAAACATGCAGAGATCCCTAAGTCTTTTTCTGGAGACTGACACGCTGTCCCTATCACCATATTCCACCAGCGTGGTCAGGGCAGCCATTTGGCCATACATGATATCCAGGGCGGAAGAGCGAATGCTCTGGCTCTGATGAGCATGTATAATATGACTACAACATGGAGATAGGGACTTGTTCACAAAGTTCAATCTACCACACAGATTATACTAGCCTGCCTCTTCTTCTGCCTCTTCCTACTTCTCCATGATGAGGCAATAAGAAGTAAACTGCTTCCCTTGTTTGTGCAGCCAACTCATCAAACCCCTGGAAGGACAGCTCCTTTCTTCCAAAGTAAGGTGCAAGGATGTTCCTGTGAAATTGAAAGACACATTGAATAGCGAAAATTACATATAAACAGGAGATATAAAAGTAAATGTATAAATTGAATTGCGCTCATTGATACAGATTTTTGTCACTAACAAAAATTTAAGCAATGCTTTAATTAGATGGGTTCATTCATTGATCAAAAATATTTAAAGAGTCTACTCTTTAAATTTACTTAATCTTTACTATTATTGGGAACTATAAAAGGAAACTGAATAGTAGCAAAGAGGATTTTAGAAGCAATTTTTTAAATTTAAGTACAATAAAAGATGACATGGTTGTATAGGACTGAAGGTAAGAAGATGATGAAACATGGATATGTTAGAAGCGTGGAACGGATAGAGCTGTGCGTGTATGGTTTGAAGGATAGGTTTGTAGGACGATCCCAAGTTTTTCACCTAGAACACGTGAGGACATGGATGTACAATTCAAAAAAGTGAGGATTAATAGAGGAGGCCATTTTTAGAAGAAGAAATGCAAGATTTCATTTTTGAAGATGCGTAGAGGCAGTTGTGTGAAATAATTAGTTGGATCTATGATGTTAAACTTCATAAAAGTATTTGGAGGTGCATATATGATGAAGTGCATTAGCCTAATTATGACATTTAAAAATGAGAGAGAGAAAATCAGTTTGAAGACGAATGGAGAGTAGAATTGTAAGTAAAAGTCTTGGACTCACACAGGTATTCGCATGTCATTTATTTTGCAGTGGGTCTCAGAAAAGGTGACAAACAGATACATGTATTATATAATGAAGTCGAGGATGACAAAATTTCAAACATTAAGAAAAATGTCACCTTTACATGATGCTGTTGGAATGTTTACATACTGACAACTAAATAACAATGGATTTTGCAAGAAGAGACAACATTAAGCAAGGACAGTGTTGCTGACAGGGTCGGAATGGGTTCTGACATTTTTACTTTGCAGCCAACATGAGAAATTTAAAGAACTAAGACCATTTATTTATTTATTTATTTATTTATTTGATCCATTAAACTTTTAAATCCAATCGACATGGAAAGTCAATCCTGGGAAATAAGCGCTGATAAGAGAGGAGGAGTTGTAAATTGTAACTTTTATTTTCTCATCATGAAAGCCCGATATAAATAAAACCTTCATTGATCAGATATGAAATTACAACATTAAATGTCAGTTTCACTAAAAAAATACTTTTGGACAGTCAGAATGGAATAAAATAAAATCGCCTTTGCCAGGCATGCAGATCTCTAGAGTAATACATTTACTGCACTATTGTATCCCACATTTCATCATTCAAACATATCAATGAAATTATTTCTGGGTTTAAAATGATTTTCGGTGACAGAGGAGCAATGAAAAGTTTAGCTGGATCTGGGAATGCATAAAATTGTATTCTGAAATAGGTTTCTTTTCAAATGTAATTATCAATTTTCTTTCGCTTTCAGGAGAAAGTAATAGGGATATTGATCAAGAGTTCCCAAAGTATCACCCTCTTTCCTTTTCTCTATATTTCAAAGACTCAAAGTCTCAGCTCTGAAAGAATAAGTAAATCCTTTATAACAAAAATCAGTCCAACTAGCCATGGACAAATACACATTTTGTAGTCGTTTTTGTGGAAAGAAAATTGCGTTATTAAAGTTTACTGAGGACATTTACCTGTGGTGTTTGCTGGGGTGCCCTTCCCCCTTCCTCACCCTTTGGTGGTATTATTAGGGGTTCTAATTCCATAAACTCAGCTCCGAGAGGCTGGCTATCACTATCACTATTATTTTATTGCTATTACGGCTACTGGCCTACAAGAACCACGTATTACATTAGGAACTTGAATGAGCTAATTGTATATATTTTAAAAAGATGTTCCCCATTAGAATTTTTTACTAGAATTTAATAAAACATGCAGTTTTTTGTCCTCTAAAAATATGTAGGTTATTTTTGGAGAGTAAAAGTTAAGCAAATCCATGAAGAAAGTTTTTAGAGTATAGTCACAGTAAATGGTTAAATTTATGGAGATACATTGTTAGTCAATATTCTAACTGAGATAGTTTGTATCATTTTAAAATTTTTCCACCAACATCAAAATCTTGAATGACAAATGGAGCATTCTAAGTCCTTTTCCTTTCTGAAAGGCTTTGGACAACTCTCAGTCCTGTGCTAAGCCTTCCTTGTGCAGCAGCAACTATTCATAAACAGATGTAGAGGTAGCAGGACGAGAGAATTTCCCAGGAATGAAGTCTAATCCACTAAAATGGCTACCTGCCTGGACAACAAGAATGACTTATTTTTAGAGAGCTGTAAAGATGTAAAAGTAAAGTAAAAACTTACCATTGCTAACCTAAAAATCTCTAATAAACTATATAACTATCCTTTTATGTTATTTAATTATAAAAATAACTTTCTTCTGATTAATGTATAATACTTAACAGAGCTCATTTATATACTCATCTGTATCATATAAAATGACAATAACAATTTACTAAGAAATCTGATTTAAAAGAATTAAATTCATTAATTTCATAACATCATTACTTATTTGTATACAATAATAAATGATTTTCTAAATAAAAATATTTTAAAATGTCTGATTTTGTATACATAGTTTCCATCACCCTGGACTAGGTGACTTGAAGTTGGAAAAATGAGCTGCAGCTTAGTTTTAAGGTAATGCAAATATATCCAAAAGCATTCTAATGGTTCCAATTCAATTCCAGTTGAATCATTAAAATATCTTACTTTTAATTTAGGCATTTACATTTTTCATATCCGCTGTTTATTCAATATTTCATTGATCTCCTCAGAAATAAATACAAGACAAACATGTCAAACAACATTGGGGAAAAGTACTAATTTCTATTGTCACAGTCATTCACAAAAAGAATACCATAAAAATGAACTAAAATATTAATGACTTGATTACCTTTTTAACCTATATGAACTTCTCAGTATAATATATTAATAAAACAGTAATATGTTTTCTTTTAATGTGATTTCTCATATTAAGAGGTTGACATTCCATATTAGAGAGTAGGGCATATTTTAGTGCTAATAGTACTGGCATTTTGCTCAAACAGATGTCCATTAAAAATCAAAAGACACCTAACATTTGCCTATAATCAAAACTGGAAAAAACAACTAAAGACTAACAGATTAATATATCTCAAAGAACTAATTATTTCTCCAAAATTTCTCTTACTCAGTAAGCCAGTATAATGTGTCAGTCGTATAAGCGGATGTAGTGTATCAGTTGAATCTGAGTCTATTTATTGGTCAGATAAAAAAGTACACACTGCATAGAATAGAAAATCTTCCTAGGTAATCATTACTGCCTTATATAACTTAGACATATTATTTCAGCCCATTACTTTGAAAAGGAAAGCAAAGTTCAAGTTCTTTTGGTAGGGAAAACTTGAATCACCCATATGTGAATGGCTAGTATATTTTTAATTAAGCCATTTTCATTATGCATTCTTGCACATATATGAAATTTGAATCTGTTTGTTTTATGGTTACTTATTTTTTAACTCCAGAAACATTCTCTATTTCTTAGAGCATTTGTAATGTTTATTTATGTGAATGTTGACTGCAATTACTAACCATTTTAAAATAGTAAAAGCCCTGCCTGTTTTAAAATAAAAATATATCATATTAGCTCTTCTAGCCAGTTTCATTTGATCAAAATGTTGCTTTCTTTAAATATCATTATTTTTCTTTGTTTCAAGAACATTAGATCAATTAACATTACTATCAAAATGAATTTTGCATGTTATATTTATCACCCTTGAAGATTTAGAAGCTAAAGTTGCTCTATCATCTGTGTTTATAATTGTTTAAGATCTGCAATAATAGAAAATTGAATGAGGGTACAGAGACATCATTCAGAATATAAACTCTTAATTTAGTACCCTAGGAGACTCAATTGTTTAGCTTTTTATTACTCATTTGCTTCAGTCTCCAACATTGACACTAAAACTGCAGTGGTTTAAAAGCTATCTTCTCACAAATTTTACCTTCTTGATTCTTAACAGCAGTATTTTTTTAATTGAGCTCTAATGTTTTATATATTTCAAAAATATATAGTGAAAGAGATCATTTAAAAATTGCCAGCTGAATATAAATGATGAATATAAAAATAAGTGACCATGTAAAGCAATAAAGATGAGATCACTGAGTAACAAAAAAAAATCTGTTTTAAGATATATATGATTTATAATTTCTTGCAATTCTATAAGCTTTAACAAATATCTCAGAGGAATTAAGGAAGTAATAAATGTTTGCATTTAAACAAAAATAAGTTTTCCAAATTGTTTTTATGTACAAATAAAATATAAGGTTCTCTTAAGTAAAACTCTTTTCAGACTCCTGCTAACAAACCATAGTAAAGGACTCTGTAGTTAATGGATGTAACAGATTTTATTAAATGAAAAGTTCATCAAATGGATTTCATGTACATATTCATTTCAATTTGGTAGCCAATCTTCTCAGTGAAGATGATGTAAATATCTTGTATTTGAATAAATAAATAATATTGATTGGAAGATTTCTAAAAAGGACTGAGAATATCAATCAGAAAAGTAGTAATACAAGATTAAAAAAAAAGAAACTAAAATACCTGTGAAATCTATGGATTGATTTTTCACCAGTCATGTTTCAACTAGTTGGGCTAAAATATAGATTGTGTAACAAAATTAATATTCACTTTGGAGAGCCACCTGGGATACTTAAAGGTTACTGTCCCTTTTTTTTAAGATTTTATTTATTTATATTTAGAGAGGGGAAGAGAGGGAGAGAAACATCAATGTGCGGTTGCATTTCACGTGCCCCTGCAACCCAGGCATGTGCCCTACACTGGGATTTGAACTGGCAACACTTTGGTTTGCAGGCCAGCACTCAATCCACTGAGCCACACCAGCTAAGGCAAAGGTTGCTGTCTAAAGTAGTTCTGTACAACAGAATGATCTGGTAAAAGAAAAGTCCTTTATTTGCTGTGTCCAATATGGTGACCACTCATCACATACAGCTATTAAAAACTTGAATTATAGTTCATATTGGCTAGATTTTCAACTGAAAATTTTATTTATTTATTTAATTGTAATGACTTTAAATTTAGCCACACATTCTACTAGCTAACATTTGGAAAGTTAAATGTGGAACCTTTGAAACAGATATTTTTCATGTAAGGAGGATTTTTGCATAAATATAGCCTATATGGGTAGATCGACTAAAGTAAATATTTAATCAGCAGTTAGTAATGTTTTAACAACTAGGTTAATATCAATACTGATTATAACAGTTATGATTGTTATAGGTGTGGCATTTAAATAATTGAGCAATTAGAGTTAGAACTCAAGCTATCTTCCGAGCCCTGGAGAATGGAATAGAATATGGAGAGGCAGATGACAGGCATCCTCCTTGACTTGAAAAAGTTTATATAATGTTATAATAATAAATTAACATTTTATTTCCTGGCTGTGCTTCAAAAAATAGAAAGTTACTTGAATGTAAACAGGTTAGATTCATATCAATGAGGAGAAGTGAAAGTTATGAGGAAAATGTTCCGTAGGCAGAGCCCACAGAAGAATGTCAATGGGTCTGCTTTCCAGCTGACCAGGGCATGAGAAAACTCTAGAGGGAAAAAAGAGGCACTGGAGTTGGCAAACTGAAAAAACAAACAAATTGAGATAATTCATATTTAAGTGGGCTTTTAAAACACTATATGTAGAGCACATAGGCAGATTTGTCTTCTAAGAGAAACTTGCAATTATAGTTTGCTTCTTATCCTACCCATGAAGACCGTTTCCCCTGTGGTAATTAAATCTGCAAATAGTGTTACGCTTCTCAAAACCTCTTGTCTAAATATTAAAGAAGAAAAAAACACAGTATAACAAGCTGTTTTTCCATCCTTAATACATGCATGTGTATTCATAATTATATACACCGATAAAAATATTGAGTTATGTGGGAGGCTAAGAAATTAAGAGAAATTAAGATCATTTATCATTTTACTTTTCACAAGAATGTATTGTACTACCATACTCACTTAAGGTTTATTTCTTGGAGGTATTATTGAGAGAGTAGAAGAAATTTTGCAGATATTAAAAAATCCAAGTCAAAGAACATGCCATGGAGACATTTTAAAACATTTCATTAATATTGTCAGCATCATTTTAGGTTATGGTTCAAAAATCACTATAGAAAAGATATTTATTTATAAACAAAAACAGTAACCTAATTGGAGAAGCAACTAATAAAAAGCCACACTAGCATTTTTATTTTACAATGTAATATTGTATTCACAGCAATTGCATTGCCTTATCACATACCTGAAAAACTAGCGGTATTATTCAGGAAGTGTGCCCTATCTCATCAGTTTGAATTTTATTTTCAATTATAATTATTTTTGAGATTTCCTGCCCAACTTAAATTTATTTAAAGTAAGCTAGGATGTTAGAACTAAGAGCTCATTTCTGTTGGTTTGCTTGCTGGAAAGAAATTGTGTTTCTTTTCAATCCAAGGCTTTGCAAATCTACTGTTAATATTACTTGTACATGAGCTGAGCTTTGTAGGCTCTAATTAGCTTTGTGTCCCTCTTTTTTTGTCCTGAATCTCCTTTTACGCCACTCTGTTCCACCAAGCCCTTGACAGGCTCTATTTCTAACCCTTCTGCTCGAAGGAGCTGAAAATATCAATGATATTTGTACTAAGCAGTAGTTCTAGACCGTGACTCTATATTGTAACCTTCAGGGGAGCTCTTGAAAGATGTGTATGCCAGGTCCCCATCTCCAGAGATTCTGATTTAATTGGTATGGGGAGTGGCCTGGTCACAGTTATTTTATAAAAGACCAACAGGTGATTCTATGGTTAAAACATCGCTACTCTAGTGTCTCTGTTCCCAACGCCTAATCTCTGCCACAGCTGGTTTGCATGATCTGCAGGATTGTTTGCAATTAGATCTCAGATATTTTCAGGAACTGGATGAAAAACTCAGCTGGCATTACTGAGGTATTTACTGTGAATGTAAATATCAGTGGTGGCTACTTCCTCCTCCTTTAACAGACTGGATTTTTTTTTGGTGTTTTTAAACCCCACGAAGAGCACCAGACTAGTACAACAAGGGATAAAAGTTCAAGAAAGTGAACTGGGAAGGGACTCTGAGCAGTAAGTGGCAGATTTTAGAGGAACTGGAAACTTTAGCAAAGTAAGTGTGGGATGGAAGAACACCCCTTGGGAATGTCATTGCCTGGCAGACAAGAAACATGGAAGGATTCACGTTTTGGCGTGGAAAGTAAAAAAAAAAAGCACATGGGCTACAGAATAAAATCCACACTCAGCTTATGATCTCAATCTGCATATAAAACAGTTAAAAATTACATAATAAACTGAGGCATGATCCCTGAGTCATATAGAGATAGTCATAGTGTTTTGGGGTGTAAAGCGAATCTAAAATTTTGCCCTGGAATGGGTAAATTTTAGAGTTTGAGCTGGACATTCTAAATGGCATCCTTATTTAATCTTATTTTATATATGAAGATATTGAGGCACAGAAAAGTTACATGGTTTGCTAAGTTTACAAATATAATAAGGTAGTACCATTTAGCAAAGAATGTAGAAAAACCACTAAAATTTTTGTACTTTCATTTCATAATCTGGAAAACAATTATGGTGGCACAGGTGGACTCTAGTATATATTTCAATTCCAAAAGGCCTAAAACTTCTTTAGAGTTTAATTCTCTTTCAAGAAATTAAAAATCTCCCTTTTTGGTCTATCTAAGACAAAATCAGAGGATTCTTTAAAATGTGGGGCATTTGTTCATTTACAGTTTTCTGAATGGTTTTCCTTTTCCCAGTATTACATAAAGTCTACTAAATCTGGTTTGGGGGCAACTGCCATTGGCACCTCAAACTCCCTTGGGCTTAGAGGTTTGAATTCATTCAGGGCAGCATGATTTCCTGACCTGTAATATGTTCCCTCTATTTTTCTCTGCTCCTTCCATTCTGAAAATCACACTCCTTCCTAAAGAAGAGAGAACAAAAGATTATTTGGGCACTTCCAGCTACTTTCTCCACTTCTGAAGTGACAACAGTTTTTATAGATGATAGATGTATCTATTCCATTTTCATCTTATTTCAAAAAAGGATTTGGTAGTTTTTTTTTTGGAAAGCTTTGTTTACCATGTTATCTGACATCATTTCTACAGGTCTATACTAAACTTTTATATGTTTTTCTTAATGCTATGAACAATTTTTCATCATTTGTGTATGTTCTTTTTAAAAATTTGAGCTAAGTAGCTTCCAGAGATTATTACACAAAGGAGAAGGTTCTTTGATCTTCTTAGAGGTTAGGGCTAAGAGCTGATAAAAGTGTATATTTTGACATTTTTGATCTTTGGAAATAGTGTTTCACACATTTCCCATTGCTATCCAGCAGATGTGTCATTAATATTATTTATGTGCCTACTTTCTTGTAAAGTCTTAGGAACTTTTTGCACCCGCTATGCCTTAAAATCCCAAAGACCAAAGTAGATGGGACACGTCATTCTCACCTTATAATTAAACAAATTGAGACATAGAAAAGCAAGTGATCTTTATAACCCTAAAGCTTTTGGGGTTATTTTAACATTTTCAGAACAAGCAAAAAAAACCTATTAGTAATGAGTTCTAAATGTATTAAATTGAGGATATGTTTGCTATCATGTTGCTCTGAAACTCATTGTCTGAACTACAAGTATATAAAAGTAGATGGGAAAATAAAAACAAACAAACAAGGAGACCTTGAAAACCAAGGTTAACTTGGTAATTTTCTTGATGTTTTGTAATGTGAACTATAGATGCTCTCTAAGACGGGTATTAAGTATTCTGCCCTTTAAAAGTCATTTCCAATGTCAGTACTGTGATTTTTGCTTTATAATTTCCAAAGTAAGATTTTCTGAAATTACTTTTTTAACATATAGAGGTCTTATAAAGACCTTTTGAAAAAACTGTATGTCATAATCTAAACTACGTATAATTCCTTTCTGAGTCTGAAACAAATTTGGAAAATGTTAGTAAATGTTATTACCATAATAACAAACGGCTTAGTTAAAAGGAAAACATGAAAATCAGGTGAATGTTAAGTCTCATTCACATGAGATTATTTAATAAATTAGCGTACATGAATTTCCATCTCCACTTATCTCCTTTACATAATGAAATGCTGCCAAGCTAACTACACCTCCCGTTACAGACAGGACTACTGCATTTAATTAGGTCGGCCACACTGCAATTGTTTATGTAGAGCGCTCTCATGTTGGCGGGTTACTTTCTATCTGCATCCATTCTCTTCTTTTCTAAATATAAGTATTTCTGGGTAGAAGCCTCTTCATTACCTCTATTATCAGGAAAGAGTATACGTGAATCTATTTAAATAACATTCTTAATCAGATCAAGTATCTTCATGTTAAAAGTCTGAAGATCGACTGGTAACAGTTGAGGGTAAACATATCTGGGAGGCGGAAAAGAGAACTTCTGCAAGGCTCCTGCTGTTTTATTTGTCATTTGGATGCTTGTTACACTCTGCAAAATTATAAATCTATACACTTATGATTTGTGAGTGCTCTATATGTATTTGTACATCATTTAAATTTTTATTTTAAGAAGAGCTAAAGATTAGCTATAGCTGAGGATAAAAAAATTAAACCCTCAACGAGGAAGGAGATAAGAGCAGGATTCCCTAAAGATACACAGTTAATAGAACAAAAGGGATTTAACACAGAGATGGCTCCAAGAACGTAATATTAACCACTGTCCACAGCAGGAATAGGCTACTGTGCCATTAAAGACAAGTATAACAAATGCAGTGATGCAAACCTCTTCTGATCTAGAACTCTCAAGTCATAGTCAAATGAGTCAGGCATAGAAAATCTGGCCTATATGTATGGATTAGTTAAGTGTGTGCTCTAACTTGACTCAGATTGCTTTCAACTTGGGTTACTATTGAAACAACAAAAAGGGGATGTAAAAGATATATAAGATAAAAAGTAGTAACAAGTGTTTGCAGAATGCTAATAAAGTCTTAATTCCTCATGAAATCGTGCTCAAAATTTGGTGATCTTAATAACTTCTCTGGAGTGAGAAACCTACCAAAAGAGAAGACCCTTAAAACATTGGCCCATTCTATGTTCACTCTCCTGGCTGAAGACTCCCTACTCTGATTACGTGAATATTCTCATTATTTGGCAATTGCCTAGTTTAGCTTTTCTCTTTCAGGTTCTGTGGTTCTACAGAAAGCTGGCCATTGACTACTGTCCAGCTTTCAAACCACTGCCTAAACTTCCAGTGCCCCCTAGTCTACTGGGACATGAGACAGCCAAATCTAACTCATTGAAATAAAATGCAAATAGCTCTTTGACCTAGATAATCACAGGTTTATATTTATCTTAGACTGCAAAAAGACAGGGCTGTTGCCTTCCAAGAGCTCCAGAAGCTGACAGAAGATGCTCCTCTACCTACATCAGAGAACTATAAGGACGTTACTATTAAAGTCAATTTTTGCATGAGTCATTTCCAGAAGATGTTTAGTGGTCTTGAGAGGAAATTACATGAACATGCAAATAAATATCCGATATAATGGTGCAGGAATTAAGTGCTGAAAAATATTAAAGAGTAAAAGTTGCTGAGAAAGTATTTTCTTAGGAGAAGCTGCAGTTTGGGGACTCACAATGATGAAATTGAGGTGGATGTATTCATTATATACTCTTGATTTCTGATTCTGTCATTTGACGGTAAAAGCAGAGAGATAACTTCAGAATTTACATCAAAGGGTTGCTTTCTTAAATTAATTTGCTCATTATTGCTTCCCAATATTTTTGTGAATGTACAAAACATACAAAGATATCTGATAATGTGTTAGTTCATTATTTTTTTAAATTTATTTACTTTTTAAATACATTTGTCTCTGCCTCCCCCCCACCTCTTTCCCTTGCGTCCCTGCGCCACACTGAGAGAAGAGGCGATGCCTTGGGCCGCACATTAAATATATTGCAACAGATAATCACCAAAAAAAATCTCATAATGTTTTAAGTAAATTTACGATTGTGTGTTGGGCTGCGTTCACAGGCATTCTGGGCCACAGGTTGGGCACCATTTCCACTTAGAAGGTAGAGCACACTATTTTAATAAAAGTGATGCTCATACCACATTAAGAAACTTGTAATAAATAACTGAACTTAAAATTGGTTGTGTTGGATACATAATGCACTACTACAAGTAAAAGAAAATGGCAATCTTATATTAATTTTAAAACAAGTTATCCTTGACAAGCTCGCAATTATTTTTGTTTGTACAGTTGAAGTACCAAACTAACATTTTGAAAATACTGATACTTATTTTTTTAAATACACTAACAGCATAAAATTTCTCTCTTTGATCCAATAGCAATTTGATTTTTGAAATATTTGAGCACTTGAGAAATTATTTAGTAAATTGATCTTAGTTTTGTATGTTATTACATGGTTTTTATTAATGAGTTTTCTAAATTTTGTTGCATGTTTTAAAATCAGGCCTCAGAAATATTTTATCAAATTATTTAATATTGAAGCTCCAAGAACTTCAACTTGTCAAATCAAAGTTATTTAAAATAAAACCTGTAAACCAATGAACAGTAGCATTCTAATAAAAACAAGGTAGTAACTAAAGTTTAATTTACTCAATATGTAATTCAATCAGAGAAGAACTTATACATTAGATTTAACTTTGAAATTCTAAAATTGTGGTTTGGAATACTTGAAACTGAATTAGAATATTTTGAATGTAATTCTTATATTAATAGGATATAAATTTTTGAAATAACATAAAAATGGAAATACTTCTAATTGTGAGGCATCTAAGGTTGAGAAAGCACTCAAAAATGTAAAAAAAAAACCATTTAATTAGTTTTGTCTTGTGTAATATTTATAGAAATAGCAATAATTGAAACCAAAGCTATATATGAAAATGTTGGGGCTTATATATTTGTATATTTTAATAAGGAAAAATAGAATTGGGAACATCCTTGATTCAGTAGAATTGCATATAAGCTCACCACTCTGGAGACAGTATTTCTCGTTTTAAATCGTTATGTCTGTAGAGAATAGTCAAGTCAATAGATCAACAACTCCAAATAGATTAACCCTACATATATAGAAAAAAATTCTGCTAATTTTTTTAAAATAGTAAAATAGGTCAATTTTGAAAACAAATCTTACCCAAAAAATAGCAGCTATAGTGCTAAGCTATTAGACACAGATATGAATAAAAACCTGAAATCTGTAGGGAGACCATGCATGCTGATCATCCATGACAGCTGTACACTTCACAACAGTGTCTTGTAATGTCCTGATGCAGTCCTAACATGGTCCCTGTTAAGTAATAAATTATAGTTTCACCATAAACATATTCAGGGGTGGACAAGAGTATGTTTATTGTGCCATTGTGCATTCTTTTTGAGTTAATAAAGCTACTATAATAATTATAACCTACACATCTTTTTTCCCATACAAATAACTCTAAACCTACTTTTGCCCACCAATGTGTAAGGGATATTATAAATAATTATTTTGCAGATTTTTAAAATTCATTAATTAGAAAACCCAGTTTTAAAAATTGCCTTTAACTGTGTCTGACTCTGGGTATGTCTACTTTTTACACAAAATATAAATTTGACAAATTAGCATTTGGCAGCTCCTTTCAATTGCAAAATTGAATTCAAGCAATATATTATATTGCTCTAATCTTTATCTGATAAGTCTCAAGGTTAATAATCCACTTATGACTAAAGCAGGGAAAAAAAATAAAGAAACATACCACTATTTAGAGATGGACTGATTAGAAAAATTACAGAAACTAAAACTATAAACTATAAAAAGGCATTTAGCAATATCGGGGATAAAAGGAAAGATACTGGCAAAATCCAAGCTTTACAGTTTGTATTAGATTTGTATGTTTTTGTGTGTGATGTTTATATGTTATTATTCATGACAATTTTAATAAAGTACTTCTATTAAGATGTCACATCCTTTTCCATAGTTATTAATTGAATCATGCTTCCTCATACTATGTTCCAAGGAATCTTGAGCTCTCTCAGTTTGATTAAATAGAGAAGAATTACTTCTATGGATTTTTAAAGTTCATGGTAATTTGAAAAGATTGTTCAATTTAACTCCAAAATTAGTGAGCGTGTCTTGATAAATGCCTAGGACACTCAGCAGTTGATAAGCAGAAAACAGGCTCCATTTATTTTCTCAGTAGTCTTTCAAAGTAATGATACTATTATTCAGAATTCTAATTTGTATCTGTAATTACACATGCATATATACGCTCTCACACAGCTCTTTTAACGCAAACTTTCTTCAGATTGCATTTTTACTCATTACTGAAAACAGAACTGGTAAATTAATGAAGGTTAATAAAATGTTTTTTTATTGCTTTGATCATATTTTTATAGCCTAGAACATGCAGAATTAATTCCTGTCCATTATCAATATTATCAGACAAATAATATAAAAGGCACATTTTTATTTGGGAATTTTTTATAAATAAGTTATTTTGAAGAGAAGAGACTATTTAAAACAATAACTCAATTGTGCATTAAAAACTTCGCAGTGTGTTGAGATCCTTGAAATATAAAGCAGAAAGAAAGATGAGCAAGGGAGGGAGATACTCAGCACAAACTGGGTACAGTAAGGTTTTTTAAAAGAATAAAAGGAATTGCTGCTCATAAATATGCCAGCAGTTCCTTCGGTGTAGGCATCTTGTAAATGCATCGGCAATGCCTTTACCTTCTAAATTAGGCTTCAGTGTGTAATACAAAAACAAATGATTGTCTAAATATTCCTTAGCTGACATAGAGACTTAGCATAAAACACGCACTTACGACTAAAGGACCTTTTCAGCAGGTTTGTACAATGGCAGGGGGTCATGGAAAATAGCCCCGAATCACCTTGAAAATCACCGTCATATACATATTTTTTATTTTGGGTAAATAAAAATGTTAATACTTTAAAATTTCAGTTCATAAGTTTGGGTGTATGGGAAGAAACATAGTATTGAAATAAAAATAAATCTTAAAAAATTAACATTAAATCTCAAAAAGGCTGAGGAGAGGGTTAATTTTAGTAAATATGTGAACACCATTTTCTACCGGTTCTGTTACGACCAAAATGACTGTGATTAAAGTTGATTAAACTTGTTGAAGTTCAGATTCTGGTCAACTGTGGGAAACCCAGAGGAAATGTTTACATCGGCTTAGGGATCCTGAGCTCCAGAAAAAATCCTCATTAATCAATCACACTACTTTTTCACCCTTCCGGTCAAGCCTCTCCACACTGGAGGTAGGTAACCACAGTCCGCTCGGTGGGTAGGTCTACCCACTTCACCTTTGGATGACGTCTTCATCTTTCTAGTGTTCTTAGGCAACCACAAATGAGAAGGAGAATCTTTGGTTACAGACTTGAAGAAAAGAAAAAAAAAAAAAATTGGCGGAACGGAAGGTTACGTTCCGAAGCAAGGAAACAAGGAAATAGGACTTAGCTACTTTGGAGCACATAAAGGTATATGCATTTCTCATTAAACCCTTCCTCTATAGCTGTTTCCACATTCACTTCAGTATTATACAGACTTGTATTTATATTTATATAATTCAAGATATACAATGGGAGATGATTAACAATTGCATACTAACCAAACACTAATAATACAGGTGAAGTCCCACTGTCTTCCCAGGCACACTACTCTCTTCCCGTAACACAGGTGAGCACTTTCCTGAAGTTGGTACGCATGTCTATATGCATGTACCTTTACATGTTGTTAACTGAATCTGAATGGTAATATATTTTGTACATTTTTCTAAAACTTCTTTATTTCTAATAAGAATAGGTCAGAGCAATATATAGCTTTTTGAGAGAGATTGTTGCAAATGGAAAGCAAATAAATGGCGTATAGCCTGAAGAAATCATGGAAAAGGGAAGGTTTTGTAAAGAGAGTAGAAGTTAATTTTATTTTTTTATGCCAAATAGAAGTATACAATAGAGTGTGGGGGAAAAAAAAAGGAAACACAGGCAAAACACCAGTTGCTCTCACTGAGAGGATATTCCTGATTTAAGAAGAAAGGATATGAAATCTTGTACACATCACTTTAAATATGAGTCAGGAAGGGAAACTATATGATTAGATTGTCAGGTTGTAGGAAATACCTTCTGATTACATCAATTGTCCCAGAAAATTAAAAAAAAATAGTATTGGAAAAGAATAAAGCTTGGGAGGAGTTATTGGGGGTTAAGGATAAAGGAAATGGGAAAAGGCATGTTGAAGAGTCAATGGACTATTAAAGTACAACAATTTCATGTTAGTTTTGACTCTATGGATGTTTGCTATCTTTATGTTTAAATTATACCAATTATTTGGGTAACATGTTTTCTCTGGCCACATTTTGCTGCATTTGATACAAGTTCAGAGTAGGGGAAGATTTGGAATCACACAGTAGTTTGTTTGTTTCCAAGTGATACTACACAGTGAGAGAGCGACAAGGAGTCAAAAGAAAAAGGAAGAAGTGGTATCTCAAAAAAATGTAATGGATTATAGACTGTAAACTGTACAAGCCAGAAAGCTAGAATATCAAAGGGGTAAATAACAGTGAAAGGCTGATCAGTACAAATGCAATGTAGGTCCTAGTAGAGTTGGTTCATTGTAGTCAGGATACAAAAAATGTGCTGGAAGGATAGGTTATTGCATGCAGGAAGGTGAGAGTATGGATGGGTTGTAACCATTGTGGTACCTATTATTTTGCATATTTTGATGTCTCTTCAATAAGTCTGTCATTTTTCTTTAGTCTCCAGCCTTTTCAATTCTTCACATAAGTGACAAATAGTCTAAATGATATATCAGGATGCAATAATTCTACTCAAAAACCTTCTGTTTTATTTTCGTTCCTTCCTCTCTCCCTTCCACCCTCCCTCCCTTCCTTCTTATTCATCTAACCACTTCCAAATACACAATCAAAACCTTAGAAAATTAAAGAATTTTCTTATTTTCACTTACTGTCAAAATTGTATCATTCCTACCTTCTTAGTATAGACAATCTATTAGTTCAATGCCAAAATCAACATACTTCACTTTAAAAAATAATTCCTGCCCATTGTATTGTCTTTTGTTTTCTCAAGACTCTAATATTGAGATTTTGCTACATCATCTTTTTATATGACATCTTGCAAACATTTGTTAAATGGTATGTGTGAGCATGCTTTTTTAATTCTTTAGCTCTGTTAACTCAAGTATAGCTTTGCTTCCTAGAGGAGCCTAATTCTACCTGAGGCATGTGGAGAGACCTTAAATGATTGCTTGATAAGTTTTAGTGTACCAGAAAACTCCAGAAGGAACATTGACAAAGGATTCTACTAATTTTTTATGAACAAGAATTTTTCTCTCTTTTGAGCACAGTCCATGCTTCATTGTGATTTTGACTATAATTAATTATAAGGATATTATGATGATGTCAACTGATCAACTGGGTAAAGAGCTAAACAAAAATACTTCCTTATTTAGGGTGTGGAGAATTATTCATTAATAAAAAGAATGAGAAGTCAGAATTCCTCTCTCCCACTGTTGTTGTTCATTTATTTATTTGGAGCATGCAAAGCACTTTCATCCTTCACAAATTTGTGCTAAATTCCAAACTGACTACTTAGGGAACAATTAAATAATTATGTTTTCATGTATAAGCAAACTTATTTACAATTGTTCAGGATGGAGAAGTTTGACACTTCTGATTATTATTATTGGAATAGTTATTTGGGCATAACTTGAAAAAATAGGTGGCATGCATTTGCACATTTTTACAGCTCATTTGATGTTGGTATGATATGTCTCTTACCTGAGTTTTCGAGTAACTCATGTTCCTAATTACCTCTTTTCACTTCTATTTTTTATCTATTGCTCTGTATTGTGTTATCTTATCCATATATTTTTCCTTCTCTTATTTTTCTTCAATTTCCTGAAGCAGTTCTACTCTCCTTCAATGCTGGTGCCCTTAGGACATTGTCATTAACCTCAGATATAGAACTTTGTCAAAAATGCTGTCTAGAATGGAAACAGCTTTGTCATTTTATTAGAAAGTGTGCGATTGTGTTCTGAAACTTTTCTTATTTTAATCTTCAAGGTTATTTGATCTTTTGGGGGGTATGAAATTGTATAGTTTTCCTCTTCAAAGAATTTTAACTTTGACTGCTGGCTCTGAACTTAAGCTGATAATTCTCTGTAACAAACAACATTAATCACAATAGAGTTAGGAGGTTGTAAGAGCTTCAGATTTGTGAAGATATCTCAGAAGGCTTTAGGTATTGTACCATCCTTCCTCATCTTTCCCTTATACTTCCCTACTATCATGACCATATCATTTCTGCTCACTGGTGAGATCTATATTATTACTACTAGGTCCTCCAAAATCGAGCCATTAAAAAGGTGGTTCAGTTCACTCTTCATAATGAGTCAAATGTATTCCAATCAAAAGATAGAGTTATGCTGGTTTTGAGTGTGTTCTAAATTTTGAAAATTATTAGATACATTGCTTCAAAGGAGACAATAAAACTAAAATGTTTAAATTCAGTGTAAACAATATATGTAGGATGAGATATTTAAAATAAAAATTGAATGAATTGGCACAAATTGTGAAGCTGGAAGTATCAATACAAATATGGTGTGTGCTATGTTGAAGAAGATATATTATTTAAATACAACCTCTTTTCTTCAAAAAAGCTGAATTATTGAAAATATATTGCAAGATGTGTTCTCCCACTCAGTGGGTTGCCTTTTCATTTTGTTGATGGTTTCTTTTGATGTGTGAAGGCTTTCTAGTTTGATGTCATCCCATTTATGTGTATTTTTTTCCCTTTGTTTCCCTTGCCTGAGTAGATATATTGGCAAAAATATTGCTATGAGAAATGTCTGAGATTTTACTGTCTATATTTTCTTCTAGGATTTTTATGATTTTGCAACTTACATTTAATTGTGTATGGTATATGTTGTTGGTCTACTTTCTTTCTTTCTTTTTTTTTTTTGCATGTATCTGTCCAATTTTCCCAAACCTTTTATTGAAGAGACTTTCTTTATACCATTGCATGTTCTTGCCTCCTTTGTCAAATATTAATTGAGCATAAAGGCATGGATTTATTTCTGGGCTCCCTATTCTGTTCCATTGATCTGTGTGCCTGTTCTTATGTTAGTAACAGGCTGTTTTGATTACAGTGGCCTAGCAGTATAGGTTGATATCAGGTAGTGTGATATCTCCAACTTTGTTCTTTTTTTTCAAGATTGCTGACATTATTCAGGGTTTTTTGTAGTTTCACATGATTTTTTGGAATATTGTTCTAGATCTGTGAGATATGCCATTTGTATTTTAATAGAAATTGTACTGAATCTATAGATTGCTTTGGGTAGTATAGACATTTTAATGACACTGATTCTTACTATCCATGAAGATGGTATATGTTTTCACTTCTTTGTATCTTCCTCAATTTCTTTCTCTGATAAGGGGTTAAGATGCCATATATATAAAAAATTATATATGAATATATAATATACTATTCATATAAATATATATTCATAAATATATTCATATACAATTTATATGAACATATATTCATGTAAATTATATATATTCATATATATAAAGAAATTATATAAGAAAAAGCAAGCAATCCAATTGAAAAATGGGCAAAGGATCTGAATAAACATTTCTTTAAAGTTGACATGCAGATGGCCAATGGACATATGAAAAGATGCTCGATGTCACTAATCATCAGAAGGATGTGAATTAAAACCACAATAAGATATCACCTCATGCCTGTCAGAATGGCTATCATCAATATATCAATAAATAACAAGTGCTAGCAAGGATGAAAAGAAAAGGGAACCCTCATGCACTGTTGGTTGGAATGCAGGTTCGTTCAGTTATGTAGGTTCGTCCATCCACTATGGAAAACAGTATCGAGTTTCCTCAAAAAATTAAAAACGGAACTTCCTTTTGACCCCGTGATCCCACTCCTGGGAATATCCGTAAAGAAACTCAAAACACTAATTGGAAAGAATACATGCACCCTTATGCTCATTGTGGCATTATTTACCATAGACAAGATTTAGAAACAACCCCAGTGCCCATCAGTAAATGAATTGATTAAAAAACTGTGGTATATTTGCCCAATGGGATACTGCTTTGTCGTAAAAGAGAAAGAAATCTTACTTTTTGAGACAGCACGGATGGACCTGGCGATGATTATGCTGTGTGAAATAAACCAGTCATAGAAAAACCAGTACCTTGTGATCTCACTTCTTTGTGGAATCTAGTGAACAAAACAATTTAAAAAGCAAAGTAGAAACAGAAGCATAGTCACATAGAACAGGCTGACAGCTGTCAGAGGGCAGCGGGGCTGGGGGGGGGATGGGGGTGGAAGAGCGCCGGGCTAACTGGGAACACAGAGCGGCTGTGCTTTGGGCAGCGGCGCGCAGTGCGGCCTTCTCCTTGTGTTGAGTTGCACACTAGAAACCTCTATGATTTTATAACCAATGTCACCCCAAATGGACTCAATGAAAAAAAAAGATTCAGAATTTGTACCTATAAAGCCTTTCAGCGAATAAAGTCCATGAAATTATGTAAGTGGAAGGAGCTCTACTTTACTCAATCTAGATTAACATATGTTTCGTGGGAAGATCTTTAAAAAATCGTCATACACATGATCTATTTTTAGGCTGAGTGTCTTAGTCCTGCCAAAATCAATGGAATAATTGAAAAACTGAACTGAGAAACAGACTCTCTAGAGGAGCTAAGAGAGTGCAACATAAATAAAACATCAGGCCGTTCAAGGTAGACTGTTCTAGTTTACTGGTACACAAGACTGCCTTGCAAGGCATCACATTCAATTACTGAAGTAGTTTCAATGGAGTCATCCATAAGTCAATGTCTGTATCTAATGGGAAGAAAATACACTATGCAAGGGCTGCCGGTTCACCTAGTTAAAAGAGATCATTCTAATGACAATGTTCTATGTCAAGCTCAAGTCCAGTGCCGTAAACATCTTATGAGCACATCCACAAAAGCAGAGGAAACAAAATGTTGATTTCAAGGAAGCAAGAGAAACAGAAAAATGAGATTGCTCTTCCCTCCTTGAATCAAGGTTTCTTTGTTTTTTTCTTGTTTTTTTTTTTTTTTTAATTCGAGTGGTGACAATATAAGCAAAATCCAAGAAAAACAAAGATTTATGATAAAAGAATGACATGGCAACCCTGATAAGTATGGCTTAATTGGTTGGGCATCATCCAGCAAAGCAAAAAGTCACTGGTTTGATTCCTGGTCAGGGCACATGCCTGGATTGCAGGTTCTGTTCCTGGTCAGGACACTTAGGAAAGGTAACTAATCTATGTTCTCTCTCATGGATGTTTCTCTCCTTCTCCTTCTTCCTCCCTTCCTCTATCCCTAAAATAAATAAACAAAATCTTCATAAAATAAAAAGAATACCATGCCAAATATAATCTCTTTAGTTTGGTAAAAATCAAAGGAGCTATATGAGAAAACATAAGATTTTTTAAATTTGAATTTTTCAATATATTTATACAATTTTATTTTATCATATTTTATTTTCAATACTAGCTATTGAAAGATAATCTATTTTTTCAATGCTTAGAAATCACTGTTCTCATAATCTTTTAAGTGATGGAAATGACTACTTTGATCTGAGATTAAATTACAGAGTCAAAACACTGGCGTTTTATGTATGCAACAAGGGATTTGAGAGAACGATAAGTAAGAAAACATCTTATTTTTTGTTATAAACTTGGTCATCATCACTATAATACAATACTAACAAAAAGCTTGTTTTAATCACACGTATGGATATGTATGGGTACTACAGCATCCAAGGACAAGGGCAAGAATAATCTCGTTATTTGATTTCCATCCCACCACATAGCACCTAGATACAGGGTTCCATGGCAGAAAATACTCAGCAAATGTTAAGATATAAAAACATGTATGAGAACAGAAAATGGGCCACACACCATTTCATCTTGATTCCAAAAATAATCAAAGGACTTTTTCATCAGTTTATGAAGTGAATTGGCAGAATTTGAAAAAACAAACCAGGAACTCAAATTTCCTTCTGAAATTACTACCTTCTGATGACAAGAAAATACAGAGAATGAAAAATTACTGGGGAAGAAAAAAGTAGGCTGGTAATTGCCTGTATTTTGGAAGAGTAGGTTAAAAACTAAGTTCTCCCCCTCCTCTTCTTCTAAAAGGAAGCATAGAAAGAAGAATGTCTCCATGCCCATCTTGTTCTGATTAAGTAAAAGTTGTGGATACTTTCTACATTGTTGACTGTGGTTATTGAGTTTTTAATCTAAAATTTAAACAGAATTAGGTTAGTAGATTTTCTAAACTATACTTATAGCTGCCTTAGTGTGATCAGGCTGCTTTAACAGAACACCATAACCTGGCAGCTTAAACAGCAGACATTTATTTCTTACAGTATGACTGGGCAGTCCAAGATCAAGGTGTCAGCCAGTCTGTTCTTGGGTGAAAACCCTCTTTCTGGCCTGTGTACTGTTGCCTTTTCTCTGGGTCTTCACGTGGCAGAAAGGGGTGGGGGGAGAGACAGATTTCTCTCCCTTCCTCTTTCTTGTAAAGCTACTAATCCCATCAAAGGGCCCAATCTGAAGACCTCATCTAATCTTAATTAATAACCAATGGACCCACCTCCAAATATTGTACAGCAATATTGGAGCTTAGGTCTTTAATATGTGAATTTTTAAAGGAACACATTAAGTCTATAGCAATAGTCTTTTATGTCCTAACTATAGACCCCAACTCCTATAGCCCAACCTCAATACAACTTAAGATGCAAAATTATACCCCAAATCTATTAACAGCATCTTTGTAGACAAGCTTATACTTCAGTATTTTTGGTAAAACCTATGTGTAGATTTCTATGTTGTTTTTGCCTTTCCAACTTTAGCCAGGGGTTCTACATTTGTGTCTCCCTCTGCCTCTGATGTTATGCTTCATCCAACTAGTCTAGACGGTAGATTCCAGGTTCCTGATGATTTTCTTTATCTCATACTGCTCCTCTACCTGCATTGTCATCTTCCCCTGGAATCAGACAATTCCTGCTCCTTTTTGGGAACTGTGATGTTCCTAGGTCTTAATCATCCCTGGTCTTTATTTCCTTCACTGTGAAGTATGTTCTGAATTTTAACTTATCATTTGCTTAATATTCTTGATGTGGAAACTCTATATTATTAATAGACCACAACTCATATTAATCAGTTATTTATTATGAACCATAAGTCATAGTAGTAAATATTGATTCTTACTTTGTTGAAGCATTAAGATTCCAGAGGCACAATTATTATGAGTCAGAAAAAGTTTGATTAAACTTATTGACTCAGAGTAACATACTAGGTTGAAACCTTCATATAAAGCCAAAAATTGATTCTTCTGATCATTAACCATGTAATAATTACTACAACTTCCTATCCCTAATATCCATTCTTTAATGAATATGTGAGGTCTAACCAGATGGTTTATAATCACGTAATATGAAAAATAGAGACATTTATTAAAGAAGATACAAGAAACATTGTACATCGGACAATGACGCCTCAGTCCCCTTCAAAGCAGGCACCTCGGGACCTCACACAGGTCTCCCAGTCGCCATCCGCTGCCCCATCGCATCTTCCTGAATCTCATCGAAGGTCTGAAATCTCTTTCCTTTCAAAGGACTGCCGATCACCAGTTAAGCAGAGCTGCAGCCTTCTGAACTATCAAAATAGTTTCTGCAGAGGAATGTTCAAGCTTAATGCAAACTTTGATGCAGACTCCTTGCTTTATTTACTCAGCCATTTTGAATGTGATAGCCACACAGTACACGAGCTCACTAAACGGTGTCCACAGCCCCCACTTACTAGTCCAGGGAAGTCATCATTGTTCACACATGGGCATTCCAGTCCACTCTCTTTGGCTGCCAGGTTACATGGATGTTGCGCAAACCATTCTTGTTATATTAGCGATGACTGGACTTTTCCTGGACAGACCTCGTATATCTGCATTAGAGCCACTCTAGAACCTCCTGTACTATTTTGTTCATTTGATGCCCTAAAGTAAATTCATTGTTAGTTCTCCTTGATGGCCTTAGTTAGGGCCTCATAAATATATATTTCTTTATGAAGGTATTATATAGATATCTGTTTAACATACAACTGATCTGAAAGGGCATTTGTTTGGTGACACCTCAGTGATGATTTTGCAGCTAATAACTTGCTTCTCTAAGGAATCAATGTGTACTTTAAACCATGATGATTCTTAAACCAGAAGTAGCAAAACCTGTGGTGAAAATGATATTTATAGTTGAAAGTATTGATTTATGTGTGCCAGAACTTGGTTTCAGATGTTATTACATTTCCCATGTATAAAATAAGAAAATGAGTTTCCATCAGAAGAACCTATTATTTGAAATGAATTGGACTTGAAGAATTAAAAGAAGATAGTCGATATACTTTGCACCTATACTGTGAAATTCAATCCTAGGTTGCCTTTTTAAAAGGAAACTATGAGATAATTTGTTCAGATACTATCAGGCTCCATAAATAATGTGTTTTTAAAAGTAACATTGAAAAGTATGCAATATTAATGATTACTTCTATGTTATATATATTTAATGAATTTCAGTTATTTCATATAAATATTGCTGTCATTCCAGAGACCTGGTTTTTCATTAGTTTTTGTTTCTTTCTTTGTTGTTTTTTTGATGAGGCATGAACTAAACGCCTTGCTGTTAGGGACCAAGGCCTCTGCCTCGGCCTCACGGACCACACCGTCAGCTTGAGTGGTGCCATTCGCATGAGTAAATTCGAATCTGTTCCACGCATAGTATTGGCAAATAAACTATTTACCAGGAATAGACCCTTTTATCAGGGATAATTTAAATGTTTCCAGGTAAAAAGTCAACTGTAAGCTAGAGTTAAGATTACATGTATAATTAAATTACATTCTAAGTACAATAGAAAATGCGTTATTCAAAGTCTACCGATATTTTTATAATCTAATAATATTCATCACAACATACATAAATTGTATAATGGAAACAAAATCCCTTGTAAGACAGCTACCATGTGTTTTACTGAGGGGGGTCAATAAATTTATTTTAAGATATTTTTCCATCTTTAGATCTTTTAGCAAAAGATGCACATAGGCATTATTGTAAAAACAGAAATGGATATCAATAGAACTATATTTCCTATGCTTCCTATATTTCCTATATTTCCAAAGTTTTAAACTTACTCTCCATCCATTTTTGTTTAGTTTATGGTCAAGAAGGAACTAAAGTAATTTCTTTTTAAGTTTTCAGACTTCTAGGGGCATATATCATTTTGTTTTGGGTAATTGTAATACATTTAATTAGTAATTTAAACTGTAGAGGAAAAGGAGAATGAATTTAAATTTATTTTAGAACCCTTGTTAGGAACAAGAGTTTTACATATTATATTTAATTTTCAGAAAAACCAATAAATCAGACATAATACAGTTTCCTTTTTATATGTAAGTAAGTTTGCTCTATGAAGGAGACTAACATGCTAGAGGCCACATATTTTACACAACAAAATTGAGACTCGAAGCCTATTATTTTGGACCCCAAAGCCCATTCTTCTTTATCCTGTTAGAGCAGCAACCAGCTACAGTCTTTGCATTGTTGTTATGTCAAACGATTAGTCCAGATGTATATGTTTGGGTTTGTGTCATCTTGCAAGAACTTAGATCTACTTTTTAGAATAAAGGAGTAGAGGGGGGGATGTACGACTGCAACCATTTTTCAAACACAGCCTTTGCACCTCTTGCTCCCAGATCACTGACATGCAGTCATGAAACGCATCATCCAGAATGTCGCGCGGCTGAACTGGGAGGCCCTGAAGCCCCTTGTCTGCTGCAACACTGTCCCGCCCGCTCCAGCCAAGGCGACACCGCAGACCAGAGTGACGTGGAAACACGGAGGCGGCAAAGGCTGCTTTTTTTGTATGTTTTTCCCACCAAACATAAGGGATGTGTATTTATTGATACACGTTTTTGTGCTTTTAAGAGATCCAATAAGATATTACCAAATAGAAGTATAAATTTAATGTATATATAATGTGATATAGAAAATATTATTCTACTTCATGGAGTGTAAGTTATTGTTTCTGGGACCAAAGAGAAGAGAAAATGCCCTCTTTCTATCACCACTATTACCCAGAAAAATCAACCTTTTAGAGGAATTTCTATCATAGACATTACAGTCTGCTTCTAAGCATCTGATTTTAAGGTCACACCCAGTCCAAGCTACTTGTGCCTAAGCTCCTTGATTTATTGTTAAATGTACCAGCAGAAGCGTGGGAGAGCCTAACCCTACAGAGCTTCCTTTGTTTTTCTCAGACCAAAGATAACAGAGTAGAGTTGACACATACAAGACTCAGAAAAAAAATGAATGTGATTTTGTGCAACGCCCCCCAACCCTCTCAGCATCAGTTACTCTCATGTAGAATGAGCATGACACGTCCTTCAAGAGAGTTAGTTGTGAGACTGTAATAAGAAAATCTGTTGTAGCACTGAGCCTAGAGGTTGGCCCAGAGTATTTCTGTCTTCAAATACAATCCTCTACCAACCGATTTATGCCTGCATTTCATTAAAATATACAGGCTATTTTAGGTTTTCAGTTCAGATATTAAATATTTCAATGGTACATAGTTGTAACTGATGTTTTATATCTAATTTATGTTACAACGTTCAAAAAGCATATAATTTGTAGTTATGATACACTTATTGGACAGCTAAAAATGGTCAGCTTATGTAATGAGGGTTGTCAGCAAAATTATTACTTCACTTCTATACAGTAGAAATGGATAAAGAGGTTGATAATTTAATAGCACCTAAGAATTATAATCTATAATTTTTCTTACAATCTTAGGGAAAAATGGAGTGCCGTACATTTAAAGCCATATATTTATGCTTTACTTGTAAGTTATCAAATACTGATGATTTTCACTGAAGTTACTGATGCAAGGCTGTAGTCTACCAAGTAGATATGTACCTAAAAAGTGTGTCAGAAGGTTCCTATCCCACTGTCAATGCGAATCATGCTTATACTATCTTAGACAATGAAAGGTGATCAGTTCCCACATACAATGCACACATCCGTTCCTAAGCTGGTTGTCATGTCTGTGTTCAGTGTGTAAATTCCAAGAATCAAAATTTTAGTATTTTCAACAAACTTTTAACAATTTCTCATTTATGACTTTTATCAATATTTCTCCTTTTATTACTTTTACATGTTTTTGTTATAACTTATTTTTGAATGAATTATTATAACACCCCCAGGCTATTAACTTGTTTTCGTATCAAATTGCTATTTGCAGTTTCTGATAATATATGCTTGGATTGTAGTTTCTTTCATTCTCCCAGCTATTTCGATCAACACAATTCATTGGAAAAAACAGCCTCCATGGGGAAAATTGACATACAGTCATTACTTCATGGTATATAGATAGTTCTATTCATTAAAAAAATATATATATATATATCAATGACAGTTCTTTTTATCTATGAATGAAACATAAAAACAAGAAAATAAAAATAACAAAATAGAGAGCATGTTTCACTATAATATCTTGATATGCAGGACAAAGTGTTAGGACGCAATCATTAAAAGTGTGCATTATTAAAATCATCAAGTATAAATGCACTGTTAGCTTTAGGGTGTGGAATAGGTGATGTTCAGATGAATGATGCCTTTAAGTGTGAAATAAATATGCTCTTTATATTGATTATGTATTTTTATCAATATATTGAAGATATTTAAATTAATCTTTCTGTGTATGTACAAACACATTCTTAAATATAAGTGCACAAAACTACAGAGGTTTCCATTGGTTTGTACTTCATAATCTGTTTGAAACTCTGTCATTAGACTCTGAAGCAATTTTGTTCATTAGGTCTTTTGAATGAATTGATTTTTTTTAAATTATGAAGTGCTCCACTTAATCCCTAGTAATATGTCTTATTCTACAGGCTAGTTTATCTGATATTAATGTAGCAACTCCTGCATTCTTGGTTACTGTTTCCCTGGTATATATTTTTCTATCTTTTAGTTTTATTCTATCTGTACCTATATATTTTTAAATTACTTTCTTAGAATGGCATACAGTTTGGTCTTTTTAAAAATATTGTTTTTTACTCTGACAGTACCTGTGTTTTGAGTAGACCTATGCTCTTCAGTGTGGTAGACACCAGCTACATGCGGCTGTTGAGCTTTGAAATGTTGCTGAATTATTATCTGAGATACTTTCTACATTTCAGTAATGGAGACTAAAATGTAAAATATTTCATTAGTGAATTTTACATTGATTATATGTTAAAGTAATATTTTACAATTTTTGTTTAAATATAATATGACATTAAAATTACGTGGACATTTTTTATTTCCTAATGTGGATAACAAAAAATGTTTAAATTATGTTAGGGATGCCAATTATATTTATATTAAATAGTTTGGGTTTAGGCCACTTACACTTGGGCTAATGGTTTTAAATTTACTGTCATGTTTTTGTTTTCTATATGGATGCATCTTTTTTTTCCTTTGTACTCCTTTTTCTTTTCTTTTTAAATAAAATGTTGTTATGATTCCACTCTAAGTCTACTATTGGCATATAAGCTAGAATTTTTGTTAGCAATTGCTCTTGGCTTTATAAAATGTTATTTTTAACTTATAAGAATTTATCTTAAACCGATATTATACTTTGTGCATGGTTAAAGACCCTTGAATGGTATACTTCCATTTCCCCCCTTTATCCTTTGTGCTGTTTTTGGCTTCATTTTACTTAAAGATATGCTATAAAACCCACAACAAAGAGTTCATTATCTTTTAAAAATATTAAAAATAAGGAACACTATATCTTATATAGATGAACATATTCACCATTTAGGACATTTATACCTTTTCTTATCTTTCATTTTTCTCTTAATGTTCAAGTATTTGTTTATACCCTTGAGAATAGTAATAATACTTATCATAGATATTTTAAGGTCTTCTGCCTACTTCATCTTCTCTGTAATTGCTATAATTTCTTTTTTGTATATATTTTATGTTTTCTTGATTTTTTACATGTTTATTATTTTTGGATGTCTTGCATCTTGCATTTTGTGTCATGAGTACTAAATTCAAGAATACCTAACTTTGTTCTTGCACACAAGTGAACTAGTTGCAATCAGTTTGCTCTTTTAGGGCTTTGCTTTAAGCATTTTTAGAAGTGTCTAGAGTTCTCTGTAGAGTTAATCTAACCTCGGTACTAGGGCATGACCCTTTGGAGGTCTCTACACTGTGCTTTGTTGTAAAGTTTCTTGATTTTGGCTGGTGGACTTTTTCCAGCCCTAGCGACTGTAAGAATGGTTTGACCTACCATTTACTGGTGATTCTTTTCTAGATGTTAGGGAATTTCAAGCCCTAGTTTCTCAACCAGTGTAAGAATCAAACAGACTCCTCTGCAGATCTCTGGAGCCCGTTCTCTAGCTGTCTCATTCCTGGTACTGAGAACAGAATATTCTAGCTTTTAGTTTTTATCAAAAATATCCCCTTTGTCTCTCCAGCTCAGAGAGACTGCAGTGCTGGATGGGTTTCAGCCCCTCAGGCGGTTTGCTCCCATCAGTCTCCCTATTCAAGACTAACCATCCTCCACTAGCCTTGTCCTTTCCGAAAACAGGTGTTTTCCTGTGTTTGTTGTTTTCTACATATTTAAGTTGGACGTGTAATTCCTGTGCTAGTTAATCTTCAATAACAAGAATGATTTTTTTTAAAAAAATTCAACCATAATACTTGCATTTAAAAGAATGTCATGTATGCGTATTTTCTATTTTAAGGTACTTTCAAGAGAAGTGCTCTGGAGACATTAAATCAGCATATATCCAGACAATACCAATCTTCTCAAATTAAACAATGTTAATGTTAATGTATTTAACAGTGGCTATCTGGTGGTAGCCTGAATCAGAGTAAAAAGTGTTGAAAAATATATTAAAAGCCTTTGGATTTTGTGTCTGTTGGCTCCTCCTATACCTCTGTAACTGTCTTCTCATTTTTCTCCATGTCGCTATCCACATGATGTTATTTTGCAGAAAGGAGTCCTATCACTATTTGTTTTCATTTATTATTTAATAATTAAATAAAATTTTTTGTTTATTCCCGACCTACTCTTTTAATTAAAAAAAAGCATTTTACAAGTCAAACAGTTTAATGTTGACTGCTTCTTTATATTATCACTGTCTTTCTAGACATATGACACTTGTGACTAACTAGAAGATAAATTATTTACAAAAATCTGAGCAAACAAAAAAAAAAGATGGATATATTGGTTTATTTCTATACACATAGTCCAAGTAGAATTGTTACTATGACTTATGTTTCTAACAAAATTTAAATATTCAAAAACACATTGACAGACTATTCAGGAGAAATGAATAAATCTATAATATGAATAATCTATAATATTGTAAAATATGTAAGTGACTTAAAGAATTAACATGGTTATATTAATATACATTAAGTGTTTTCTGTGGGGGTCATGGTTATTTGTTTATGTAGATCTAACCTGTTCTCCATTTCTTATTGCCGAAGGACAAGTTTTGTTCCAAATTTAATTGCCTTCTTTCTGCCATATATCAGGAGGATGTCCACAAGCTGGAAGAAATAGGGATTGATTAGTATGGCAATCTTTTTATAGATTTATCTTCTCCATACCAGTGGTTTTGGAAGACATTTCTGGCTGCCTTCCCTATACTAGTAATTTTGGAAGACATTTCTGGCTGAAGAAAGCCAAGATGAGTAGGCTGGAGTGCTTTCTGGAAAAGGTTTGTTGTGTTAGAAAGAGATGAAACAATTTCTTCATCTCATGCCACTGTAGTACTTGCTATGTGTCAGCCAATCTCTGCTCCCTGTTCTATATTAAATCCTTTATCTTCAGAATTTGCAGAGTGGCTTCAGTTTTCCAGCCTGAACCACAACTGATACAGACTCCCAAAACTGACTAAAATATACCAATCTCTTTACTGTCTCAGAACCATTCTACTTTTCAGTTACTGTGCCTGAAAGCTTCTTGTCTAGTTTCTTTTAATTTGGGGGGGCCTTAGTTTTTTTCTTGGAGTGTATTTCTTTGTTCCTAAAAATTAAATCACTCTAACTCAGCAGTCACCACTCTCTTTATAACATCTATGACACTCTGAACTTTGTTTAATTTTTGTTGTTTATTTGCCTGCAGTGTCCTCTACATTATGTTTCCTAAAAACAAAGACTGGGTCTGTCTTGTTCACTTTTGATACTCACTGGCTTCTCTAGTACCTGAACAATAATATGTGCTCAACAATTATTAGTCCCACAGATTAATAAATGAATGAATAGGAAGAGTCTTAAATAGTATAATTCATATATACTATTCAGTCACTTTGCTCTTTAAGAGACACATAAAGTTGTTATTTTAATCTCCATTAATGCATTACTGAAAGTCACATGCCTTCCCAGACATTTCTATTAAGTTCTTGAAGTGCAGCAGTATCAGAATCCCACCTAGAAGAGACTTCTTGCCTCTGTTGAATTAATTTTAATTTAAAATTATTCTCATAATTCCACATGCATTATTACTTTTATGTTCTCCATTGCCCATATGGAAAATAGCACTTTTTTTTTAAAATGGGAAGGGTCATAAAACAGCATAAATAGCACACACATTTACTTATCTGTTAAAATAAATCATATTCCTAAAAGACACATAACTCTGCAGATGACATCAGTGGATATATAAATGAGATCTATAGCTGGTCAACTACATTTGAAGTTGAATATTAGACATACCTGTTCTTGAAAATGAGTTCAGTGTTTTGCCTTCCCATCGTGTTGCTATGATATGTGACTCTTTCTTGATCTCTTAGTCTTCTCTTGTCTCTCTGCCTTCTTCCAGTGCCTTAGCAGAAAAACAACCAACTAAATAACCAAACCATTAGTCAAACATCAACCAACCAAACAACTCCCAATCCTTTCATGTTCTTAGAGGAAATTGACTGGTTCACATCCCCCCACTCCCCACTCTCAATTACAGTCCAAGTGTCTCTTTAAGCTTTCAGATAGACCAGCAGTTGTATTGAAGAGATCAGCAGGCAAGGGCAGCAGACATTGTTCCCATAGGGAAAATTGATCTTGATCATCAGGAGGAGAGACTGGGGCTACACAATGAAATCAGGTGAGAATATATTTGACATCTTCATGATTCCTTGGGTCAGCCTTGGAATGCCCTGCCCAGTTATGATGGTAAATGCCTGGGAAGGGTATGGTGATCAGGACCACAGAACCCTCAGGAATACAGACCTGGAGGAGCAAACATGATAAACCTTCAAAATCATCAAAAGTGCCAGTGAAGGGCAGAGGATGTAGCAAGCAGTAGAGAAGGGAGGTGATGTGTGTCAGTTGTAATTCTGAGACTAGTTGCCGTGGGACAGATTATAGTTCCTCTTAATTAAACCATCTTCTTATTTTACCAGAAAGGAAGAACAACCGGAACCCTGGAGCTGCTCTTCCCAGACAGGGTCAACTGGTTGTATGAAGGAAGTGAGTACTTCAACTTACCACATGATTTCTCTTCCAGCCCCAAGGTATGAGCTCCTTTGGCCAAGACCAAGGGTTCCTTCCTAGGGTTTCCTTGTATCCAGTGACCGGAATATGCAGGGATAAAAAGAGATCATTCAGGAAATACCTTAAGAATCATCTCCTGTTTCATAGCCACCCGTGAGATTGATGCGGCTTATGCTGTACAACTTCTCTACGTAGCCAGCCACTCCTGCGTCTCTTTCTCCCTCATTGTCGTTGTTCTCTGGATACTCCTTTTCATCTCACTTTGTACAAATATCCATCTGTGACAACACACAATAAATAGGCATGAATTTACATGTTTGGTACATATAGATCTGGACGGAGCCCAATAATAACACTCATCTTCTCTCTCTGAGTTCTAAAGCATTAAGAAACAGACATACGACTCAGGCAGATAGAGATCAAAATACTATTTTTTAATTGATAAAGTCAAAGTTATTACTTAAACAAACGGCAGTAAGGGCTTTCTCATGCAACATTTGCAGTTAAGCAAACTTACCTCTTTGGAAGTTGGTTGGGTAACTGCAGACTTCTTATCATAGAATAGAGTTTTCACCATAATTTACATGTATCAGTTGGAGGATCAGAGAAGAATGTATCTTTTTTGAAAATAAATTATCCCAAAGAAGAAAAGGAAGGACTGAGCAAGCATAGGTAGTTCTAACTCCTACATTCATTTATTTTATAATTCATTCATCATCTCTTTAGAAAACATGAGTTACTTTTATAGCTTGTTTTTTTTTTCTTAATGAAACAGAAAACTTGAGCTGATATGTAAGATAAGGAACTCAATTTTATTGACACTGATTTTTCAGATTAGGCAGGATCCATGGTTATGTGTGTTGACTCCTGTATATATAAAAATCTTTAAAATGTATTTTATTAACCTACTTATTTGAGTGCAGGAGATTCCCATGTGCACCTAGGGGTTCTTAATCTTCTGGTTCAATACACATAGCTACATAGCTTGATTTTCTGTAATAAATTCAGCCCAAACTCATCTCAAGATAAGAAGATACTCTGACCTTAACCTCCACTTCAGTTTCTCCCCACAACCACACACAGTAATGAAGTTTCAATGCCTTTGTGTTTACACCTCAGCTTCCTTTATTATTACCCAGGTTACACTGTAAAAACAAATAAGCAGTACTAATTCATTCATTTTACCTTTGCTTTAGTTTTGCAAATTTTATGTCTTTTGGGTTTCACTCATATTTGAGATTTCAACCGTTATTTAAATAGAATAGATATGTCAATTCACAGTAGTCTTTACTTTTCTAGAAGTCAATTAGTACTTATTTTCAGGACTACTCATTTTTTCCCATAATTTATATTAATGTATTTGATCTCATTGTCTCTTCTGCATATCAAGGAAATTTGAGCAGTTATACTTATTTAATACCTGAAGGATAATTCAATGTATGGTATTTCTAATGACCTTGAGTTACTAACCCCAAAATAGTTTCTGTTGTTTAGGAACATTATCTGTGACAAGGGAGGTGAAAGGACATCTTGGTGAATTGCGTATTGGGAGGTGTCAGAGGGTTACCTCCAACAGTTGTACATAAGGAAAGGCACACAAACAAGAAACTATGTTACTTATACTAGTCTTTGAAAAATGACCAAAAAATTTAATTTCTTTCATATAACTCAGAAAATTACTTTCAAATGTGTAGCATCTCTAAAGAGTGGAATGTTGTGGTTGGGGTGGACCAAAGGACACACTCCTGTGGTAGAACTGAGAGGGCTCATTGACTTGGCAGCTACCTAAACTCTTTGATTCTCATATCCTTATTTTCAAAATGGTAGTAACTAAAGAAAATACGCAGATAGCAAGTAAGCATATGAAAAGATGTCTCACTTTAAATGTCATCAGTGAAATGCAAATTATAGCAACAGTGAGATAGCCCTACATAGCTAATCAAATGGCCAAATCCAGACCTCTGGTAAAACCAAATGATGGTGAATTTGTAGAGCAACAGAAAAGCTCATTCATTGTTGGTGGGGATGTAAAATGATAGAACCACTTTGGAAAAAACTTTGGTTGTTTCTTACAAAATTAAATATACTTTATTATATTATCCAGCAATTGTATAATACTCTCTCTCTCCCCCCCTATATATATAATTACATATTATATATTATAGAAATTATATATTATATATTATTACATATTATCTATTATAGGGATAAATACTGTAGCATGTATTCCAGTATTATTAAATATAAAATAATTATATTTTTGTCCTTCATATTTTCTATTTATGGATCATATCTGTATGAGAAAAAACTCTATAATTAAGATGTTTATGCTATCATTATGATTGAAGTAAAATTCTTAAGGATATTCAGTAGTATAATTTATATAAATAAAAATTTTAGAAGTGAAGAAACTTATAATTCATCTCCCTTGTTTTGCAGATGGTCAATTGTCAGATGTTAAGTGATTTTTATTAGGTTTAAGAAGATATTTAGAGGCAAAGTCATAAAGCTAAAAGTTTCAATTTCTCATCATATATACCGTTTAATGATATATGTATCTGTTTACACACACACACACACACACACACACACACAGCATTAAAAGAGCTACTTTAAGCAAAGTACATTCATGACAAAAGAGATAAGACTGTCTCTTTGGGTAATTCAGTAAACCAAAACAAAATCTTTGAATAAGACCTTAAAAGGTAAAACTTATTTTCAATGTTTAAGTTATACGGACAAAAGTTGCAAAAGTGCAACTTTTCACAGTTTTTCAAAATAATTCTGGGATATAAGAAAATGTGCTCATAGTTCCTTAGCATATATTACAATATTTATACTATTAGTTTTATAAATCTCCTTTAACTCGAGTTCATTTTATATCACCTCAGTCTTTTCTGAATATACAAATATAGCTTTGAGACCAATCCACAATCATTCACAAATTGTCAGTTACTTTTGATTTTTGCAGGATTACTTGAATTTCATACATGTGACTCAAGTTTAAATGAATTTAAGATATATTACCTTGAAGCCTATTAGTACTATTACCTTATATATAAGCAGCACATTTTCTAATAAAATAAGGAAGCATTTAATAATTTTAAATAATTACTTAAATATTTCTAATTTAAAATTATATGATACCTATTTTACACAAAAATGTGTAAAATTATATGAGATCTATTTTACACAAAAATTAAACTTTGTCAAGTCAAAGATAAAGTTGTGGATCATAGCGATTAAGTAAGCCTTGTCTCTTTTTGCTTGTTTCATTCGTCATGTTCATTTGCAATATCATAATCACCATTACACCTAAACCAGTCACAGTAGGACAGGAAGTAAATTAATAATTTTATCAGACTTAAATGCTGATAATTGGAACTAAATCTTACTGTTCATAAAAAGAGAGCAGCTGATGTGTATTATCTGCTTATATTCACCACTCTATTCCGAGAAGGAATGGCAGTCAACAAATCAACTTGGATAGGTCATTGGCAGTCTATCCATCTTGTTTGGTCATGTATCTTCTAGCTTATGTTTTCCACCTCTGATTGGGTCTGGTATATTTTGACAGCTCTCTTGGATAACTGCTTTTGTCTATCTGGCTTTAAAACACTGTCTACATTTTTTTCTTTACCATAACACAACGGAAGTTTCAAATCGACCTAGTATGGGTGCCTCCTACAATTTGAGCGTTGGTGTTCCCCCAGAATTCATATGTTACAATCTTAACCCCAATGTGGTGATGGCGGGTGGAGCCTGTGGAAGATGCATAGGTCCTGAGGCAGAGCTCTTATAAATGAGATTAATGCCTTTGTAAATGGGACTCCACAGAGCTGCCTAGTCCTTTTCCATCGTATGATGAAGGAACAAGAAGTCTGTAACCCAAAGGGGGCCCTCACTCCACCATGCAGGAACCCTGATCTCTGACTGGTAGCCATCAGAACTGTGAGAAATAAAGTTATAAGCCACCCAGTCGGTGCTAATTTTGTGACAGCAGCCTGGATGGACTCTCAGGCAATGCCTGTGCCAACCCCATCTGAATTGCCCATGAGCATCAGGTGACGGGGTTGCTCTCATAAGTTTCAATTTCCATTGCTGGGTCACTTTCCAAAGTGCCACTTTGCTCCTTCTCAGTCCATTTCTACCTTTATTCCCTTTCTTCCACCTCCTCTAACAAATTCTTCTGTCACTGAGGTTTATCTTGTGACTATGATGAACTGATTATAGCAACATAAACTATGATATGATGTCATATTCCACAAGGAGAAGCTCTGTCACTCAAACAAATGGATCTTTGGCATAGGCTTAAAAGATTATTTGAATGCAAAAATCGAACGGTGGTTCTCAATTGATGGAAACCACCATTGCATTGTTCAGTGAAAGTCGCTGGTGAAGATGTACGTGGCCAACATGAATTGCTTGACTAAATCAGGGAACGCGGAGTAAATACCAGGCCTGTGCTTGAGACTCTACTAGATGAGGGGTAAAGAGCTTTCCAAGTGCTCATTAGACGTAACAGGGTAGTGGTAAAAACCAGCCAGCCAACAAATACTGTACATTGTAGTTAAGTGTATAAAACACATACAAATAGGTATTCCAAAAGTGAGTTGATGCACCAGCTCAGAATTTTCCCGAGGAAGTGAAGAGAATTCTTTTGGGAGGTGGCTGTCGGAGTCGAGGTTTGGAAGGAAAGCAGGAGAGGCATGCCATGGTCTGGAGGACGAGGTGGGGGGGCTACGCAGGCAGCCCTGCTCCGGCACCGCGCGCGGCCCACGTCGGAAATCGCTCGCAACCCGCGGAGGCGCTTCCCAGCAGCAATTATGAGAGCGTGGTTTGAACACACTCTATAATCAAATGATATGGAAGGCCCTTCATGGTTTCTAGTGAAGACTGGTGTTTTTGTGTGTTAAACATAGTTTTAAAATACAGTGCTTTTATTAATTGCCTGCACAAATAAATTGGGAAATTCCACGATATCTTGACACCATAAGTCTCTAAAATTTATTTTTACTTTGTTGCTTTCCATTTTGAAATAATTCCTGAATTTGAACGTAACGTACTTTATTTTATTACTACCTGTAACGTCCCGTGGCGTGCTTTATTTAGAAGTATCTCTAAAGTTCAGGGCAATCGCAATCCTTCGCATGCCTTACGTAAGAAGACGTGAATATATTCCCAGGAGAACCCATCTAATGCTTCTCTCCATTTTAGGAGGCTGTGACAAATACTTTTTATTTCTGGCTTTTGACACCTGTGGTAGTTATATTAGGTCCCTTCAGTTTCAACAAGGAATTATTGCATTGCATTTTGAAAGCAGTTGAAACAGAAGTCCATAATTAATTGCAGAGACAGATAGCTCTTTATTGTCCAAGTAAATGTGTAATTTTGCAATTACACAAATAAAAACTGTCTGGGCCGCACTGCGTAGCCAAGTCACCGCGGGGCGCCTCTGCCGCCGCCAGAGGCTGGGATGTCAGAAAGCCCGGCCCCCAAAACCGCCTTCCTGCCCGTTATCCCTCCGGACTGTATACAGCATGGTGCATTTTGTAACGCTTCTCCTCATATTTCTCCCTACGCTCCCATTTATTGGCTTATAAAAGTCTCTGATCGTTCATGGAAACAATTAACCAACATCCCCAAATCACTGTGGATCTCACCTTTCAGCATTATTCTTTCTTTCCTGGTAGCAGGGTCACCCAAATATACTCCTGGACGTCCTGCAGGCACCTGCCATTCGGGGAGGCCTTTAAATGGGACTGCAGGGCATTTGTAGCCATTTTATATTAAGGGATTTTTGGACTTTGAATCTCATTTATCTTAGGCTAGTATTAAATCCCTATTTCATCTATGGCTTTAATAATTCGAATCACTTTTAGAAAACCAAGGTAGCCTTTTTTTAATAGAAGAGGTCTAATATATGCATATATATATATATGCATATATTAGATATATATATAATTCCTTATGTAAGATATATATATATAATTCCTCATATAAGATATATATATATATATATATATATATATAAAATTCCTTAAAATTGTTTTTACTCTGTTTTCTGGAAGTCTCGAAATCCATTCCCATATACTTCTTTTTGTTTGTTTGTTTGTTTATTCTCCTTACAAATGATAAAATCTTGTATCTTGTTTATGGGTGAGCTCTTCATGCAAGGGACAACTTAAGAATGAGCCCTCTGTACGATGGTGGTTTCTGGCCTCTAATTTGATTATTCTGGGAAAAATGGAGGGAGGTGTAAGAAGATCTGTCTTACAAGGGAGCATCTCAAATGATTCATCAGTCGGAGGAAGGCTGGTTTACTCCAGCAAGAGACCTCTGGTGTGTGTTTGGTATTTCAAAGCACTCTAGAGTCTTCCATTTCCTAAAATGCCATCACTACAATTTGGGGATCACTAACTTCCACAAATTTTCTAACTTTCTCTAAAGATATATGGTAAACTGAACCTATATTATAAGTCACCAACTCACAAAGTGAGACTTGGAATCTTATTTTCAGGTACAGCAATCTTACTGGTATAAGAGACAAAGTAATGATTTTACATTAGTCATGGAAACTCTCAGACCTTCTGACTGCTGCGAGATAAGGAGTTAAAAGCCAGTGCCCTTCACTTCTACATTGTAAGATTTTCCTGGTTGATTAAAGCACAGGCCCTCCAAAGTTTTTTTTATCCCTTGCACAGCCCCTGTGATATTTTGCAGCAAAGATTTTGGTCACCAAGATTTGCCTCAACGCCTTATTTTACTTAATCTTAGGTGCTCATCCAAAATAATCTAAGTAAATACAGGGTTTCATGGACTAACTTTCTTCATTTAATGCCTTCAGAACTAACAAGGAAATTCCAACTTGTTACTTCTTGAGAGTCTGTGGTCAAAAGCTGGTATTGATATCAATTACCTACTTATTTAATGCTTCTAGGTGTTAACAACAGTAGCACCTTAGCAATTTAGAACTGCAACAACCTCATGAAATCTCTGCAAAGGTGGATCCTCTAGGAGCAGCTACGTTTCCTAACGTTTCAAAACTGGAATGCCAGCAGAACTGCCTGCTGGTCACCACGTGGGAGTTGCATCCCCATGAAGTGCTGTTTATAGAGCTAATTCTCCCCTGCCAAGAACGGGAAGCTGCCAGGTCTGAAGCCATCTCTAATCAGGACATCAGGACAATAGCCGCTGGATCCAAAAGCACACTTTCTCTTCCATAGTCTGACACTTCTTTCAAAATGGCACTTCTTTCTACATGGAACGTAATTCTCAAAATCCAATGGCTGAATTTTTCTCATGCCTAAAATCTTAACTAGAAAAAAGTCTAGGAAATCTAGTTTTTATCTTACATATTCTATATTATGTTCCTGTACTAAAAGGTGTGCTTAAAAGAGACCACAGTAAATATTAAGGGTACCGATCCTATTATCAATATAATATTGTAGGGATTTCAAATTATTATCACTTATCAGATATTTTATATTTTGTAATTTACATGCAGAAATTATAAGTCCTGTATTTTGTGAAATACTATAAAGGTTTTGACTAAAAGGAAAAATGAAAAGGATAAATTTATTTTATAGAGACTAATAAAGAATATTATTAAGTGGCTGTTAATTAAAGAAAATGGGAAAACTGATATGTGATTAATTAGAAGAATCTGCAAATAGGAGCTAGTTAATTTTTAACCTGATTCATAATTTGATAAAAAACAAAGATTCAGAATAAATCTGTCATATTCTATGATGATTTCTGATATTTAATATTTATATTTAAAAGGCTTTTATGCCACTCATAATTACTCAAAGTATTTTATTTATTAATTATAAAAAGTGAAGAAATAAATCCACAGTATCATATTAATATACTCTAGCAAGTTATTGCCAAAGGCTTATATAATAAAAAATGCTGTTTCAGTTTGTTGGGGGAGAAGATGGAAAAAGTAGTTAAGGATAAATAGGGGTCATAAAAGAGATAAAATATGAAATTTTTAGAATAACCCAAACAGAATAAAGAACTAAGTTTCACAAATATTAAGAAAAATAAAGACAGAAGAGGAAGAAGATAAAAACAAAAAGTAATGTGGAAAGACAATAGGTTGACAAAAGGCCATAAGTATTTTAAAGGTGGCCTTGATAATTTATTTATCAAACAGGTAGAAAGTAAGTAATATTAACTCTGCTTGAAGTTAGAAATGGAACTTACCTTGTGAAAGAATCATAGATAAAGCAAGGGTTTTAAAATTAGCAAATTATATTATGTATTTATATAATGGGGGAAATATATATTTTTAAAGGAAGAAAAATGGGGAAGATTTCTTAATAGATAGAATAATGTGAAATATTGGAAACTAGTATTATCCTAAGCACATGTAATATTTAAGTTCAGAGCAATCTACCACTTTTTTCCCTCTGCTAGCAAGACTGTATTAGAAAAGAAGAGCTATCCCTTGTCAGTGTTTCATTATTGAAATCAAATAAATGTATGCAACCGTTTATATAGAACTAAAAAGACAGATATATTTTAAAACATATAGTTAAAATAGAGTACATTCAAATACTCACGTATCTATTAAATAAACTAGCCAGTATTAAAAGTTTAAAAAATATGGTTGCATGAATAAAATAGCCATTACCATTTTTCCTTTATTGTATGTTTTATCTTGTTACATCAGGATGAATTTAAGAGCACACATTTTTTTTGTAGGCATCCCCTTTCTTCTAAACCAAATTTAAAATCATGAAGAAAAAATAGCATTTCAGATCATGACACCAAGGAGAATGGTAAAAGTTCTAGTCATTACAATTCCCATTGAAACTGAAACTGAGTACAAAGCTGACAATACCAAAATACCTACGGCTGCAGCAAAAACCTCAAGAGTTTGTTTCTAAACACAGCATAGTTTATGTTTATCCAGTTTTAATTTATTTTGATATGATTTCGGTGGTCACTCATGAAACTGTTATAGTAATCACATCTAATTTAGATCCCTAATCACAATTAAATAATTTATAAAGCATCCTTTTAAATTCTTTTGAAAGCTAATCAAGTTTTAATGGCATTTGAAATGCCTTTGCATCCCTTACATAATCTCAGTATCGGTTTCAACAGTTACTGACCGACAACAGAAACAGAAAAATTAATGTTGTATTTCTGGTTTGATGAAGATGCCCCTGAGAGGGATTCTCTCCCACAAGAAAAGTAATTGTAAACACAGTCTCACAGCGATAGGTATTTGATAGCTCATACTCGTCATGTTTTTAAAGGTTTTCTCATAAATGGATTCAATTTGTTCTTGACAAATAAGTGGAAGTTACTGTTTCTATTGAAACCACTCTATTTTTTTATAGCACACAGTTTTTCCACAGGGAAGTGTAGAAGGTGGCCCTTGAATTATGTAAAATGCATTTGTATTCTCTTAATCAATTCCACTTAAAATGTTATTTAGGTTGAAAACTGAAAACTTTTTAAATGAAATAAGGTCACCTGAGAATTTAGCATGGGAATGCAAGTTATGACATGGAAAGCAATATGTAATACAATAAAGTTAATATTAATTTATTGAGACATTCATTCAAAATAAAAATATATTCCTTTCACTCACTTTTCAATGAATGGTTCTTATCTCTTTGTGTTTTTATTTGCGAACCCAGTTTAGGTAAAAAAATTATTTTAATTTTAAAACAAAATAATCTAAATGTTACATTGTGTATTTTGGATTTTAAGCATGTTCTCCATGAAAAAGTTTTATAATTCTTCACTTTATAAGTTCCTTTTAATTATATAAATTATTATAGTTTTGAAGCATTCATTAGATTCTCCTCATTGATTTATCTTTAAGTTTTTCAAAAAGTTATATGACTTCTACACTAGAAGTTATTTTGCAGTCTTCTAACAGTGGGGAATTGTAACCCGCTCCGCCATTCTTTTGACATTGATTCTGTAAGAGGTGACTCTGACTGATTATGTAGCTTGCAGATGAGCAGCATGTTTATATAAGAATCGTAAAAACTAACTTCAAAATATACCAACTCTGACCTTCAGATCTCCCAGCTCTGGGAGCTTTGCTGACCTTCAATTGTAAAACCAGTCTGACGTAAAACTAGGAAGATGAACACTGACTGTCGCTTGGCCAGTTCCAAGATCTTTATTGGAATGGACTGTGCTCACCTGCACACAGAGAACTTTTTACCCCTCTCACCTTGATCTTTCTGTTCTGCTTTCCCTCCCCCTCCCGATGGAAACTTTTGCCTGCACTGAGATGTTGAAATGCGCTTTGAGACAAGAGATGTTCTTGAGATGCTGGCACTTGAAGAAATTACTTTCCTTTGTACCAGCCCCTGTATTTTTGCTTTTGTTGCAGCAGGAAGCTGCATCTGCATTCAGTTACAGTCTGAGAAAACATTAATTAAAAAATATGCTTTCCACACTCACTCTGAGCATTTAACCCACGGAAATTTTGTCTTCTTTTATCTCATAATTTCCAATTAATTCAGAGTTCCATGGATGTGAGAAACTTCCAAAACCATAAAGAATTTTTCTAAGAGTTTATTGGAGCCAAACTGACGGCATGGCTGGGAAACAAGGTCACGAACGCTTTGAAGGATGACAGCACCGCGGTCCTTCTGTGCATTCGGACTTAAGGAAGATGGCGGGAAGGTGGTAAAAAGCAGGTGGAGACTGGATTACAGGAAAGTTAACAAGATTACGTGTCCTCCTGAGAGTGATTAAGCTTCCCGGGTTCTGAAACAAAAAGGCCTTTTAGAAGTGTGTTAACCAGGATGCACAGAAACAACGGACAAGACTCCTTAACCAAAGATAACCTTTTACCCGGTAAGTTATAGGCTGACGACCCATGGCCATGGCTGGCCCAGGTAGGAATTTATCATTAGATCACCCTAGGGAGTTACTTTCAGTTTGATTGATTACGGAGCTCCTTTTTACATCCACAGCTCGGCCCTTTCTTGTTTTTATTTACCCCATATATATTCAAACACTCAAACATATGTAAAATATATGTTACTTAAAACATTATATTTACCATGTAATTGCCAGTTGAGTAAACTTTTATGCGAGTTATCGTCTATTAGAGTTGTGAGGGTAAATCTTGTGCGTCACTTCGGCTAGGCTGTGGTGCCCAGGAGTTTGGTCAAACACTAGACAGTGGCCGTGAGTGGAATTAACGTTGCACTAATGTGGGTGGACCTCAGCCAATGAGTCTAAAGACTAAGAGCAAGAACAGAAGTTTCTCTACGAAGGAATCCTGCTGTGCTCCTGCAACACAGAAATCTAGCCTGAATTTCCAGCCTGCCTGCCCGGTCTGCGGATGGCAGACTCAAGGCTGCAGCATTGGCTCTCGCCTGAGTATCCATGTTGCCGGCCTGTCCTACAGATTTTGGACTTGCCAGCTCCCAAAATGAGGTAAGCCAGTCCTTAAAATAATGTATTTTAGAGATGAAGTAAATCAGTGTTTGTACATATATCTTTATTGGTTCTGTTTTTTGTTTTTGTTTTCCTTCCTGGAGAATCCTGATACAGAATATATACTTACTGAATATTAAAACCTAATATTTAATGTATGCATTTGTATGCATTTTAATTATTTTTGTTATCCAAGTTTTCTTATAAATTACTACGTATCACAGACTGAAATGTGTTTTAAATTTATTTCCATATAAAATAGGTGCTGCCTATTCATGTCCTTCATTAACTTCATTGCCCCTCTTCCAACATCTTCTATTAGCTCAACTAATTCCAGTTGGGATGGGTTAACAATTTCCTATTAACTGTAAAGACTTGAATGAGTTCTTCTTACCTACATGATACAGCTTTGATCTTATTCTTCAGTGCAAGGTGAGAGCCATTGAGAGAAGACATCATTTGCTATATTTCTAGCATGTGACTAGAGATAAGCAGATAATATTTTTTAAAGTGTGCTTTATCCGTGGGACCTTTATATATGTTCCTTGAAGACCCTTCCCCCAAGCCAAAGGGGTGGGTAGGATTGAAGTTGGGAGGTGAGGGTGGGTGGAGTGGGGGAGAGTGGTGGGGGGAAAATGGAGACAACCATACTTGAACAACAATAAAAATATAAAATGTTCTTTATAGCAGTGGAGGTCCTATGTTCCTGCTGTTCTAGCTTAAATCAAGAGTTTGGTAAATGTTAATGCATATCAATTGGAGTAAATTAGTGGGCTGATTGTATAGCTTTAGATTGGGATCTTATTTTTAAAAATAAATTTATATATTTATGCCAAAGGAATTCTGTAGAAGGGGTATGATTTTTTTATTCCTGCTGTAATGTAAGACATGTACTATACTTGAAAAAAATCATAAAAAAATGCACTTTTACTGTGCTAACTAAATCAATGATAGTGAAATTCATTCTAAGGCTACTTTGTAGAAGCTAAATCCCGATGTTATTCTTTAACTGCACATGAGTGTAAACTGAATATAAATTGTTTTTGTAATGGATTTGGAAACTTTTTTGCAACTATCTTGTCAATTTTATTGGCAGAAATGCCTAGTGAAGGCATGTTATTCAAAATTTCTCTGTGAGAAAAAGACTAATAATAGAAAGAATATTGAAACACTATATTAGGAGACTATTATTTTTTTTTCTCACACTGCTGTGTGTGAATCTTCACTTTTTCCCCAGTGTTGTGAATCTTTATTCCTTTGGTGTTTGTTTGTTTGTTTAGTACTACCAAATCTTTCTCTTTGCATGGATTAAAATGAATTCTGAGATTCTTTTATATTCTTTTAGAGTTTCTTTATACTGTAAGAATGTTTCCCTGGGTTCATTATAATTATTTCTAATATCTAGAATTCTTCTTATTCATATACACTAAAAGAAACCAATAATTAATTTTATGAAATATATGCAAGCATGTTAGCCTTTTCCACAATTATTAGAATGAAAAAAAATCTGATTTTAATAGAGCTGGTTTCAATTAACACACATAACTAAAAGTATTATTGGTGTATTTAAGAACGAAATGGCAAAATCAAGTAGTATAATATATGAGGTTAATTAGGTTAATTTTGTTAATCATATACATAATTTTCTATAAAGAAAAAATATATGAGCAGACATTTTGTAGAAAAAAATACACATACTCAGGAAAAATGTTTCAAATATCAAATAATTTTTTTATTAATACCATTGGTTCTGCAAGGCAGAGCACCTAATCAAAGAGTGTTTTCCAGCTGTAAGACCCAACTGAATTTACCTTGCCTGCTCTGGACTCACCTGGGACTGACTATCATCCCGGTCTTTATTCTAATTTTACCCTTGTGCAGTGGGAATGTCCGTCCTTTGCCTGCACCATAATTTTATTTTGGAAGCACATAACTTGTCTGATTTCATAGGTTCACAGCTGGAGAGGAATTTTGCCTCAGAATGAATCATACCTCAGGCTTCACCAACACCTGATTTAGATGATGTTTAGAAAGACCTTGCACCTTAGAGTTCATGCTGGAATAAGTGAACACTTGTCTGACTGTTGGAACAGAATGGACATATCCCATATGAGATAAGAACAAGCATTTCAGGGGATCGGGGCTGAAACTAGGACTGACTTGTGTCCCATCCCAAATTCACAGGTTGCAGTCCTTACCCTGAGTTTGTATTTGGACACAGAGTTTAGGAGGTGATTAATGTTAAATGAGTTTCTAAGGGTGTCATCCTAGTCCATTATGACTCTTGGTCTTAGAATAATGGGATTTCATTCTCTCTCTCTCTCCATAAGAAAGATCTGCAAGCTACTAAGACAGTTTTCATTAGAACTTGATGCTTCCCAGAACCTCGATCTTGGACTTTCTGTCTCCAGAAATGTGAGAAAATAAAATTTCATTGCTGAAGCCATGAAATATGTGATCTTTTGGTATGGTAGACTAAGCAGACTAATACAGAAGAAAAAATGATGCTAGTTAGAAACTCAGATCTAAATAAAGAAAAAGTATTAGAGAAGGAATAAGTAAAGATAAAGTATAAACATTTATTTTCTTACTCTTAATTGATCTAGAAGAAAATTTATTCAAAATAATAACAGCAACAATATATTTGGTTTTATAAATATATATACTGCTTATGTATGCTTATGTATATGTGGCAGCAACAACACAGAGACAAGGGGGTAGAGTTATGATTATTTTTTTATTAAAATATTTGCAGTACCTGTGAAGAGTTATAGTGTTATTTCAGGATAGCCTTAGATTATTTGTAAATGTATATTGCAAATTTCAAGACAACTACTAAAAAAGAAAAACATATGTATAATTGAAATGCTAGCTAAGAAAGGAGAAAAAAATGGAATTATATAAAACTCTCAAAACCACAAAAGGCAGACAAAAGTTGAAGACAAAAGTAGACACAAAGGGCAAGGGCAACAAATAGAAAACAGTACCAAATATGGCAGAGCTATAGATTGAATGCCTGTGTTCCCCTTGGAATTCACATGTTGAAACCTAATTCCCAATGTGATAATATATGGAAATAGGGCATTGGGAGGTGATTAAGTCATTGCGAAGAGATTATTTTTTACTGAATATATTGGGATGGCATTGATTAATAAAGTTATATAAGTTTCTAGTGTACAATTCTATAATACATCATCTGTATATTACATGTCTGTTTGCCACCAAGATCAAGTCTCTTTCCATCACCATCTATTCCCCCTTTACCCTCTTTTACCTACCCCCTCCCCCACTGCAACAATCCCTCTGGTAATCACCACACTGTTATCTACATCACTGAGGATTTTGTTTTGTTTTTTCTTGATCTCCACACTTCTTTCACCTGGCCCCCCAAACCGCTCACCTCTGACAACTGGCAGTTCTCAATATCTATGTCTGTTTTTATTTTGTTTGCTTGTTTATCTTGTTTCTTAACTTCCACATATAAGTGAGATGATACAGCAGTTGTCTTTCTCTGCCTGGTGTTTTTCCTTTAGCATAATACTCTCCAGGTCCATCCGTGCTGACGCAAAAGGTAAGGTTTCCGTAAGTACACTCAGGATTGCTTCCTCTAAAAAGCAACATCAAAGCGTTCATACTATGAGAGACTTGATTTCAATAAAATACCATAGCTTAGTTACGAAATAAAAAAGCAAACAACATAGGAAATGGCAGAGGGAAATCAGTATCCAAAGTTGCTATAATATATTACCTAAAGCCCTGGTTCCAACAACAAGAAAAAAAAATAAAATGAGACATGCAAAAAAAAAAACAAACAAACAAAAAACAATGTGACCCATTACAGTAAAACCCAAAACACAATTTGAAAAAAGACACGCAAAAGAAATTGTCGGTAAGAGGGACCAGAGGAAAAATTTAACAAAAATTTCAAAATAGCCATTATAAATGTTTTAATTGAAATATAATTGATGGGAATTGTAGAGTGAAAAGTACAATAATTGGCTTGAAAGCTTATTGAAGGAGTAGCAGTGGACTTGAACTGGCAGAAGAAAGAATGAGTGAATTGGGATGGATAGATCAATAGAAAGTATACAATCTGAAGAACAGAGAGAAAATAGAACAGAAAAAAATAAAAATACAAAACCTCAGAGGAGATATTTTTTTGTGCACCAACTTGTACATAATGAGACTATCAGAAGAAGAGGACAGGAATGAATGATCAAAAAAGATATTAGAAGAAATAATGGTTAAAAAACATATTAATTTACACATCCAACAAGTTTAATGAGCTTCAAATAGGATAAAAGCAAAATGATTCACACTCAGGTGTACCATGGTATGAAGGCTAAAAGCCAACAAACAAACAAACAAACAAAAAACCTTGAAAGTAGCAAGAAAGAAAGGGCCTGTCGTGAACAAGGGAAGCCCAGGAAGATTAAAACCTGACTTCTCGTCAGAAACTATCAGGCCAGAAGGCAGTGGGCTGACATAGTCAAAGTGCTGAAAAAAGAAATATCAGCCAAAAACCTTACATACAATAAAAATGCCTTTCAAAAACGAATGGCAAATAAATGTATTCATAGATAAAAAAAAATTTTGGTTCCTTCATACCTTCCTTAAAAAGTACTAAAAGAAGTTCGTTAGGCTGTTATTAAGTACACCCAGAGGGAAATTCAAATCTACGTAAAATCAAGTAACACTTCTAAAACTAATTATGAAGCTATAAAAAACAGTTTGAATGCATATTTTTGTTCTTTCTTAACTGATTTGAACAGGAGCTGAATAAACACGCATGTAGAATTATTTCATTAGGCCTGTAACAAAGATGAACGCAACGAGGAGCTTAGTGAGAGCGAGGTCATAATTGGAGTAAAGAAATGAGGCCAGATGGTGTTTTGAACCCACAGAAATGAATACGAAGAATCAGAAGTGGTAAATACGGCAAAGAAAACAAAATCTACAAATACAGACTTGATTTCCTTTCTCTTCTCAATTTGTTTAACACATAAAAATATAAAAAGTAATACTTTCTAACAATGTACTGTAGGATTTGTAATATGGAGATGTAATGTAAAATATAATATTATGTATATATAATTATATACATGTATATATTCATATATGTATATAGACAAATTATATGTATTATTTTATATATAACATAACTATGTATGTGATATATACCCTCAAAAGGCTCTGAAAGGGACAACAGGAAACAAGGCTTTATAGAAAGAGTAACATTTCCACTTCTCACCGGAATGTAGTTAGTATAACTATAAAGTAGATTATGATAAATTAAGACAAGCATAGTAAACCCTGGAGCACCTACTAAGAAAATAAGTAAAAAAGTAAATTGGAAAATAAAAGATTGAAAAGGGTTAGTGTGATACTGTTTTCTTCAAAAAATTCTCATCCAGGTTTTGTTTCCCACAGCACATATCATGCGAAATACGCACTTTTAAAATTGAAATAGAGTTAGAAAAAAAATTGTTAGTCTTTTAAAGAGTGGATTTTGTTTTTAAATATTTTAAAACTCAGATGATGTTTTGTGCTTAAAATAGCTTGTTCGGCACTCATTTAATTGCATGTTAAACTAAATCAGTGGCCGTCAAGGTTTGTTCCTCTGCAATTTTCTTACCATAGAATTTGCTTTAATTAATTTCTTCTTTCTGACTTGCATCTCCTGGTGGAATTTGCAGGAAGTCACACAGTTACTGGCATGAACTTTGAGTCCTTGCATTTCGAGAAAATCCTTTTGTTTTGTTTTGTTTTGTTTTTGTGGCAGCGACAGTGGTGTTTTTGTTTTGTGTTCTATTTCTTGTGTAAACACATGGGACTGAAATTATTAATCAAGGATAAATGTATGTTTTATTCTGTTAGAAACATCTAGTTTCCAGTGGAGAGGGCTTATCCTTCATTGAATTATTCATAAGAATTTTATTTTGAATGATGCTATTATGAATGTTTTTACTTCATTTTCAATTTTTTTTTTAATTTTGGAATAGACCACAGTTGATTTCTCTATTTTGACCACATATCTTGTGTAATTATAAAATGTGCTTATTATTTTCAGTATAATGACTGAAAATTTCTTAGGATTTTCTGCATAAAATATTATGAAGAGACAATATAGACAGATTTTTGAAAGGTGTTTTTAAACTGCTAAATATTTGGTGACTTTAAAATATTTGCTATGGTTTTCTAGTTTAGTTTAATATTCATCTATAGGTTTTTGGGTTTGATATTGTAGTTATTTTGTCTGATTTTGATATCAGGGGTGAGTTAGCATCGAATATAAATGGGGAAATATTTTTTCCTCACCTGTGTTCTGAAAGAAATTGTGTAAAATCAGTGCTAATTCTCCTTTAAATATTTGTTCATTATCTCTTGCAAAACCAGCAGATCTTGTGCATTCTGATTTTTACTTTTTTTAATTAAAGACTTGACTGAGAAAGTCTTACTAGTTTCTCTGTAAGCAGAAATCTTCAATACCTCCCAACAGCATAGAATTCTTCTGAATAAAATCATCTGCTCAGATGATTTTAAAATTAGAACCTGAATTCATCACCTTTTGTTGGCCCACACAATGATGTGCCCCTCAACAAAGAAGGGTCCATCGCTCTACACTGATAACGAGGCATGAATTCAGCTCAGTCTTGGAGCATGTTCTTTGACCTGTATGAACCAATGTTTTCAGGGCTTCTTGCCATTAAAAAAAAAATGAAAATCAAATGAATGACATAACCCAATTTCTTATTCAAATCAAAAGTAGACTTTCACTGGAATTTACTACTAAGAAAGTTAAGGTTGCCTTTTATTGACATTTGAATTAAATACAAATTAATGAAGTTAATATTTTGCTTAATATTATTTATAGCAGTAATTTATTGCTTACTACTTGCAAGGTACTACCCTGTTGTCACTTCATATACGATGTCCAGAGTAACCCTTTACACTGATAAGGACAGCATAATGTTATTTCCCTTTCAGAGTCAGAAACTCAAAGCATAAAGATCAAGTAACTTGTCCAGTGTTACACAGCTAGTATACGGCAAGGCCAATAGCTATGTCAAATAAATGTTCAATGTAATAAAATAAATTGAATGTAAACAGCTCAAAAAAAAAAAGACTCGTATTTAAAAATTGTAGGTCTATGCTTAGTATCCATTTTCTATTGAGCAAATTGGGGTAATTCGTGTTGTTCAAGGAACTCCACCATTTTGTCTGATTTGCTAAGTTCATGTGTGAAGCGTTGCTGGCAGTGTTTGCACATCCTTGCCATGCATGCAGGGTGCGTGGTAGTGCGCTGTTTCGTTCCTGAGAGGGGAAATTTGTCTTTTCTCTCTCTTCCATTCTGTCAGTATTTCTAGAGGTTTCTCAATTTTATCTTTTCAAAATTATAACTCTTTGTTTTATTTACTTTAATAGATTTTTGCTTTTAATTTCAATTCTTATCTTTATTTTCTTCTTTCCGCTTGATTTGGGTTTTAATTGTGTTCTTTTGCTGTGTTGTTGATGTGGGGGCTTCAATTATTGATTTGATTCTTTCTAATTCTAAATGCTAGTGTAGGCATTTAGTAGTATACATTTCCCTGTCAGCACTTGGTAAGCAGTATGCCACAAATTTGTTCTGTTGTACTCTCATTTTTATTCAGTTCGATGGATTATTTGATATCTGTGAGAATTTTTCTTTGATCCATAGGTCATCTAGATATGTGTTATTTAGTTTCCATGTGTTTGGATATTTTCTTGATATCTCTAATAGCAGATTTCATAGTTTCCATGATGGTAGGACAATACATCCTGCATGATTTTATTCAATTTTGTGTTTTTCTTGTGTTGAGGTTTGTTTTATGGTCCAGGATAAGGTCTATGTTGGTATATGTCCAATAGGCATTGGAAATGAATGCTTTCTACTGTTCAGTGGAATGTTCTTTAAATATCAATTAGTATTCCTTAACATCAATTAAACCCTCTTTGTTTGACCATGTAATTTACCCTTGCTGATTTTCTGTTCAGTTGTTCAATCAACTGTTCACAGAGGGGTATTGATGTCTCCAGGTTTGATGATGTATTTGTTCATTTCGTTTTTCAGTTCAGTCAGTTTTGGCCTCATGTTTTAGAGGACTGCTGTTCGGTGCATATTCACGTAGGCTGTCAGTGTTTTCTTCGTGAATTTACCCTTTTATCATTATATAATGCCCATTTCTGTCTCTCGTATTTTATGTTCTCTGTATCTAGTTTATCTGATATCAATATAGCCACTCCTGTTTTCTTTTAATCACTGTTAATACAGTTATTTTTTTCTATCCCTTTTGTTTCAACATGCTTATACCACTATATGTGAAGCTACTTGTGCATGGTACATAGTTTGAGTGTTTTTAATCCACTTTGACAATATTTATTTTTAATGGATATATTTTGACAGTTTGTTTTAAAAATAATCAAACAACATTAAAAATAAAAATGTATGACTTCTATAATTTCAAAGTCAATTTTATATTTATTACTTTATATGTTTACATAAAAACACTATAAGGTAGTTGTCTTTTATTAATAGCATAAATTTTTTATTTCTTTGGAAACTGTCACTGACTTTATTTACATGAGGCAGCATTCTGTAATTGAAAATACATTTGATGATAAATGAGACCAGAATTCTACTGAATGTTTTGCTAATAAAATGTTTTCAATGTTTATATATATCATCTAATGTCAAAAGTCTAAAATTATTTTTCCATTATGTAATAAGGACACAATGCAATGTCTGAAAGTTTGTAAACTATAAAATGATATGGATATATTAAACCTAACAATTTGTCCAGAGTCATAGAAAATAGTGACTCAGTCTAGTCTAGAATATGGGACTTTGTGTTCCTAACTTTGACTTTTAAAATCAATTTTCTAAGTTAAAATTATGAAATACTTCTGCATTTGTTCAAGATGCAGTTTAGAAATTAAATGCTTTCAATTATCTAATATGGGAATCTTAAAAAATATCACTGACTAATTTTACTCAAGTTTATTTATATTTTTATGAAATTACCTAAAATATCACATAAAATAAAATTATTACCTTTAAAACATTAAAGTCATAATAAAAATACATTAAACATATTGTTTGTAATCTTACCATTTTTATTAAAACCCAATTCAACTTATTAAATTGCCTTGTTTCAAATTAAAAAATAACTGCATAGAAATGAAGGTGCATTCTATATAATATTAAACATATACATCTTAGAGCTATAAAGATAAGAACAAGTTACCAAGTGGAAAACTTGAAATTGAGAGAAGAATAGTAAGTGTCATGATAACATAAAGAAGACAAAAAAAATAGCAATCCAGTTTAGTGATAGGCTATTTCATTTTCTCCACAAAAACTGTGAAACTTTTGAGAGGTGTAGGACAATAAAATATAAAATTATGGATGAAATGAAGAATTATTGACCTTTTGTGTCAGAAATCCTAATAGTACTGGTCCTATCCAATCTCAGAGAAAATGTGCAGTTAGTAGATTAGAAACAGCAAAGCTACTTGGTTCGAGTGACCTCGTGATTAAATTCAATATAACTTAGAATAGTGACCTAAATGCTATATCAAACTGGAGCTGGAATTCTCAAAGACATATTTTCAAAGTGTAAGAAACGGAATGGAGAAACTGGTCTAGGAAATAATAAGATAAAGCGAGAGCAAGTGAAGATGGGTGGAGAAAAAAATCAGCATTATCCAAAGGGGATTAAAAGATAGGAAGAAAGACAGACACAGGGAGTAGACTCAGGCAGCCACTCCCAGCATACGTACTACTGCAGGGTGAATGAAGTGTTCCTCTGTTGTTTTTTGGGTTTTTTTTCCCAATGATTTATTCTCTTTGTGGTCATCACATATTAATGTTGACAATAATTAAATTCCGTATTAAACCAAGTCATATGCTCTTTCCCTGAAGAATGAATGCAGGTTAGCAATAATTCTTATTGGATCATAAAGCTCTTCCTTAGGAAATGAAACAAAGAAATTATTCCCTAAAGCCTATCCAAGGGAAAAAACCTCACAAGTTTTATTAAGTTGTTAAATAAAACAGTAGGCAGAATTGGGAAACTCAGTAAATGAAATAAAGAAATTTAGAAATGTAAAAATATTAACGTTTTATTGAAGGTAAAATTACATTTTGCTGTGCAGTGATGTCTGAGCTTAACCAATGCCTGTCCAAGCAAGTATCTATCAAATAACTACCGTTGCCAAACAACCAGAAGCCCTAAGGGTGAGTAAGGACAGCTGCCCTCCATTCAGAAGTCTCCCAAATCAGAACTCTATTAACATTGTCTCAAATGTTACAGCAAGAGATGTGTGCTCATAAAGGCACATAATCTAACTCATCAAGAATCAAATGGCAAGAAACCTACAGTTAGTTAGGATATCATTTTTCACAATACAGGTCAGCTAAAGTTAACAGTTAGGCTCATCTGATTATCTACCATTTCTTAAGAACTACCCAAGGATTTTCTTTTAGTATCGTCCACCAAAATTCTGAAACTATTTTTTAATTCTCATTGTTTTAGCTCCTATGCTCAAATGCCAGCATTCGACTTCAAAATGAGCTCGATTATATATTAAAACAAGGTCTGTCATTTCTATTGAAATCCTTGTTTTCACATTTCTTAAGTAATGTTGTATTTCTCTCTACAAGTTATTCTCTTTAGGAGTAATAAAGAGCAAGTTATGATTTTTTAATTGTATAGATTTTTTCAAAATCCACTGAAGTTGCACTTTATAATTTTCTAACCTAAACATAATTGTAGAGGACTGTGTTTATAGAGAGGCTTTATTGATAATTGATGTGCAAATGAAAGATAATTTAATACTTTTCAGGCTCGGTATATTGGAAAAGTTCTTGTCATTGGTGGTTTTATTACATAAATAATAGAATCTGATTTTATGGGGAATTTCACTCATCAGAACACATCATTTTACACAATGCAATATGAATACTTATTATTCAGAAATCATTTTTTGCGACCAGAAGGCAATATCTAAGTTTATCCACATTACAACCTTATTGAATTAAAATGATTATTATGCTTACTCACAGCACAATCATCTAAGAATATTACCCACACAGTAAACTGAGAGACAGAGTATAAGTAAATTGTTCAGTGTCACGCAGCCTTAGCAGAGAATATAGATCTTATTTTTTCAAACTACTTGTGAGAAAGTGTTGGCATGTTAAAAAGCACTTTTAAAATGCTGTCTTCATAATTTTTGCCATATCCATGTATAATCTACATGATTATTTGTTCAAAAATGCTGTTTAAGTTGACCTCATTTTTACTCCAAAAAAATTTCAGTATGAAAATTTTACATCATCATCATGAAAGAAAAAAGCAATATGCCTTGATATAAAATGAGGGTAAGTATAAAACTAAACATAATGAAAACCCCTTTAAAATTTAAAACTGCAAAACTATATTTTCAAAAGTCATATGATAATAACAGTAATTTATTTTTAAATGACTTTGTCAATATTTCTAATGTAAAAATGAAACATTTATGATTCAGTGTCAGCTTTAGGCTACTAAGTAGAACCACTATGAGGGTTTTGTTTCATTAGCATACTAAGTTATGTTACTAGGAAATAACACACCAGAATATAATAGCCTTGCACAGAGAGAAACTTATCTCTCTGTCTCTCATGGAAGAACAACTCTGCGCAGGGATGAAAGACCATTTGTCTTCTATCTTTGGTTTCAAGGTGTCAGCGACAGCGGTCACTCAGGCAATGAGACGTGACCAAATGGAGAACATCTGTATGTCTTTAAGTTCATGAAGCAGCAGGAATCATTTCAGAATTACACCTTAGTGAGCAGAACGTAAATGGCACCAGAACCTAGGAGTGTAATTACAGTTTAATGACCACCTACTTAGCTAACACTCAGGAAAGACTACTGATAGACAACTAGCTGTGTCATCACTGGTTTAAATAAGGATATTAAAACCTGTAAATTTGCTCTTATTGGCATAAATTATCTAGACTCACATACTTGTCACCAGAAAAGGTAAAATAGTAAATGCCTTTTCTAAAAGTATTGTATATAGAAAATTATTCCCTGAACATCCTGTTATGTGGAAAATTCATTCTATTATGTTTTCCATGAATTTATCTCAATCAACTTCCAAAACCTGTTCTTTTGAACATGTTAAATTATTTTGTTGTATTTTCAAAGTGGTAGGAATGAAATTATTTTACTCCGTGTTGCCGTCAGTTTTGGGAAATATTTAGATTATCTTTTACGCACTTTCAAATGTCTCTTTATAGTATTCAAAGATTCTTTGGATAAAAATAACCTTGTCATTTAGATAATGAAAGAGACTAGCTTAACATAATCAAGGTTTGTAAGCTGTGGCTCCATAATTCTATCATGTTCATTGTTAGAGAGGCAGTACAGAAAGATTGCTTAGTGTGAATATATTTGGATTTTCAAGTGAGCAACTATATTTTCAAACTATGCGAATTTCAATGTCAGTCCTACTTATGCATATAATCTTATATAATGAAGAATTTTCCCAGGAAGAATGGAAGTTATGCTTTCATTTAGAAGGATTTGGAATACCAGATGGTAGCTGCAGTTTGGAAAATGGATGTTTGTCATTGTTACAGGCCCAATCTTTTCAAGCTGAGAAAAGATTCAAGAATACTGTGACCTGCATCAAATTTAAAAGCTGGAATGATTTATATGCCTAATTGAAGAAAATGATACAAACTCAACAGAGAAACATACACAAATGACTTATAGGAAATTAGATGTACTGAATGTCCATATTTATTTACACATCCTCTTTTCATAGTGCTGTGATACATAACAGGGGCCCAGTAAAAATCTTTAGGAATAGTTCCTGGCCTGAGAGAGAGTAGTCTTTGTGGAAAAATGACATTAATCAAGTAAGCACATTAATTTATGTAAAATTGCACTCATAACAAATTCAAAGGAAAAATGCTAATGGGCCTATAAGAGACTACATTGTTTTGAGGAATGGTTGATGCACACAGGAAAAGAGAGCAACTCTCACTGCGTAACAAATGAAGTTACATAAAGAATAAAATGCATGAAGAGGGAAGATGAGAACACTAGGAATAAAAGCCAGAATACACTGTTATATACATATATATCGGCTTATATTTGGATTTCAAGTCCCCTATCCTAGAGTTAGGTCAGATTTTAAATCAATGATTTGACCAAACCTCTGATTGGAAAAACCTGGACCAACCACTTTGCTTGGATAAATGAGATCCCACTATTGAACTTTTGCTAACCAGACTTCCTTGTTGGACATGAGTGTAGGGTCAATACCACAGAAAATTCATAAATGTTTTGTACTGATTAATGGGTAGTTCCGCCAAAGACAATCTGGAATCTGGGTATGTTGGGAAGAAAAAGAGAGGAGACTGGAATTATGGGGATTCATCGCCATAAATTCCTTAAGTCTTTAGGAGAGTTGAACCTCTTTTTCATTGTGTTCCTTTCACACCCGGAACCTTCTCTAGCCTCTGCACGTTGCTAAACTTGGTTTCTGGTTTATTTCTTACATTAGAATGTGGATTTTTTGTCTGTAGGAAACTATATTATTGTTGTTAGCTATCTCTTTATTTTTTATTTGTAAATGAGATCAGGATGTGCATATAACATGTCGACATCAAATGTTAATCAGAGACTGTTATTACAGGAAAGGAATGTTTCACTAAATTTGGTAAGATTTTGACTGGCAAAAATCAAATGTCAATCAATTTCTTAGAAAACAAAGATGTTAATAGAAACTGGGCATCATGTATATAGAATTTTTACACTTAAACCATTAGAATCTAAATATAAGATTTTTCCATGTATATACTTTATTTATAACTACATTGTTTAAAAAATCATGCTGAGAGAAACAGCTTAGGAAGCTAACTTTCTGTCAGAACTTATTACTCAGAAAATGATGAATCACACCCTTGGTGAGAATCTATCAATGAAAAGATGTAAAATTATTGTGAGCAAAAGGCAAGGATGAGTTGAGTAGTTTTTATTCTTAACATGATACATCTTTGTGACAATAACACGTTTCATTATGCTGAAGAGGTTTGGAGCAATAAAGTAAACAATAGCTGTCTTATTTTGTTTGATAAGTCAACAGCTTTCATCAATAAATATTGCAGTGTAGCACTTGTATGCTTGTAAATATTGGAAAATTTAGACAACTTTTCCTAGAGCAGTTCATTGTCCAAAACTAAAAAGTCTCTTCATATCTGGAAACAAAAAGATCATCTTGGAAGAAATGGGTCATCTTCTGTACTGATGTTACCTGATGAAGGATTGACTCAGTGAGAGGTTTTACTGAGAAAGAGAGAAATGGACGAGGGGAAGAGGGTAGGGAGACAGAGAAAGAGAGGGAGAGAGGGATTCTTACATTAAAATAAACTAATTTCTTCTGAGAAGAGTTGATGTCAAATTTCTTGGAAATACATATATCTCCAAGAATATGTAAAATTTTATATTCTGGGTGATGCTATGAATAATCTCATTACATAAAACCAAAATCACTCCAGAATGTTTTCAGTTTGCTTTTTTAAAAACGTATGTATTGTCTGTCCAGAAAAAGTCCAGCTATTGTTAATATAATGAGATGATTTGCAGGACGCTGATGTAACCTGGCAGCCAAGGAGAATGGACTGGGATGTGCATGCATGAACAATGACAACTTCACTGTACTAATCTGTAGGGGCAGTAGATGCCATTGAGTGAGCATGTATACTGCGTGGTTATCACATTCAAAATGACTGAGCCAGTAGAACAACGAATCTGCACCAAATTTTGCGTTAAGCTTGAACATTCCTCTGCAGAAACTACTTAGATGATTCAGAAGGCTGCAGCTATGGGCGACTGGTGATTGGCAGCTTCACCATGACAAGATGCCTGTTCATGCATCACATCTCATGCAGAGTGTTTTTTGTGAAACATCAAATCACCCAAGTGCCTCAGCCCCACTACAGCCCAGATTTGGTGCCCTCCAACTTCTGGCTCTTCAGAAAACTAAAATTATCGTTGAAAGGGAAGAGATTTCAGACCATCAGTGAGATTCAGGAAAATATGACAAAGTAGCTGATGGTAACTGGGAGAACTGTGTGAGGTCCCAAGGAGCCTATTGTGAAGGAGACTGAGGTGTTATGTCCTATGTACACAACATAGGACATATGATATACATATACATATGCATATATTGGTTTTATGTATGTGCATATGTATATAAAGACAACGACCAAATGGATTTGTTACTTACAGATATCTGGTATCATAGTAGAAGGGTTTTTAATGAAGACACTGAGCTGAAAGTAAAATCCAGGAGTCCTTTCAAGTAATTTGAAAAGCTAGATTCAGATAAGCTCTTTGCAGATCAAAATTGCAGAAACATGCCTGCTCAGTGGACTCTTTATAATCACATGAACTACTTCACTTGCAAGACCCTGGAGAATATGTTTTTGATGTCAAGTGACAGAATTCTCAGGTTTAAAAGCAAAATAATTTTTTTAGAAAACCATGTGACAAAAGATAATATTAAAATGTGTTTACTGCTGCGTAGGCTTAAAAGTAAAGAATGGTATCGGCCAGCCTCAAGTTTTATTAAAATTGCTGCATTTTTCCTCTCTGTCAGCACAAGGGTGTGGCTGGGTGACGGCCTCCTTCTCTGGTCTTTTGCTCAGGCTGAGAACTGAATGGAGAAAAGATAGAGAACTTTGCGAGTTGCAGGCAAACTGTTCAAGGGAAAAACCATGTTAACAGACAAAAGGTCATCCAGCTTATATTTGAATCTCAGATTAAAAATAAATAATTGTTTAATATAAGCATGACTATTTGTGCACGCAAAATCCCATGTTCTCTCAAGTTTGATCCAGAACTAAATATGGAAAAAAACAATCAAGAGATGATTTTCACTGTTTATTTTTACCTTCCAAATCAGTACTTTTATGCATAAATGATCTTATAAGAGAAATTAAAAATAAAATATGTGATTTTACAATTTCATACATGTATAAGGGCTCAAACCTGATCATACACTCAACAATAAAATTTAAAATTTTATATAAAATTGTGACTTAGGCTACATTTTTATTCACATTGCTTTGGCTCATATTAGTAAGTTTACTATCCAACACTAATAGTAATTTCCATGTTGGAAATAGCATGACTTAAAAGCAATTTGCTACATTTATTTCATTTAAGTCTGTAGAGCCCATCTCCATAGAACTAAAATTCTATGAGAGCTTAGCCAGTTATTTAAGATTAAAATTATTATGTTTGTTTTTTGAGTTCTTAACATTTATTAAATAAGAAATTTAAAAACTATAAACAAAGAAAGTTTAAGGAATAACTTGGGAAAACTATTATAGTTTGGTTAGGGAAGTAGATTGACACATTTCAGAAAGAAACTAGAAGTGTGTGGTCATTAACTCAGGAGAAGAGAGGCCATGCGTGGTCGAGAGCGCCGCTGAAAGGCCTTAATATGAAACGGAAAATTGAGCATTATGAAGATCAATGTGATGATCACATTGGCAGTATGAAGATCAATGGCAAAGAAAGAAAAAAAAAAATGCTGAAATGCTTGAATGTACAGAATCACAAAAAGAGAAAGGAATAAAGCAGCACATGCCAGTGTTTAGTTCCTCATTTTTTCCCATAATTGCACTATTTTGTGTTAAGTAGTTATTTTCTAGAGCACCCTTTTTATTCTCTGCATCAGTTATTCTTCTTTAAATCTGAGAATGTCTTTATATCTCCTTCAATTTTGAAAGATAGTTTTGAGAAATATAGAATTTATGCTTCACAGATTTTTCTTTTCCTTAAACAGTTTGAGTATGGCATTCATTGACTTCTGGCCTCCATGTTTTCTCATGAGAAATCAAATGTAGATCTTCCTGTGGTTTCCTTGGATGTGAGAGGTCATTTTTTCTTGTTGCTTTCAGGATTCCATCACTGTTTTTGGCTTTCAACAGTTTGATTATGATGTGCGTAGGCATAGTTTTTCTTGATATTTTTCTAATTGGAGTTTGTCGAGTTTCTCAGATGTATCAATGAATGAATATCTTTCATCCAATTTTGAACGGTTTTTGCTATCATTTTTTTCCCCCCGATCTTTTCTCTCTCTGAATGTCTCTCTGGACTCCTTCAGGAACTGCCATTATCCCTGGCAACATGCTTGGTTGTGTCCCACCAGTCCTTGAAGTCTGTTCACTTTTCTGTATTCTTTTTTCTTTCTCATCAGACTTGATAAATAACCTCAACCCACCTACCTTAAAATACAATGACTCTTTCTGCTCCCTGCTCACATTTTTGGATTAGCCCCTTACTCAATTTAAAAATTTTTATTGCACGTTCAATGCCTCAATTTCTGTTCAGTTTCTCTTAAGGATTTCTATTTATATTCCATATTTGGAGAGACACCATTTTAGCACCTTTTTAGTATCCTAGAGAGGGTTCCTTTTAGTTCTTTAAATATATTGAAATAGCTGATATAAAGTGTTTGTCTAATAAATCGAATGTCTGTGGTTCCTCAATTTGTTTGCGCTCTGTTTTTCTTCTGTCTCCGCTATACTTTCCTGGTTTTGTGTGTATGTAATTTTTTTTTGTTTGTTTAATTCTAGGCATTTAAAATGTTATAATATGGCAACTCTGGAAATCAGATTTTCTCTCCCCTGATGAGTTTACTGTGCTACTTGTATTTTTTGTTTGTCTGTTTAATGAATTCTATGAATTAATTCTGTAAATTATGTATTCTTTCTCACATGTGGCCACTAAAGTCATTTTCTGTTAGATTATTGTCTAATGATTAGAAAATGTTTTCTTTAAATGCCTGGATCACCTCCGCCCCAAAACAAAAGATAGGCTTGCGGAGGAAATCCATGTGTTGTAGGGCACACCTTTAAATCTGGGCTGAGCAGTTTACAATCCTGCCTTAATTTTTACTCTCCACTTGCTGAGTCTCAGGGGGAGCCAGATGTCAGAGGTTTGGGCTTTTCAGGGCTTTCCTAAGCGAGCCATCCTAGCTTCCCAGAGGGTGCATCAAAGCTTTTCAGGGCCTTTATTCCCCAAGCATCTCCTCTCCAGCCTTTCCTTCCAAGGTTTGGGGCTGGTTTATTATTTGCCCCAACTTTTAACCATTGCCTAGGCAGACATTGGTCTAGAATCATTTTAAACAAATGTCCCTGGGTTGGAATTTTGGAAAAAGCAAGTTTCAGTCGGATGAAATGAAGAGATGCTTTTTAAGTGGGTCTCCAGGCAGCCACAAGCCAGATCAGGTAAGAACAATTTGTGAATGAGTCCCATTCTTTTTCTTCCTGTGCCCTTACCAGGAATGTGAGCTGTTATCTTCAAGACCACCACTGAGCTGGAGAGCGCAGCATGGATGTAAAGTGAGTTAAAACACCACGAAGCTCACTGTTCTTAATGAAATGGAGTGTTTCCTTTCCCCCTCAGGGAATGCTCCCCAGGTTGTGGCAAGCTTTTGATTAGTTTCTAGGGCTTTGATGATGTCGATTCTGACAGTTTTGCGAGTTCTGTTATTTGCTTTTCTGCGTGGGTTGGCTTTTGGGGTTTCTTACTCAAAAATAGGGACGTCATGGACATCAGCCTGTCTTGGAGGCCTCATTATATTTGTACACTTGCAAAATATATGTTCTTGAGAATATTACAGAGGATTTTTTTCATAGCAATATTCTATTTTTTCCGCACATAAACCATCTTGCTGAAAATTACACAGAGCCTCTCTATTATTCTTGATAAAAATATTTTTCTTATTTGTGATTGAACTTTTAAAAATTTGGCGGCTTGCATTGTCTCTGGGCTAAACTGACCCTTCTTCCTTTCCTTTCTTTAAACGTGGCTCAGTGTGTTTTTAAACAGATTTGGGAATAAAGATAGGCCTACCATAGTGAGGCAGTGAAAAGTGTGCTTGTGATAACCCTATAAGGATCTGACAGGCTGATGCTATTGGCTTTCATGTACTGCATTTATACGATTGTTCCACTCCAAGAAAGTCTGAGACCAATTTTGGGAAATTCTATAAAATTGATGATGAAAATATTGAAATATATATACAAAGAAATAACATGTTTCCTTTTCAAGAAACTATTCTTAGAATATTAGATATCTAAGAGAATTCAATTATCTAGAATGTTTTTATTTTATATTATTAAAAAAGACTACAGGAACTATGTTTTTTCCCCAATATTGTGTAGGTTTCAAGAAGAATGAATCATTAGGTATTTGACAGGAGGCTACATACAAGGGTGCATTGAACCTTTAATGAAATAGCTACAAATTATAAGGTATATTTTAATTGTTGTGTTTTCAAGATACTGTATCAGTTATTACAAAACTATATTGCTTTCTTCATCATCATATGCATCATATTCATCATAAATTACATATGTAAAAGTGGTGGTTTCACTCTGTATTTGTTTTTGGTCCCTTTTTCCCTCAAAAAAACCCTTTTAACAGGATTATCAAATCAATAATCTGTTATATGTTACTATTACTATTAGAATTACATGACTAAAGCAGTTGTAAAGATTAGAAATTTGCTCTTTCAAATAGTAGTCTAAGATTCAGTTTAACATACACTGCACTGGAGTTCCTAAATTTGTACTGCATTGTAAAATAGTGAAAACATCAATTCATGTATTGAATTATACAAAAAAGAAAGGAAGAGTTACTTAGTGATTAGAACATGAACACATCTATAGAAGGTATGGATTATTCTTGGAAAAAATGTGGACTTTTAAGAATTTATCTACTCTCATTCTGTTGCCAATACTTCCAACTGTGAAACAGATTTAACAGTTTCTAACTGTGAAACAAATTTCCCTAAGAATAGTATTTTTCCATTTATTTTTAATTGCTTTGAGATACTCTGAGAAGATGCATTACAGAAAAAGATGTATTATCCTTTCAAGAGATGTTATCACACTCTTTTCAACACCAAAGCTGTGCAGCTTACTACTGAGTGGAAGTAGGGGTTCACAATGCACTTTGGTGGTGACAATAGGCATTACAGTCAATAAAGATAGATGAAGATGTTAAAATTCGTCAGCGATGCTTTAACATAACAAATTAAAACAAAGATACATTCTCGCCTGTACACATACTTTCTACTAAAACATTTAACATTGAGTTGAAATGTTTGAGAGCACTTAAAGGCAAAAATAATGTCATGAAAACATCAATTATCATTCCCTTCTATATTTGGTAGTAACTATTTCCTGATTAAGTTCAGAAAATTTGATTAACCCAAAAATCAAAACTTTGGGGGAATAAAATATCCAACATAATTAAAGCAACATGCTTCATCTAGCAAGGAATTGTTTTTTTGACAGTTTGTTTAGGTTGGTACACTGTTATTTATACACCTTTCTATGAAAGAGAAGAGTAGTAGAATTAGCTATGTTGTCAGTAGAAATAAACTGCCAAGTTCTAACTCATTCTATAAAAAAATAAAAGTCAGAAATAAGCAAACTGTCCTAGTGAAAAGAAATCTTATCACATTTATTGCCTTAAAAGGACAGATAAGAGTAAAGGTCTATTTTCTCTGTTCACAGATAAGTGCACTGCAGATGATTCAAGGGTGAAAACTCTAAAGTTTGATTAAAAAAAACCACTACCATCTATGGCAATTCCAATAGGTTTCTGGGACTTGCTTTGCTAATATAAAAAGTTGCTGCGGTATCAGAGAGGTTTCTGATCCAGCACAAAACAATAACTATATTTGCTGCATTAGCAAAAAGCTGTGTCATATTGTAGTTACCCATGAAGGGTTCTTAGATTTGGAATCCAACTCTGCCATCCGCTAGTTGTACAACTTTGGAGAACAATTTTAATAGTCTCTCTTCCTCAGTAACCTCACTTACATAGTCTATCTTCTAGTATTGTTACACAAATTAAATTAGAATATGCAAACTGTTTAAAACAGTGCCCATAAGTGAGGATAATTATCTGAGATCTTATAGACTATTGTAGTTTAAATTTTCATTTTACTTCACTTATTTAAGTAATTCTAACTTCATGAAACTCCTCAGTCTTCAATGGGGCTTCCAACAGAACTATATTTTATGGAAGAAGAAGAAAAGACAGCTGCCTTAAGCGTTTTATGTCAAGGAAATCTGAAAGTCACCAATATGCAACCTCTAAAAATTCTCTCTTCAAAAAATAATACATATTGGTTACAGAAAAAGTTATTTTGTCATTTTACCAGTTCTTAAAGTTCTATATTAGATAGTTATTTCCTTTTTTAATAAATGTTTGTATTTTCAGATAAAACATACATATCTCAGGAAGATACAATATATTGAGTTGCCAGTCACGCATGTTTTAATGTAAATGAATGTATTATCTCCTGTCTATATAGACACTAGAATCTATTTATTTATTTCGTTTAGAAAAGTATTGTTCTTCTTTTTTGTCTTGTAAACCCCTTTCTTTTTAGGAACAATAAAATCCTAAAACCACTAGATTTGGGACAACACAAGTCAGGTTTATGTCTGGTGCTGGGGAAATGCTGTTGCTTGACGTGGAGGCTCAGGGCTCCTGCCGGATAAAGAAGCGTCCACGGAGGGGCTTGTGCAGTGTGAGGTGAGGGATCCCAGGACAGGCTGTGTCGAGAGGCACGTAGGCGGAGGCCAGCAGGCTTTGGGCGTCAGAGCCTGAACATGTGCAGGGTGAGTGCACGTGTTGATGGGACCGATCGGAGTGGGAAGCCAGAGGCAGAGCGGGATGAAAAAGGCACCGAGGTGCAGGCAGGATTTCGGAGCCAAAAAAGGGTGTCTATTTGTAAGGAAGGGTCAACATGGGTAGTCAAAATCCAAGGTGGTGAAGAGAGTGCTCTTGCCGGGATAGAGACATGCATGATAATGAGGTTGGTTTTCTACAGAGTTTGGTCAAATAAGTAATTACATTCAAATTACTGAATTGTATTCAAATTAAATAAAACAATCTTGTCTCCTTCTGCTGGAGAAGAGAGTTTCAAATGTGTAGAGAGAGAAAACAAGAATAAACTCTCTAGAGTTCTATTGTAAGACATTATTATCAATATAAAAATAGATATAACAATAAATAAAGATTTAAATGAGTGTGTAAATGTACGTGCATGTGTGTGTATGCATACATATACTTCACTCTGTTTATTGAGAGGGTTTCAAACCAGAAACACTCTATAATAATGTGTTGACCTAATGCCCAGATTTGGGCTCCTAAATTACATTCTCCACTAAAAGAAATGAGGACCCCTCTAGAAACGGGTGATTCCAAGGAAAGAGCAAGTGAGTAAGGGGGCACTCAAGGAAGGAAAGGAACGCATTAGAAGAGCACAAGAGCCACCTTGAAGGTGCTCCCACTGGTCAAACCTAGGAAATTTCGAATATAAAAATAAATGATAATAGTAATGAATTAAAATTTTTTCAACAAAGTAGGTCACTATGAGATTCTTCTTAGATAATTTATTAACTGTAAATTGAAGGATTGATGAAAAACAAAATATTTACATAGTTTCAAAATATAAAAGTTGTCTATTAATCGCAATGTAGCAAAGAATAACTCTTAAGAGTGCAGTAGAATGGCCAACATCACCCAACTCAAGTGATAAAAATGAATGTCATCTTTAATGGAACAAAAGAAAATTGCACACTAGTTGACAGGATGCAATAACAGTAACACATCATTGACTCTCTATTTAATATAAATAAATAAATAAAGATGCAAAATTTGGATCTGATAATTAGAAAACATCATAGAAACCCATACTATCTGAAATTCTTCAAAATAATCATCCTATAATATTTTTAAAAATGTCAAGGTCATGAAAACGCTAAAAAAAGATTGAAAAAATACTTCTGATAATGAGACTAAGTACACACTGATTTGACTGTGAACTGAATCCTTTTGATATACACATTATTGGGACATTTGGCAATATTTAAATAGGATCTGAGGATTACATGGTTGTAATGCATTAATATTAATTTACTATATTTAATGGCTTTGTTCTAATTATGTAAAGGTTATTTTTGTTTGTTGGAAATAACTACTCAATTATTCATAGAGATGAGACAAAATTTTGGCAATATACTATCAAAGAATCTGAGATACTCCAAATTTATAAAGTTAGCATGAAAGAGAGTGAAAGTAAGAAGGGTAAAATTATGATTTTACTTTATCTTAATGGGAGATTATGAAGAGTAAAAAAATATTAAAAGTGAAATAAGTCAGAAAAATCCTAAAAATTTTATTAATTTATATACAATTGCTCATCTTTCCATTTCTTCCACAGAACTTGGACTACAGTAGTCTTATAGATTGAGTACTTAACGCTAATATCAAATGTGTATATTAATTTATAGGTTATTACATTTTTAAAAATATTGTCTAATTTTACCTTCTATAACTATAAGGTCAACATTGTATTCCAAAGTTAAGAAAATAGAGAAATTTTACATCTGCAAGTCTGGGGAATGTCAAAAAAGACTAGTATCTGACTTGAACAACTTTTTGAACGGTCTGCCTTATGTGACTATTTAAATCACCAATAGAACAGAGTCATGAGGAACTAAAAAATACTTCATTATGTGCTGAAAAGATACTACATAAGAAATATATCACTTTAGTATGTCACATTACTGGCCTACGTAAGATAAAGGAGTAATATTTATGAACTTGTGATATGAAATAAAAGTATCTGATTTACATCCCAATTCTAATATTTTCTTATACAATTTGAAACAATTAATATTAAATATTCTTAGACTCAGTTTTATATCTATGAAAAGAAAGTAATAATAATAGTATTCCATTCATAGGATCATGGGAATAGTCAAGTAAGTTAACACATTTAAGCAGCTTAGTTTAAGACGCAGCAAATAGTATATGCCAAGTAAATGTGGATGTTAGTACTATTATTAATGTTTAACTAAGATATAAATTTATGTGATTATAATTATTGATGTATTGTACCTCTTACTGATGAGAAATTATCGAGTGAGTTATTCAAAAAAAAAGAAACAATATGAAATGATAAGTAAAATGATATGAGGACATTTTGTTAAAGTAATATGCATTTGCCTCTGCATGAATGAGAATAGAATGAAGTAACTAAATTTTAAAATTAGTTTAGACTGTCAAGATTTCAATTACTTAAATTTTATGATATTTCAGGAACAGAAATAATCAAGAATTTGAATGTCATATATCCATACATTTTCACTAAAATTAGATGTAGCCTTCTTAATCATCATAGTAAGACTTTGTAAAAAAACTATTGTATCAGTAATTTTTAATACTTTGAAAGCTTCTCTAATATTTTTTTTATTTTAGAGTTACTGATGTTGGTGACTTAAGAAAAAATAAAAGCATACAAAATATTATGACCAACAGCTATGTTGTTAGGATTCGAGCTTATCAATACAAGATATATTCCATATATGAAACTGAGGTCAAATCTTTCAAGACTGGGATTTCTCTTTTTCCTTGGCAAATGTAACTTCCTTTATGGGAAAACTGTGTTCAGGAAGGGGGTAAGGAGTAGTAAAAGGTAAATGGGGCCAAATATATGATAATGGAAGGTGATTTCACTTTGGTTGGTGGGCACATAATGCAATACACAGATCATGTATCATAGAAATGTACACTTGAAACCTACATGATCTTATTAACAAATATCACTCTAATAAATTTAATATAAATGAATAAATAAAGGCTCATGGTAAAAGACTCTACTGGATTTCTAAACATCAAATGTTTCTTAGACAAAGAGCACCTTTACCAATTAAATGTGAATTAATTTGAGACTTTTCCTTAGCATATAATAGCTATTGCAAATTAAAAGATCAGAAACAATTTGATATTATTTTTCAGAATTTTGATTAGCAAAATAGTGAAATGCAAAGGTTTACAGATGTGTGTATATATATATATATGTTTACTTTGTGACCATTTTGATAAACACTTTTCAAATATAATTATCTGTGGACAAACATGATTAGGGATTGCAACATAAAAGTAGGCATGTCTACACATGCCATTCTTCCTCCATCATCTTTTACTACTTCTCCTGTAAAAGAGAGGTGGAAATTACTCATGCCTTTAGGTCTAGCGTTTGGCAGCTAGAGCATCCTTTCTGTGTGCGAGTGTAAAGCCCCTTCATGAGACCTAGGGAGAAACAGAAGCTGGGCAAACAGGACTTGATTCCCACGCTAATACTTTGGAAACAATGTGAGTCCTTTAGTATTCAAAACTCTTAAGTGAGACTCCTCATATGTTTATGAAAATGCATCATCAAAACAGTAAGGCAGAGCGCAAAGAAGAATTCCAAACCCACATCAATCCTGCCTGGCTGAGCGGGCCCACCTGCCGGCCTCCATCGCTGAGGATCAAGCGGAAATGCGACTTTGGCTACGGCTGAATTCAGAGGAGTCGAACTGCTTATACCCCCCAGATGACACTGATGTGTGTGAGCCTGATGAACAACTACACAGGTCAGGACCCTCTTGTCATTGCCTTAGCTTAACACAAATTTCAAGCCCCCACTCTCCGCTCTGGTCCTCTTGTACTCTCCCCTGTCGTCTCCAATTATTTTGTTTTTTCTTTTTCACTGACCAAATCCTTGGTCTCACTGCTTTCCATTATGTTCTCCTAAGCTCTTTATTAATGAAACACACAATCACCTATGTCTCCAAACGTTCCTTTCCTGAAATGAAACCTAATTTTCCATAAGGACTTTGTTTTCCCAAGAGCCTGCACAAAAAGAGGTTGCCCTTGACCACAGCTAAAAATTGGTTTAAGTTCACCACCCAAAAGCATCTCAGACTTCGGTGGTGAGTTCTTTGCCTCCACTCCCTGTTACCCTCACCCCAAGACCCCGGTCAAGCCATTGGATCACTGTTTTCTTTAGCAAGAAAACTGAACAAAACAATCAAACAAAACTGTCATATTGGATGCGTGTCATTTGGTTGTGCTACTCTCATTTTTTAAAAAACTGTCACCCGTCAATAATAAGATGTCTAAAGATCTACCAATAATGTTAATTAAAGGTCATAAAACTTGGATCATGGTCTTACTCTTCACCTCCAGACTCGAGACCTGATCTGTGGGACCAGCCCCACAACAGGCATTATCATTCGCGCATCTGCTCATCCTCTCCCCTGCATTCACCGCCCATGCCCACAGTCATCATTCCAAACTGCTGCACTTGGAAAGTGTTCAGTAATTTCTGGGCCTGCATTCTTTTGATGGTATTACATTCTTGTCCATCTGTCTGCCTGCTTTTGGCTTGATGCTCCTTTCTCTGCAATATGAAGCCGCAGGTGAATCCATTGACTATCATTTTATTGAGACATCTATCATTTTACTGGTATTTTCATTGTATTCTTATTAGTATCTCCCAAACAAAATTCTACTATAAATAAGCTAGAATTCCAGACTACTCAATATTTTTACAGAGAATCAATGAAAGTGGTAGACTGATTTCATTATAATGTATACCAATCTGCCATATGTAATGCACTTCACTGTATACTTTTCAATAACTCTGCTTTTGCCTATTCAGCTCTTTTCAGTTTCTTACAACTATTTCATTATTCTACACTTCATTTAAAAATTTGATTTTCCAATCCCCAGCTTATTCTAAGGGTATGACTGCATTGCCAAAATAGAGAACAAAGGAACCTTTTAAATGAAAAATTGCTTCAACATCTAGCTACTAAATCTGTAACCCTATACATTTCGATAAACACCCCTGTTTTTCCTTCTCTTCTTAAAATGGGAAAATGATCCTCCTTTCTAAGACCATGTCTCTGTCTGTGCTCTGTAAGTAACAGTTTTCTATGTTCCCAGATGCTGAATATTAACACGAGCTGCCTCTCCTTTCTTTTCAATTTCTTATTTATTTGTACCATTTCAATAGCATTTTGTTTATAATCTTAAAAACATAATCATAAGTACCAAAAAATCAACTGACCACATATTAAGATTTTAAAAGTATTTACTTGTTGATTATTATTTGCCAAAGAACAATCTACATTATAGGGATACAACAGCCCATGGTATAAATAAAAATCTCTGCCTTCTTGGGAAAAGAAAGCAAACTAGATAATTACTTGTGTTGCAGTGTAAATGGTGATGCATTTTATTATGAGAAAAAAAGAGGCTCAATAATGAAGATAATGAGATAGGTAGAAGAATGCAATTTCTATATATGCTTATTGAGGACACATCACTGAGAAAATAACTTTTGAGCAAAGACTTTAAAAGGTGAAACAATGAACCAAGGGAATATCTTGGGAAATTGATGGAACAGCAAGCACAAAGCTTCTAACATGGAGGCACACTTGATAAGTTTAAGAGCCAGCAAAGACGTCAGTGTAGCAGGAGAAGAATAGGCAAGAGAGAGAGCCTAAGAGGCAATGGGAGACAGAAAATTATACAACATTTTTAGGATGTTATTAGTGTTTGTTTTGAGTGAAATGGGGAATAATTGGAGAGTTTGAGAAGAGTGGCACAATTGAAATATGTTTAAGGAGATAAGTTAGGCTTCTTTGAAGAAATCAGAATATTCATGGTACAAGTTATAAAAACAATTATGAGCGTAGAGCAATAACACAGCCAAAAGATAAGAAAGACTGAGACCAGACATAGGGAATGGTAAATAATAGGACTTTAGATGTGTTAAAATGATTGGTTAATGAAAAGAATATGAAATCTCCATGGAAGAGATAAGTTAAGAATAACTCTAAAATTTGGAGTCTCAGCATTTCCAAGATAGATTTATCATAGACTATGAGTTTTCCACAAAAGAATATGTGATGGGTGAAATGAGAAGTTCATTTTTGGATATTGTGAGGCCCTAATTAGCCACCAAGAGGAATTATGCAGTAAGCAATTAGAAATCTTAGATACATGATAGCATGTATCATATTTAGGAAAAATATAAACTGAGAGTTGCCAGTGTATAGATGGCAACTATTTGACATTTGATATTTCAGTCTAACCACTTTTAAATAAGTGGTTAGACTGAAATAGATCACTAAAGGAATATATATTGAAATAAAAGAAACGAATTTCAACAATGAGCTCCAGATAATTTGAAGGGTAAAAATGAGAAAGCATCAGAGAAGATTGAAAATGATTGATTGAGATAGAAAGGAAACTTAAGGAGAGTGTGTTGTTCTGGAAACAAATGGAAGAAAATAAGGAGGAGGAAAGTGACTAGGCAAATGTCCCTAACAGGTGAGTACGATTAGGAGGCACAAGTGATGTTCACTGTAGCAGCATGGAGAGCCTATGACTTTGATGGAAGCCTGATGTGCTGTTGAAATACAGGGGAAGGCTAAAATAAGTGTACACTTGTGAGTACAAGAAGTATAGCTTATTCTTGTGTTATTATTATTCATTATTATATTATTTTCCATATGAACTGTAAACCTTCCTTTGCCCCAACCCTGTATATTCTTTAATGGATGCCCTCTACATTTCCTCACTTTAAAATGCTGAACTTTTAGTAATATGTTTTCAATGAGAATTATCTGTATTGTACTGCAAATGTTAAACTTATGGACAATATTTTAAAAGACAGCGTTTGAGTTTAGTATTTTTAAATGATTGAGTATTCTAACCTTTAAAAATTGACCATACCAAAAGTTATCCATAAGCCCCACTTTTTTTTCCACATTATACAGAGACAGCAACAGTTGCTGGAGGATTTTATGTACTTGTAAATTCTAAGGATGGAGTATGATTAATGCTAATTCTTTTCAATTTCAATTTCAATCAAGAAATGGTGTTCACCATAATTATTAAATTACAAAACTATCAGTAAGGCTGTGGTTTGTTGTACAGCATAAAGGTGTAGTAGCATTGATAAATGGTAATTTGTTTTTGTTCTTTCATAGTTCTTTTATTACATTTCTAAAGCTTCCTTTAAAACATCACAGTAAAAATTCTACAATAAGGTTTTGGATGAATTTTATAAGCAGTGATTTTTTTCAGACAATGATTGCTTTAAAAACCTCTACTATGTTTTTAGTTTAAAGCCATTTTTAAGAATGTTTTGTTTGATGAAAAATACTGTTCTCAATATGGATTTGTTCTTATAAAATTACACCATATGTATGCCCATATTTATCTGTGTGGTATTAGCTTTGTCAACTGGGACAGCAAAACTGACTTGGTTAAAGACTCTACAAGAATAGATCCATGCTATTCAGTGTAGTTCTTGCTATCTGAGTGTCTTGGTTTATTCCATCCTTAAGATGCAAATAACATTACCTACATCCACACTCTTATTATTTATTTTTCTGTGAGTTGTATTATTTCAATATATCAACATTAAATATAGAAAGCACCTAAATAAGATAATGGCAATTCATGGTTTTACAACTGAGTTACAGTTTACTATCACTGACAAGAAATTGCACCTTAGATAAAATTAATCTAAATTTTAAAAGATTTTTGTCAAGATCTATGCTTAGAAAAATATGCATGGTATTTAATACATTGATAAATGTACTAAAATAAAAAGGAAAATCTAGTGGTTCACAATCTTTATAAGACTTGGACTGTAATTACTCATTCATATTTAATAACTAAGTAGCCCAGGAGATGCTATTGTTTAGCAAGGTATCTTGAAGAAAATGAGTAACATGAATTTTTAATTATAACATCAATGTAATTACTAATATAATAACAAGGAGCACAAATTCATGACATGTTTTGCATAATTGTTAAATATGTAATAAAAATAAAACTATTTATAGTAAATATATACTAAAATCATAATCACAATAAGAACAAACTAATATTTCAAGGCTTACTGTATACATATTGTTCCCATCAATTTATAAGAATTAAGTATTTCATTCTTAAAATAACAGTATGAGTTAGCTATTAGTCATTCTTTCACAAATGAAAAAAAATAGAGGCACAAAACTACAGTTAAGTAACTTGCTGAAGTCAGAGCTATTTAAATATTGGAACTAGGAGCTCAAATGAGACAATGTTGCTCTAGAAACCTATTAACCATATGAAGAATGGTGCTGAAAATTAGTAATATAAATGGCTCTGAAAAAATCCCATAAGCTAATTTCAAATTAAATAAATTAAAAGTTAAATTAATGAATTAAAATTAGCAACATGGAGAACACATGGAATTTTTAAAAAATTTATTCTGTTAACATATTATGACCAACCAGTCAGGTATATCCTTGGGACCAGAAAGGGTCAGTTGACTGTGATTCTAAAATTAACAACACAAAGTAGAAAACCTGAGGACCAACATCTGGTGTGCAGCAGGAATATTTCACAATCTTGGAGAATAGAATAGACAGAATAGAATCAAATTCCAAAGCCAAGGTGAAGATCACAATCAGAGGGAGTACATAGCCTGAAGAAGCTTAGAGAGAAATGTAAATAATATAAAGAGAGCACTTACAGGAGAAGAAATAATTGTGAGGGTCACTATGGCCTAAATAAAGGGTTTGTTCCTAACCAAAGGAAACTACTGGAGACCTTAGGCAAAAATCATCTGTCATTCTAGAATGTCTAATGGCCAGAAAGATTTGGGCAGACCAGATATACAGATTTTTACAAAGTATGGTGTGAAAATTTCATACTAACAAAAGAAATCTCATTCCATGGTTAATGTTGGACTCTGACTAAAATGAGTCTGTGGTCAAAGGTACAAGGAGGTTTTCTGAAAATTTGAATATATACGTCTTAAGGACCTAGATGAAATAGTCAAAATTCAACCTGCACTAGTTCCCAATAACAGCAGTTGAAAGCTGAAATAGTTTCCACTGCAAACAAACAAACAAAATGATTGATAAAATATCTTCTAAAGAAACGTAAAGGCACTGCAGATGAGAGATATAATTTCCTCATGAACACTTGTAATCATAAATGAGACACATACACGAGCAAGAATTTGATATATGCCCTGATATATGCCAATACTAAACAAAAGGGCATAAATAAGTTCTGCTTAAATTTCATATCCTGGCCTCTTAGCCAGGAACTTAATATTATGTGTGTGTATATATGACAGATTTTTTTCAAATACCAGCTGACATAGGATAATTTCAAACAACTCCATGATGTTGCAGCCTGCAAGTTTCTAGTAAAATTTTTAAAAAATCAAACCACTAAAAAAAGGTCAAGGAGGAGAAAGAAGAGAAGGTGAAGAGGAGCAGGAGAAAGAAAAAGAAATAGAAGACACATAAAAAAACAATTTAAAAAGGTATTTATAAACCCTACAGATTGAAGTTTTCAACAACCTTCTCACTCTATCTTTTTAAAATTATTTGGTGTCTCCTTGCTAGGGCTTATAATTTCTGTCATATGCAATCATTATTTTATAAAAAATCCCCCTGTCCTGCTATCTCTTTCCTCCAGCTATCAGTTTTCCTTTAGTTAATTCTTGTGAGAAGCAGGCAAGAGGCTTGTGCCAGGATGTACCAGGTTGTGGACAGGATTAGCATCTCACAGCGGTCAAGTGCGGGTTTGGAACAACTGGTCAAGGACCAACTTGGTTCAATGTAGGACAGCAATGTTATGGAGAAAGTTCTACTTTTCAGCTCCATTCCAGTGATTTAATTCTTCAAAGCAGAAGTTAGACGTGGGGACTCTCTGATCGCATGTCTTGGATTTTCTATGTACCTGAGAAAGGCTTTGAGCTCAGGAGAAGATGAACTACACAAATGCTCTTTCCCTTGTGTCAGGGTAACAGGGAGGTGGATGTAGGAGCTGTTGATGGTTGGCTTTCACAAAAGATTCCAGACAAGAGTAAGGGTTTTCATCATTGACAGTGAGCTGAATTTGAATGAGTTCAGAAAATGTTTGCTATATTTTACTTAATACAATTGGACCCTGGTAGTTATATATATTTGCATAATTCTCATGCTATATATAATGTGTTCCTGAAACTATGTAAAATTATGTGTTGATTTCAAACGTGAGAGAAATTTCATAGTATTTGGCTCTTTTACCTCTATACTTTGCTAACAAGTACAATCGGTAGCTTGGATAATATTGGCACCATTTTTTAGGAAAGAGAGTCATAAAATAATAGACGTTTTAGATGAATAATTTAGAATTTCGAAAAGATTTTGGTACATTGGGGTGACACAATGAACCATGTTGGATGGAATTTAACAAGATTGAGAAGTTCTTTGGAATCTTTAGGCTCCAGGCTAGTCTGTTATCCAGAGAGAGAGAAGAAGAGAAGAAAAAGAAAGAAAAAGAAAGGGAAAGGGAAGAAAAGGGAGAGAACGAGAGAGAGAGAGAACATTAGACTTAAGGTAATATTAAAATAAGAATGACATCTAGAATAAAAACACACTTAAAGCTTAATCTATAGCAATTTTTGTAGTTGTGACAGGAATGCAAATACATTTCTCGGCCATGATTTGTAGCAATGGCTATTAAATTCTGAATAAAGGAACTACCACAATAAATTTACTCAACACTTTCCACAAAAGCTATCATTGTAAAAGAGGTGTGATTGAGTTGTAAAGAATTTTTTTCACCAGTTTAAAATTGATTAGATGTACATTGGTCAATATATTTTTAAATTCATATTAATGCTTTATTTTTAGACTAAATGAACTTTGGAACACAGAATTCTGACAATGAAATTATGATTCATTTATTACTTAATTCATACATATAGTTTTTTTGTGAGTATATTCATTTATTTGGCCTTTATTTATTGGGAACTTATTCTAAGTAAGTGCTGTTCATATCTCAGTGGATACAGAAGTGAATGACAAAGGCAAGGTGCCTTTTCTTACTAAGATAATATTATAGTGGGAGAAGAAAAATGCAAACTATATAACCAAAATAATTTCAAATGATGATTAATTTCAAAGAGGAAAAATATACATAAAAGTCATTTACTCTGTCCATGTATTTGTGGAGCTAGCTAATTTAAATAGACTTTTTAGTGAAGATTTCCTAAAAAAACAAAAGTTGATGGCTTCGAGGTGAAGTTCTGGCAAAGAGAGCTATTAATAGAAAGAAGGACAATGACACAAAGTCCTGAGATGAAAGTTAGCTTAGTGTATTTAAGGAAAAATCAGCAGCTTTGTGCATGGAACTTAATTGAACAGTCTCTTATGAGATAAGGTTCGAAGAATCTACAATGAGAAACCTAGATTTTCTTGCAAGTGAATTAGAAAGTCATTAGAGATTAAACTGGGGCCTGCCCTGCATTGAATTGTAAGTTAGATCACATTGCTTTATAGAGAGTGAACTATGGAGAGCTGATGATGTCAAATGACTAATCAGAGAAGAAAGCGGTTTGGATAATGGTGGTGGGAAGGAGATGCAATGAAATGAATGAAGCTGGTGTATATTGTGGAAGCAGAAATGACAAAATTTTCTGAGGCCTGTGTGTGAGTGATGATGGAAAGAGTTAAATAAAAGTTAGCTGAGATAGCATGATTAATGTGCAGTTGAAGGATACATTTAACCATAAGACTTTTCTATAACCCTGATGCAACAGAAAGCAAGAAAAACAGGAAAAACAAATAATTTGATAGTCTTTACTACAAGCTGTACAAATAGCGTCATAGTCTAAGGTAGAGTCACGATTTGTTAAATACATATGTAGTGTGAAAAAGAAATGAAAAATTATGAAATACTTGCCATTAGACGTAGTATCTACCTAGAAGGCAACAGTGGGATGTGGCCTGTTAGCTGTCAAGTTTCTTGGGTAATCTGACCCATCCACTGCAAGACTGGGATGAGCAAGACAGAGTTCTATTGCATTCCTCTGATCCTGTGAAAGTCAGATATTGCGGTTTGCTTCACCCATTGCTACAACTTAACTTTGAATATTAGTTGATAAAATCAAACAAACATAAAACAACCATCCTTTTCTCTTCTTTTTTAAATTTTTTTTTATTGTTTAAATACATTTGTCTCCCTTTTCCTACCACCACTTTCCCCTGCCCCACCCACCCCCACCTCCCACCCTCAATCCTTCCCTACTTTGGCTTTGTCCTTGGGTCCTTTGTACTTGTTCCTTGATTTGACCCTTCCCCTTCTTTTCCTGTTACCCCCCTCCCTCCTTCCCTCTCATTACTGTCAGTTTCTTCTTTCTTTCAATGTTGCTGGTTATATTTTCCTTTCTTGTTTGTTTTGTTGATTAGGTTCCACTTATAGGTGAGATCATATGGTATTTGCCTTTCACCCCCTGGCTTATTTCACTTAGCATAATGCTCTCCAATTCCATCCATGCTGTCATGAAGGGTAGTAGCTCTTTCTCTCTATGCAGCAGAAAGACCTTTTCTCTTCTGATTGATAGCATTTAGAGTCTAAGCTCATAATTCTCACTTTTTATATCATCTGAAGTGACATAAATTGGTAGAAACCAGATGGATTCTGATTTAGTTATCTAAGCTCTGTATACAATGCTTTTGTTAAACATATTTTCTTAGATTTCTTCCTTTTGTAACTTTTTTCAAGAGTATTTGCTGTTATCAATTAAGAATATGAGTTATGGGTTGATATATTTTCATTTAATAAAGCACTCTCTTCAAAGTTACTAGACTATGCACTTAAAAAATAATCATTCTACTGTAGTAGTACTGCCATGATTTTCTTAATTTATTAATTTTTAAAAAAATCCATAATCTTCACATGCTTTTAAATTTAAAATTTGCCATTGGGTTTTTCTTATAGCAGCTCTTTAACCTGAGAGCACTCCTCGTAGGTGGTGGCAATAATCCATAACTGGGCCATGTTCTGCTGTTGTCTTTTCATTGTTCATCGATCCATTGAATATGCTTTACTTCCCTTGTCGGGTAATTGTTCCCTGAAGTTCTTCTCAAGGCTAAGCTCATAATTCTATTTATCTGAAACCTGGAAGTTGTCCATATTCCCTTGTGCCTGTTATCACCATCTGTTCTCACTGAATGGCCACTTCCCAACACCAGTCTCTCAGGACATGGGTAATATCTTGATAGCAACCGATAATGGAATTGGAATCTTCTCTCACTCTCTGGAACTACAAAAACAACTCTTTCAGGCTGAGGAGACATGCTCAGTAAGTTTCACCTTCTTTGCTGGAGGCAGAACTCCCTCTTTGCTCATTCAGTGGAGACTCTACATATGGTCACAAATCCATCAGCACAATCAGCTTGAAAAATTGTAGAACAAGTGAACTTGCTGGATGACAGTCTCCTATAATTTTTGAAGCAATCTGGCCACCAAATGGCAGCAATGTTATCCAAGCCCATTACAAGTTCTGATGACCTTGGGACCAGCAGCATCAATAAAAATGAGAGAGAGAGATAGGTGATAGATAGATAGATAGATAGAATTTAGTCAAGTTTTTAAGAGGACCAGAAATTTAACACACCCAAGAAATGTAGACTGCTTGTTTTCATCACAAATTTCATAGAATATTTTTAAATAGTTAAAGATATGAAAATATAATGCATTACTAAAATATTCAAATATGATTTTTTCCTAAATAACTTAATTACCTTTTATTTAAATTTGTTTTCGAGGGCATATTTGTAATTGATAATGGTAGCAATGGTGCATAGCCAGGCTTTATTAAAGCGGCTTTACTTTGGTGACACAATTCAAGCTAATGTGCCAAACAAAATGTAGCCTAATTAGTACAAATGAAGGAAAGGAGGCAATTAGCCAAGAGGGGATAATGAGCAAAGGGGATAGGTTATGTGAATCTAGACAGTCCTGAAAAGTTCCAGCCAGGAGGATGACAGCTGGATGAACTCACCTATTGTTCAAAACACACCTTGGAAAACAAGGATTCTAACTCATCCTTAGTTTGATTTTAACTTGGATACATTTGCACAGGATTATGAGCTTGAGTTGATAGTTCTATTAGTAATTGGTATGATTAATGAGCCACATGAAATTTAATAGAATGCACAATGTATGTTATCACAATTTTTATTAAATAACAGATAAAAACCACCACAGTGTTCTAAGGGGTATTAGCACAAATTAAGATTGCAAATGCCTAGCATGACAGAAACCTATTATTTATTATACCATGATCTATATGTTAAGAAAATAGAACAAAAGTATTTAATTTAACTCATCTCACGTTTCTTCAAAAATCTCTGAGATTAACTCTTCAAAACAGAATGTATTTGGATAACATATTCATTAATTTGAATAAAGGCTCTCTTGTTAGTCCTTTTATTCACACTTAATGACATTGAAATTCTTCAGCTGCAATCTAGAATATTTTGAGGCAAGAGTAGAGAATGAGAAAAGTAAAAATATAATATTTGTTTGTGCTTTCCTCTACCTGATATGTAAATCATGACTATTTGTATGGAATATCAAAGGATATTAAAGAGATAAGACACCAAAATATAATAGACACCAAGAAACTCCAGTTGTCCTTGTTGTCATAGTATTAGGAAAAAGTGGAATTGGTGAGAGATTTTAGAGTACATTGGATGTCTATGAAGTCTGAGAAGCGTTAAGTCTGCCTCAGGTTAAGGTGTCTCTTCGTTGCTGCAGCCTGGCGAATGTTGGGCAGCCCAAGCATTTCCAGCTTAGCTGCAAGTGAGCCCTCTCTCCTGCATGTTATTACCAGGTCTTAAAAACTCAGTGCCACTTAGGGTTTGAGTCAATTTTGAAATCTCTTTTGTTGGTATATAATGTTGGAAGTTGAGAGTTTTTTGATTCAAATGTTTGAAAGTTTTCATTAAAAACTCACACATTTTTATTATATTACAAAACACATGAAAAACTATTGTTTTTCATCATTTCCCTTTTTAGACTAATAGAAAATAGTGGTCATGAGAAAGATAATATTATAACAATGACAATAACTACCAGGAAAATGAGGCTAACCATTTAATTGATCAATTGGAAAAATATACTTGATGTATTTTAGCCAAAACCTTTTCCTTTCCCTCTTCTGGAACCTAGTCATGCCCACCAGGAAAATAGTTCTTGCCAAATCCATGTCATTGGCCTCTTATGAACAAGTCTTACCAAGGAGAGCTCCACCCAAGTCTAGCATGTACACAAGATGGATAAACCTGCCTTTCTGGGAAACAGTTGGTCTATTTGGATTAGTCTTTATTAGCAGTGAAGGTGACAGTGTGGTTTCCATATGCCAGTCTTACTTCCCATTTTCTTTATCAGAATTAAGGCAGGAAAGAGGTATACCGTTTTTGAGCATCTTTAGAGACCCCAGGTTTGATGAATTGTCTTAACACATTTTGATATGGGTGGAAATTAGGGGACAATGTTAGGCACATGGAGAAGCCTTAAGTAAGTTCAGGCCATGTGTCATTTGGGTTTGGAATTCCATGTGTGGGGAAGAAGTTTTTGCCGGGGTTGGTAGACACTAGTCTTTGAAAAACTGGGATTCTACAAATGTGCAGAAGACTTAACAGCTATGGAATTATAATACTTGTGGTCTTGTTCTCATTTGAAAGGACTTTTCCGAGACTGCAGTGGTGACAAGGAAATGACACTTGGGCTGTGATGACCTAAAACAAAGGTTCATAGGTCACAGCAATGTCAAAGCTCAGGAAAGATTCTTAGGTCTTGGTAAAATATAAAAGTTTTTCTGTCTATAAGGATAAACTTAGCAGATAGTATCTACAATTTTCAGCCACACGTCCCTCAGAAAAAGCACAAGCTTTTTGTAGGAGCAGCGGGTGACTCAAGGGGCTATGGCTGCTGACACACGACTTGAACTACACTTGATACACCCGTTGTACTGCAAGGACCTCAGCAGGTTTGTGGAAGCCTCAGAGTACAGTTTCAGCTTTACAGGAGCAGTACAAAGTACAATATCAGAGTACAGTAGCAGATTGAGCTGAATGATATATTGATTACAGGAAAAATAAACTTTCCATATATAGGACTTTGTAGCTCTTGGGGACATAGCAATACAGATGTTCCTCAACTTAATTCACGCCCTAATAAATCCTTAGTAAGTTGAAAATATTATTAAGTTGAAAATGCACTTCACATACCTGACCCACCAAACAGCAGAGGTTAACGTAGCCTACCTGAAACGTGCTCAAAACACAATATCCCAAAAAACACTGGCAACGCGATCCACAGTGGAGCATCAGCTCTTTACCCCCATGACTGTGTGGCTGACAGGGACCTCAGCTCAATGGCACTGCCCAGCATCACAACAGAGAATCACACTGCATGTTACTAGGTCAGGTATAGAAATTTCAAAACGTGAAGTTCAGTTTCTACTGAATGCATATCACTTCTGTACCATTGTAAAGTTGAACAATCTTAAGTGGAACCATTGTAAATTGGGGATTACATTTGTTGTTAGTAAACCACAAGGCAGCTGTGTTCCTACTGTGCTACAGAGCCAAGGATCTAGCTTTCCTGTTGCTATTTCCATGGTTGGGTGGGAAGCAGTAGCCCAGCGACTCCAATCCCATTAGGTCCATGGAGGGAACTGTGATAGACTAACTTTGAACTTCCAGATTGGAAAATACTACAATGTCCACTCTCATCAGTGGCTTCTACAGGTGCTGGATCCATCTAACACTAGGAGCCAGCCTGTCCACGTTCTCTAAAATTCTTAAGGACTATTTTTCATTTGACTGGGTAAAATATTTTCCCTCATTTAAAATAGGTGAGAGCCCCAGAATCTTTCCTACCAGCATTCAACAGTTAAAAAACAAAAAACAAACAAACAAAAAACCCTTAACCATATAACTGCTACTTACACAGGCAATATGCCACTTAATTGCATGTATGTTTTAGAATTAAAATTTAAGGATGAATATTCAGGCATCTAGAATTCTTCTAATGAATTGAAGCAAAAGAGAATTATGAAATACAGTGGTAAAATAAAAGAGCTAAAATCCATTCTAATTGCTTATAGCCTCACTAGACAATGACAAGGTCTGTCCAGAAAGTATCAAGCCATGCCCTATGAAACATAGAAATATTTATTGAAGATACAAGAAACATTGTACATAGGACAATGATGCCTCAGTCCCCTTCAAAGTAGGCACCTTGGGACCTCACACAGTTCTCCCAATCACCATCAGCTGCCCTGTCGTATTTTGCTGAATCTCATTGATGGTCTAAAATCTCTACCCTTTCAAAAGTGATTTCAGTCTTGGGAAAAGTGAGAAGTTGCAGGGTGTCAAATCTGGGCCATAGGGGGACTGAGTCACCTGGGTGATCTGATGTTTCACTGAAAAACTCTGCATGAGATGTGAGGCACACTGTCATGATGAAGCTGCCAATCACCAGGTGCCCATAGCTGCAGACTTCTGAATCATCCAAAAAGTGTCTGCAGAGGAATACTCAAACTTAACCCAAAATCTGATGCAGATTCATTGCTCTACTTGCTCAGTCATTTTAAATGCTATGGGTGGGTACACAGTACACATGCTCACTCAATGATGTCTACCGCCCCCACTGACTATTAACAGTGAGGTCACCATTGTTCATGCATGTGCATTCTGGTCCACTCTCCTTGGTTCCAGGTTACATCAATGTCATGCAAACCCTCATTATATTAACAATGGCTGGACTTTTTCCTGACAGACACTGTATTTGGGTTATTATCAGGAACATGAAATTGTAGATGAACGTTATCCTGAAAAACTTGAAAACAGGTTAAACCCAGCTATTTTCTTTGGATTCCACTGCCAATGGATAAAAGCGAGCTGATTTGAATCATTCCTATAAGTATATATTAATTGCTGGATTGTAACAATTCAGAATATGAATAAATTTCCTAACTCAATCTCAACTAACGCTCTGTTAATCCTGACACGTTATGCAAATATTTTAAAATTATACTGAAATGCTTTGGTTGAGAGGTAGTAAAACCACATCCTGACACATTAGTGGACTATCTTCCAATTTTATACAGAAACACAGAGATGGTTCCAAATGCAGGAAGATTTGCCCAAAAGTAGAATATTTGTAGCATATTACATGTGTATTGTAGTCATATATTGTTCAGAGAGATACTATTTTCAAATTTTAAATAGTGTATATTTGGAGGTATAGTATATTTGCTGTTTTAAAGTACTTTTTGTACCTGTTTTCACAGAAGTTAACAATTAAACAAAGCTGTTTTACTTCTTCTTGTAGAGAAGTAAACATTTTAGTGATAGCATGTCTGAAAATAAAGACTGTTTACAGCTATTATTATAGTCTTTGTTCTCAGATTAGTAGGTACCAGTAAGTTTATCTTACTTTATTTTTTTTACAAGTAGTTGTAAATGTTGATTATTTTTCTAAGCGATCTCCTGCTGTTTAGTAAAGACAAACAATTAATTACTTCCAACCCCAAATACTTTATTGTTACTATAAAAATACACAGCATTTTTTACCTTCATGGCTTATATTTAAGCCAGATTTTTGTAATACTCCTTTTTTATGCTTGTAGAGAACCACTCATGCCAACTGAAAATTATATTATAGCAATTTTCAATATTTTACTTTATTTGACATTGTGCCACAATTCTGCATGATAGAAAATATCTCATTTAAATGGGTCCTTTTTCTTTCTCAAGTTAATGAGAAAAGGCTATTATGGCAATGTAGTGTCTCTTTCAAATATTCCATAATATCAAAATGAAGACAAAAATATGATTTGTATATTATAAATTTATCGAAGAAGGTGCAATAAAGGAGTGAATAAATTTTACTCTTGGAAAAACATGAGTTGTAATTGTATTGAAACATACTTATGTCCATTTATGTTTTTGCTTTTTTGAACTCGCCTTGTGACAGCCTTCATTTATGCTAACAGCTTCTATCTGGTTAAACAGGGGACTTGAACAGAAGTCATATATAAAAACGAAATTTTTTAAAAGTACATTTACTTCAAACTTAGATGTTAAAAACTCCACATGCAAAAGACAAAAAATAGCTGGAACCAGGTGTAGATATGCTATAAAATTATCACAAAATACAAAAATTTAAAAGTTTAGTCAGATATTAACTAATTTACAGAAACTGCCATGATAAGTATTCTAAAACACAGGGTGTTTCCATATTCTTTGGTTTATGCCTTAAAAATTTCCACACTGGATGCTACAAATAAGGAAATGTTGAATGTGGATCTATGAGATTGTTTAAAAAATAACAATTTTACTTCAGAGGGGAAATGCCAACATATGAAAAATAAAAATTTCAAATTTCTATCTATGGGAACAAATGTAGGTAAAAAGTTACCTACATATTACTTGCACATCTCTGAATATCTCACATTTACTGATGTAAAAAAAAATCCTCTACATATCTATCTTTTGTGCATTTTTATACAGTCCTGAATTTTAAAAATAGTCTCTAATGCTAAAGCAGTCACTGAAATTGTACACGTGACCAGTGACATGTGGTGCTGGAGTACAGTCAGGTGACAGAGGTTATAAAAGTACCAGACCCACACCCACCTGTGCTAGCTGTCCAGGTGCTGACAGTGTGTGAAATTGAATCAGAAATCAAAAGTGTGATGATTTCTGGGGGAGGGAGGGGGGAGGTAGAGGAGGCTATAGGGAAGACAAATGGTGATGGACGAAGACAACTTGGTGTGGTGAACACACAATACATTTGACAGTTGTGTTGTAGAAGTGTGTATCTGAAACCTGTGTAACATTGTTAACCAGTGTCACCCCAATAAATTCAATAAAAAGGAAAAACAAACCAACAAACAAAGAAATATCAGGAAATATGAGAGAACTTTAGAGATATTCCAAAAGAAAAAAAATCTTTGGAAGTAGTATGCCAGAATGAAGAATATGATTTTGGTGTCTGAGTTGCTAATAGTGTCCTATATATCTCTTTCCTCTTTGAGATAACATAATAAAAAAAGGACAGTGTTTACATGAAAGAAAGAATAACTCTGCTGATCTCTACCCTTTGGAATAAAACATCTTAATAACACCTTAGTTCCCATTTAGCTAGTAGGGGATGTGCAGAAAAAATAATTTTAGTTCTCACCCACTAAATGAGCTTTCTATGTAGTACACAGACATAGAACATTGTTGTCAGAAAAAGTACCATATGTGTCAAAGCCGGGGGAGGCTCCAATAAATGGCTCCAAAGAAAAAACAGACTTGAGTGCAATAAATCTTTTATTCATAATAGCAAAAGCAGAAAACAGTGTGCGCATATGTGTGTTTCTAACACTAAAACTGTTTTAAAGGGCAAAAATCATTTGGAGGGAAAACACAGAGTTCAGATCATTAAAGATTACTCTTTCAGATGCTTCAAGAAAAGGTCATGGAAAACAAAGAATATATGTGTGTATGTGTATGTGTGTATACACACACATACACATACACACACACACACTGTATATTTAAAGAAACAAGAAAATTACAGCCAATAAAACACATAAATTTGGATTGGATTCCAGACTATGAGGAGGGGAAATTCCTGAGAAAATTAACATTCAGACTCATTACATAAGATTATTGAGTTGTAATCCACATGCTCCCCTGCTCGGATGCCCCTCCAAACTCTAGGAATTGTATTTAGGGGACCGATAGCTTTCCACTACAGATGACATGGCCATCCTCCTAAGACACACAATTGCTGTAACCACAGTGTGTATACAATTCGGAGATCTTTTCTGTTCTGGGCTGCACTCAGAGTTGACAGTATTTTATGTCACCTCGTGTATTTTTCAGAACAGTAATTCCAGGGTTGAAATATACCACATCTACTTTCTTGGACCACATCTGGTACAACTGTCAGAAGTGTAATGCCCCCAACTCAACTGAGAGAAGTTTACTGTGCCACATACTCACCCAATGCCCTTCCTTGAAATCAGTCAAGACCTGTGGAGGAGAGAGGCAGGAAGCCGGGTGGGCATGGACGGTGCAAGCCAGTGGCTGCGCTGCCAAACCCACGGGTAACCGTGGAACAAGAATGGTCCTCCAGGATCGTCCCAGTAGAATTGCAACTGTCAAGAACTGATCACTGATTGAATGTAATCAGGCCACCCAGGAAGGAGCATGACTTTGAAAGGGATGACTCTCATCAGCTGGGACAGTCCCTATAAGGACATTGAAAACTGTTGTCACTGACACTTCCAGCAACTGGAGCAACAAATCCTTCACTGAGGGTAAATCTTGGCCACAGGCACATCCCTTGATTCACTCAATACAGATTAATAATAGGCTAAATATTTAGCTTCTATAACATTGAAGTAGAAATGAGAATGAAGGGAGACATTGCATCATTAATATGCTGCATGATTTTAAAGGTGGTTCAAAGAGCTCTTATCGGTATAAAGCTGATGGTGTAGTAAATGAATGCTACCATCATCTCTGTTTTCTGGTACAATGGGAAGGGAGAACAATTGGAGCAAGAACTCTGAATTGAAAGGCCTTTTCTGCCACTTTTTAGATATTAAGTGTTAAACAAATCCATGGAACTTGTCTGATAATCATTTTCCTTTTCTGTAAGAGATTAAGAAATGTCTCTACATAGCTTTTCTAAAAGTACTGCTTGCCTCTGGAAGTGTCTAGAATAGAACCTACAATATTTTAAACTATGTAATATCTTTTATTTTTTTGCAGCTTCTTTTAATTTTATTTCTTAAATTATCATACAATAAAAATCACTTTTTTAGTATACAGTTCTGTGAATTTTAACTTATTTTTTAAATGTATTTTTATTGTTCAAATCCATTTGTCTCCATTTACCTGCCACAACTTTCCCCTTGTAATACCTTTTAAATCAAATTACCAATACTGTCACCTCAGTATATTAAAGGCTACTGTAATAGAAAATATGTATAACATAAAAACTAATCCTCTGCATAATTTTCTTACTTTTAAAGAAATATAATATACTTATAAAAATTAAGCAGTATATAGAATTCCCCCCCAAAGATATGTACATGCAAACACACAAAAATAAAGAAAATATCAGCTTGTGCAAACACTAGGAAAAAAATTTGCCAGTTTTCTCATTGCATGGGAATTGTACATTAAAAATTGAATACTTCCTACTTACTCCAAGTGTTCCTTATCCTACACTCTTATTTCATTGCGCATTTCTTCTATATAAATTTATGTTAATTGCTTATTTTAACAGTTATCTTTGTTCTAAACTATATATCCGCCTTCATGCTACCGCTCTCTTGTTTTCACATTGTATCATCAGTGTTTTGAACCTGATGCATGGTGGTTTAATATATTAATGTTGAATGAGCAAATGAAAGAATGAATAAATGAGTAAGATAATCTATTAAAAATTAATCATTCTAATGTTGTAAGATCCAAAATAAACTCTGGTAATGATATTTAGGCAATTAAGGAAACACAAATAACAGTGACCCAAGAAGACAACATCAATAGCAAGCAAGTTTTTATTTGATTAATGGCTATTTTCCCCACCATATTGTAAGATCAGTAAGAGCCAAGAAAGAATATGATTTTGTACAACTTTTTGTCCTCACGCTCTCTCTGTATCTGCCAAATTATCAGCACTGTATAAATATTTTGGAAGGAATGTGTGAATAAATACATTGATAAAATGAGGCAGGGCCTAAAGACTATAATGTAAGAATGCAAACAAAAAAACTGAGAGGTTACCTGCGACGATTAGTTCTTGCCAAAGGAGCGAAGCAAAGGGTAATAGGGCAGCTGGCTAGTTGAGCAAAAGGTGCCACTCAAAAATCCTTCAAACAAGACTAACTACTGCAATGGCAAGTTGTGGTCAATAACTGGAAAAGTAGTTTGTACATGACTGAGACTATGGAAGAGTCAAGAGGAAAGTTACTCTGAAAAGCTAAGTCAAGTCATTTGACAAAACCAAAGGGTACTATATAAGATTCAAGAAATAAAGCTAAAATATGAAAAAGCCAGGCATCAGACTATAAAACAAATAATAACAAGGCTTCAGAAACATAGTCAGGTGGAAAATCTCTCCTGACAGTTCTCATGTTGCTCTTCGAATTCAAAACTGGTCTAGGGAATAAAATCACTGTTTCTGAAAGTGACAGGAGTCTGGAGCCCTCCCTGGGGGTTATTACCTAACAGAGAGTATATAGTTTGATTTGTAAGGGTGTCAAAAACTGAGGAAAGCAAGCAGTAAGGAGCACCTCTTGACTACAGAGTCAAGAAAGAATGTGCAAAGGGAGGAACTGATGAATGTTAGTCATCAAAAACAAATGATTTCAGTTACATTTGATTAGTTTGATTCTTAATAAGTCACATGAACTCATTTTGCTTAAGTTTTATTATCTTTGAATTGAGTATTTAGACTAGGTCAGATGACCTTGAACTGGAGCTTTGGTAAGAAAAGCTAAAATTAAGGCTGAAAGAGGGCAGAAGGTATTTTGTTCTTTCCCCAATTATCTGTTCAGCTGTGAGTGGGTGGGGTCAGCCTCATAGAGGGAAGAGAAGAGCTTTAAATACTATCTGTAGCATTTTGGGCAAAACAATGTTATAGGTTCCAACATGTCCCCATAAAAATATGCAGAAGTCCTAAATGTCAATACCCCGAAATGTGAATTTACTTGGGAATGGAACAATTTTAAATGTAATTAGTTAGGATAAGGTTATACTGGGGTAACATGAGATATAATCCAATACGTCTGCTTTCTTTAATAATAAGAAAATGCCATACGAGCACAGAAGCCCACAAGGAGAATATCGTGTGAGCCCAGAAGCAGAGATTCGAGAGATGAAGCTACCAGCCAAGAGATGCCAAGGATTCATGGCCACCATCAGCACCAAGGAACAGGAAACAGGAGATTCTACTCAGAACCTTAGAAAAAGCATGGCCCTGCTGATGCCCTGATTTGGACCTTCAAGCCCTGCCATCGCTGTGGGGGAACACAATTTTATTGTTTTAAGTCACCCAGTTTGTGATAATTTGTTAGTAGCATCCCTAGGAAACTACTACAAACAAAGAAAATACTAATTTATTTCTGCAAAAACAATAACAATATTACTTTATTTTTGCAAAGGTGAAAACAAGAGTTAAAGAATACATTTTGATTACAGAGCCAAGAAATGAAGCAAAAGAAAAAATGTTAGTTACATACTGGCTAGAAGTAGGAACTATTATATGTTGCTAGGAAGGATGTAAATTGGTAGAACTTCTCCCAAGAAGATTTAGTTAAAATTGAAAAATTAGTGAACTCTAATGTAGACTAATAGAAATTATATCATTTGTAGATCAAACATTTACAAAATGCAATAGAGATTTGTGAGACAACATCAAGTTTACCAGTATAAATACAAGTTCCAGGAGAAAGAAGATAAGGGATGAAATAATGACTGATTTCTCAAATTTTGATGGTAGATATTAATCTATATATTTGAGAAGCTTAGTAAACCCCAAGTAAAAGAAAAAAACACAAAAGAGATTCACCCCTAAACACATCACAGCTCATGATGCTAGAAGTAGTGAATGACATGTTTAAAGAATTAAAAAAACAAGATCAACCAACAATTCTATATCCAGGAAAACTATCCTTTGGAATAAAAGAAAAATAATACCATACCCAGATGAGGAAATTACTAGTGAAAAAAGTTGCTGCTAGCAGACCTGCTTCATAAGAAATACTACAGGGTGTCTTTCAGACGGAAAGGAACGAAAATGAGAGTTTAACTCTGATCTACAAGAAGAAAAATGAAGAGTTCTTTGGGTAAATATCCAGTCCTTATAAATATATATCCTCTCACTTATTCTCAGCCTTTTAAAAGAAATAAGATTGTCTAAAGCATTAATGGAGTATTTTTATGTTTTTAACATCTATTAAATATTTATAACATATATACACTCTCACACACACATCATATCTATCATTTACCAGAAATGCTAGTATAATTCTGAAGTAGGTAAGTGACAAAGTAAGCTACATAATATAATCTGTATTCCCAGTAGCAACAATTTAAGAAAATATCACAATCATGGTTAAAACATCAATAGAGAAATCAGAATTACACATAAAACTTAAGCTAAATGACCATATCTATAAATAGAGGCATAATTTATACAGTTTTAAAGTTTAATTTATTACATAGATCATGAAAGTGCAGACTGTACAAAAGCTTCCAGAATATGATTTATGTTTGTAATTTGGACACAACAAGTAGTGATTATATATTTAGGAACAGAGGTGTTAAATGAAGAACCTTGGGAAAATAAAGGAGCCCAAAGGGATTTATTCTTTCACTGAGTTCCGAAAGACTCCAGGCCTAAATTGATCTACAAATAATTGAAGATTTCCTTCAAAGAAGGCATTGCACATATGTACTCTACTTTGATCATCACTCAGAACATTACTCTGGCTATATAATTAGCATTTATTATAACATAATAATTATGCAACCCCCCACATAATGGAATATGTAATAAAGAAACTGTGAGACTAATGAGATTTGAAATGCACGGGGCAAGGTTGGCTGGTCCGGGGGAAGGGGTGATACAAGGTACGGGATGGAATGAGCGTCCATTCACGTAGGAAGAAAGGGGAGCTCGACTGAGGTAGATTTCTGTCTCTAACAACTTCCTGTGTGACACATTTCGAATAAATAACTATTCTGGACATTGATGCCTCGCTAGGTAATCAATCTCCAACTCAAAACTCTTGTCTGAAGCTTGGAAAGTATAGACAATTGAAACAAGTGCCCTTGAAGGCATCCTAAAGACTGACACAGTAGGTAAAGTCATAAATAAAATGCATGAAAACCCTGAAATGCCGTCACAGGAATGTTCAGATCACTCATAGGAATCAACTCTTGACATGCCAAGAATTTGTGCTATGAAGTTAATGGTCTCTGAGAATGCTACCTTGTTCAGGATCTGAATTTTACAAGGAGGAAGAGTTAAAATTATTAGGTATAAAGATGTGGGAGAGTTGGAAGGATCATTCACCCTAAAATTAAGGTATTTTTGGAACAGTTCTATGGGAAAATGATATCTGTGATTTAGACATTGGGAAAGGTTAAAAATATGATTTGTATGAGGTCCTTCTGGGTTTAGCAAATTGCAGAACTTTAAGATCACTGAACTGAGAGGGTCATCAATTTCCATGTCAGTGGTAATGGTGTTAAACATGGGAAAATACTTTCTTATTTATGCACTCAGAAAAGAAACTTTGCACTTGCAAATACACACAAATACAACTTTAAGACTTAAAGCTCATTTGAACTTTGAGAAAGAGATGCATAATAGTAAAACACATAATCTAGTTCAATCTATTTTATAGATAAAAATAAACTTAGAAGTTAGTACATGTTTATATTCCATTAAATGATTAAAATGTAAAATGAAAGTGTATTAAGTACTATGGTGGAAATGATGTTATAAAAAGAATGGAAAATATTGGTTTTGGTTTTTAAAACAGAAACTCATCCAAAGTGATTCATTTAATGAAATAAACTAGTTTACTGTGGGTAGGAAGCTCAAACAAGCATGCATCAATGTGAAATTCCTAAACCTGTAGCAACCATTAATGTCATCAAGAATGGGTCCTGTGAGCGTGTGTTGGTGGACATTGAGCAGGAAGAGTAGCACACAACTGCAACAACATGCAATTTTGATTGTCTAGACTCAGAGAGCCTGTAATTTCCTTCTTTTTTCTGTTCACATTTGAACACATTAATGGCGCCGACATGACAAATACTGGCTGGGGAACTTAATGTTTTCTCCTCTTCTATACTTAGGTTTTTGTTCAAAGATTTATTCTTTGCTTAGAGATATTATTACTTCTCACAGCCAATTCTTTAACTTTTTAAGCTTTTTGTGAGAGTTTTCTTTTTCTCTGCAATATAGGACATAAAGATATCTACTCACATCCAAAAGAAAAACTTAAGTTTTATTTCTAACTACTTGACTACTTATTAAAAAAATTTTTTTGCAGATACCTTAACCTTAGTGTTTGATAAGCACATCAACTGATCAATGGATGATTTGAAAGCCAAAATTCCAAACCTTTTATTTTAACTTTTACTTTAAAATAAATTCTGATTTTTTTCTAACATAATTTATAACAGGGTCAACATCATTGACATTTTTATCTTATCATTTTTCATTATTTATCATCACATATCATTTTTATCCCCACCCCAAAATTGATAGTTGAGTCTTTAAAAACACTTCTTCATTATAGAGTAATCCAAGTTCTAGAATAATTCTCTTTACCCAATTGTTTAGCAATTCCAATCAAGAGAGGAATTAGATGAGAGGTTAGAGTTCTTCAGTATTCTAGAATGTAAGCCAATACCTCCTTTTCTTATGTGCATTTGCTATAAAATGGTATTTCTCTTTTCTCTCCAATCTAGGTTGTTCATGTCAATTTTGTCCATTTAGGAAGGCTATGGGTCTATAAGTAACTAAAGCATAACTTTAGGTTAGTGAGCCTGTCTATATAGAACCAAGATACCCATGACAAACACCAAAATCAAGGTGTTGTACAAGCAGGGAAATTTTATTTTGGGTTAAAAAGGTCTATAGAACATTTTCCTCACAAAAGGGTCTGGATTATGTTTGTAGACATTCAACCATCGTTAATTCAATTATTTCCTTCACATAAGTAATAATATTGAATGTAATAGATGGTGCTTTTTTGCTATCTATATAGCACTGTGTAATAAAAAAACACTTTTAGTTTAAGAAAAGCATTGTATGATTTTTTCTATTTTTTTAAAATAATAGAAACAGAATATAAATGATCAGATGTGTGTAAATGAAATTCACTATTATGAAAAGTTGAAAAACTACAGCAAAATCAGCTATCTGGATGTTTTTTTTATCAATGGCAAATAAAACTAACTCAAAAGATATAGTCTAAGACTTAAGCATCATGATGAATGGGATACAATGGGATACTATTATATATACAATATTCTATTCAGAAATGTTTCTTTTTCTGCACTTGAGAACTGGGTGATAGCTGAAATATGCTCCAAATGTGATTGCTAGGTAGTTACATTTGTTTTATACTTAAGACTATTCTGGTCCATTAATGATAATAATGATAATGATAAAAAATTTAACAGATTTATCTTTGGCATTTATCAAGAGAAAACATAAGTATTTTTCTCATAAAATGCACAACACTACACTACAATATTGTGATAGAACTATATACATTTTTAAAAAATTGTATTAAATTGTCCAATTATTCATTTAGGAGATTGTATAATTTGTAAAACAGTAATTTTTAAGTGATTGTGAGGCTAACAAATAAACAAATCTTCTCTCCTTCCATCTTCTACTTTTGACTTTTGGAAAGAGAGAAATATACCCAAGAGGAAAGGAAAAAAGAAAAAAAAAAAAAAAAAGGATTTGTTCTGGTAGTTCCAAGTAACTTCCACCAGGTGGCGGATTTTCAAAGCCATGTGTACAATTTTTTTTTCACTTCTAGTCTGTTTAAAAAGACTCAACCAAAATAAGGGTATATAAAAAAAGCTTTCAACTAATTTATTTTTTGACAGTTCTTGTAAAGTGTAGATATAATTATTAAATTAACTTTTCTTTGTAATGTTCAGTGTGGTGGTTAACTTTAAAATAAAAATGTAAACTTAGTTACTTTTTTCCTTCAAATTCTGATGCAATAGAATTTAGTTACTCTTTTAGTATCACATTTGAAACAGTGATATAATAATTTAGCTTAATAACAGAATGGAATTTATTTTCTTATATACCCATAATGCAGGCAGACATAGTTTTGAAAGTCTATCTAAATTATTTTGAATGTAACAAAATTCTACTGAAAACAAACATATTTTATTATTCATTATTTTAATACAAATCAACTGCATTTTACTAAATTGTGGACTGAATTACATCGTTTTAAAAGTCGAGGTCCACTGTGTCATTTCTTTGGCCATGTCGCCCTGCCCTCCTGTAGTTCAGAGACAACTATTTTCATAATTTTTATTGTTATTCTTATGAATCTCTGCATAGTTTCCCAAAATGTCTGTTCCTGCCTAACATATTGCTTAGTTTTGCATGTTTTTAAAGTTATTTTATTGTCAGTAATCTTTACGTATTTTTACTTCTCAGTTTCGAGTTCTTGAGTTTCATTCACGCCAGTACACACAGTTACAGTTCATTTGTTTACATTAAGGTAAAACACTGTGAGTATTTATCCATTTTACTTTTGAAGGACACTTGCATTGTGTCTACTTTCTGGGCTAATACCAACAACGCTTCTGAAAGCATCCAAATATGTGTCCCTGGGAGCCCATGTACACAACTTCTGAGTCATAGGGTATGCATATTCTCAGTTCCATAAGATAACATATTATTTTCCAAGACAGTTGTACCGATTTATGCACATGTTAGCAGTTTATCACAAATTTTTCTGTCCTAATCAGCATGAGTTATTATCAGACTTTTACTTGTTGTTGATCTAATGGTTTTAATTTGTCAGTGATTGCTAATATGACCTATCTCCTTCTTTTAAAATATTTGTATCCATTTTAATGGACTATTTGCCTTTATTTTTATGTATTTATGATATTTATATTTATGCTAAGTGTGTGCATTTTAAATGTTTCTAGTGTTTGCCTTTTCCCTCTCTCTTTCTAAATATGACAATAGTTACTATCCCGAAAACAACTCCATGGTAACATCTTGGATTACTTGGTGCTGAACTGGCTGGAATTGGGGGTCGGGCCTTCAGCCAGCAGGAGAATCTGCACAGATCCTCACCCCCGACTGACTGCTCCCCTGTAAGAGGCAGGGCAGGTCCCAGAAGGCTCCAGAGCTTGTGGACTAAAAGGAAGCCTGGCCCTGCCTCCTTTTTTCCACACAGCCTCCCAACTTTACTATCAGGTAAGACTTCTTTCTTTAATTGTCCTTTGCTTTTCCTCTAATAATTATTTTTTTCTGGTAAGTATAGAAGTAGATCACTCCTACTAATTATAAAACTATTTCCTTTCTAGCATTTTAAAAATTTGTATAAATGTCTTAAAGTATCCTCTCTTTCTCAGTAAGTCCTATTTCAATTTTATGGTTTTGGCCTTTAGAAAAAATAAAATAAGCCAGGGTAATTTTTTTTTAAGAAGAACTCTGGTATACAAATTTACCATGCACTTACAAAAAGGAAACATAAGCAACCTAATGCCTAAGCCACATCTTATACTGATTAATAGTTTGATACAGAAAGTGTTTTTGGCAAACATTTTCAAGTATCTTAGTGAAGTCAAATATTAATCAACTGAAATGTAAATGTAACTTTCATTTCAATTTATGGTGTTTTATAAATTAATAAGCATTGGATTCAATGGCTAATTAATTATAGAGTTTAAATTTATAAATTATATATTTATTCTTTTCTTAGAGTTCTAATAGAAAAGCACTTACATTTTTAATCATTTATTTTCATTATATATGCACATGTATGATCTCACTTAATATAACATATATATGAGAAGCTAAATTTCTCCTATTAGTATGAGATCAAGTTAAAATGTAGTTTATAGAATTCATCTCCTAAATATGAAGCAGTATGTCTAGTTTACAATATACCACATTTTAAATGTGTATATTGACTTCAAATAAAAATAATTTCACTGACCTGAGAACATTTCAATATTTTCTAATATGGTAAAGATTTAACTGAACTGTATAAGAAAATGGTAATAAAAAGAGTAATGCTTTGGCTGGTTGGTTCATGACAAAAAATATTCTCTTAATGATGTCATTTCTCCACATCCTCTCCGATCTCTTCCTTTTCTTATTTAAACTCTTCCCCCTGAATCTGCCATGACAATCTGAATTTAATCTAAAAAATTCACATAAAAGTGCTCTCTAAGTAATTGTGCTCAAATTGAAAGATCTTATGAGATTTTCTATTCTATCCCTATTACACCTCTCAGCATCAGACAACACTCCTAGTCCCTGCTCTGCTTGGGAACTGCTGTCTGTCCTTGTTTTCTTCGACACTGCGATCATCTGATTTCCCTTTCCACCCCTTTGCCACTTCGTCCTCCTGCTTAGCTTCCTTTTTAGCCTTATTTCATCTGTCAGATAAATGTTCATGTTCTTAAACGTTTAGTGGCAGCTCTTCTCTTTTCATTCTGTCTTCCTTCTCGTAGGTGATGTTAATCATGCCCATGACTCTGATAACCACCTACACATACAGGAATCCCAGGTCTGTTCTCTTCCATCCAAGCTTCTCCACCAAGCTCTAAACCCCCATATCCAACCTCTTAGGTGAAAAGTATGCTTAAATATTTCACAAGACCTTAAAATCTCTCCCAGAGTTCTCCAAACTAGGCCTCCTACTGATGCTGATTGACTTGAGTCATTTACATCAGAAACCAAGAATTCTTTCCCTACGCCATTGTCTTTGTTTCTACATACTCAGTTTTCCATCGTGACACCTTGTCATCTTAATCCTCTAAATATCTTCAGTATCTCACTTGTCCATTCTGGTTATCACAATCCTAAACCAAATTACTGTCTGTCTTACAGGTATTTTGTCTTACCTGTGACCCTGGACGACCCTAATTGAGGCATGCAAATTCTCCAATTCACTCCACACTGACAACAGAAAGATGTTTACAAAGCTGAAATCTGTCTATGGCACACTCGAATTTTCATATTACATGAAAATACCAATCATTAAGATTAGAATGCTGGGATTCTTCACAGTAACCTTAAAGAATAGGTAAAACCGACCTAACATCACTCCCTTTTTCTTGCTCTTGAGCATTATGTCACAATGATTTTCCTTTTTGCTGTGATTTGTTCCAATTCCTTTTACCGGACACGCATTGGTCAGCAAGAGGTATTTATAGATACTTTGGTTTTTGACTGGAATTTTCTTACACCTATCCTTGCCCAGTGTCCAAATTAGGAAGGTTTTTACCTGGTACAAGAATAATCATTTCCTATCACTTTTCTCAGTTTTATTATATCTAGTCAAACAGAATCTCAATATTGCCAGCTTTCATAAGAGATGACCTTTGCATTATCCCAAATTTGGGGGAAAATGAATGTATAACACTACAGCTTAAAATTTTCAAAATTAAAATGCAGAAAAGGATTACTTCACAGTAGTTACATGTAAAATAGCTATTATATTAACACACACCCACTTCAATAAATATGACTAGCTAAAAGGTCATCTTTGCATATCATATCTGCGGAGCAAGCTATTTAAACATAAAAATTACTATATATCTTACATTGCTATTCACGGATTTTCTCTCAGAGTGAACAATCCTTTTTTAATGGCCAAATGCATTTAGGTTTGAACATATGGAAGAATATGGGTGTTACAAACTGAATGTGTCCATTCAAAATAAATATGTTGAAATACTAACACAAATATGTTGATTTTAGGAAGGAAAGCCTTTGGGGTATGTGTAAGCAGGCAATGAGGTAGAACTCTCATAAACAGGATTAATTTTCTTACAAAAGGGACCCCAGACAGACCTCTCTTCTTCTTTCTGTCACGTGAAGGTATAATAAGGAGACCACAGTTAGTTCCCCAGTCAAACCTTCTAGCATCGTTACCTTGACCTTCCATCTGCAAAACTTGAGAAATAATTTCCATTGTTTATAAGCCACTCAGTCTATAGTACTTTGTGATAGAGGCCGGAATTGACTGAAACAATGGGGAACCTAAACATAAAAATAATTCATATGTATATTGATCTGGTGGTTAAAAATCTGAGAATAAAAGCAATTTGTGTCTCTTGAATGGAAAGAAGAAAATGTCATTCAAAGTGACTTAAGCTTTTCAGTAATAATTTCTTTTTTTTTTTTTTAAATATATATAGTCTAGCTAAAGTATTAGATTTTCTGTACGGGGAAGCACCTGACCTTTTTTTTTTTTTAATTGTAGTGTAAGTGCCTGACAGTAAGCTTTTGATTACCTGAGGCAAGGCCCCCACTCAAAGAAGAGCACCTGGAATAAACCCATGGCCAGGACACAGCCGAGGAAAGGCCCTGCCTCAGCATGAAGTCCCCCTTTGGGAAAACCCTAGCGACCTAAATAACTGACGGCCTGCTTTCCCCTCCCACATTTGGATTCCCTCTCTTGTGTTTTAAACTCACTAATAGAGTGAACCCACGAGACCCCAAGCACCTTGCCCTTAACCCCGACAAAGACAGAACTCCAGGTGCAGGCTTCTTTCTCCTTTCCTTGCCGCAGATCTTGCTGTGGGACACTTGGGCATGCCACATACTCTCTGCAACCTGTGAGCCAGACACCTCATTTTCTCCCAGTTCCCTGACGGTTGTATGCATCTTGCAGTTATATTAGAACCAGTCCCGCTACAGCATTCACTAGCTCCGGTCAGAAACGTCTATGGGGGCCTTGCCACAGTCGTACTGGCCGAGGCGAGCGTCCCAGGCCCTCCTAACTAATAGCAACGCTGGCCGTAGGCTGTGACCCGTGTGAGACAACTTCTCCTGGTGAGACAGGGCTAGCATGTCCTTTAGGCTACATATGCACTGTTGGAATAATTTATATTTTCAGAGAGGCAGTTTATGTGTACAGGTTGGAAGGAGGTTAAGGTTTTTGTGATTGCAGATGACATGGTTGTGTGGAAAATCCCAAAGAATTAACAATAACGACAACAAAACTCCTGGAAGTAAAAAGTGATTATGGCAATCACTTTTGTGATTATGGCAATCACAATGCAAGGTTCATACACTGAAAGTGAATTTCTTTCCCATGCGACTGCAATGAACAAATGGAATTTTAAATTTAAAAAAAACACATTACATTAGCATCCCCAAAATGAATTTTATGTATATATATAAACACACATACATATATACACACACACAATGGTTAAATTTTAAAAACAATAAAGTTTTGATGAGAGAAATAAAAGAAAGTAAATAAAGTGTGAAACATTGCAAGTCTATGGGCAAAAAAACTCATTTCTGTCAAGGTGTTATTTCTTCCCTTATTGATTTATAGATTCAGAGAAATCACACTAAAAGCCACCCTCTTATAGAGTGGATAACAGCAAACTGATACTGAAGTTTGTATGGAAAGATAAAAAACCCAGAATAGCCAACACAGTACTGAAGGAGATGAACAAAATCCAGGGACTGGCACAACCTGTTTGTGGATATAAGTACCTACCATTTTCTTTAGCTACTGAAGTGTGTTTTTATAATAATTTCAAAGGAGTTTAAATATATTTAATAAATGACCTGAAGTTAAAATATTTTCTTATATTTTTGTAGTTTTAAAAATAAGAAGCTGAAGTGAGAATAAGTAAAAGTCAAATTTAAACAAATAAACTTTTTTCCTGGAGTCAATAAAAAATAAATATTGCATAGTTAAATATAATGAAAATCTCCAACTTGTGTTAAACTTAAAGCTAAAAAAAATTTTAAAATTTGCAGGAAAGGGGGGTACATAATCTGACACATTATAAATGTAATCTTCATAATCCTCAGGATTAAGTTCTGGACAGAAGTATATGATTTCTAAGGACTTAGGAAAAGAATCAGTATATTATATTATTATATCATAATATTCTAGATATTGTAGTGCAATATAGTATTATGGTACAAGGAAAAACTCAAGAATATGCTAACATTTGCAAACACTTCATAAATTAAGAGAAATTATTATAAGAAAGATCACTGAATGCATTGGTTCAGATTACAAGTGACTTGTCTTATGCGTGCATTAGGTGAAAACTCCAACTTAAAGATTGAGGCTGTCTTTCAATTTGAGATATCTGTTGATATAAAATAAGCTTTTTCTAAATTAATTTTAAATAACTACAAATGTCTCCTGTTATAGGGGCCAAAATTTGAAAAGCTCATATCACATTTGCTACACACACAAGAAATTTGCAATTGAAAATTATGAAAATTTAGAAAAGCTGTCATTTGATTAAAACAAAAACTCAAGTAATTCAAGTTAAAGAGTTACATATAAATGCAGTTTCTGCAATAACATGGGTTAAATTATCACTGCGGGACACACTTTTTTTTGTAATATTTTTATTTTTATTTTTTAATTTACGTCATGTTTATTCTATTACAGTTGCCTCAATTTTTACCCCTTTACCCCACCCCACTCATCCCACCCCCACCCCCCGCTCCCCCAGTCAATTCCCACTCTGTTGTCCATGTCCGTGGGTCATTCATACATGTTCTTTGTCTAGTCCCTTCCCCTTCTTTCCACCATTGTCCTCTTTCCCCGTCTCCTCTGGTCATTTTCAATCTGCTCCATGTTTCCGTGCCTGTGGTTTGTTTTGTTTGTTAGTTTATTTTATTGAATAGACTCCACTTACAGGTGAGATCATGTTATTTGTTGTTCATCAACTTGCTTATTTCACTTAGCTTAATATTCTCCGGTTCCATCCATGTTGTCACAAAAGGTAGGAGTTCCAGCTCTCTCTCTCTCTTTCTTTCTTTCTTAAATGCAGCCTGAGTTTGTCTATTTTTTTTTAAATGTCAAAGTTAATTATAAAATATTTAAAAAAATTAAAACCATTATAAAATCTCAGCAATTGAACCATGTAGAAATAATCAAGTAGATCAATGAAATATAATGAGTATTCTAGAGACAAATATATATATGTCTAACGATATAATATATGATTAAGTTGATATTTCAAATTAATGGGTAAAATAGAGCTTATTCAGCAAATAAGGTTCATGGACCACTATTACTTGAAATAAAACAAATATAGAGCCCTATTTCACACATTATACAAGAAATATTCAGATGAGTTAAAAATCAATATGTAGAATCTAAGGAGATTTAGAAGAAAGTAGAACTAATATTTTTCATGACCTGAAGTAAAATATTCAAACCCAGAAGCTATAAAGTAAATACTGAAAATATGACTATATTAAATATTTAACTATATAGTAATATACATACAAAAAAGTTAAAGGGCAAGGAATAGAATAGGAAAGTATTTGCAACACATCTAAAACATGGTTAATAGGTTACTTTTTTGTTTTTTAGTGTTTTTTTAGGGAAAAAAGTCCTACAAACCTTTAATCAATAAATGGATAAAGAACACCAAAAAGACATTTAAAGCTTTTTAAAAATAATAGAAATAGGCAAGAAATATACAAAAAACAGGTTTAGTTTCAACAAATAGTAAAGGAAAATTAAAATGACTCATCATTGTCACAATCAGATTAATGAGTATTAAAAATATTGGTAATAACAAGTATTGGCAACTGTGAAAGGAACTGGGTATTCATAGAAACATTTTCTTCATCTTAAAGTAGTCCCTTTAGCATATTTTGCAGTGCTGGTTTAGTGAAGGTGTATTCTTTTAGCCTTCTTTTGTCTGGGAAACTCCTTATTTTGCCTTCCATTTTAATTGAGTGCCTTGCTGGGTAGAGAAGTCTTAGTTGTAGACCTTTGCCTTACATGACTTGGAATATTTCTTTCCATTCTCTTCTGGCTTGCAGTATTTCTGTTGAGAAGTCAGCTGCTACCCGTATTGGGGGGGGTCCCTCATATGATACTACCTCTTTCTCCCTTGCTGCCTTTAGGATTCTCTGTTTGTCTTTGATATTTGCCATTTTAATGATGATGTGTCTTGGAGTGGGCCTCTTTGGGTTCCTCTTGAGCGGGACCCTCTGTTCTTCCTGGACTTGTGGGACTTTTTCTCTCCTCCAATTAGGGAAGTTTTCCATCATTACTTTTTCAAACAGGTTCTCTATCCCTTCCTCATTCTCTTCTCCTTCTGGTATCCCTATTATATGGATATTATTATGTTTCAGGTTGTCTTGATTTCCCTAAATGCCTCTTCAATCTATTTGAGTCTTTTTTTCATTTCCTTGCTCTTTCTGGGAGCTTTTTTTCTATCTTGTCCTCCAGCTCGCTGATTTGGTCCTCAGCTTCATCTATCCTGCTTTGGATTCCTTCTACTGTGTTCTTCAATTCAGAAATTGTATTCTTCATTTCCTCTTGTGTCTTATTGATAGTTTATATGTCCTTTTTCATGCTGATATAGTTTTCAGTAAGATCCTCGTAGCTTCCCTGTAGTTTTTGGTAATTCTCTTCTGAGCGCACTGAGCTCATTGAGCTTCCTTAGAACCATTGTTTGGAACTCAATATATGATAGTTTACTTGCTTCTATTTCATTTAGTTCTCTTTCTGGGGATTCCTCCTTTTCCTTCAAGTGGGGCATATTTCTTTGTCTTCCCATTATTTGTGAGACTCTTCTCTTTTGCTTCTGAATCTTAGGTTGACCTGCCTTGATTTTCTGACTTTGTGGTGTGAACTTCTATGGTAGGAGAATGCTGTTTTTACTTTCTGGATCTGTCTCTGATGATATCAGATATCATCCCTGTCTGACCTTAGGCAGTCTGTTCGAGACTTCCAGTAATCTACTGTTTGTGGCTGTCTCCCTCAGCTGTTAATCTATTCACTCTGCACTCAGCAGGGTGCCTTAGACCGCTCAGGGCATGGTGGAGTCCCTCCTGGGGGCAGAGTTATTGGCTCCTCCCACGCTGCTGCTGAATGGGGGAGGAGTCTGCACTGGGATCCCGCCAGCTACTATCTCTGTTCTCTCCCCAAAGCCTCCATTCCCAGTCTCTCCTTAAGTGTCTCCAGACCTCTCTGCACCCCCTTTAGCCAGGGATCTACTGTCTGTGGCTGCCACCCTGCACTCAGTGGGTGGCTCAAACAGCACAGAGTGGGGTGGAATCCCACCTGGAGGCGGGGCTATTGGGTCCTTTGATGCTGATGGCGCTCAGGGGGAGTGGTCTCTGCCTGAGCAAGATGGCTGCTGCTGCATTGGGGATGAGTCAGCAACGAGATTCTGCCGGCTACCTTCTCAGTTCTCTCCCCAAAGCCTCCTTCCCCAGTCTCTTCTCAGACGTCTCCAGCCCACTCTCCCCCGCCTTTCCTGGAGACCAGGGTAAGTGGCTGCAAACAAAAATATATGCATTGGCCCCTTAAACAGTTCTTTGCATCTCCTGCTGCCTGTCTCTGGCAGAGAGCAACCCTGCCGCTTTTCGCAGCTGGCTGTTTTCTGTGTGCTTTTTGGGCTCTGGTGCTATGGGCTTGAGATCCCCACTTTTGGGGCTGTTTCAATATCCTTCTGGTGCTGCTGCCGTGGGTGCCCTGCCCACCTTCTCGAGTCTCTACTGCACTCCTTACCAGTTAGATTTCGCTAAAGCTGATTTTTCTGTCTCCGAGGTTACAGGGCTCCTCTCTCGCTATTGTTCAGTTGTTTGTTCCAGGTGATTTCTCCACAATTTCAAGTTGGTCCTGAGAGGAGGTCAGTGTGACTTCACTCATTCCTCCGCCATCTTGATTCTCCACCTTGGGACACACTTTAATAACTAAAATATATTCTTACTTTTCAAGTAAATACTGATTTTTTTAATGTGCTGCTTATCATGCGATCATTGATGGCATCACTGAAGTCCACAGACATTTTGGTATAAAGCATGCTCATCAATTAATTACTTAAATTTTCCCTTAAATATTTGTTATTTTACACACAAATTTGCATGAAAAAAAATATTAGGAAAATACTAAAAATCAAACTTGAAAATAAATTTCCACTCTATAATACATTTTAAGACAATTGCCGCAAGAATATGTCCTGAGGTTGGGTTCCTTAGTCTCTCTTTTCTGCACAAATTTCCTGTACATCCAACCTAGAAATCCCCACCTTCCACTCTGATCCCCACTGACTGGGCACCTGGGGGCCCCACACACGTTCAGGCCATACAGCAGCCAAAGCATGACTGGCTACCTGGGGCATCGAGCGGCTGGTGGGGCAGCAGCATTACCCACCTCTGGGACGAGAACCACACCTGCCTTAAAGAGGACGTTTCTGTTACAGTGTCTCAGGAAAGGGAAGAGTAAAAAAAGAAATAGATATGTCTTTCATATTAACAATGTCTTAAAGTGAAACTTTCGTTCATTCCACAAACATAGTACACACTGTAAGGAGAAAAACCTAGAAGGAACTGGGTGTGCAAGTTGTAGGTTGATAAAATCCTTACATGTTTAACTTACTGCATGGATTAATAATGATACTCTATTACAAAACTGAAAGTCTAGTACAGATGGTCATGGGACCTGATGCTGGAAAGTCAAGTGTAGGTCATAACTACACCAGGCAAACCAGGTGTCCCTGCGTGTGTGTTTGTGCATTTCCGCCAAGGTTGAGACTTTTTAAATTGTTTGTACCACACAGTTAGGACAGGCCATCCACCACATTTAATTCCTCTAATGTAGCGGTTCTCAGCCACATGCAATTTTGTTCTGCAAGGGACAATTGGCATGCAATGTCTGCAGTCATTTTGAACGTCAACAATGGAATTGGTACTGACCTCTAGTGGTAAGGGAAAAGCACTACTAAACATCTTAAATACACGAAGCAGCCACCCAAAACTAAGTATTATATGTCCAGCACATCAGTAGTGCTAAGGTTGAGTAACCCTTCTTTAAACAGACCACAGCAGTCTTTGGAATCTAACTATTGGGTCAAAAAAATAACATGGAAATTTTGAAATTTTGATGTTTTAGAAAACAAGATCATTTTCCCTAAAGAATGTTCAATTAAAATAGACATACAAAACACTACAAAAATATTAATTAACATTAAATCATTGTTCTATTTTAACTGTTGTTCAACAACTAGGTCTCTGTTAGTGGTAAGTGGTCAACATCAAAATTTTAAAAAAGAAATCATTTTGTAAGTCATTTAGATTTGTCAACGTTGTGAAAATAAAATGCATAGTCTAGAAAAGTAAGATGTTATAAATAGAAAATAACCTTTCAAGGAACTTACTTTTAGAAATCACCTCATTAGGTCTCACCCTACGCCTACAAAGTAGGTGACAATAATTATCATATCTGTTTTACAGATGAGCGAACTTGGTCATACAGAGGTTAATTGCTTACACCAGCTTAATCGAGAGTTGGTAGAGGACAGGGATTAGCATGCCAATTTTATAACTTCAAACTATATTGTTATACACTTTAACAGGCCTAGCTCAATTACTGTATGTTTTAAATTTTATATTAGCGATCACATTTTACTGTGTATCCTAGGACTGATTTTATTTATCAGTTCAATATATTTGATTGAATGGCTATTAAATACAGGGTATTGTGCTAAGTACTGTGAGAATCTGTAAATTAGGTATTAAAGGAAGGGACTCGCAGCTCAAAATGTGCTTTTTCTGCAAATTCCTCTTGCCTCCCTCAAAGGAAAAGTCCCTGCATTCAGGAACTAGCCCTGCATGAGTCTCTGCAGGCCCACATCTCGGGAAAGTTCAATGCATTACGCTGGTTTTTCTATTGCTGCATAAGCACAAGTATTCATGAGATGGTTTTTAATTTTAGATTATTTATTATTCCCATATTTTGTCCTTTTATAACTGGAGGCTTGAATAGAAAAGTATATCCTAAGAGAGCCTCTCCAATATTGAATAATATTGAACTTGGTGGTAATCAAAAACTAGGGTAATACCTGGCACTTAACGAGTACAGAGTCCAGGTGAATTATGATTGTTAGGATCAAAATTCCCTAGGTCAAGAATTTGATGAACACATAGTGAGTATAATTTTAGATACTAAATTTACCCTTACCCCTCCACCCCTACCTTTTCTACTTTCAACATGGAAAAACTACCCATTTCAGATCTAGTTGCTTTAAACACTAGGCTGCATTTCCTATATACATATCTATATATATCTATAGATATATATAGATATATATAGATATGTATTGAACTAATTCTGCTTTTTGACTTCCAAAGATAAATATTCACATCAAGTAAAATGCAAGATCTCCAATTAAGATACCAAAACAAAATGAGTCTAAACTTTCTTAAAGTTAAAATTTTATAATGAAGCAAAGTGAAGGCAATCTTCACCATTTCTTTTGAATAATTAAATTAGACATACAGCTTTTACTAATATGTCTAACTATTTCTATCAACTGAGGCAGAGTAGTATATTGTTTACATTTTCAGGTTTTAGAAAGGACTCAACCAATATCTTATAAGCTTTTTTGACCTAGGACAAGATCTTGTCTCTCTATACTACTTTCCTACCTGTAAAACAGAAGTGGCAATAATATTTTTCACACCACAAAGTTTTCTGAAGCGATAGGCATCTTTATGAACATTGATTTAAGAAAATTAATATGATACAAGTAGTGTTTTAGGTTGTTCAATATATTGGTGGAAAGATATCCAATAAAAAAGACAATGGAGCATGAGAGACTAGGAAGAGGGTTGATGAGATAGCCTAAGCGTGGCAAATTAGACATTCAGATAAGATAATAAAAGACTAAGTGGCCTACCACTGTGTCCTTAGAGGCACAGCTAAGGAACACCACCATTGTCTCTCCCACTTGATCCCAAAATGTGAAAGCAAATGCCTCTTTGGGACTCAGTCTGGAGAGAGAACTCCTCTCTCCCCAAATGTACATTGTCATGGTGGGGAAAGAGCATTGTGACAGAAGTGTTTGATGCTGAAGGGCAGCCTTCTGCTCTTTGGATAGGACCATCATTGCTTCCACTCATCGCTTTCCTAAAATGTTTGCGGTAACAAACACCCTGAAGAAGTTAGCTTTGGAAATAGCATTTCAATTTAGGTGCACACACTGAAAAATATTATGAATACATGCAGCTCACTTATGCTTGACTCTGTCTAGTGAATTAAAAAAAAAAGTAAAATGCAAACATAACAACAAATAAACTAAATTTAAAATAACTGAAAATATGTTCGGCTTCCAGTTTGGCTATGGAAATTTGCAAAAGACTATTCACACTAACAAACAAAATAATCTGAGTACTATAAAATTGTAGTTTTCTTAAATATGATGAGAAATTTGAGGACTCAAAGAAACCTAAATGGAATCTCTTGCAGAAAGTGAAAAGCTCTTCATGTGGGAGCTTTCTGTAGAAATGAGGGAACAATGGTTAGGTTACCCAAAGGCATTCCAGTAAAGGAAGATGAAAGCACAGGAACTTTTAAAGGAACTTTTAATATCTGCTACTGGGAAAGCAAGACAAGTTCAAATCCCAAAACGTCTCAGGCATATGGTGACTGTGGAGCTACCTGCTGCCTCTTTTTCTTGGATGTCCACAGACCCACATTACAATAAATGTAATGGTCACTTCCATTGGCACAGAGTGCAAAAACTGGCCCCACAATCATAAAGAGAGACACGCAGGGAGATGATGATGACAGTATAGACGTACGAGAAAATGATTACAACGAAACGCAGGAGAAGGTTAGGAGATCATGGTTTGGAAAGGAGCCGGGGCCCTGGGGGCTCCTGGACGGCCACTGGCAGCGCTGGGCTTCTGCGCTGTGCGCTGTGAGACGGATGTCTAACTTATGCTCATGTGTTACTATGCGCATTCACTGTGTGTCTAGTTCTGTGCATATAGTATGATCTGTAATAAAACAAATATTCTAGGAGGCCTACTACTTACAAGAAAATGAATAGCAAAGACAAGTTTTCAATTTATTTACCGGTGTGAGTTGCTGTATACATTAGTTCAAAGGAATCAAAGTAATATAATAAAAATCAGAGAAAATGATAAGATTTGGGTGTGTTGTGGGATTTTTTGTTTCATTTTTTTCAATTAACTTTTTTTAAGGAATAAGGGGGAAATGCCATTGACTAAGTAATGTGAACATAAACATCTCCCCAGACTTTAAAAAACTGGTTACTATCATATTAAATAGTGTACCATTTGGATCTATCTAGTTTACTTAAAAATTTCATGTACATACTACAATTCTTCAGGAATTTCTGAAAAAAATGTACTGCAGAAAGCACAAATGAATGAGCTGGCAAAACAGCTAATTCCTTCTACACTAGAAGGTTCGATTGGGATACAACAGATGATCCACGAAGCAGATGTAACACATCGTTTGGAATCAGTTCCGCACGTGCGGATCCCCAGTATTTGGAAGCGCCAACATGGTGGGACTATGGATCCCATGTCTAATGCCAGCCCTCTAGGAGTGAGAGACTGACACCATGTCAGAGTTATGCCCCTCACCCCGCAGATAGCATCAGCCAAAATGAGACTATATACTGCCAGGAAGCTGGGTATTTTGAGGATTTTCCCAGAGAAGGCTGTTTTGCCAAAGAGAAGAAATGGTTTCAGAGAAAAGATGAATTGCTTAGCTTGCTCACAGCCTGATTCCTTCAAAATTCACTCTTTGACTAAGGATTGTGAAGTTACATTACAATGCAATAGCTTTTTGATCATCCCTCTACCAATCACAGAGTGCAATTTGTATTAAGAGTAAAAAGTACAACTTTATAACATTTTGATATCTGTTATGATAAGAATTTTAATTTTACTTTTCTATTTTTATACATTTTTCTTTATACATTAAGTTTAGAATAAACTTTTAAAATTCCATTAAAGAACACTCTAGGATTTTAATTAAGTTTGAATTGTATTTATAGTTCAATTAGGAATCAAGCTATCATTTTAAAATATTATGGTTCCCCATAGAGAAACATAGTATGCCTCACCACATTTTTGGAGAGAAATATATTAAAAGTCAGATAGATAAAAAACATGAAAAAATAATCACATACTAATATATACAAATCTTCACTTAACATTTCCACCTAAATGCCAAAAAAAAAAAAAATCGTTAAAGTAAATATTCAAACTGGACTCCCTCCTCAAGTTTTTTTTTTATAACCAACATATGACCCTTCCATTTTTTTAAGTCTACATTAATGTCTTTAAAGTCACCCTTGATTTTTTTTCCTTTCCACGTCACTGCTGACATTTAATAACCAAAGCCTTTGAACAGTCTTGATATGCACTCAGTAAATATTTGTTAAAGGAATATATGAATGAAATCATCTAAATTCCCCCTGGCTTTTCACTAAAAATGTATCCCAAATTCATCCACTTTATTTCAGATTCATTTCCCCCATAAAGTCAATTTGCATTCATAATTCAGATGATGTCATCATTACTTAAACCACCACTTTTGCATTTTATGTATTAGCTTGTAATTCATTAGCCTCTTTTGAATCATATAATGCCACCATGTAAATCAAAATTAGAGGTTAAAAGTGATAAAAAATGAATATTTATTTTATCACATGTCTGTCTGACCCCATGTTCCCATGGATTCTTATCACTCTGTCTAGAGTTGCTTTAGTATGTGCGTGTCAACCAGTGTGGGGATTCTGACCCCCTCCCTATTTTCTAACAAAGATAATTACATATACATGTGTCACTTTTTCTTTCACTTAACAATATATGTAAAGTATTTTTATATCAGACAATTATGAATTTGTCAATTCTTTTGAGAACTATAAATTTTTCCACTGTTTGGATGTATAAAAATTTATATTACTCCAGTTAATCTTTTTGGTCTCACTACTATTACAAACAAGGTTGTATTGAAGAACATTCATGCAAGTATAGCTGTGTGATAAATTCTTCGAAGGAGAAATTTTTAGTTAAAATTTAATTCTTTGGTAATTTATTAGATGTATTCATATATAAAGACATTGCCCTCCATAGGTATCGTATCAATTTGTACTCCAACCAGAAAAATATAAAATATGTTTTCCCCCAAGCCTCTTAAAGATGTATTTCCATTTACATTTTTTCCAAATTAAATTTGACTGTTTTTGAGTCAGTTTTCTCATTTATATTCTCCAAGTCATTACTGTATTTTTTCTATGGATATCCCTTGACATCTCTTCTAATTTCATCTCTGGCTTTATTTTTCATTTATTTAAGTACATGTTTCATGTCTTCATAGTTTTTATTATTATTATTATTTCTTCCTTGACTTTTTACACTTCTGCTTTGTGATCTCCCTTCATATAAGTGATTGTAAACTTTAGTGGATGTGTGTCTTTATTAATCCATAATGGATTATCACTTGCTCTGAAAAGCCTTTTCTATTTAAATAATTCTTTGGCAATATGCAAATTTTGTCTTGCTTCTCTAATTCATTCTAATAATGATACAATAACAATGGTCTAACATTTCTTATATGTCATTCATTATTGAATATATTGTTTTTTATTAGAGTATTTGTTTGCAGTGATTTCCTATTGGGAATGGAGAGATCAAGTCCAAATCTCTTAATTATTCTTCTGCCCTCAAGACAGCTTCCAACTATTGATCCTTCTTTGTGTGTTCTTTGAAAATCCATCTTGGGTGTTTCCTTGTACAAAGTTAAACATAGAAGACTTTTGCTGACAACCCTGAACTTCTCAGTTTTATAAAAAATCACTGCAAAATGGAATTCACGATAAGCATACTAAATTCAGGACATGTACTCTCCTAATGTTGGAAATCCTTATCTGCTGAGGTCCCTTGATGCTCCCACTCCCCACGCCTCTTCTTTCCATCTCTATGGGAACATACTCTATCTGGTAGCAATCCATTACAGTTACACATCTGGTTATTGGAAATAAGAGATATAGTGCTTACCCCCTGGGATGACTTCTTTATCTGTGGGAAGTATATTTTTGCAGTACATCCTGGGATCTGCCATCTCAAGGCCAACTAAATAACCTTCAAGGCTATCCTCACATGGCACCTGCATAGATTCATGGACGTTAGTAACCTTTACACACCAGAACCTGTAAATCACATCTGACTCAAAGTTTCAGTGAACATGGAGAATGTAATTCTCTTTATTTTTCCTATAACTTCACATGATTTCTAGAAGATAAAAATGAGGAGAACCTACACAGTTACTGTGTCATACCAAAAGTCAATGATATTCATTATAACACTTAGCTACCTGTATAGATATCTCTTGTCAACCACTTCTGAAGGACACACAAATATTAATAGTCATAATGGACATCCATGGCCAGTTTATATTTTAATAGGACCCCTTTCACTACTTTGCTGCTGTCTTTGAGTAAATAGATCTTGTTATATTTTTGTAACCTCTTTCCATTCTGCATCTTTGTGACAAATGGCTTCAAAGTTTCATCAGATGCATTTTCAGCATCTCTTGATATGAGCATCTGGTAACAATGGATTACATTGGTAGATCTCTTGCATTCTTGAAATAAACCCTATTTTGCCATCATGTATTTTAATTTTCATGCATTATAATATTGTAGCAACAACAAAAATTCTGAAAACATGGTATTATACATAAATCTTGCATCCCCACTGTGTCAGTTGGGGACTTCTGAGTAGCAGTCACCGAGACATGCTTATACATGCACAGGATTAATTGAGAGGAAATCACCGTGAACGATAAAGGGGAGGGCGCAGGAGTACCAGCATTAGGACAAAGCACCTCGCCATCCTGGGAGGCTCAATGTCAGCCAGCGGTCAAGTTCTGACGATGAGTTGACAAGCTGGCACATTCTAGCTACAAGGCAGCCCTAATCCTGGAACTTCCCACCTCCCTCTAACCCCCCATGTGCCTCCGAACTCAGGTGCAAATGTAAACACAATTACAGAACAACTTGTAATCACTGCTGGCAGGCCAATACATCCTGTTCTAACACAATCACAGACTCATTGTCATGGGACATCATTCTAGTTTGGCATCAAAGATAATGACAAGGAAGATCATTCTGAAGTTGCAAGTTCAAATAAACCTCTAGACCAGAAGCGTGTGTGTTCTATGTCAGTGACACAGATGGAAAATGCTACAGAAAATGAGAAGCCACACTTGTAGAGAAAGTCAAGAAGTAGAGAAAGAAGCAACTGTTGGAAGAGGACGTGTCTTCGATTTTGTGAAACCCCATTAGGACGGCATGCAGATGCATTGGAGTACCTGCAGGCTACCTTATGTTAAGCAATAAAATGTTGTGTCACTACCCTTTACATAGAAATTGTACAAACAGAGGTCAAATAGTCTAAAAACATTAATAAACCTAAAAGGGAGTACTGGGCTCTGTCCACCCCTGTTTGGGAAAAGCTGTTATATAATCTATGGAATTCATGGGTCTCAAAGAGATGAATGTATATAGCACACGATGATTATAAGTCAACCTCCAAGGAATTGCAAGAGTGAGGAGAATAACAAATGTGAACGAAAAGGCCACAAAGAATATTATTCTTATTGTTCGTTCATTGTTTCAAGGATATTATTGTGCTCAAATATGTGAGTCAGGCCATGAATATTCTATCCCAAACCTCTTGAAAGATGTCCACATTCTCAGATGTTGCCAAGTTATGTGCTTTACAATAGAATCTCTCTTTAACCTTAGTTCAAATGAGGTGTTAATGAAAACAGAAAATGAGCTGGATTCTGATCATTCTAATCTCTACTTTTCCCATGGACTAGACATAATTGACAGCCTGCGGGGGGTACAGGTCAGGCAGACTGACAGCAAAGAAAGACTGTCGCTACAAAAATCACACAGCAATGGAAATAGCAAGTATAACAGTTTTTTTTTCACTGCTTTTGTGTTTCTGTAACTCCTGAAAATGAGTGCTACTACATGTTTCAGTGTTTAAATCGTTGATGATTAAGAATTGGAGTATTTATTTCAATGAGTATCTGGTGCATAATTTGTATTCTACTTGGTGAAAAAATTCATAAAAAGATAGTAGCTGTGGAGAACAGATTCAAGGTGGCAATGAGGAAGGGAAAGGGGCAGGTGTGGAAGAGGATGATGACATAGCAGAACATTATTATTAGCAACATCAATGCCTGGTGGAGCAGAAGCCACGGTGACTGGCTGTGTGTAGAAAATCCTCTACTCTGCAAAGGCCCAGATGTAACTATTCATCAGTCACAGTCCTATATGGTTTAATGTGCTGGGTTTTGAAATAAAGCATTGTAGAACTATTTTGAAAATCAATTTATTGTATTTAGAATTGTATAGCAAAATTTTATATGAGAGGTCTAGGCTGCAGTCAATTTTCGGATGTGTATGCATTCGTTACCATAATCTTTGGGTCTTGTGACCTCTTTCTCACATAGCAGCTGTGAAATGTTCCATAACTGTAACTGAGAGGTATAGGTGTTTTGAAAATCTTTACAAAAGACCAACTCAGGTAATTTTCAAGTCAGCTTACATGACTCATCCTTTTGACATGTTGTAGTAGAAATGTCTCTTGTATTAATTAAAAAGGCTTTTTAAATGTTGACCTCCACTTATTAATACAGAGGTAAAAATATCTCCTGATTTAAAACTGATGCTAAATTATCATTTTGTTTGATTTTTATATTATGTGACACAAATTAAAATAATCTTGTTAATATTAAGCCCATGAACAAAGTCATAACTTCACCTGAAAAGTTCTGAATCTCGAGAATATAATTGTAGAACTGAGCGGTCACATAGGGTCTCCGTTCACTTTTGTACCTTCACTTGGTTTCCTCCCTTTGCTGCGAGCTGTGGCTACCGACACTCAGTGTGCCTCAGAATCCCCTGGGACACTTAAAAAGCAACAAGTTCCATCCCATATAAGCAGAATCAGAATCCCTGTGCGTGGTGTCCAAGAGCCCTTTAGTCAGTGTCTCCTGTCTCTTTGAGTGATTTTGATACATGGTGGCTATTGAAAACTACAGACATAGAGAAGTGACATACATTAATTCTTAAAAGGGAGAAAGCATTTTCTTTCAGATTTGGACTTGAACTCAAACCTTACATTTGTGTGGGGTATATCATTTGTCTACTTACAAAGAGACTTAATAAGTGCTTTTGGAAAACATGTGTGACTTGCTTATTCTGCCATTTTAAGATTTACAGTAAACTTTTATTTTAAAGGAATTTAGCACCTAATTTTTTTACTTTAAGAATTGGGGTCTTAATACAGTATTTATTTATGGAAGTAGTAGATTTTCCAGAGAGCTATAGAATTAACAAAAAATGTTGCACATTTTTTATTAGAAAAAATGTGTCATCCTAAAACTATGTTTGTACAAATGCTTGCTGAAGTTCAAATATGAATAAACCATGCCTAGTCTAAAAACATATGTGTATTATTTATTTCAGGTTTTAGTTAAAGATAAGAAGCCAAAAAATGTTTCCAAATATTTCATTGCGACAATTCCTTATACAGGGCTATATGAAGGGGGAACCATTTGGGGGCTTCCCTGATTTAATGAGATGTTTATTATGCTTCAATAAAGGGTTATTTACAAATGGGAGGTTCTGAACAGATCATGTTTACAAAGTAGTAGAAACCGTCAATGATGCCCACAAGCCTCTAAAATGCTTTTATTTCCTTCCGGGTCCGTTCGGCTTCATCAGATCCCCTACTCTGGACGCAGCTGCCCTCGCCGCCCTGAACCAGGCCTTGGAATGTGCTCACCTGGCGGAGGCACAGCCACCATGAACACGCGCTAGTCTGGGTCTGCGGCTTGTTCTGCATACTTCACACTTAAAAAAAATCACTTCCAAATACGATTAATTTACTGTAGAAAATTTACAATGAATAAAGGGCACGGGATTGGCCAAAAGACATCCATACATAACCTGTAGACAGACAGCAGTGTGATGATGGACAGAGGTAGGGAGGGGAAAGGTGGGCAACGCGGGGAAACGGGGACAGAAAGCGACTGTGCTTGGGGCGATGATGCACGACGTGCAGATGATGTTTATTGAGATGTGCACTTGAAACCTGTATGGTTTTGCAAACCAACGCCACTCCAATGAGTTCAATTAAAAAGGTATTTTTTATAGAGATATGATACTGGGCCTAGTTATAAGACCTAAGTTGTCATTTGGTGGCTAGAGATATCTCCGAGGGGGGGAAATAAGACAGATGTTTTCTCTATTGGCTTTAGTACCTCTGTAAAATGGCATCGTGAGTGAATGACAGGTGATATTGTCGCTGAGTTTTTCAGCTGTGCTTCAGGTGACTTGCATTTCTTCTCAGTTAGGTTGGCCGATTTAGCACAATAAGCTATAACTGATTTACAGTCTGAAAGGTACGAATCCCAAGTAGAGATGGGAGGCAGTTTTCTCCTAGAAGATCAACGCAATCCCTTCCGAGGGCAGGGGCTGTTCTTTGCACCTCCTCTTCGCATGCTTGTCACTAGCGAAATCTCTCTTGTGTGGAAACGACTTGGTTATTAGTGTCTTCGCAAGAAGACTTAATGTTCATATGCAAAATAATTAGAGAGTCTTTAAAGCTTTTCTTCACTTTAAAATTATATTTTGTAAAAAGTGTTTTTGTCTTTTATTCAATGGTAAATATTTAATATACTGAAGATTCAAATATTTTCCTAAAGTACTAAAGAAATGATAAAATAGCAACAAATTTTGGTTACTAGTTTTTCTTCAATTCATCACTATTTCTAATGTGAATCATCTATATTCATCTATTATTCTCTCAACAGAGTTTACTTAGATAATTTACTTAGCAATAGCTAAGTAATGTTAATTATATAACTCTATTTTTTCAAATAAATGTACTTAAAAAAGATTATTTCTCTATGAATTAAAATAAGAAATTATGAAGAAACAAAAATTATCAAAAATATTTATAATCAGATAAATCATGCTATCAGTCTTGGGGAGAAAGAAGAAAAAAAGATTGAATATACTCTGTGAAGTCTATTTCTTTTTCAGCAGTTGAAGAGAAATGTAAGAATAAAATAAAGAGAATTCCCCTAAGAGTTTGAACAGTATTTCAAGAATTAAAGTCCTTAAAAGTCAGTTGTTAATTGCAGAATCCATCACTTTTTTTTTTTTTAACTATGGCTGATTTAACCACAAACACTTTGGTAATATTGTGGGGGGGAATACACACACACACACACACACACACACACACACACACATTTTTTTTTTCTACTGAGACTTTTTTTGGAGGATTTTCCAAAAATGATCCTCTGGGCAAAGAAGTCAGATACCAGACTGTACTAAAATTGTTATAACAATATTAGTAAAAGCTTAATTGCAGGGGAAAAACATTTGAAAGGATAATAGTGCAATCTTACCTACATTTTTAAAAAAATTGATACAGTAACTAAACAAAAATTATGTGTATCTATTTCTTGTAAAGCTTTTGAATATATAAAATCTACCTTTATCCATTTATAAAAATCACTATGTTGTTATTCTCAAAAGTGTTATTTCCTTAAGCTAATCATCCAAAATGGGTGCAATGACGTGTTACTCTCAAAATTCTTATTAAATAGCAATTAACTCTGCATAATTTTAGAAGTATTTAAACTAGTCATTAAGGATATGTTGACTAGTTCTGGAAGTTCAGTGTTAGGTCAAGATTGGCGTATTTGCTAAGTCTAATAAGGCTAGTTCATAATCCTTCATATTTATACTTTGGGGATTATTGATCTTATTCACATATTCAATTAAATGACACTAATGTCATTAGCCATTTTAGCTACTTTTTCAACCTGGTAATTGTCTAATATCTTAATTAACATGTCTACAAAATGAGCTGCTTTATTGTTTCTGTGTAATAACCAGAGAGTTTCCCAATTAATACAATTTAAGTGTTTTCCCAATATGGAATATAATTGTTATTTATAGATTTGATTTTAAATCTTCCTTAGCCTTCTAAAAATAAATGCAGTTTGTATTGTATTTTAGGAGTAGTTATTCATGTCTTCTGTGTTTGCTTTTTTAATATTCAAAGGAGATCACATTTTTCATTAATTTATTAGTTAATATACTCATTTCATAATTATTTATTATATTTCTTTAATATCGCCAGTATTGTTGTAAGTACAGATAATTAGAAATAAACACAGCATGATTTCTTCTCTCCAAGAGTTTAGAATCAGTTGAATGCTAAATAAAGGTATTTTTTTATTAAAAAAAGTATTAAACACCTGTGATTAAAGAAGATTGCGCTACAAAGGGAACACTTGATCTGAATCAGAAAGGGTGATTTAGAATTAATAGAAAATAGAAACTGAGCAAAATACAGCATTTTCTTGTTGTTTTATGTACTTTGGTATTGCTGGGCATGGGTGCAAATGAAATTATTTTGAGAAATGAATACAAAAAGACACAGAGTACCATAGGGTATTTTGGAGGTGTTAGAAAGCCATACCACACTCAGTAAGCAAGTTGTGTTTGGATTCACAATTTAGCAATATAACTCTGGGCCATCAGTGTCAGCATAATTGAAGGAACCAAAACTAGAGATATTAAAAACAATTATGGGACTATATTGTTTTTGCACATCTAAAATCAATATGCTGAAGGTAAAGTAAAAAGTAGGTAATCAATACAATAAAATTTTGGTAAGGGAAAGGAAGAGTTGATAATGATAAAACCCAGGGCAATTTTGTATAATTGTAAAAATCATAAATAAATAAAGTAATAAAGTAATTAATATATTCAATAAGTAGTAACACTACTTCTAATAATAATATGAGCCAGCATGGATTTCTGACTACATGTTAACAATGTAATAATCATTTTCTAATATTTTGAAAATAGATCTTACAGATGCACCTTGGCTTACTATGGGATTATGCCTCTATTAACCCATCATATGTTGAACATATTAAGTTGAAAATGCATTTAATACGCCTAACCTACCAAACATCATCATAGCTCAACCTCGCCTTCTTTAACCATGCTCAGAACACTTACGTTAGCCTACTCTTGGGCAAAATCATCTAACACACTGGATACATTGTAGAGTAACTGGTGTTCAAACTCTAGTGACCGGCTGACCAAGTGCTCAGCTCCCTGCCAGTGTTCAGCATCACCAGAAAGTATCATACCACACATTGCTAGCCTATGAAAAGACCAAATTCAAAATATGAAGAACATTTTTTGCTGATCGTACATCTCTTTGGCACCATTGTAAAGACTAAAAACCACAAGTTGAACCATAGTAAATTGGGGAATATCTGTGTTAAGCTTTATTAAATATATACACCCTTTTATCTATTATTTTTGGAACATATGCTCATTCAGCAATTGTCTTGAAATAAAGAAGGCATTAATCATAAAATGTTTATATTATTTTATGTATTAATTTATATTATTTATTATGTATTTAATGTTATTATTTATCCTATTGATCATATAGTTGGTCTCAAGATGGCATTTTTCAGGTATGCTTTATCTTTTTCTTCAACTGTGATGAGCCAGGTTATAGTCACTCTCTATGACTGAACGCAGTGTGCAACGGTGTTTTTTCAGTGAACAATTGATGGGCCATAGAATAGGTTTCACAGTTAAAAATCAAGGGTTGTTTCAGCAAAATATTAAATATATGTTGTATAAAATATAAAAGTACAGATGCAACAAGGAATGTACCACAACATCTTGGTTAGTGGGGAAAGAATAGAATACAAAAACATCAAAGCACACAGCTCACAAAGGCTAGAGAAAAAGACATTTTAAGATTTAACATCACTAACTTTTAATTGTCTCTTGGGAATGACTTTCTATTCCCCTATCCCATTCACCCCTCCCTCTCTCTTAGATAATAATTATATACCTCTACTCTTTTTGGAATTTTTTCTTCATCCTCACTCTTAGTTGAATGGCCTTGCTTCATAGTTAAGTGACCAAAAAATAGATCCAATCAAAAGAGAATTCCCACAGCTCCTACCACCTCAGCTCCCCATCCCCTTACATCCAGCTTCATATAATTAGTTTCCTTTGTGACTAAGGAGACTTTTCTGCACTCCTGTGTACGATAGCTTCCTCCCCCTCACCAGGCCATGGACATTATTTTAGCTTTTCTTCTCTTTCCTTCCTGTATTCTCTGATTATCTCACAGATTGTTCTTCTGATCATAAAAACATTACTATTTTTCCACTAGAAGCTAAAGTTTAAAAAGTTATCTCTTAAAATCTATTTATGTTTCTCAGGTTCTACTCTCTTTTAGGTAGAACAAAATACTCCAAAGGAGAGGTTTGTGGTTAATGTCTTCAACTGCTCTCCTCTGATTTTCTGTTGAATCACCTCCAAGTATTCTTTTAATTCTAATATTCTCTTAAAATGTCTTTGTCTAGGTCACAACATCCAGCTTTCAATTATTAGCCTAAATCAGTCTTAAGTTGTTACAGCAAACACCACAATTAGTTCTATCTCCTGGCTTTTATTCTAAAATACAATATTCTTATTGTTTTCTTTGGATCACTTTCCATCTCCTTTCCAAAACTTATGTTTAATTCCAGAACATGACATTTTAGGATGTGCCAGAGATCTATTTCTGCAACTTTTTTACTTTACATTTCCTTTTATGTTGACTTTAACTTCTATCATGACTCCAAATACTATCTATGTAGTAACATCTCTTTTGGTCATTCATGTAAAAGCCTAAATTTCATCTCCCATTGGATAGCTAATAAAGATTCCAAACTCAGTATGTTCAAAACCAAAATCCTTAGGTTGCCTCCACTCCTTATTCTGAATAAATTACAACTCTGCTTCTCTGATTGGCACCAACTCTGTCCTCCCTTCTTTAGCTTAGGCCAAATATTGGAACCATAATTGATTGTTTTCTTTTTTCTCACATCCAACATTCAGACCTTTTACTAACCATAGAAACTTCCTCCTATATGTATAGAATCTGCCAAGTTTTTCTTAGAAGCTACCACTTTGCTAAGCAAACTTTCTTTCTTGCCTTTATTAAGTAATATCTCCCAAGTGACCTCTTTCTCTGGCCTTTGTCCATTTCTTAAGTTTATTTTCACAATGCAGCCCTGGTGATCCTGTTATCATTATTACACATTCTGTCACTTTTCTGGTCAAAGCTCTCTAAAATGTTGCTATTTTCTCCGTATAAAAGCACAATTCTTACAATGCTCTTTAAAGCTCTACAGGACCTTGTCCTGGGGTTAGGGTGCTGCCTTCTTGCCGTTCTTAACACAGCAATCGTGCTTCTTGCTCAGGGCATGGGTATTTCCACTCGCATCTGCCTGAAAGTCTCTTATCCCTGGTTTACACAGGACATACTTCCTCATCCTTCAGTCCTTACTCAAAACTCATTTCCTCTATGTGGTCTTTTGGATGACCCTGTATGATACTGAAATTTTCTTCCCATCAAACAACATTCTATATCTACTTTCTCTGCTTTGTTATTCTTCTTCACATTTACCACTATCTTACTCAGTATGGGTTTTAGATACTTTTTAAAATTTTTATTGTCTATTTAACTCCTATGAGGCCAAGGATCCTTGTCTTCTATGTTTGTTGCTCTATACTTAGTCTTCACAGAGAGGACATGCGCAGTATATATTTGTTAAATGAATGGAAGGCTACATGTGTTAAAGGAAATTTAAGTTTGAGAAATGTAATTACACAGCTTGTTCACAAGTCACATTTTCAAATTTAATTTAATACCAGTTCTGAATATAAAGGAAAGAGAAACACAGGAAAGAAGGAAGGAATGCTAAAAGGAAGAAAAACCCAAAGAGAAAAATAGAAAAGGGATTAGACTCATTATTGAGTTCATTTCAGCAAGCGCAATCTTTTCAGTTGATAACCAAAGGGTTATTTACCTTAAAACTTTTACTTGCATCACAGGGCACTTAGAAGAAAACTGAAACCCCGTATGCTGGCTTGCAAAATTGCATAGACTGCATCTCTTGCTGACTGCACACCACTTCACCACTTGTCCCTAGTCTTCAACCACCAGTAACTAAGATTCCCATATATAATTCGTCCATCTCTACTTAGTCAAATCCTTCTTTTTCTCTGAGCTCAAGGTTAAATGTCATCCCTTGAGAAAAGTTCTTTCCACACCACTCAAATTAAAGAATTCACCTAATCTCTCTATGCTATATCACCCTTATCTATTTCTATCATGATCTGTTAACTTGTCATATTTGCATTTACTTATCTTCTGTCTCAATTTAGTAGAATTTGAGCCCTATTAAAATTGATTGTACCTGTAAATGGTTAGACCCCATAGGAGCTGGGAATGCAATATAACCGGGTGAAATGATCTATGTCCTGAATCTACTTGAAGGAGACAGCTTACTTATCAGTCTACCTCCCCACCATGCTCAGACACCTTGGTGATGAGAAGAAGCACAGGAGCGCAGCACAGTCTATCAGTGGTGGACAGCAGACAGAGAAAACCTTGCTCTACTGGAAGAGTGTGCATTTCTGGTCACAAGTCCTGGTAGGCAGAAATTCCACTTTTTTATTCTCCTCAAATCTGCTATGATGTTTGTCTGCTATTTTTTGTAAAAAAAAAAAAAAAAAGCATTTGGATTTCCTCCATCCCAACTTTAAACTGGCTGTTTGGAATGTGCCCCATTTTTAAGTTAGAGGAGTCCAATATTTAGTTTTATACTTAAAATAAAAGAAAACATAAAAAAAGGTTTTCATTATTGCTCCTTTAATTTTGATAGAAAGCATATAAACCATTTTGATCTAAGAGAATCTAGACATAAGAGAATGAAGGGTATTAAGGCATGTTGATTATGTTGCTACACTGCAGTTCTTAGTATTAATTATTTGCAGCATAAAAAGAAAGTGAACACAATTCATGTGAATTCATGATAATTGCCCAAAAGAAACTGGCTCTCAGTTTATAAAGCAGATTCTCTTCATGGCAAAATTATTGTAACTCATTTTAGATACTCAATCTGTGCTGATTTCTGTAATGTCAGTTATTTTAAACCTCGAGTGTTTTAGTATGTCTGGTATCTGCCTGAAAGCAAATGGGAAATTCCAGACATATCAAATAATAACATATTTTTGAATAAAAGAATTCTCTAATACAAAGTATTTATCATTCAGTATATGAATACAAAGTAATTTTGGGTTTTTTAATGGAATTCTATTTGAATGGGAGAAAAAGTCCACAAGTTTATTTGTTCTTTCAACAAAGGGTATGCAGTGTAAATGCACTCTATTAATCGATTCACTTAGATTATACTTTATATTTCATCCTTTTAAATTCAGAGTTGTTTTCATAACTCCTAGTTTTCTACTTCAAAATGTTTAATTGTTTATCTTGAACTTCTTTTGAAAACGTACTTCAATAACAGAATACTGAACCATCTTAACAGTGAATCATCTTAATAGTGAAGAATATATTTTCTCCTAAAGGAATACTTTGAGAAAAAAACAGTTTAAGAGGACTTGTGAATTTGAGTTAAAAAATAGGTTGTACATGGTACATCCATCTTACCTGTCTCTTCTGGAAGGATAAAGGGATGGACTACATGTAGTTATGTGTGAGCAGAAGTTTCCTAAGCCAGCTCTGCAATAGGCTGCTCAGGTGCTTTTTATAACCACTAAAGTTTGTAAGCTTCTGTTTATTTTTTTTAAAGATCTTTATTTTTAGAAAGAGGGGGAGCTAGAGAGAAAGGGAAGAAGAGAAACACAACCCAATTCCCCACTTGGGTTATTGATCATCAGAATAAGGAATGGCCATAACATACTTAAGTCTCAGTTTTCACATTTATTAAATATTATGTGACACCTATGAGCTAGTGTACTGTTTTGTATCAGGCATGCAGCAGTGAACAAAGGAGAAAACATTACCTTCTCTCACAGAACTTACATTCCAGAAGGGAACAGAAAGAAATAAACTCATAAATCAATGCTTAGTATATCCAAAAGTGAAAGATACATTAGAGACAAAGGAGACAAAAGTGAATGGGCGTGTGTTTGTGTGAGTGTACCTTTTGTTGTCTATAGGGACTTTGGGCTAGACCCTCTTAAAAGGTCATGTTTGAGCTGCAAATTGAAAGAAAAACACATAAGGAGTTAATGGCCCTCTCTTAAGATTTTGTCCCAGGCAAAGAAAAGAGCAAACTAAAAGACCTTATGGTGGGAAAATGCTTGACGCATTAGTGGTACAGCAAGGAGGCCGCTGCAGGAGACAACCAAACAAGAAAAAAATGACAGGAGAGAAAATTAAAGCAGGAACAGGACACTAAAAACAGGCAAGGCCGGGTGGACTACAGTGGGAGCTCTGAGCGGGGTGTGAATCCATGGGAAACAACGCGACCCGGGCATAACGCAAAATATGTATTAAACATAGGAAACATACACCTCTCTCTCAGTTTAGCCTTTATCACCATAAAGGTAACTTCTAAAATTCTGAAACCTCTATAAAAGAACTATTTTATAAATGATTATTTAGGATGTAAATTGTTCTATACTCTTATTCTTTAGAGCATAAAAATAAAATGTTAAAGGCTAATATTTGTGTGCATGTGTGTTATTAAATGTATTACTTAACATGAAAACAGTAGCATGATCTAGAGAACTATCTTAGTAAATAATGTAAAGCTTTACTTGAGATATTATAAAAGTGAGAGAAATCAATGAATTGTTTAGACAAGGGATAAGGAAAGTCTCAGGAACTGAGACAATCAATCACACAGAGCCTTGATGAAACGATTTCATTACTTGCAAACCTCAAAAGGTTTTTTTTTCCCCCTAAAATATAAATCTTTTGGGAAGATTCTAATGATTAATTATACAAATAAATTGCCTCTTTAGTAACAGTGGTTGCCAATAGAATTTCAAATATAAAATAAAGTTAATTTTATCAGGTTTGCATGCAGCTTTTGCATACAAAGTTCATTAGAAGATCTTGAAATTAATTTATTTAACAAGCATATTCTTGACATTATTCTTTGGTTTGCATAATGGTGTGCGGATATTAGAATAATATAACTTTTTATTTTATCACTATTTGTGAACTATCTAAAAAGATAAAGATAAACATAGGATAAGCTGCAAACCAAGATTTCTCTATTGTCCAATTAATTAGGAGATAAGAGAACATTAAATAGCAGAGAGAATAGTGTTCCATAAGATAGCTTCATTGATTAAAGTACATTGCTAATGTGTATATGATGATAATTTTTCTCTATACTCTAACTGCAGAGATCAATAACTGCCACTCATTTAACAAATGTATCCTCTTTAATGCAGTGAAAGTCATTTGCTCTGTATTTATTTAATCATTTATCCATCAAAGTATTTATTGACTGTAAGATGTCAGTCACTGAGGCTGCGTTGGCAAGTACAAGCGGCTATCAGTTGTCATTATGGAATTTACAGTGAGATAGATCATCAAGTGATTGGATTATACATTACAACTCAATTGAGTAACCAGTAATTGCTCTGTTAAAAAGTTATATGGTGAAGAGGCTGATAAAATTTGATCCTAGAAAGAAAGAGTTAATATGAAATAATAAGTGAGATAGATCATCAAGTGATTGGATTATACATTACAACTCAATTGAGTAACCAGTAATTGCTCTGTTAAAAAGTTATATGGTGAAGAGGCTGATAAAATTTGATCCTAGAAAGAAAGAGTTAATATGAAATAATAAACATATAAAGGTATAGATTGAGAGATGGATATAAATATAGATATATTCACCCATACACATGTATACACACACTATGTATATAATGGAAACCATATATATTCCATTGTTATTTAAATATAAGTTCCATACATTTAAGTGTATGATGAAAATCAGGCTATTTGTACAAGTCTAGATTATGCTGCTCCAGAAGGTATTCAGTCATGAAATATGAAAAATAGAGACATTTATTGGAGAAGATACAAGATACAAGAAACATTGTACATAGGACAATAATGTCTCAGTTCCCTTCAAAGCAGGCACCTTGGGACCTCACACAGTTCTCCCAGTTGCCATCAGCTACCCTGTTGTATTTTCCTGAATCTCATCAATGGTTTGAAATCTCTTCCCTTTCAACAGTGATTTTAGTTTTGAGAAAAGCCTGAGGCAGCAAGGCACAAAATCTGGGCTGTAGAGGGGCTAAGTTACCTGGGTGATTTGATGTTTCACCAAAAAACTCTGCATGAGACATGATTCATAAGCAGGTATGTGGTCATGATGAAGCTGCCAATCACTAGCTGCCAGTAGCTGCTGGCCTTCTGAATCATATGAATAGTTTCTACACTTAATGAAAAATTTGATGCAGATTCCTTGCTCTACTTGTTCAGTCATTTTGAATGCAACAGCCACACAGTACACGTGTTCATTCAGATGTTGTCTATCTCCCCTGCTGACTAGTACAGTGAACTCGTCATTGTTCATGCATGCACATTCCAGCCCCTCTCCTTGACTGCCAGGTTACATCGATGTCACAGAAACTGCTCTGGTTATATTAACAATGGCTGGACTTTTTTCAGACAGACCTCATATAATAAATTATCATAGCCTGGGTGACTTAAACAAGTTTCTATTTCTATTTCTCACAGTTCTGGAGATTGGAAGTGTGAGATGAGGGTGCCCACATGGCTGGCTCTTGCTGTGTGGTGAAGGGAGAACCAGCCGACTCTCTGGCCTCTTCTTATAGGATTGCCGATCCCATTTTTGGGGTCCCAGACTGATCACCTACTCACCTCCCAAAGGCCCTACCTTCACCTACCATCACATTGGGATTAGGGTTTTAACAAATAGATTTTTGGAGGGACACAGATTCAGTCTGAAGCAGCACACAAATGCATATCTATTGACTACAAACATACACCTAGCTCATCTCTGTGTTCTGCCATCATAACCACCTAAAACAACCTTGTAAATTTTCAAGTATCTTAAAAAGAAAATATTTGGCAAATAGCATTTTATATTTTATTAAATATATTGGAGTGACATTGATTAATATGATTATAGAAGTTTCAAGTGTACATTTCTATGATATTTGGAAAATAGCTTTAAATATTCATATATGCCTATATTGAAATTATAAACATAAACTTATATAAATATAAATATAAATTTTACATAATTTTAATGTCATCTATATTCTACATAAATATAAATAAATTTATTGGAGGACTAAATGGACAAAAGCCTCTATGACAGAAGAGAAAATTATGCATTCAAGAAGCCAAGGAAGAGAACGCACTGGTGTTGCATGATTTTGCTACTTGTCTAAGGCACCTTACAAATGCTGTCTGCAATGTAAGAACAATGAGAAACTCATCCTTAATATGTTGACGTTGAACCTCAATTATATTTTTATATATATATAGACAACACAAAACCTTCACATCAATGACGTTCTTACTATTCAATTTAGGGAAAGATGACTCTTTTGTGGAGAGGAAATACACTTTTTAGCTAAGAGCTAATTTTCCTATAGGAATGTACATGTTTACAGTATGGTTTTGATAATCTAAGAATACACCGTAGACTATTAAAAATAACAGCGGAACATCTTCGGTAGTAACAGTGTAATGGAAGGACAACTTTGTGCTTTCTGTTATGATTATAGTCAATTTCTTTTCCAAAGGAAAATTAAGGTGTGTAGAAATCAGAAAGAAGGGATGTTGGCTTGATGCAGAGTTCTGCATACCTCTTACTGAGAACTGCCACAATAATATTTGAACAGGTGACTTCCGAACTCAGTGCAACTGTGGCCAAATGACATTCTTTCTGCAGTTCTATTTTGTGATAAAACAAAAATACACAGTGTGACACCATGTATGTTCTCATCAGGATAAGTTGCTAAACTGGTATGTGTCCAACTGATACATTTCTCCCTAGAAAAAGGCAGATAAAGTTTTAATTAATTTCAACTAAATCCAAGTATGTAAATCCATGTTTAGCAAAACATGTGAATTTATATTGATTTTTCAATTTAAGGATTAGAAAGATACTCTTACTAATTCTCATATTGCCCTGTGTGGAAGTTTCTTACCTTCACAAAAACCAGATTTTAAATGCATTAATCCATGTGCGCATAGTTTTAACCAATCCGTTAATTTATGGTGTTAAGGCAAACATTATTTTTTTTTCTATTTCATAAGACTGTGTGGAGTACCATCTGTTACTGGAAATCTGTATCCTTAAAATAAGATGAATAGTCCACGTGTAGAACCCTGGTTTTTATTTTTGTTTTGTGTAAACTCAACATCTGCTGTACCAAAAAGACAGGCTTCTGCAGTGTTGTTTTAAGTTATTAAATATCAATGAAGACATGCATTGTTTAACACCATAATCATGTATAAGGGTTTTTTCTTAGTAATTACGATCAGAAAAATAAACAACCTGTGGCATATTTGATGTCATCCAAACTGAGGTGTGGAATTTCATTAGCTGTGGAATGTATCTAATCACTAATTTGTCAAAGTCTGCAAAGTTCGAGACTGCAGCTACCCTAATCACAAGTGTCTTCTTTTATAGTGGGACAAATTGGTGAAATAGGTAAGCAGGTTGAGTTAAACAGGGTGTGGGGAATCAGCCCCACACCTTAAGATAATTTTAAGAAACTAATGTTATGAAAAATAAAGTCATATTATAATGATCTTTTAAAACAACTAACAAATTCATGATGTCCTTTATTGTGTTATTTTATGGTACATCCCTCCTTAGAAACTCACCTGCCAAAGCACTTAGGAACATGCTCCTTGTGAAGAGCAGCGGTTCAGCAGAGAATCACTTTACAGAAAATATATTTAGTATCGCACAAAGAGTGACATGTTAAAGCACTTTTACACAGAGCCTCATAGCTGTCTGCATCGGCTTACCTCCGAGTGGCCATTTCACTGACAATTCTAACACAAATATTCATTTCCAATGTCGCATCCAACAATTTTTTGGTGTCTATAACCTTCTGCTATTTCTAAACCCTACACTATAATCACCTTCCACCTTGGCCTTGAAACTAATGTTAGCAGAATGCTGTGAAAATTGTGTAATCATTAATTAATTGAATCCTATATATATGTGTGCTACTTAGTGAATTGGTGTTACAAGTTATGTATTTCTTGCATTGTTTCATAGAGAGTTCGGCATTTTTACAAATGGTCCATACAAAAAAAATGAATAAACAGTGTGCTCCCAAACTTGTGAGTGGAAGGAACAGCAGACGCTTTGGAAGACAAACCCAAAATGTAATGTAAGGAGATGGTTAATTGCCTAACCAATATTTACTCTCCTTTTCTCTCTTTATTTAAAAAAGAGATTTTGCTGGAATAACAATGAGAACATTTTATATTTTGACACCTTAAAAATATTTAGGAATTTGGTAAATAAATTTCATTCATTAGGTATTGGACTTCAGGTATCTGTTTCAGGAGGGCTCCGTTCTGGGGGGCGTGTAATAACATCAGAAAAAACTAGACTAAATGCTTGTTTAATTCTTCATATTTCTCTTTAATGACTGAATCAAAATTCAGGAACTCACTTTGGCAGAATTGAGACATTAAGTCGAATTAAAGTCACCGCTGTTGTGATCCTTAGCACTCTCTGGGTTAATGCCAGTTTTACAGATGAAAGAGAAAAACGGGAATTGTAAACTGGTTTAGCAGTTGTCTTTACATAACTGGATGGTAATACTATATATACTAAATTTGGTCAAGGATCCTTTTAATACAGACATGGATCGCGTATATTAAGAACAAAACAATGTAATTCAAAAGCACATTAAAGTGTAACTAAACCCTAAAAAGCTTGTAAATATTCCAAACAGCTGCTCCGTATTTGCAAATTAATTTTGCTTATTTTCCAAGAGTTTTATGAAAGCAGAGAAAGGGGTAAAAAAAAATTTGCAGAAAAAAATTAGTAAGATTATGGTGATTACAATTAATTTCTGTTTTTAAATATTTCTATTAGATTTTTCACATAAAATAGAATGATTTGTGGAGGAATAAATAATGAGGGTGAATGTACACTCACTTGATATGATAATGTAACTACAATCCTATTCGCATATTCATTCTCATTTATATAACACTGGAACAGTGGTATACACACACACACACACACAAAATTACTCCAAATTTTAAAAAAATCATTGGCTTTATATTGCAGTATTTCAGTTAAAAGATATCAAAGGAGAAGAGTGAACACCACTCAAGGACTGTGTGTCCTCTTCTCAGGAAAGGGTTAAATTATTTTCTTTTGTACACGGTGTTTCACGATAGGTAGAAGTCTGACTTTGTTACTGTCTTTTTATGGAGATTAAGTATGGTTTAAGAAGATGCGTACGGAGCCCATATTTTAGGTAGTCATCCACATTTCCAAGAGTATATTTCTGGGTAGAAGAAAGGTTTTAAAACTACCGAAATATTAGTTTGTATCATAAAACCATTGTTTATAATTACACCTAAACATAATAAAATGAAATAAAAGTTTTTTTTATAGTTTCAAAATATCTAAACTGTAAATATACCTAGTTAACAGTTACAACAGTAGGTAATATTGGGCTAGTCCTTACTTCAGCAAATTTAGAGGCATTATCTCTTCACTGCCTTCTCTTCGTTTGCTCTCTAATCTAATCCTCGCCCTCTGCCCCGAAGTACACACATCAGATCTTTCCCCTTTCCCCTGTTTCTTAAATTGATGTCACGTGTTTCATCTCTTTTTAATGTGTGTCATATTCCAGATTTTTCTTCAGATTTAAATTAATGTAGTTCCAGTAATTAATCATTTTCTCTTATAACCTATACCTTGGAATGCATGTGAATGTTCTGTTTCCTTTATTCTTTTTATCTCATCTTGAATAAAAAAGCTAGTACTTGCAAAAGGATGAGTCATTGCTGTTAAATGTCTTACTGTTTCTTACTTTTATTAGAAACTCCTTTTAGATTTTATCTCAAATGGAATTAAACTAGAAAGTCAACTAATTCTGTGTAAATAGTCCACTAATTCTCCCTGATTGCATAAAAAAATATTTTATTTTTAGATATGATATTTAGATTTTTCAAATCTCTTTGTAATTTTTTATATTTGTTTCTAGTTTATATTTTTAACTTCTTGATTAGATAGTTTATCTGATACATACTTTATATTTTGTTTCTCATAAACATACTTACTGAAATTTTATTGACTCAAATCATATATCTGCTTTCTTATGCAATATTTTTTCATGGTTTATTGTTATGAGAATTTTGACAATGAGACTATATTCTTGATACTTTTCTTTGGGAAACACTTAATACCTGGACCGAAGCTGTGCTTCCCTGACAGGAGCTGCACTTGCCTCTTCCAGTCAGTGGGGCAAGTCTTTATCTCCGATCACTGTGGTTTGAATACTACAACTCCCATTCTATTTAATTTCCCATGATGCCTGGATTGTGCTTATGAATGTTCAATTGCGTGTATGTGTAACACTAGCCACAAAGCCAAGGCAGGCACATTTCCCAGCTGACCACTTCTGTGCATGAGGATCTTATCTTCTTATTCACCTTAACACTGCAAGTGTCATCATTTAAGCTCCCCATCTCTGCAGAAGGGACTAAAATATTAACTCCTATCTCTACACCCTTCCAGTCACCAAAACAATGACTCAAGTTAATAAGCCTTTCCCTCTTACCATAAGGGTGAAGATGCTTACGGTACATGATTACTAATAATAGAGTTGTTTCTTTCACTTTGATTTAGGACTCGGGGATTCCATATTCCTAGGTTGGTGATTAACTTAAACATTTTATTTCTTTCTTTCCAATTTTTAGTTTATTGTCCTCTCAATGGAGTGACTCTTTAATGTGTTAATCCACTGAGATGCTACATATTCGAGTCCCAACATCTTTTTAAAATGATTTTGTGATTACAGTCATTAGTCACTTTTATAACCTTTTTTTATTTTTATTTTTGGAGTACATATAGATCTCCCTTTTCCTAGTTGTGGTTTCTGGACTACTAAGAGCTCCACAGAGAGACAATCTTTGTAAATGGACAAAGTATAGGGCTAATCTGAATCTCAGCTAATAGTCAAATTCTCAAGTTCTAGCAAGCATCTGATATGATTTCTTGGGTTTAGGGATTTAGATATTTTCCTACTTTCTCTGCTTGCTTCTTATTCTTAACTCAAGAAAAACTGGAACATTAATCATCCTAATATGCATTGAAAACTTTTTTCATAGAAGGATATAAGGTACAGAGGACTTTTAAGAGTCTTGTGGGCTTCTATTATAAATAGAGGCATCAATGTATGAACAGAATGTTTATACAATCCAGCTTTCTGCCCTGGGTGGGAGAGGAGACAGCCAACGGATGCTAGTTTAAAAAGAATAATAGATTTCAAAATTAGTCCAATTGTTTACTTTGAGGTGGCCAAGTATTTCTTGGTTGTTTATGATTTCAAAATTGCCTTCAGAGACATGACCATAGATGGGTTGGTGTTATTAATAATTTTTTTTTGCATTGCAAAAATTTTTGTTTTTATTTTAATAATTGGAACTTGAGTAGGAAGACATCAAAGACTCAGACATGCATGCATAGCTAAATTTTGTTAGAGGTTAAAATTACATATTTCATAGAGGGCAAACACATCATCCCACTAATTGCTTTATTCTTCAAAATGGTATGTTCTAATGTCAAATCTCTATAAAGGAGCTCAGGAAATAACTTGAAAATATTTCTATTTTTCTTTTCTTTTTCTGTCCACTGTCTTACCTAGTCCCCAGTTTTTTACTTCAGTTTTTTCCTCTCTAATGTCAAAACATCTATTATATAATAATATTTGAAGCTTTATGAACAGATTTTTTAAAGACAGAATTATTTTAAAAATATGACCAAAATAATCACACTTTATTATTTGGATCCTTTTAAGGAAGAAAAAAAGAACTCAGGGGACACTTACCTAAACTAGCATTGTATTAAATCAAAGTTAGATGTTCTCTTGCCCTTCCACACACGGTGAATTAGTCCCAGACTGCTGGTAAATCAAAGCTCCTTTTGATCTGCAAGATATTAGCAAAGGCATAAGGGTAAAAGTGCATTTGAACAAACATGTACTTGTCAAGAGTTCATTCTGGTGATTACAACAGACTGACATGAAGTTCTTTGAGACCCTGCTCTGGTTGTCTTTGTAAATGTAGAGTACTTTGGGTTGTGGCAAATGTCTAGCACATAAATAAACTGATAGGTGAAGGCAGTATGTTATTGACAGGTGAGGATAGTTATTCTGTAACGTAACTGTAACATAATCTTCTTAGAACTATTATATTATAGAGCTGATACTCAGAGTGGTCCGGCCATGTTTATTTCAAACTTGATCCACTCATGGTCAAACCATTTCAGTTAACTGAATTGTGAAACAAAATTAATAATAAAAATTACTTAAAATTATAATTAAATAAAATATTACGATTGGAGTCATTTTTTTCTGTAAAACTGGAATCCTTCTAAAATATTTAGGTGATCCAGATACTTGTGAAACTGTGCTATAGATGGAGGAATGTTTAAGATAATATTTACCTTGGCCCATTCTCTTACTGGAAATTATCTTTTATTTTTGCTTCCTCTTCCTTATATTTTTCTGTAGCAACTGCTAACAAACTATCCAAAACAAGTCACAACTTACACTTCAACAATATATTCTCTGAATACACTTTTTGTTTGTCTTTGGCTTTCAAAATCCCAGTATAACTTGAGTCCCTAAAAATATAGGAGCTTTACTCCCAAAACACTTTTGCTTTTTTTTCCTCAGCACCATATTTTATTCTCATGAATTCAGTTGCTTTAATGTATTCAGTACCATACACATGCATTTTCAAATGTATTAATATACAAATCATCCAATAATGAGCATTCTCTCTACCTGAGAAAATAAACAGTCTGTCCATTACAGCTTATGTAAGAGTCATCTAAAGAAGCTCATTCTATTGTTTTTCCCCAAAGGGCATTTGTAGCATCAAGGTCAGGCACTGCTTTCTCATACATAACCTCTTTTGAGAGCTATTATCCACACTCCCTGCTGAAGGAGTTGACCAAGTAGAACTTGATTTTGTTATGTTATCTTGCCCCCTCCCAACCACAAATGATTGGTCCAGGAGTGGGACATGCCACCAATAGAGGCCAAATACCAAACACATTATTTCTCCTGTAACTTTGGTTTGAACATGAAAACTGAGTCCATTAGGTAGCACTGGGCATTTTGATATTATGAACTTTAGTGAGTACGAGTTCATGTTGGTTCATATACAATCGAAGACAACAGCCATCAATGGATGAGGCAGGGATAATGAGAAATGAATGAATTGCTTGAATCATAAGCATAGCGTTGACCAAGACAGTAGCTATATGACTATATCTTAGTCCTTGTAAAACCTAACTCTCCTGTGTATTTGTTTGTTTGTTTTTTGTAAGAGCCAGTTTTCATACATTTCTATTCCAAGCAGCTCAAAATTCACTAGATAAAATTCTTCCATAGATATTCTTACTCAGACTTTCTCATTGTCATTTTTCAGCTTCTGAATTTTTTTATTACTTAAGTAAATGGCTGATTAAAAATTTCATTTTATCCATGCAGTTGTCTCAGTTTTGTTGCTTTAAGTGCAATATGTGTTTACTTCCCCCTTTAAATGTGTGTCTCATGAGAACAAGAGCCATACATTTTCTCCTTCTCTATTTACTTTGTGATTTCAGTAGTATTGAAGAGTATTCTGTATATGCTGATTTTATATATTTATATAATAAGACTGGCAAGACATGAGTAACTGCATTTTAAAGAACAAAAGAGAAGGCTTTTCTTTATAGCTGTCATTTGCAAATATGTTGTCACATTTTAAGGTTTGCATGAAAGCCCTGTACCCAATTCCATCTGTTACCTTGCTCAGACAAGAAGGAAGTATTTTTCTTCTCAGCCATAAGCCTAAAATGCATTTTAAAAATGCAACCTCATAGAGAAGAAACTTCTATTTTTCACCTAAATGTTTTAGATAATATGTTTAGCCATAGGTGAGCATAGTTTGTGGTTAACTGTGTATTTTTATTGCAGACGACGGTGCCTGTCCTCGCAGGGCATGATTCAATTTGCAAGAAACACGTGGAATGAGATTACAGACTCACAAATGTACAGACAGTGCTTAGTGAGAAAGGAACGGGGTGATGCTTTCATGCTTCCCTTCGAGGAGGAGGCATCCCTACAATGGAACAGGACAAGCATTTAATAGAACAGCACACCAGGTGAGCCATTAGCATGAATGCTATTTTGCATTCTGAAATCTCATTTTGACTTGACTGTCCTTACAATTTGTTAGGTGAACTATAATAAAGCCCCCAAATGGCATATGTCACCTTTGATGCATGCTGCTTTTACACAATACAGTAATAACTTATGATCCAACAGGGTAATAGATGGCTCAGCAAGAGAATTAAGATGCGCATGAAGCTGTTGAAATGAAGTTGTCTGTCCTCCTGATAGGAAGTGGTGAGTCAGACGTTCTTATCTCAAATATTTCTGAGGCAAATGTCAAACTGCAACAATGTTAAATTAACAATGTTATATTGACCAAAACTGAATGAGAAACTGAAGTGAAACTAATGAATCAGATTTCCAATAATTTTGTGAAAGGGTAAAAAAAAATTACCTTTTCTATGCACTTTTCCATTTTTATTATCCAAAAAAGAAAGATAAGTGAGAACAAATATTTTATTATTAATAGACTATCAGACATTCCTGTAAATAGTGAATATAAACTAGAATTATAAAGGAAATATGTAAATCCTGTAAAAACCTATGATGAGATTATATGATGATTTGCTATGATGTATAATTTGTAAAAGCATTTATTTCATTCTTTTTCCTGTAAGTTTTTTGATATCACCACCATTTTTTAAAAATATGGCACTTTTTTCACTTTGAAAGTCTAATATATCTTTTAGCCAAGATTGGAATTGTGAAAAAAACAACCCTTAGAATTATCTGTAAAGTAGAATCATAGAGAAAATCCCCTAAAGATCAACATTTCCTCCAGTTTTGGGGGAGACACCTCACCTCTGAAAGTATTTAATCTCTGAAAATTTAATCTCTGAGAATGTCACAAATATTGAATGCTTGGTAAAAATGCAAATATCTGTATTCCTTCCCAGACGTCACTTTATTTGCCCTTAGTGGGTTTGTGTCGAATTCACTTAACGTTTCTCATTGCTACATCCTCTATCGCTGTAGAACTGTAGCCCAGGAAGGTTTCTCTGCAGAGTCCAAGATGGGATGCACCCAGCATATTGCAGGGCATTTGCTGGCAACAGCTTTAGACCCTCAAGAGTCCTTTGAATCCTTCAGGCATTATTTGACTCTGGAAGATACTTTGGGAAGAACATTGCTGCAATACATTTCTTATAACAAATGAGCAGTGAAAATTGTCATGTTTTACTTGTCAAAGGGAGATTGATTGAGGCTCATTTACTCTCTAGTCTAACACAAAACAGACTTTATTTCTAGAATTCTTCCAGACATAAATGGAAGAATTGAGATGTCTATGTTATATTCTGATATTAAAGAGGAGAGGTGAAGAAGAGATCAGGTTGAAAGCATAAGGTTCGAAGTATGTGAGACATCATGCTCATGTCTGGCTATGAAGATAGATAAGCCATGTCCCAAGGAATGTGGACAAAACACAGGGAGCTGAGAACAAATGTATGTGTGAATCCAGTTCAGCCAGAACTGCCAGTAAATGGGTATCATTTTAAGGGGCAAACTCTAGGGTGCATTTTATGCGGCAATAGCAGATGAAGGCACTGATGCAACTCCCTCCCTCGCTGGTAATTTAAGGATTAAACTATTTCCATGGTGAGGTCACCATTGCAACCATCTTTGCATATACTGCCCATGTTAAAATGTCCTTAGGATCTTGGCTGACATCGGAATACTAGCACTAGAAAAAGTAATACAGAATGAGTACAAATGTCCAGGATTTGAGGGCTGTGTATGTAATGAAGCAGAACATACCTTTTTGTTAAGCCCCTCTTGAGTGCCAGCAACAGCAGCCTCTAAATTAGCCACCAACAATACCTCCAATAGAGACCCACCTACTAACTCCCAGTCACACTCAGTCCAAAGGAGAGTGTTTGATACTGTAGGGTGGGAGGAGGGAAAGGCGCGAATGCGGAGAGCAGGACAGGAGCAAGGGGACTTCAATGGTCAGCCCCCCACGTGAGGGACGCTCCCTGTAAATACCAATGAATGTTTCATTTTTCCTGGAATGTAACATAATCCAAATGAAAAGATAGGTCATCTCTCTCTCCACTTCACCAAAAAGTGGGAGGTACGAAAGCATGTAAATGGTTATAATTCTATTTCTCTGTAGTACATTAAGTGAATGTGTATTACACGATAAAGTCTCATAAGATTTATTTTGATTTTCAGTTAATTTGTAGGGCCTATATGAACGAAGTGAGTATACATAATTGCTTCTCTGGTCAATATAGAATGTAAAATGATAAACTATAAATGGTTAAAAGTAACAATAAAAACAACCCGCTTGGCTTCCTCTATTAATCAGACAACAACAGCTAAACCAAAAAGGTGTGCCCTTTCCAATTTAGGCATGATGTTCCCTAGACAGTGAGAGTGACTTTGAAGCATAAAAAGTAGTTAACCTTCCTGGCATGATGCTATAAAATGTGTCTTCTTATATCTATCTGCTTCCAGAATCATTTGGATCAAAGAAAGGTGCCACTGGTCTAGTTTTCTCTTGCAGTTTAGACTTCCTTTCAGGGGAAGTAGCGATGTGCTGCTTATTTTGAATCAATTAATCGTTCTGCCTGTTACCATAGAGTCATGCACTTGTACTCTGAGAAAAGAAACTTGAACAAGTAGTTTCAGAACAATACATCTTTTTTTTTTTACCCCAGCTTAAAGCAGCTGTAGCCATATTTGTTCACTTATTAACACTTGATAGTTTCTCTCATTAAAATGACAGCTGCTCAAAAATATTAGAAAATAGATGTTGTAGGATTATGTATTAAATATGATACCAATGAGGCAGAAAAGGTGACAGTGCTTGATTAGATGACCAAGAGTAAAATTAAAATTTAAGCAAGTGCATTTAAGAGTGATGCATAAAATACGAGAAGGCATTTTTACTGATATTTTGGGATTATTTATTGGACTGGATGATGGAATGATGGAATTTCTGCACCAGGCTCTGTCCTCAGTAATAATATGCATTTAAGGAACAGGTACTTAACAATGGGGATGCCAGAGAGAAGGCAAAAAAATAATCCTAAAATTATAAAGCAGCTCAAAATTGCCTACGTTGAGTTCTTCTTGTTAACTGAGGTCTTTTTTAACTTTCCTTCCTGATGATTAAAAACAGCGTATTTCTTATAATTTTATGAAAGAAAAACCACTATGATGTCCTTGAGTAGTATGTTGGCTCCAATTAAAGTCCTATGTAGAGTTTTTAGGATTTTAACTACATTTTTACTATCTCAGCACTTAAGATAAGCATAGATTTAGGTTCTGGTAAGAAATGTGTATCTATATTGTACATCTGCTTATAAGATTAAATATAGAGCTGGTGTGCTGTAGGGTTTAATACATTATGTAAACATAGACTCCAATATCTCCACATATATTTTCTAATAGAACGGCTGAGATTATAAAGAATGCGTTCACCATGGTAAGATTCTAAGAAAGTAATTCAGGGCAATGGGAGCCACAGCAGCGTCCTTCCTTTGAGGCCAGCGCTCCTACTGTCCGAGGGGTAACCTCCCCGCCCCGCGCCCCGCCCCGGAGAAGCAGAATGAGAAAGCCACTGACGGTCACTTAGACAAAGTAGCAGATCACCCGAAATAAATCCGGACGAGGTGCCCAGCCTATGGAAGACGTGACTCAAAACAGATTTATTTATAATCTCAGTAAGACGAAATGTCCCGTCAGGAGCAAGAGTGTGGAGACTATGCCATCTGCCCGTTGATGTAATTCCGGGCTTTACGCATAAAAAATACTTCAGAAGTAAAATTAGTAATGCTAAATGTTATGTCAAATGGTGCAAAATAAGACTTGAACCTCTAGCAGGAAAATCGTCAATAATGCTATTTCATAGTCACTGGTCAAAAGCAGGTTTCACGGTGTTTATCATGAACTGGAGGCAACCAGAAACGTTGCGTCAGCCCGTGGTTTGAGGGCACCACCAACGCTGCTGTTCTCACGGGGAGAGAGAAGTAAAAACAGGCGTGACTCCTCTTTTGGCTGCGCGGGGCTAGAAAAGGCTGCCATTCATCGTCTCGCCTTTGTTAGACAAGGTGCAGGGCAACAGGAAAATAAGGCAATGCCTCAGATACCGCTCCCTGATAAAGTAAGTGGGGGCATACAAGAAGATGTGTATGTGTGTTCCCTATTTTGGGAGGTAGGAGGAGAGTTAAGAGCGGGCCCAGAAAGCATTTCAGACCAGCTCCTTGGTGCACCATCAGGGGAAGAGGGCTGATTGAGCAGCGAGGGATATCGGAAGGACGGCCCAAGCATGATCGCTTAATAATCGAGAAAACAAACAATCAAAGATGAAAATACAAAATTAAAACTGTTAAAAATGAACGTCTATTTTTAGAATTACTGGAATTCTCAGATCTCACTCAAATTCCTCAGGATGCTGAATAAATTGAATAAAACAATGAGGTTATATAAATAATTATTTCAGCTAGAGAGTTATAAATAACATGTGAAGAGTATCCCAAACAACAGTAAGGGCATAAAAGAATACTATTTCACAGTGTTGCCTTAATAGACAATTAAGAAGTATTGCTCAAGCATCAGTAAATAGTAAAAAAAATAACCAGGACCAACAAAACAAATGGGACTTTGGGAAAGTTTCTGCACCTCAACTAAGAACACTGACTTTATTAAATCATGAGCATCATCTAAAATAGATGTTAGATATATAAACCTTGAATATTACTACTGTTAATATAATGGTTCTTAAATTATTGAAAGCAAGGAGTTTATAAAATAAAAGGTGAAAGACAAGTTGACTAGCTAGCAAATTTGATGTAGCACATTGCTATAACTCTCTTCATTATTTTAATAATGATTTTCCTAATTGATCTGTTAAGAAATGAGAGAGGCAGATTATGGCAACACTAATGCATGCTACCAACTTTCCTCTGTATGTGTAAACGGATGTTAAATCTCTGGCTTTACAAACGCAGATGATTACAAAGGTGGTATCTTTGAATTAGATGGTGGAAATAGGTGTTAGCCTTATCTGTTTATGCGTCTCTGAATTTTCCACGTGTTTATGAATTTAGTAAGTTTATCACAGTTAAACACATAGAGCTTTAAAAAAAAATGAACCAATTAAATTTGGGCCATCGAAAGGAAAGACGCATTAAGGCAAAGCTCAATGATTCATTCATACAAAGTATGGCATAATACACAATGCTAAATAAAGGTTCCAACTACGTGAGGCAAGGATATTATTAGAATAGAATGGACAGCAATGAGGTAATAGGATCAGAAAAGTGAAGAAATGAGGTTGACAAAAGGACACCTGTGAAGGAGTCCGATAAAAAACTGCAGACGGTGGGGCGTGTGCATGTTAGAAATGAACAGGTTTATTGCAGATAAGTTTAAATCTTAAGAAGATATTGGCGATCAATTTCGCTGAAAATATTAAGGGGAAAAGTCAGTCCAAAGTTGCCAGTGGCAGGAATGTCATTTTATTTGAGAAGAGTTGAGATAATTATTATATGTTTGTATTAAGTGTGCCCATCTGTGTGCACGAGAGAGGAATATAAATTAAAACATTGAAACTAAACTATTTTAAGTGTCTTCTTCAACTAATGGTTGCACTGTAATATTAAAATATGTTTATGAGAAATTAATACCAATTTTGATTTTATATTATTTATGATATCAATTTTCATTTCCTTTTATATGCACATGTCCAAATTTAGTAAATGTGCATAATGAGAAAAATCACCTTTTCTTTTATTTTAGTGTATATATACTGACCATTTCAAAGAAGAAACAACTTCAAGGTAATAAAAACTAGTAAAGTACTGTGCTTATTTTTTCTAGAAAAGAGATATTGGTGATTTTCTGTTATCTGATTTTCTTGATACATATTACTTGTTATAAGTCAACAGTTTGATGTAATTTTCCATGAATTAATTTATGTGTACAAATACAATTCAATGAAAAAATTGAATGGTATAAATCGTATTATTAATATAATAATGAAAATCAGTAGTAGTTACTACATGCCAGGCACTGTTCTTACTGTTTTACATGGAATAACTCATTTACTCTTTCACAATAACCCTAACATGTTGGCATTACATTATCCACATCTGCAGAAACTCAGTCTTGTGTAGGTGATACATGTTTCCCAGGATCGTCCAGCCAGTGTGTGCAGAACTGAAATTCTAATCGGGGAGGGATGGCTCCAGAATCAGTGCTTTTAACCACCGTGTCATATTACCTGTATATTGGTGAAGAGTATTGTGTTAACATTAATGTATGAAATCCATTTTTACCTTCCCAATTACTTTAAGCATTTTTAATACAAATATGAATTTTATCAGTTTTAGTAGACACCGGCCAAAAATATTTTCTTCTAATGTTACTATCTTTTTTCCAATAAAGAGCATTTTTATTTTTTTAAAAAAGCAAACAATCTTTCTTCACTTGTATTATCACAAATTTCTTTGGATGATGGTTTTGTGTAACAATGAACAAAATCATCTCATCTCCATTTCCTGAGCTGCTAATTGCATGCAGCACATTAAATCAAGTCCACTTGGGGAAAGACTACTTAATTAATTAATTTAATTAGCAGTACGGCAGAAGAGCGTGAATGGGGTTATCATATGATAATCACTCCTTTGGGATTTTTTCTGGCACAGTGTGCTACATATTTGAGTTGCTAAAGAGTAGCCAGTCTTTATTAGTGTTGTTAAGTTGCACCTAGATGAACTCCTAAATGCAAAGCATGGAATAATATGTTTGCACTTAGAATGCAGGCAAAGGAATATTTTAAGAATTTCAAAATATTTGGGAGCCTTTGGATTGTCATGCAATGATATTTTGGTATTTGTAAATAAGGATTGATGAGAAATAACGTTTCTTTTTTGGCTTAAGTATTTGTTTTTAGGAAATCTTTGCACAGGATTGTCTATACATCTTCTATTAGTCAAGTTTCAATTTAGAGGTAATATTACCTGGAATGAATGTTAGAATCTAAAACAAAATATTTAGGTCTTATTTTCATTGGTTTGCTACAAATTAAGCTAAAAAAGAACTCCTTATGTCTTAGAAAATGTACACTATATGTGTGACCTTTTAAAACTGAACGTAGCCATGGAGATCGAAGGGTAAATTAGAGGCATACCCCTATTGGAACACACAAAGAAACCTTCCAATTAACCCTTCAAAACAGAGTTCAAAGGTTATATTTTCTATGTTGCATGAGCCCCTTTTATATGAGGGCATCATCAAACATTTCTCTTTAATACAGTTTCTTTCCTGTTTCACAATAAACTGGCAATTTAAACATATGTTTAGCTCCTAAATAAAGTATCTGGCATGAAATAAGCTTTCAATACCTATTTGCTAAATTAGGTAAGTAAACATTACCAGTCAGAATTATTTCCCCCAAACTTTTGTGTTTCCATTTTTTAATTTAAATTTCTATTTGGGCACTCTTATTGTATTTTATATACTTAAGCTCCTATTACTGCCTCGGTATAATTAAAGCACCTTATGAGGGTGAGCAGTATTTTACCTTTTTACCTCTACAGCATCTAGCACATATATCAGTTGACTCTATTGTAGAAAATTATCATTTTTCAGTTTCTTTATTCTTTAATCATAAAACATGTTTCTAACCATAAGCAAGCGAGAAACTTGTATTATAATTTTTTTCTAATATAAAATTTTAAATATAATTTCTTCTTAAAAAGTATCATTTTTAAACCTCTCAGAGTAGTAGCAATTATGTAAGACCTATCATTTTTTTTTTTTGACATACTGGATGAAAGAAGGTGAAGGGGTTAAGAAACATACACACGCACACACACGCACACACACCAGTGTGGTAACAGGCAGAGACGGGGGCGGGGTGGGGGTAGAGGTGAGCAAAGCGGGGAAATGGGGACTGCAGGGAATTTGCTGGGGGCCGTGAGTGCATGATGCGGTGGTCAGATGATGTTTTACTGAGCTGTGCACTTGAAATTCTATCCCCTCAAATTCAATAATAAAAAGAAATATCCAAACCTGCTGAGAACTTTTATGAGTTTATTTAAGCCAAACTGATGACAGTTGCCAGAAAGCAAAATCTTGACAGAGAAAATGCTCTGGAGAATGGCAATTTTACAGTTTATTTTATATATTCCACTCAAAGAAGGAGACTTAAAGGGAGGTACCTGAAATCTATCGGTGGTAGATTAGAAAGGCAGGAAAAAGCAAAGCAAGGAAATTTCTGAGATTGGATAAAAAGGTACAATGAAAAGACAAACGCTATTTCACATCTGTGGATACAGGATCGTTGACAGTTAACGTTCACCGCACATTGAGGTGGTATCCCGGGAACAAGACAACACTGAGGGGCTCTGTGGTCCCCACTCTGGGGGGAGTCTGTGCCCTGCGGGGCCTGGAAAAAAGGGGAGTTCTCCGACGTTCGGAGAGCACGTGGATGCGAAAGGACGATTGACAGGCTCCGTCAGGGAGGGATCGACGCTGGCAAGGAGGACGCTGGCCTAGGACATGGCTACCTGCCATGACTCGCTTTTAGTGAAGAAGTTTTATTTTCAGACCATCCTGCCTGGTTGCTTTTGGTCTCTGAGTTTCTAAGGCCACACCATAGGGGCCTCCCCCGAGCTTGTCAGGATTAGTATGTGGCCCCTTATTCCTCCACACCTTGTAGTCAAAAGTGACTTCAGTTTTCAGCAGCAAAATAGGTTGGGGATACTAGAAAGAACATATGACAGAGTTGAAGCTGTGTATAAAAACTCAGGAAGTAACTAGCTGATGAGTTCTATATGATCTGCAAAATACCATTAGAACACATTGAACTGAGGGTCAAATAGTTTCAGTTTTAGTGTAATTGAAATCTTCACAATATGCATTTATACATAATAATGATTTTTTAAACCCCAAGTGTTTCTTACTGTGAAAAGACTTTAATATGTACAGTCTAATATAATTCAGCAGTTTAATCGAATGAATAAATAATTGATAAATTAACATGTTCAGCATTTAGCATTGTAGTGAAATGTCTGTAACTCAGTATTCAAACTGCCTGACTCTTTCTCCCAATAATTTCAATTTATTCTCTTGGTGTTCTGTATTTTGAATATCTATTTGACCAATCTAAATAGTATAACTTCAGTTTAAGTGTATGCCTCATTATGCACTTAAAATTATAATCCGGAAACCAAAAGTAATCTCTTATAATGATTGCTGAAATGTGTTTGTAGCCTGTATTATGACCATAGTAGAAACTCTGTCAAAATCTCTTGAATAAAGAATAAATGAATAAAGGAATGAATAAATCTGAAATAGAACATACATTTTTTAGGATGAAGAATTATATTAAATTGCTAATTAAAAATAATAGAATTTGTAGTTAGATCTGTGACATGAGAATTTAATCATACTTATTTTTTTTTCTTTTTCCATACCCACAGTTGAAGCCTGGAAAGAGTAACATAGGTGTTCTGATCACAGCAAGACTAGGGCTTTAGGTTATTGAAATTTAAATACAGTATTTTTTTATTCATGTCCTTGTGATTCGCAAAAAAGATAAAATGCTCTCTTTGTCTACACACCATGTAAAATTTGTTAGATTTTATTGAAAATAAAAATTTACTGCTATTATATTAAGTTCAGTAAAGACAATAAAATGATAATTATATTATACTCTAACCCTGCCCCCTAAATCCTGGCCTAGAAGTATGAACTGAAGGCTGACATATTTCTACAAAATTTACTGAATTCAAAATTTAAATATAAGGTTTTAATTGATTATATTGCTGAAAGTTAGCTTGAAATTTGAATGGTGCTTACTGAAATAAAAGAAAGTGAAGGTTTAATATATGAGTTTATATTTCATGACTCTTAATCAGAAACATATACCTAATTTTAGTAATTGCTGTTTAAGTTGTTTTGTTTTGTTTTATTTTATTTTTGATCTTGATTATTTGAGCAGATAACCAAATGCAAGGAGATATATATATATATATATATATATATATATATATTCAAACATTAAGCATTCATTCAAGTTGCCTTGATAACATTTTACTTTCTTAACAATATGTCATATTTAAATATGAATCCATTCTGTAAAATTAACACACTAAGAGTCTACATCAATCATATTGAAAAGTTAGTGAAAATGAAATATAACACTAATTTCACATCAGTTCACAAAGTACAATATGTTCTTAGAACCAAAAACTTTTAGATTTATATAAATAAATTCTGAATCCAGGTAGACCATTGTTACAAACTTGTGTGCAATGGCAATTTCCAACAATCAAGGCCCTTTCACATGTCAAGCAAGTGTTTCTAAAGGGAGACACGTACAGTAAGATAAAGTAACAATACCTTCAACCACTATATGCCATTGCTCTTCAAACCCTGTTTTGTTCTGTTTTGTTCCCTTAGAACATAGCAGAGTACATTGGTGTGCTGGCAAGTGTTTACTGGATCTCTGGTGAAAAAAAACACCAGTCTGTAGAGACTGCATTTTTATGATGTAATTTCTCCCCTGGTGGTGTGATTTCTTCCTACCAAGGCAACACCACTGAACGCAAGAGTTGAGAAAAGTGAGCACAGCGCCTCTGTGCGTAGGGAGCAGGCACCAGATCCCGCAAACCGCTGCTGGGGTGTGGTCGTCGCTTCTGGTCTTGACAGTTTTCAGAGGACGCCCTTCTGGAAGGTGTCAGAATGCAGGGCTGAGAGTAGTGAGGCCATTCCATTGTTCAGCTGGTTCTGTCCACGCTGAACATAAAAAGTGTTTAGCTTCTTGGATGTCGCCCTTGTTTATTATCAGATCCACATTCATCCTGAAGTATTGGTAGTGTTTTAAATTATGGTGTCATGACAATTTTCAGTTTATAAGAGAATGTTTTTGGGTGCAGATGTTTAGAGCTGAGCTCTCATGAGACAGGAAGCATAGCTAACAGTGTGATCACTAGTAATAGCTAACATTCCCGCAGCTAAGGTCCTCTATGGAGGTCCCTCAAGATGACCTATTTTTAAACTATTTTTTAGCCTTTTTTCACACAAAATGTTGATGATTAATAATAATAATAAATAGTGTAAATCTATTGTTTAAAAGTTGAAAATAAGCAGCATGGTAGGACACAGAATTTGAAATCAAATGGATAAGATTTCGAGTCCCAGCTGTGTAAATTCCTATGACCTCAGTCAATCAATTTGCCCTCTTTGGGCAGTAGCTGTGAAAACTATAGGAATGGCTAACAAAATACCCTCCACTTGTTCAACAGACTTTAGTAATATACCATATTTTGCCATGTATACAGCACACCCATGTTTTTGTACACAGAACATATGGAATTATTAAACCCATTATATACCCATGATATGTAATCATTATACACATATATAATGTGCATCCTTATTTTTCCCTCAAAAATTTGGGCAAAACAGTTGTACATTATACATTGCAAAATGTGGAAGTTTTACTAGGTGTGATGATTTTTAAGCGATTCCTAAACTATCAGGAGTTTCACTGCCGTGCTAAGGTATAAACATTGTTAAATGGCTCAAATTTGATCTTTTTAATTCTAGAGCAATAATTCAGAGTGTCTGTAAACATATTTAGTTGTATGGAACAACTGTACTGAACTTCTAGTCCTCATCTTCCAGGGGGAAACTGCTTTCCTTAGCCAGTTCTATATCCCCATATAAACTAAAAGAAAACAAACATCTTGTCCTATCATTCCATTGTCATCTTTAAGTTAGATTTCTTATTTTAACAATGAGTTTCAAGGCCATTTTTACTTTCTGGTCTGCTCTGCTCATCTTCTTCAACCTCAAAATTTCCATTGTTTTTGCCAAATAAGTATGTTCTCAACTTATTACATCAATTAGAAAGTGTGTCAAACCCTTTTTTTTTTTTGCCTTTCTTTCTTTTCATTAATTTAACAACAAACTCATAGGGTTTTATTAATGTTAAATAAATACATATATGTACAATAGAACAGTGCCTGGCCTACAGAAAAGGCTTAAATGTTAGCTATTACTAACACATGCTTATTGAGTTTCTCCTGTGTTCTGTGCTCTGTGAAAGGTGCTAGTGCAACAGCAGCTAACAAACCCATGCCTATTGCTCCTAAAAACACTATTATTTTAATGTAAGATAAAGGGAATAGAAAATTGCTTAGAGGATACTGTCACAGAAACTAAGCTTTGAAGGCTAAGAAACATTCCTGGCAAGAAGGGGAATCTTGAGCTGATGTTAGTGAATATCAAGATTTTCAACATGTTACTCATAAAATACGTCCTACAAAGAAATGTATGGGATTTTTAAAAGATTATATTATTTAATGCCATGTAAGATGGATATAAATTGAAAGAACATCTATTTGTACCTTTTATTATACCAGGAAGAAACATCAGACTTAAAAGAGGCTAAATAATATGTCTGTGGTTTTGGCTAACATTTGCAAGTTTATTGTTGAAACACAAGTGCGCTTCAACTTTTGAAAATCAGTGATGTCAAGGAAAAAAATGTTTTATCCAATATAACTTGGTAGTAGTCTTGTACATAGTCTTACCATTCTATGAGTGAAAACTGCTAATTAATAGAATGGAAATCTCAGTCCATTTGAGGTAGGTTAGTAAGAAAGGACAAATGAAACGGGGAAATTGAGACAGATTGTCAAAGGCCAAGCAGTTTACAGCCATCTTTTAAACTGTAAAATCTTATTTTCCCTAACCTAGGACACTTAAAATAGATGGCTTATACTTCTCTTCCCCAACCAGAGGGTAAAAGCTTAAATAACACTACTGAGGGAGGAAAATAACATAAATCCAAGTAGTGCCTTTCACACCAACCACACCCAAGGACAGATGTAGTCAGGGGAATAAATCTCATTTTCATACATCAAGGTAAAACTTACGAATATTCTATGGAGATTCTCCCCTAGGACCTCCCTAGAATTCCCATCTTTGAAGAACAGATAAAAACCTTAAGACAAAGGACTCAGAGTGCTTTCTCTCGCTGGAGCATACCCACACCCTTCCCTCTCCCCACTTCTTTCCACCAGGAATATTACCTTTGTCCTTCTCTGTCCTAACTCTAACGGCCCTATTTTTTCTGCTGTAACTTATTTCCTGAGCCCATGCAGCCCAGCTGACTCACTTTTCTGTCTGTGGGTTTCTGTATAAAATTTCTCTTATAATTTGAGGCTTTGTTACAGCAAGCGGGGTCCTGCTGCCCCCTGCCACTCTCTAGGCAAAATTCCGAGACAAAGGTTGGATGAAAAAAGAGGAGTCTTTATTGAAAAACTACACAATTTTGGAATATCAGCTTTCCACATGCATTAGTCATTTAAGCCGATCAATTAAAGCTAAGTTCTTAAACTCTTGAGCTTTAACTTCAACCACTTAAGCCTATCAATTGAGTCTACACTCTTTAACGCTTTAGTTAGAGCTTTAATCACTCAGGCCTATCAATTAAGTCTAAAATGTTTAACTCCTGAATTTCCCTCTTAGTTTTACCTATCTTATTTCTAGAGGATTAGTTTACAAACTAAAACAACATAAGATACAAAAGCTACACCATTTTGGAAGAATGGTAGGCTTCTGCTTCAGAACATGTTCCCTCTAGAACACTCAAAGAATAACCTTGCCACCCACTGCCAGGCCACCCAATCCTAGGCTGTAGCCAGAGCGCCTCCCCATCCAAAATGCCTTCTGTTGGGAAATGCAGGCAACTGCTGTACAATCAACCAGGCATCCGTAAGGAAAAGAGCCAGAGAACCAGTCTCTGCCTTCCTTTCCGTTTGAGTCCCCTTGCCTGCATTCCATGTGCTCTGGAGGCATTCAGCTTCTCAGCCAAGCCTGCCCTGCACTGCCGACTATTGCCTTAGACAGCCTTTTCCTAGCCTCTCTCTTCTTCTCCCCAGCGAACTGATCAGATCTCTCGGAATCAGCTTGGCTCAGAGTTATTTTCCAAACACAAGAACTGAGTTTGCTGAACCTCAGTTCTTGTGTTTGTCTGGAGATCTAACCTCTGGTGTCGTTTTACCATTAATACATTCCACAAATATTTTTTGAGGGCACATGTGGTGTTACAGTTCAAGTAGCAAAAATAAAATGTGTAATCTGCTTGGCTTTTGGCTGCTTTCATTCACATAGAAGAAGACAAATAATAAACATAAAACATGAAGAATAAATTGTAAGCCAGATAGTAATAAAGACTGCAGAAAAATAAGATGGATGGGGAAACATGGAATGCATGAGCAGGTTTTTTGTTTTGTTTTGTTTTATTTAAAATAATATCACCATATAGACCTCACTTTTAATGGTGACATGATTAGAGAGCTGAATGAGATGGGTGAACAAATCAGGGAATAGGTTTACAGGCAGAAGGAAGATCAAGGGCAGGCACCTTGTTTGTAAAGGTTTCTGGCTTATTTGCATTACAATGAGGCCATAACTGCTCTAGTGAAGGAAAAAAACAGAAGACAGGTGAGGAAATAAAGCCAAAGAGTGGAAAACCTGGTGGAGCTTTGGGTGAAAGTAGAGTATGACAATGTGTGTCAGGGATGAATATTTCTGATAGATCCTAAAATATAAACTTTAAAGAAGCTAAGTAAGGACATGTTAGATTTTGAAACGGGCTAATTATATATCAGAATATGACATTTCAATATGAGGTACAGTGATATATAGACATACATATGATGAGTCACAATCCATGAAGCAACTATTTTATAATAAGAGATTCCAAAAGAAAAAGTATCAAAAATTATCTTCTAAATAAAGAAACACCACATTAAATATGTGGTTATTACCATGAAAATTTTGTAACAGATGTGCCCATATCAGCTGTGGTATATATAATTAAAATAAAGCCTCACTGTATCAAAATTATCCCATCCTAAAGAGAAACACTCATATAATAGAATATTTAAAAACACTTGAGTGGATAAAATTCAGGTTACAACCTTTAATTATGGCTTAATAAACATAAAGAGTAAGAAAAATATCACTCAAGGAACAATGCAAATAAATAGGAAATTGTGTTAATATGTGAACTAATTAAAACCAAAAAATATTTTCTAGCCTCCAAAATTGCTTTTCATGCAGATTCTTAGAATAAATTTAATGTTGGTATTGTATGTTGCTGTTGAATTATTCCAAAGTATTTTGGTCTTAATGTTGAGGAATAACAAAAACCAACTTTTCAGGAGCTTCAAAATGTTTTATTTTAATTTTGTGTGTTTAGGTAGGTCTGATTTGTGAGCACTAGATGGTGAATTTTGAATTGCTTAATATCTTGAAGGAAATTAAAACAAATTATTTCACTTCCTTGGTATATTTGATTCTAAGTAAATTTTCTTCAATGATTGAATAAATCGGAGTTTTAAAAAATTATGAGAAAATTTCATTTCTCCTATGTGTTGTATGATTTTGTTTATTCCAATAAAAGAAACTGTCATTAATTAACATTTTAATCACTGTAGGTATTTCTGGTAATTGCATGTTTTCAATGCTGTCATATTCTCTTCTAAAAAGATTCCAATTCATAAATATTCAATCACTTGGGTTCATTTTCATCATAAAGGCATCAATCCCTATGTTATTTATAGGAAAAGTAATATAATTACAGCTATTGCTTCACAACCTAAATGCCTCAATTGCTATTATTAGTGCATGGAAGTATGACTAGATAGTTAATGTAGAGGAAAAAGGATACAAAGAGAGCAAATAAGTTCCAAAATGAAGGATAGATCACTCTATCAAGCTCACAAGAAATTGTCACATATTTTTTACTCATACAGAAATGTGAAATAAAAAGGTGAGTAATTGGTGTATAAATTTAATCAATATAGTCCATCAAACATGCTATTCTTTTACAAAAAAGATTCCTATTTCAAGGTTACCTCTGTGTTACAATAATGTGGAATTAGTGGCATTATTTTTTTAGGTGATAACTTCAGTGGTTGTCAAAAAGGGGTTATTAACCCAGGTGCACAAGAAATTCCCTTGGCTCTTCTGAGTCAATTGACTCTTGTGAAATCCAGAAATTCTTGTAAGTGACTATTCTAGGTGACTCAGATTCAAATGCCAGTGACTCTTCTTTGAAAACACTGTTCCAGAAGAATTAACCTGCTTCATTTTTTTTTAACTCTAATGATTTCTTACAAGGTAAATAAATCTTCAAGTTTGTTGTAAAATTGCTCTTAACGCCTAGATTTTATTTTCAAGACTTTCACATAGCAAGACAAGTTCCCCATCTGGAAATATATTTTACATATACTACAACAACAACAAAGGCAAAGCCTGGGGCTTCTCTGCTTTCTCAGATTGTGCTTTGGGTTATCTATTCTGATGAAGCTGGAATTTTGTATATTTTTATACAAATTTTTATATCAATTTTCTTTTTATCACAGTATTGAAGAAAAAACACATTTTGGCAGTAATTAAAGTAGTAAAAACAGACTCTTATCCAGCACTATTGCTATAGGGAAAAAGAGACATGAATATAGAACAGCACTTAATTTCAAATCGAGCCTGAGAAAATGGGCGTTCATAGCCAAGGGGCGGAGTAGGGGTAGGTAAGAAGGTATTCAGGCTACATAGAGTTGGCAAGATTTATTCCTAAGGCAGGTCAGCCTGATCAGCTACCAGAGGTAGAGAATGAGTAATTTGATCAGATATCAAAAGTGAGACTTCTTGGTAAGCTGACGGTAGAATTTTTGTTAAATTGAGCTATGAAAGGACGAACACCAAGTTCAAAGGCAGAAGCCTGGTTGAGAAAGCTTAAAGGTGCTTTGTCAGCTACACCTGGTTTCCAATCAACATTTGAAGTGTGACTTCCCAATTTAATTTCATATACCAAAAATCTGATTCTTGCAGGACTTTTTTCCATCTCTCAATTTCTCTCCCAAGTCATCCGTTCCTTTTTTATGATTGTGGAGTTCTATGTAGTTCAACTTATTTTGTTTGGCCTGCATGTTCTAAGACGATACATTATCTTTTTTATGATTTGATTTCATTCAAATAACTATTGTTTGATTTTTTTAATACAAACTTATTTAAATCGACTAAATAAGTACTATGCCAGTCACTCCGTACAAAGACTATCAAAAAAACTAAGTCCTTATGCCACTGAGGTTTCAAACTCACGACTGCACATTCTGTTCTTTGTCTTCAGTAAAATACTAAATCTCCTGCTTTGTATTTAATTCATATACATGATAAGAAAAAAGTAGGTTTACAGTAGCAGTTTGTGAAACACAGAGTATATTTTTGTATTTTTATTTATTATTGTTGTATTATTTTCCATACAAACAATTGTAAATCTACTTTTACCCCACTCTGTATTGATACATCCAAATGCAACAACATTGATTCTCATGGTTGGTATATACTATTTTTCTGTTTTCTGTGCTGTACTGTTTGGAAGGAAGTCACTGTGTTCAGAACACACTAGAGGAGTAAGATAGTATGATCTCCTCCATTTAAAGCAAAGTCTCTACATAATGAATTTAGAATTCTGCTGTAGAAGATATTTGTCTCTCTCCCTTATTTTCTGATTTATTTTATTATTTTGTATGTTGGCATGGAATTTGGGTTATAATCCAACAGTTTTTAAAAAATTTTACTGTTTAAATTGTTCCATCTTTCCCTTTGAGTAAACTTTCATTTGATGCCTCTGCCACTTGGAAATGATCCCCTGTAAATGTGTCCATTGATTGATTGGTTTTAACCATTTCTTGGATTTCTGACACAATAAGACACTGCAGTATATCTTGCATATTTCCCACTCTAATTCAACTGTCTCTTCAAGTGATTTTTATTTATTTCAATGAAGAAAGCTATTAGAAATTGACATCTGAGCGTTAGATTTTCTTATTGGTACTGGGGCAACATTGCTTCATGGATTTCTTAGCCAACAAAGCAAGGAAATACATGAAGTCTGTCCGGAAAAAGCCCAACCATTGTTAATATAATGAGAACAGTTTCCGTGACATCGAGGTAACCTGGCAGCCAAGGAGAGTGGACTGGAAAGCACATGCGTGAACAATGACGACTTCACTGTACTAGTCAGTGGCAGTGATAGATACCATTGAGTGAGATACCATTGAATGTGTGGCTGTCACATTCAAAATGACAGAGAGTAGAGCAACAAATCTGCATCAAACTTCGCGTTAAGCTTAAACATTCCTCCGCAGAAACTATTTGGATGATAGTTTCTGCAGCTATGGGCAGCTGGTGATTGTCAGCTCACCATGCCTGATGACAACGTGCCTACTCATGCATCCCTTCTGGTGCAGAGTTTCTTGGTGAAACATCAAATCACCCAGGTGTCTAAGCCCCCTACAGCCCAGATGTGGGGCTCTGAGACTTCTGGTTTTTCCAAAAACTAAAATCACCTTTGAAAGGGAAGAGATTTTAGACTGCTGATGAGATTCAGGGAAATACGACAGGGCAGCTGATGGTGATTGGAACTGTGTGATGTCCCATGGTGCCTACTTTGAAGGTGACTGAAGGTGTCATTGTCCTATGCACAATGTTTCTTGTACCTTATTCAACAAACGTCTCTATTTTTCATATCACATGGCTGGATACTTTCTTGAAAGATCTCATATACTAACACATGTATATGCATGTGACTGTATTTATATACAAAATCATCTATATTTATGCAAGGTAAACATAGATACATATTGTTTTCAGCTCTCATCCATTAAAAAAATGTACCATTCTATCCTCTTCACCTTGCTAATCTGTAAACCTCCAATAGTAAAAAACCTGGCTTCTACCATTAGCCATCATCTATTAACATAATTGTTCAACTCCAAAATATAGGTATAATAGTACGAGAATTGTTAACCCACAGTTTATGGACCAACACTGCCAACTAGAATTTAGTGACTTTAAATCTATAGATTCCACCTATGTTCAAAGTTATTGAGGTTTTTACATATATTTGTAATACAGTTTGATGCTTTTGTCATTGTCTGTAGTTCATCTGGGATTTCCCAACTTCCTAAATGATTTTTTTTTTAACTTGCATAGATTAAGATTCACTCTTTTTATTGTACGGCCCTATGTGTTTGACAAATGCAGGATGCACTGTAGCCACCTCATTCATATCATACAGAATATTCTCACTGCCCTAGTAAACCTCTTGTGGCTTATCTATTCAGCCATTCCCTCAAAGACAGTGGTAACTAGATCTTCTAATTATTTTTACAGTGCTCTTTTTTCAGAATGTTAGATAGGTGAAATATAGTATAGAGCATATCAACTGGCTTTTTCACTTAGCAATATGCATTTAAGGTCATCCATGTGCTTTTGTTGCTTAGTAGGTCTTTTATAAAATTGCGGAATGATATTCCATTGTACGTACATACCACAGTTTGCTTATCTATTCATCCATTGAAGGGCTTCCTGGTTGTTTCCCATTTTTGGTCGTTACAAGTGAAGTTGTAAACATCCATGTGAAGTCTTTAATGGTCATGAATTTTGAAACTGGTTGTGTAAATGCATAAGCTGTCTTCATAGAAAAAAGGAAGTATGCCCTCTGCTTCTATTTTCTGGAAGAAATTGTATAAATTTTATATAATTTTTCTATAAATGTTTTGAAGACTGTATCAAAGAAACCATCTAGGTTATCTGTTTGGAAAATTATAAATTATTGATTCTATCCCTTTAATATCTGTAGATTTAATTCTAGGATATATACAAGGAGAACTAGGTAATTTAGTTCTCCTTGTATATATTTTGATAGGCTGTATATTTTAAGAAAATGGTTCATTTTACCTAAGTTATCAAATTAGCGTACATAAAATTTTTCATATTATTCCTTTATTATTCTTTTAATGTCTATAGGATCAGTAATTATGACATATCTTTTATTTCTGAAATTGGCCAATTTTGTCTCCTCTCTCCTTCCTGTTTAGCATGGCTAGAGCTTCTGTAAATTTTACTCTTTGTTTCAAGTAACCAACTTTGTGTTTCAGTGATTATTTAAATTATTTTCCTTTTTCAATTTCATTGTTTCATTTTCTAATTTTTCTTCTGCAGTTTAGGCACATATTGCTTTTCTTTCTCTAGTTTTCTGGGTAGATATTTAATATTTTAAAATGCCATAACAAAGAGCTATTTTTTTCAAACTATGTAAATCTCTTTGACACAATTTGTCAGGAGTTTATTCCATATTTTCTCATTAATATCAAGGGGAAGCTTACTATTGAAGCAGCCATTATGAGTGTTCATAATAAAACTTTTAGCTCAAAAACATATTTATTCATGATGTAATGTCAAAAATTTATCTCAGTTATTCAATGGGTTTTAGAAGAAGAAAATAGCAAAATCCATATTATTAAATTATGAACAGCACAACCAAGCAATTATCATTTTAAATGGACAGACACTAATAAAGATACATACATATCAGAATTTTTCATAAATCCTCACATGTTCAATTTCAGTTAAAGGCACAAATGATCATATGCTTATCCATTAATATTTAGGAGAGCATTATGTTCAGTCTACTCCAACTTTTGTATCTTAAGTAGAATAATTATTTTCATATAGAGTTCTAAGACATAAATAATTAATATTTAAACTTATCATATTACTGAAGGAGTATATTTTAAACACAAATTTTATTCCATTAACACCACCATTGAATTTTATTGTTTGCCAGGTTATCTTAAGAAATCCCACCACAAAGCTGTGTTGAAGACTTGTATTTTTTTTGTTACAACAGAAACTAACATAGCCATAATATTAAAAGTTATTTTAACACTTTAATCTATTTCTGCTACATAGCTAATTTTATCTATGGATTGTAATCCAAGTAGTACCCCAGAGAGTTCACATTTAAAAATGGTATTTCAATGACTGATTTAAAATACACAAATACGCAATAAATTAATTGTTGGACTATCCAAAAATGCATTTCAGAACTTGACTTTTCTTATCAGATATTTATCATAGATTTTGAATGGCAGCAAATATTTTTAGCTATTGTCACTAATTTGAGTCTCAGTCCTGCAATCTATATACCAGACTACCTAATTAAAAATATTCTATATATATCATTTTTAAAAACCCTGTATTTTCCAATGTGATAAATAGAGGAACAAACTCACCTGCTATACTATTGCATTCCCAAATGGAAACCTCAGTAGCGTAGAAATAGTCATTCTCCCCATATTAGTCTGTAAACTTAAAGCAATTTTTATCAAAAGATCACATTATTTTATAATTTATAATTTTTAAAAACTTTTGTTTAGCAAAGGGAATGGAGCACCGAGGCACCTTCTACTGCAGAGTGTAACATGAATCAAAACTCCCTTTGAGAAAAACTGTTAAGTTGTATGAGGAGGGAGGATCAATTTTGACAATTTCTGTTTTATGCTATTAGCAAAAATACATAAGATAATGGAAACTCATGAAGGTAAGCCTGAAAAATAAGACTTTTTTTTTAAAGAAGGAGTTTAATGATAATGTAAGTATTGCCAGGTGAGAGGAATCTTTGGTAAGCATGCATATTTTGAGTTTAGCATCCAGGAATAGGGTTGAACAGAAAATAGTTCAATTCAAATAGGGATGGAACCCAGTTCAAATGACCTCATTCCCAGAAAAATGAATTGGGTCACCCTAGGACCTCTCATGCCCATGACCACCTACCTATAAGCAGTCTAAGACTTCCAGAGAAAGATAACAGCATCTCTTGTTCCCTAATGTTATTATATATTGTGTTATGTGCAATGACAAGCTCATGATTTTAAAAAATACATCAAAAAACCCCCCAAATGTGTGATTATTGGTAATATAAGTAAAGGAAAATTTACTAAAAAGCAAAAGGAACATTGGGCAACAGAAATAAACCCAAAAGCATTTCAGTTAATGAAGTTTTAGACACAGACATTAAAAAAGTGTCCTTGAAGAGGTTCAGGGAAATATAAACAAATACTAAGAAAATATGGCTAAGACCTAGAGACCATAATGTAGTACTTAAATTTTGAATACTTGCTAGCTTATAAATGGTTAAAATCAGAATACTGACAATCAAGTGAAATATGTTGCTACTTAAAATGCACATAAATGTTGAATACATTTAAAATGAACATCAGTGGATTCACCTAATATATTGAAGTATCTAACATGATGCCTTTAATACTATGATCAAAGCAAATTTTGTATTATATTGTTTGATATCCAATGTGAAAGGAGAGGCAGAATTTTTTCATTAAATATATGTATTGGAGATCTACTCTGTGGTTTGAATTTAGCTAAGTACTAAGTGAACGGTTCATTCTTACCCTTGGTAATTTAGGCAAATGACCTTTGAATCTGCAGATCACTTTTAACATGATGCAGCATTAGAAAGTCAATTTCCTTCTGGGAGTTCGTGTGGACTTTAAAACTTGAGTGGAAGTAGGAGGTCTAGACAGGGTAAGAAGTTGGTTTCCTTATTATAATTTTTAATTTCCTGATGTCATCCACAATTTAGCTTTTCAAGTACCTCTTTAATCCCTTTAGAACTTTTTTCTGATTATCTAGGTGCCCCCAAATTTGGCCTGGAAACTTTTGTTTGAATCATTATGTAAATTGCTTTATGAAAGAATATAATCTTATGTCCTACTTATGGAAAAAGAAATTAAAAGAGGCAATCCTGAATTAATGGTTCCATCCTAAGGGTCTCAAGTGTAAAAAGCTCACAGGGTAGGGTGTGAATTTAATTCGTTTCACGTCCACATTTGACTCTCAACTAGCATAGAAGAAGGATTATAGAAGAGTAATTTTATTCCTTGTTCCTGCCAATTAAAGCATAGCAATTGTTCTTTCCTATGGGAAGATGCATTTTGGTTATAAGAATTGACCCATTAATAAGAATTATTAATGAGAGGAAGAGGAAATATGAATTTTATGAGATGTCTAAATATTTTATTAAAATAGTATAATTTTTACCATGACCTACAAAGGTGAAAATGTATTTTTAGACAAATCTGTACCCTGCAATGGCCAGTTGTATGATACAAATATACATATACATATGTAAAAGACATACGTGTATATGTAGGATACAGTGACATACATATACATATATGTCTTTCAGAGAAATATGTAAAAGTTATTGACTATATAGAGGATTCTCAAAATAATTGTTGGATACTAATGGTAAGAGTTGTATCTGCTATATAAAGGTTATACTTCCTATTATGAAGAAACGTAGTGTATACTTTTAGGATTGATAATGGTTCCTTTTTTTCTAACTTCCTGACCATGTGGGCATTTCTCTTAGGGCTCATGTAAGTGGCTCAATAGAGGCACTATCCACTGAAAGTTAATGGAATGGCTAACTAGGTCATCATTCCATTTTCTGCATCCACTTTTCCTAAGTTTTTAACTGCATCTGTCTCTGGGATGCAGAAAACTATTCTTTGGCCCAATGCCAAAGAAAGGAAGCCACATTGACTGCTTTCTGGTTTTAACCATAGGGAATATATGTATGTGTTGTGTTTTCCTAGTTGAAGTAAAAAAGAAATTACAGTAGATAATCAAATCTACAACTGAGCCACTATCTAAACACCTATGTGGTTCTTCCTTTGATTTAATTTATTTTATTGTATTTTTTCCATTACCATTTATCCCTTTATATTCTCTTCCACCTCCACACAGCCCTCCCGCCACAATCACACATTGCTGTCCATGACATGAGTCCTTTTGTATGGGTGTGGGCAAAACGGATACGTGTTTCTTAAGGGAAAATTCTTGTGTTCTGCAGTTTGGAACCATACTTATTTTATCTAGAACTGTTCTATTGCAATGACACATTCGCAGTGTTTCTTGACAGTGTAAACTAATATGGTTTTCCAATTTTGAAAGTTCTCAGTCGTTAATACTACATGTTTTACCTTTAACCCATTCTTTCTCATGCCTTTTTATAGGACTCAAATTACCCATATATTAGAATTTTGGATTCTATAATCTGTCATCTTTCATATGTGTATAATGCTCTTTTATGTAAGTACTATTTACTTTAATTTCTATTCTTATTTGTGAAATATTTTCATACCTCTTTTCAGTTGTGTTGATCTATTATTAAACAATTGTTTTGAGTTCACAATTTAAGTTGTATTTGTCAGATAAGGAAATTTTATTTAACTTTTAAATATTCTTCAATTATCTGTTGAAAAATCTCAATCTGATTTCAATATCTTACTGATTACAATTATTTTAACATGTCTCCTCTAAAAACTGCAATATTTATTTCTAGTCTATTCTACCTTCATCTGTTTCTATTACTTATTGTCTTTCTTGGTTTCCAATCATTTCAAATTGTCTGTTAATGTGTCTGATTATTTGATTTGATGTTATAATAACATTCTATTGAGTACAGAAGAAAATAGAGATAATTGAGACTATGGATAATGTTATTTTTTTTCTCCAATAGTATTTGGACTTGCTTTTGGGAAGAGAGCTAAAGGGGTAGGAGAGATCTCACTGAGGGAATGGTACTTACTTCGTTGTCTCCCTTTTATAGGTGTTTGGTTTTTCAAGATATTGGCACTTTGGTAACTTCTCAGTTTCATCAAACAAATTTTTGGACATCATTAGCATTAGAGAAAGAGAGACTAACTTTCTACATATGTCTTTGCAAGTTAATTAGCCAGCAATAAAATAGCATTCCATTACTGGAAAAAAAATGGCAATGCATTCTTCTAAACATAAAAGTCTCAATTCTAGACTTGTATGGGATTTAAAATTTAAACTTTCCAGTATAAATGTCACAAAATAGAATAGATATTAAGCATCTGTATATTTTAATATCATTTCACCCTCTGTATGTAATGCCTAGAAAAGAAATAGACCTTGAGAAGTGAACTATTTCAATCCTGAATTTATTTAGCCAGTATTTATTGGACAACTGCAATGAGCTAACCTTTGTGCAGTATTCACTAGCTCTGTGCACCCTCCACTCACCATACCTAGCTGCTTGTTTTGCCTGCTGCTGGAGCAGGTGTGGGCAGATCATAGCCCTTGGATGATATTTAACCTACTGCTCATTTTAGTATAGGACTTGAGTTAAAAATGGCTTTAACATTTTTAAATGTTTGAAAAATCTCAAAAAAAAAGCAGAATTGTGACTTGTGAAAATTACATGAAATTCAAATTTCAGTGACTATAATTAAAGCTTCATTGGATCATAGCCACACATATTTGTGCCCACATTTTTTTGTGGCTGCTTTGACTCTATAGTGGCAGAGTTGAGTGACAGAAACCATATGACTCTGAACACCTAAAATATTTACTGTCTGGCCATTCCAGAAAATGTTTGCTGACCCCTTACTGGACTATTGATTTTGGTTTTTGACCAAAACAACATAGATTATGTTTTGAAACTTGATTTTCTGTTTAACATACAAAAAATAAAACTTTTTTTACAAACCTTTTTGAGGAAGCATTCTATATTTTGATTTTTTTTCCTACCAGTAAAAACTAAGAAAGCATGTCCCCACTTTGATTTGCTTTGGCTACACATTGGCGGTGGAGCTTTACATATTTGCATTTAGTAAATAATGTCTCTTAAGGCTCACCTTTAAAAACTCCAGTTTCTAATTTGCAGGAAAAGTTACCCTCAAAACCTGAATACATATGCCTAGCTCATTGATTCTCTCAGATTCTTAGCCTGTATTTATCTCATTTTCCAAGGTTATAGAAAAGATCTTTAAAATACTTTAGCACTCATATGTGCTATTTTTCAATATAAAAATGCCACACTTATTTGAACATGGTCACTTGCTTTGCAGCTATTTAGAAAATTATTTTTTTCTTAAAAAATGCATAGAGAAATTGTTTAATAGCAACTTTCAGAAACAGCTGTAAGTAAGAATAGCTTAGGACAGTTTGGAGGGTAAAAAACCTGATAGAAAACTTAAAAAAAAAATTATATCTTACCAAGTGCACTGTAAAGTTTTTTAAAAATCTACTTTTCTACAGTACGTGTATTAAGTTTTAAAAAGTAAATTTACCAGGCATCTTAGATATTTCTAAGCCAATGATTTGTGGATCTGGTCCAAATATTAACCTAAGCTTTAATATTTCTAATTAATTAACCTTAGCTACAGCAGCTATAAACTGCATAGCAAGGGATTACTGAGTGTCTTACCTGAGAATAAAACAAATCCATTGCCTGAACCAAGTATCTTTAAAATGATTGCCTGAAACCTACAAATGCTTTGAAACATGTTAATATAAAAATCAGTCTCAAAAACCATTTAATTACTTTAGGATCCTAAAACCCACTCAGCTTGAAACAACTACAAATAGAAACTTTAAATACTTGGAGATTAACCTGGTTATCCTTAAATTTAAATCCAACCATTCCAGTATTTGACGAGCAATTCAAGTAGAACACTAATGCAAACCAGTGAGAGACATTACTTTTTAGAGGAAAAGTGTGTTGATTGGGTAGGGACACCTATTTTTTTTTATCTAAGTCTCTGAAAAAAACCCCTCAAATTACGGAGTGAAATAACTTTATATGTAAATAAAAGCAAATCAATGCAAAAGTTATTGAATTTATAGCTCGTATGGAGCTATAAGTAAATTAATTGATCCAATGGGTTTTTTTCTTTTCTTTTTTGTGATTTCCTCCAGCCCCCACTCTGCTCTTTCTGTGCAGTTAGTTCTTTCTTCCCCCACAACACACCATCTGCACACCATACTGTGTGTTTACCACCCCAAGGCAAGCCTCCTTCCTCACCATTTATTCCCCCTTTACCCTCATCTACCTCCTCGGCCCGCATAGTCACCACAGTGTTGTTCCCGTTCCATGGGGTTTTCTTTTTTCTCAGTCCCTTCACTCCCCCAGTTCAGCCCCACCAAACCTCCCCCCCTCTCAGCCTGCTCTCTATCTCTGAGTCTGTCTCTATTTTGCTCATTAGTATAGTGTGTTCATTACATTCCACATATGAGTGAACTCATATGGTATTTGGTTCATGGCACTTAGCATAGTACTCTCTAAGTCTATCTATGGTGGCACAAAGGGTAAGATTTCCTTTTTTTAATATCTGAGTAGTATTCCATTGTGTAAATGTACCACAGCTTTTCTATCCACTCCTGTGAGTTTTATATTGACTTGAAATACATTTTTATATATTGACTTCAAATAAAATGATTGCAAAAAATTAAAATAAACATGGATAAAATATTCAATTCTCTGTGTGTGTATATGTATGTATTTATATGTGTATATATACACACATACACATACATATGCATACATATATAATGTGACATCTACACATTTTCTTCTCTTTTTGTATTTTCAGGGATATATATTTCTAAGGTATGTAATATGATTTGGAGAACTACTGTAACTTGTTCAAATAACACCTACTTAATAAAAGAGTAAATTTAATAATTATTGTTACACACATATGTATGAAGAAAGGCCAATAATTGTTACCTGTGGAAAATCAATAAAAACTTCATAATCATTTATAAAACATGTTTTTCAATAAACTTTTTTATACGACAGACATTTTTTATATGCAGTGTGTCATTTTTTGAAGTGATTGAGTGAAATTTAGTACAAAATGAAGAGCATGTTATCAGAAAAGGTAATAGCATACATATTTCCAGTCTTATATTGATCTACCCTATGCTATAAAGTTCTGATTTCTTTAGCGTGGGGTGAGTTGGGTTTTTACATCTAACATCAGTATTAGAAATCTAAATTAAATAAAATTTAGGGCCAATAGAGATTCTGTATTTTCATTAATTTCAAAAGATGTGATTAAAATAGAGGGCAATTTGATAACATTTTTAATCCAATCGATAAAATATTTCAAATGCACACTCATTTTAACAGCTTATTTAAGGTTTGCTCAATTGAATTTAACTTATTTTAAGGTGTTTGGTTTCCATAGTGCTCCTTGTTAACACAGAACCAAAAATGGTTCACTTCTTTGCTGGAACTTAGTGCTACAGTGAATCTGTGTGTATCTGTCAAGTTGTCTTTTCCTTGCTAGAGAGCCTGTCAGAAATAATCATTTCATGGTCTCACATTCACAAAGGTGCAAACCACAGAAACGCCAGCCCTTTGTATGTCATAAGTTGTGCAGATATGAAGTGTTTAATAGAAATGCTATAGACAAGCACATAAGCAACAGCTCCCCCCCACACACACAGTTTTCTTATTGTCAATGTTTTGTTCTGTTTTCTTTTGTCTTATTCAAGAGTAGGCCCTGCAACTTAGAAAATCTGCAGGTTTCAAAAGATGGAGCAAGAATAATTCATTAGTTTACTAAAAATACATTTATGAAATATGAACTTAAATAGAAATTCTTCTACTACGTCAATGGATATTTTGTAAGTAGAATCCCTAACAGAAAGTTATTGAAAACATTTATTTATAAAGACCGCCATGCTCTAGCTTTTTGTTTAATTGAGAGATCTAGCATAGGCTTATTATCTCCATGCATGTCATTAAAGAGGAAATAACAAAAATGCACTTATGATTTAATAAGAAAACACTAAAATATGCATATACTGCAGAAAACAGCTCTTTATGTATTATTGCAGGTCATACATAATTTAATTTAACTATTTAAAGAAGTGATAGAGATTTTAGAGATTAAATACCATTTTATAATATCTAAAGTACAGGTATCCTACAAAACCCCTTTATTACAAAGAACATTTACAAGAATGTTTCAATCATGTACAATAGTTTCCATCTTTTTGTAGCTGCCAGGAAAAAATTATTTTTTTGTCTTTCTTATCTTGATAATACACCTTCCATCAGCATTTAGTAGGGTTTAATTTCAAGGCCAAATAATGTCATTCCCAATATACTCATTCCAAGAAACAGTGATAAAAAATTACAGTGGTGCAACATTCAAATCAGTATGGAAATTATATATTTTCATTGAGAAAAATTCTAATTTCTATGCTAATTTCATCAGATTGCACAACAGATGTTCATTTCGGGTATGGTCTTGATGAGAATTATAAAGAGATCTACCAACAAATTTTATCTCTGCTATTAATTCCTGAAGTATTTGTTAAAACTATAGATACCCAGTTCTTGTAGAGACAGAATTTTATTCTTGGGCTTCAGGGTGGGACCAGAACATTTTTTTCCTATTGTTTAATGATTAACTTCTTTAGCTTTTTATTTATAACAAGATTCTTGATCCTTGATAAGTCTGATGATAATTTATGTGGCAGAATCACTGTTTTAAAAAGAAAAAAGAATAAATCTGCTGGCTTTGCTTTGGAATATCAGATTTTTCCCCCGGGTAATTTCCTTTATTCTAACCCACTGGAGTAGACAAATGCTCCTCCTGATAGCTGAAACTGAAAAAAGAATAGTTTTGTTTTGATTTGTTTTTTAATGTGAAGGACTCAGAACTAGTTTACTTGTTGTATAAGAACTTTATCCAACAATTAGGGTGCTAAGATTCCAAAATTCAGACTCCACTCCAAGTTAGCTCTGCATTTAAATAAACTAGATAATCTTACTAAATCTCATTTTATTTATCATAAGGTAAGAATTATATGGATGCTATCAACTGAGGAGAGAACGAACAGATCAATACATGTTACTGAGTCTAGAGTAATGGGTGGTGTACGTTAATAGGTTTTTTTTTTACCATTACATTTATTTCATCTTTATCAATTGTTATTATTTTAATGTAGGCAATGGAATGCACACTTCTATGAAAAAGGAGTAACAATTTCTTGGCATATTCATAACTTTAAATATCAAAGTAGGGTTAGAGTATTGTCATATAATGAAATGAAAGCAACTTATCCTGATTGGAATAGTTATAGACATCCCGGTCATTTCACACAAAAATAAAATCAAGCAAACACACACACACGCAGATAAGAACAAAAAACTTCTCAGTGAAATAAGCCAGGAAGCGAAAGATAAAGACCATATGATCTCACCTACACGTGGAACTTAATGAACAAAACAAACACGCGAGCAAAAAAGAACCAGAGACACTGAAACAAGGAACAGCCTGACAGCGACCACAGCGGAGGGAGGAGGGGAAAACGGAAAGAAGGGGAAGGGTCGAGTCAAGGAACATGCATACAAAGGGCTCATGGACCAGGGCAATGCGGGGGAATTGAATGTGGGAGAGGGAGGCTGGGCAGGGCAGGGGAGAGCACTGGGGGAAATCGGGGACAATAGTAATTGAACAACAATAAAAATTTTTTTAAATGAAAAAAAAAAAACCCCACCTTTCCTTGGTCATAGATTGCCTTCCCAGTGAGAAAAATGCATGAATAAAATGAGACAAATGTACTTCTATTTTCTTATTCTCAGTTACTATATACAAATTTTCTTGCCAAATTAAGAATTAATTTGTCACAAAACATGTGTAAAAGAGTGAAGAATTTTAGGCAAAAATAATAACAGATTTGGCAGAGACATTGATGAATTGTATGTCTTTTACCTATGAAACAAAATGACCTGTTTAGGGACTTACACCTGAAAAATTTGGTATTGAAATCCAAGTGTCCTAACTCCCAGCCCAAAACTCTGTCTACTACTAAAATCAAAAGAGCAAATTAAAAATTAGCTAATGTGATATACTTTTAATAATAAATTTAAAAGTTTACTTCTAAAAGAAAATCTAGTGAAGTCAAAAATTGAATGTTTTGTATGGGAATTTATACGTTCACTTGTTCACCTAAAAGCTGAATGAAATATCAACGACTAAATACCGGGATCTCTCCAAGATCCAATACTCCTTGAAGATAAATGACTTTTACTGAACACTAAGCATTAAAAACAATGATCAATAAAATGTATCTTTATCATACCCCATTTTCTATACAACATTGATTTGAAATGATGAAGTTAGCTGACAGTATGGACTCTTCAAAAGAAATACTGTTGAGAACATTTAAATAAAAAAATATTAAACTTGAAATTTCCTCTAACTTCACTAAGAATTGATTTGCATTATGACTTTAAATATTTCTGAAAGGTTGTACGTGCGCGTGTGTGTGAATGCTGTGTGAATTAAAATCCACTACACAATTTTTCTCAGGTTTGGACAAAATTTATAAAAGCTTTATAGTTTTGTAATTAAAGGTATAGACATTGGTGATAAACAAGCTAAATTAAATTATGACCCTAATATTTATTAATTTGGTGGCCTTGAATCTTTCATCCCTTAATTTCATCATCTGTAGAATGAGAATGATATTAACCAACTAGCTTCTTGGATTATTTAAAAAATTAAATAATTTAGTATACATATAAATACTTGCTATATTTACTAAGATATTAATATCTGTATATAAGCATTGGTTTTTCATATAATGTTTATAATTTTTATTATGGCATTAAAATTCTTATATATTTCTCAATATGTTAAAATAATATAAGTATAAAATAGAAATAGCAATTAGGCTTATAAAAAGTAAAGTATGTAGATATTTTTGCCTGTTAAATTCTAAATATATTTTTAAAGAAAATATGGCATCCTGATAAAAAATTAACAAATTTGTCTAATAGACACTTATTTTCCTTAAGAATAGGACCACTTTGAAATATATACTCCTGGGAATTTGAATTAAAAGATTTTGAAAAGATATTGCAGCACACACTTAAATTTACCTAATAATGAGTCAGACGGAAAATAAAGTTGTAAAACAAACCAATTTATGAGCAAATAAAGTATACATTTCTGCATTAAGATATTTCTCCTTAGTCTCAAAAGACTAAAGACAAACTAAATTATGATTGCCTCTTTGCACAAGACACAGAGAAAAATGGGTAGGTGGATAGGGAAATCAATACTCTTTGGAGAATCTGTTATTGGATATTTAGAATGCTCTGGTTGAATACAGGTTGTTTCATTTGTAACGTTTATGATTCTTCTCCTATTTCTTTGGATGCTACTTACTCAGATTCTTCTTTGTATATCATTTATTAAAGTGTTTTTGGATGATCCACACTATCTTAAGGTACTTTCAGAGGTTGATGTGGGGTATTAACATCAATCATCTCCCACCTGTGTTAGTAATGTACACTTCACCATGAGGCCTATTTCTTCACTGCATGCCCAGCCAGGTGTACTATGCACAGTTTGTACTCTTGGAACTATGCGAAGTAAGGACACTTCTTAAATTGGAAAAACATTTACTTCTTACAAGTATAATGAAATATAATTATTTCACGTATGACCAGGGCGTGAAGAATCTGGTATAACATTTTGACTCCTACTGTCTCATTTTTTGAAATTTTTCTCTTTAGTTCTTATACTTATTCCTAACATGAAATTATGCATTTATAGAGTGCTATTGTGAAAACAGAACAATTTAAAGCATTTGAACAATGTAAAAGCTTTAAAATTCTGATTTAAAAGTCAAAATTCATGACCTTAAATGGCTTATATTCACTTTCGGTTTCATCTCAGGAATATATAGAGTTTAAAAAAAGAAGCATTACTCCTCACTCGCTACCCGCCAAAATCCAGACAAAACAGGTCAGTGACTTTGCTGGAACCAGTCACACAGCTGACATTTCAGAGGAACCAAACAAGCCCAAAACTAAAGAGACATAGACCCCTGTAGAAAAATATAGGAAGCAAAGGCTTTATTAGAGGGACAAAGGGGACAGGGTGCTGGTGGGAAGAACCCTGCTGGCATAGCTGACGAGCGCCAGAGGCCAAGGACAGGGCGGCAAGAGTGGGTGAAGCCCCTCATGGCTACGGATACAGGTACTCCTTCTTGCTGGCCTTTTCTCCATGAACCCCAACGGAAGCTCACAGAAAAAGAAGGGACCCTGAGAAAATGGCCTGGGGTAGGAGGTCGGCTGCTGTTGTGGTCGGGGCAGAAACTGCCTAAGAACCATTCTCCAGTATTAACGGTGAGGAAAGAAGGCTTTAGCATGTGTGGAGATGAGTAACAAAACTCTCACCAGTGAGACAACATTTGAGACACTGGGAACAATCATTACAGACAAGAAAAGAAGAGGCTTTCTATCTCTGAGGGGTATGTATGAATCTGAAAAATATCCATAAGAGCTCTTTAACTCAGAAATCTATCATATCAACAGAAGGATTAATTAAGAATGCCACAGTAACTATTATTAAGAGAATTTTATATGTATGTAGAGATTGATAGGAGATAGATGATAGATAAGTGATAGATTAGGTGATAGATAGATAGAGAGAATTTTAGGATTCTGTAATAAACCTCCAGTTTCTCATCACTTAAAGTAAGTCACAATGCTTACTATGGTTAATGCATAGTCTTGGAGAAAAAAATGTCTGGCTTATTAAAGAACTATATTTTCCTTATTTGTACTGTCCAAATCTGTAATATTCTGAATTAATTAATGTATGGTCATCTATACTGATGCCAGCTGACCTTGTCAACAACTTGGATCAAGACCTTTATTGCATATTGAGGTAAAGCTTAATTTAGCTTATCATTTAACTTATGGCAAAAGTTCCTTTAAATTCAGCGCCTTCTTTAACTCTCTTACTGCTAAACAGGGTCCTTTCCAATGGGCACTATAAAACACTACCTTCCTATTTATTAACTGAGAAATATTTCTCTCTCTTTTTACAAGGTATCACTGCTCATCTGCAGTCTTTTTGCTGAAAGATCTTTATGTTCTTCCCCGAGTCAGTGTCCTCTCTTGCATCCCCAAAGGAGAGGATAATTTATGCTTACTTTCACGGAAGAGATTCGGTTAGCAGAATTATGGATGTTATGTCATTTCCCTGTAGCACTATTAAACCAAACGTTCCTGCAGACGTTTAGCAGATGATCCCTTTTAACTTCTCAGTACACATCCTCAAATTAATTATGGGATCAGATTTCCATGACATTACTCTTATTTATTCCAAATATAACATACTGTTAATTCTTTCAATAAATTTTATCAATGTGCCCTACTAAAACGTTTCTTTTTATCTAAATTTATAACAGTATGGAGGGCATAAAAACATGTTCATATAAATTTAATGTGGGGTTGGACACGCAAGCGCCTTTCATGTAGAGAACAGGCAGGTTGGAAAAATGATACATGTTCTCACATTTCTTCCTGGAATTCTACAGAAACATGAGTATGGCCACCTTTCATCTGGATGTCTCATTTTCTGATAAAAACCTATGTAGGCCACTGATTGTCTAAGACATGGTTTTAGGAAAGAACATTTATATAAACAAATTAACAGGGGAGGGCTCATTTTCTTTCCTACTCATGGGTTTAACCAGAAATGGGAGAATTTAGTCAAAGGACAATCCATGCATGTACCCGCCAGGGTTTCATTTGCTCAAAATTTGTGGGATCTTAATTGGATTCATTTCCCAACCATTTTACCAATTTCTATAACAACATACTTCTTAACAACCAAAGTTGATAAAATTGCGTCAATAGATAAAATATTATGAATACTTTTTTAAAAATCTACTTATTTTTCTGATTCTGTGGACATGAAATAATTATGATGTAATTTCTTGTGGGTGTGAATGCCATATTACCATAACATATGTAATTTTTATCATGTAACTATGATTCAAGATCAGGACACTCTCACACATTCTCTGAGAAATTGTCTTCAAGAGGAAGAGAAAGGGATTTTTTAAATTACTGTTTTTACCTTTATTTTTATTTTTGATTGTGTTCAAGTCCAGTTGTCTACATTTTCCTGCCACTACTTTCCCATGCCCCATCCAACCCCACCGCCCACCCTCAGTGGAAGGCAGACATGTCTTCTCTAGATTCTGTTAATAAGAAATCTGACATTTGTTGCATGTAAAAAGCATGATGTAGTTCAGTATTGATTTATTATCTCCATTAAGTAATGTCCTACCTTGGAGCAGTCAAACCCTGCCTTTTCCACAGTTACATTCAGCTGAGTCAAAAATCAGAATTTCACAGTTACTTCTACCAATACCATACCTGGGAAGGGTAATTAAATTTTCCAAATGTCATGGTGTGTGGGTGGGGGTGTGTATGTGTATTTTTTTAATTATGTCTTTGAATATTCTTTTAGTTTTCATTTCAGGCTAGTTCATTTCCATTGCCGGGGGGGCGGGGAACTGATGTGCTCAGAATGAGCCAACGCAACAAATTGTACTGACCCCTCCTGGTTCATAAAATATTTACCACATCTCAAAATGTCAAAACATTTTAGCCTAGTGTTCTCCAGAACTACAATTTAACACGCCACCAGAAGTAAGGAATTAGTTCCCTTCTTGAGGCAGAGGAAGAAAACAAACTGATAGTTTTAAATGTATGTATTTTAAAATGCATGAAATCAAATTTCACTCACATTTTCTGCTATATTATGTAATGTCTTTTAGATTAATAAAAAATATATCTGACACACTTCTTATTCATGACAAGTAAACTTAGTCAAAATGTTAAGCTCTGCTAAAGAGACGCCGCTTTAATTTGTAACAATTCCATATCTTGCATTTAATAATTCCCTCCACATCCAGAAGGCCATGTGCAGTGATTATATGCTACAGTAGGGAATAAACTTTTCTTTCACTCCACTAGCATTTTATATATATTTTTTACCTTTAACCCACTTAGTTATAATAGGCTTAAAGGAAGAATGGCTCCTCTGGTATCAAAAGTCAGCGAAGCAGCTAACACAGAATTTCATAAGGTTTTCCTGGCGGGCAGAGCAGTGATAGTTGCATAAGTGGAAGCACTGGTGGGTGCACTTGGCCTTTATCACTAATTCCAGTGCACAGTTCTCTCTGGTGCATGACCAGTTTTTATAATCAGGAGACAACAGAGAAGCTGCATAATGATGATTTTAATGATCATTTTAGGAGAGTGAAGCTTTTCTGGTTACTATTTTAATTTTTAATGAAGAAGCATAAATGATAGTGTATACCTCTAGAAATATGTTTTAAGTGCTGGTTTCAGAACTCTCTAATGAGTAAATTAAGCAATATTTTGGTGTTATAGAAAACACGTGCAGAATACTTTTCCAGAGACGTCTTCAGAATTAAGAAGAGTATTTTATAGAAGATAAATGATAATTTTTTTAATACCAGGAATAAAATTTAATCAAAATGTGACTTTAAGTGTATTTTTGAATATTATATTTGATGCATATTATGTATTTTTGTGGTTAATAAAAATAGTCTTTACATACATCAGATATCTTAACTTTAAAAATAAATTCAATAATATGCTCATAATACATATTTATAAGCCTATAATTGTTAAAATTATCATTTAAGAAAATGATTTATTCCAATGTGCCACCATATGAATTTTTGAAAAGATTTATTTCAGCAATAAAAATAGATATTGATTTTAGATTACACATTTAAAGTCATTATAAAATCCGAACACACACGTTGGCATGAGAATATATTCCTTCAACTACCTTTCTATTTTGAATGAAAAATTCATCTTTTTCAAACTAACATTTTCATGAGTAAGTTTTTAAAGTTATTTTCACTGAGTCAGTATGTGTCAATCGATAGCTGATTGAAATCCATCCCCGATTCTCATAATTCTCACTTATAGTTAGACTCGTGGGTATTACTTAGAGATCCATCAAAAATTAGCCAAATTATCCAGAGTGACATATGTGATTTTAGTCTCAGTCACTTATTCCTTAATCAGTGGTGTAGGGATATATGAACTACAAACGCTTTTCCTGCTCTCCAGTGTTCTACTTGGGTCATTCTTCATGTCTGTGAAAGCCCTGTTGTAATAAAATTGAAAATAATTATGATTCCAAAAGCATAGCTACATTCTACAGTTTGTCATTTTCTTTTGAAATTTCATGTTAGTATTCAAGACTTGAAACAGACAATGCATCTAACCTAAATAAAAAGAAAGTTAGTTAATAATTTAGTTAATAATAAGAACTTATTTTCAAAAACAAAAGACAAACCTGAAGTTAAATGTTATTTAAAAGAGATTCCATGACCTCTCTTCCTACAACTACATGAACTCACATGTACACACATGACATGTTTATAATCATATGCCCCCACATAACATAGCTTCTGAGCCTATGTCCCACTGTAAATTTTACTCTGTGACTAGGGATATAGGCCTTAATTGCAAAGGCATTTTCTTTTTATTTTTGCCCTTTATTTATTTTACTTTATTTTTTTTTTTTTATGGAGAAAGAATCATCTTTTCAACAAATGGTGTTGGAACAATTAGATATAAACATAAAAAAAATTAGCATTCACCTAAATCTCATACTATATACAAAATTAAACCAAAATGGATCGTAGCTCTAAGTATAAAATGTAAAACCATAAAACTTTTAGTTGAAAATAAGAAAGAATATTCATGACTTGAGGTTAGGCAAGGAGTTCTTAGATAGAACACAGAAAGCGTTATCTAGAAAAGAAATAGCTGATAAGCTGGACCTCATCAAAATTAAAAACTTTTGCATGGCAAAAGACACTGTTAAAGGAGTGAAAAGATAAGATCTTGTCATTATTCAAAATTTGCTGATCCACTTACATAGGTGCCCATTTATTTTCTTTTGTTCTTTTTTTCCTTTTCTTTTTTTTTATTCAAATACATTTGTCTCTATTTTCCTGCCACCACTTTCCCCTGCTCCACCACCCCCGCCTTAATCCTTCCGCCCTTTGGCTTTGTCCTTTATTTTTTTTTAATTTATCTTATAGTTCTTTAAGATTTAAAAACATCAAGTGGCCATGTTGTAGGGGCTGGAGAAAAGAAAGCACATTTGTTTTATTAACCTCAGGAAACTTAGAATCTCTATACCTCTTTCTGCAAACACTACACAAAGCACTAAGGGCCAATTTTTGGTATCAGAAACTCCTACTACACTATATATTTGTAAATGTACATGTTTATTCCTTGAGTCTATTCCTTTGCTCATTCTCCTTTGATGTTTTCCTCATTGCTATGCATTATTTTGTTTAATTTAATAATATAATCAAAATAGTACATGTGACATGATTTTTAAATAAAAATTCCGCAGAACAGTTTAATTATGAAAATTAAGAAGTTTCATTAAAACATTATAATATTAGGATTAATGGAAAATAAACTCATAATTTCATAACAAATAATATAAAAGAATGAATATATGCAAAGACACACATATATGGACAGCTGTTTGCTGAAAAGTCACTAAGCAAAAACAATTTCTAGTAGCAGTCGTTAGTCCAATTCTTCTATTGTTATTAAATGATGTCCAAGAAAAAGAAAACACAAACAAAAACAAGCCAGCCAGACCTGAGAGGAACTACTGATTCCAAGTTAGGTACAGGATACACACAGTAGATAAGATTTTTTTGTTGTGACAAAAAAGGATAAGGAAGCTTTTAAAAATAATTTGATTTTATCAGAAAGGCATAGGAAACAATATAAAAGGGAGACCATTGAACCTCAAGAAATCCCTCTCTAATTAAACTGATTAAAACTCATTTAATATATTTACAAAAGTAAGTTCTTAATGTTATGATAGAGGAACAGACAAATGAATTCGATACATTTGTATGCAATTACTTTTCTGTGAAAAATAATTAGAAATGTACCCCATGATGTCTATGTAAATTATATTTCAAATTAACTGTATACCCATCTACTTATCAGAGAAAAAACTTCATTACAGAATAATTGTAATTAATGATTTTGCAAGCAAATGTTGTATTAGAATATCGATTCCAGACAAGAGCATCTGTGAATTAAATCGTTAGACTCACAGGAGTCGAAAGTTAATGCAGGCGTGAGGCCGATATTGCCTAAGCTCTCATTCAGTCACAACCGAATACTATTTGTGCTCTGGGATCCAATGTACTATGAAGTTCACAGAGCTATGTATGAATATCCTAGGGAAACATACACACACACACACACACACACAATTAGATCTCATTAAGCTTCTGGAATGAATATCTTGTTTACTGGAAAGGCAAATGCAGGAGAACAAGTGAAGTGGAGACACAAGCAGAAGAAGAGACGGACCCAGAAGGAGGCTTTCCCCAGGGCAAACGAGGCCGTGTTTTCGCCAAGTGGAGGGCATTCTAAAGCTACAAATAGAGACGGTTTTTGTTTAGGAGAGACTTACAAAGATAGCACACGTAGCTGAAACATGAATGTAAACTAGATATGATAAGGTACACAATTTATTGTTAATTTGAGGTACTTCAATGGCATTGTGTTTTGAAATAGCAAATTCCAAATTGTTCATTGATACAAGCTGGCTGGAATGAAATAAAAATGTCTAGGACTTGATTTAAAATATGGGGGCAAAGAGATGATAAAGTTTATAAGTGAGCAGATGGAAATATATATGAATGACATGGGGACATGTTTCTAATATATTTGAAAATGTACATTATAAGGTTCTAAAAAATACAGTTTCCCAAATATGACACACTAATTAATAGAAAGTGCACATGTCCCCTATAACCACCAACATACCTGAATTCTAGGTACCAGTCTTCCCACAGAGAAAACAATTGGCTTCGACTATTTTCCTGTTGAGTTCTATAAAACATTAAAGTAACATATAATTTCAGTGTTGTACAAAATCTTCCACAGAACAAATTAAAGATGCTAGTAAAGAATAAACCAGAATACATATAATTTTATTTATTCTTATGACATACTCAGTAATTGGAGAATAAATTTAGAAACATTCTCTTTTAAAGAAAAAATGATTGGTAGTACTACCTGCCAAGTAAAGACAGTTATAAAATAGGAGAACTGTACTGAGTTGGTTCAGCTATTTAGTAGCGATATAAAATTGGAGTAAATCAAAGCCTCCGTAAGTCATCTGGAAAAATCCGCCACTCATGTGAAATTAAGTTAATAAACTTTCTACTCCAAGGAAGAAAACCAGCTTGACAAATGGAGGAGGGTGGGTAGGGAAGAGCATTCGCAGGGTTTTAGGAACTGGAATGGGGAATTTTAAGGTAGATTCTGCAAGACAAGAAGCTAGTTGGTTTTGGGCTGAGCTAACTTAAAAACCATCGCACTGGGCAGGTGGGCAGGGTGAGGGGAGACTCTTGGAGAGAGTGTGGGTGACTGACATGTTTGTCAGAAAAGTCCAGACAAGAAAAATGATTGCTTTTGGTAGGTGAGTTATTTTCACTATTTTAAACTAACCTTCCTGGAACAAATATTAGTTGAAATAATCAGCAAATTTATTGTTACAGGATCTCATGATTATTTAATGGGGGGAGGCAAGAAATTCCTTTTAGGTCTTACCCGAAATCTTAATTTTCTTAACTGTAATGAATATGTAAATGGTTGATTGTACTTTTTTTTTCTTTTTAAACCATATATAATATGCTAGGGATTGTTGAAGATTTTAACAAATTAATTGTTAGTTTATTTTTAAATTATGAGTCTCTTCAGATACTGCGGCGTGGAAGGTCATTAATTTGGTAGCGGTCATTCTCTTCTGTAAATATATGGGGAAGACACAGCCTAAATCTGATATTCAGACAGACGTCAGAATATGTTTCTTAGCCCAGCACAGCTGATTTACAATCTTTTTAAGTACTGCTTTTTCTAAGACTCATAAATTTCCTGACTAAAAATTTCATAACACATATCTTCAATCTCATTCTTAATAAACTGTTAATAACAGCTATTTATATGATTGTAGAATATACCTACCAAACAGTAACTGTTGTAAGCTGCATAAACAAACAAAAAGTTTATTCTGGCTAATGAAAATGGCTTTGGACTTTATTTTATCTTATTTTTGTTTGAAGGCAATAGAGACTGGGTTACCTTTTTATAAAACATAAATAACATTTACTTGAAATTTATGTATCCTTTGTGAAAATAGTGCACTTTCAGTTAACCGACTGCCAGAACACAGGTTTTAGGAGATGATTATCTTCATGTTCCTATAGGAAGGAGCTTCTGTTTAGAAAGACAAAGATATAATTTAATAAAAGAGACTTTGTCCTGGTACTTATAAAACCTGACCTTCTATCTACTTTCTAATCATATGCTAAATTTCATAAGGTAATTAACCTCTTTGATCTGTGGAGTAAATACATTGTGTTATAAATAGCAGTACTTTATGGTGATCCAAACGAGCAGCTGACCTATGAGACATACATTGCCTTTTCATATGAAAATTTAGGGCATATGGGAAGGATTATAATGCAATATGTTTTGCTCTACCAAATGTACTGTGTGCTATTCATTTTGATATGAATAATAAACCTTTTCTTAGTTTCAAACAATGCCTTGTGGGATACAGTCTATGATCCTTATGTAAAATATCTTGCAGATGCTTTATTCCTTTAACATTTGCAAAATTTGTGTTCTGCCCTCATGAGTCTCCAGTTTTGTTTAAGGCCGGAGAGGGTAAATGTTGGTGCAAACTAATTAACATCAAAAAATACCAAGTTGATCAGAGAGTAATTCAAAAGCAAATACTCACGGTCTCGTTAGAGTTACCTAGATTTTACTTTAATGCTCAATAGATCAAAAACATATTCTGCAAGTATGTGTTCATCTTGGTTTTATTACAATTAATACAATCCTTTTATTTTATTTCTTAAAAATTCTCATATTTAATTAATTAATTTGATATATTGCCTTTCACAATTTGAAAATGTTTTCCAGTTTTTTAGGTAAAAAGGAAACACTCTATTATTGAAATGTTTGAAATACAAGTAACTATTAGGAGTTATGTATTTTCATTACATAAATTTTATTAATACCACCTTGAAAGAAGACAAGGCAAAGCAATCTTTTTATGTAAATATCAGTTAGAACAGCATCCCCTTGATTTTTTTGCGTCCTTTGAGTGTTTTTTTTGGCACTGAAAAAAAACCCAAATATTTTTAATTCCACGTGTCACCAAGAAGCAATGTCATTTAAAAATCAAGCTGCCCCAGCTGGCGTGGCTCAGTGGATTGAACACTGACCAGAGAACAAAGAGGTCACCAGGTCAATTCCCATCCACGGCACATGCCTGGGTTGCAGGCCAGGTCCCCAGTTGGGCGCGGGCCAGAGGCAACAGAGCGATGTATGTCTCACACTGTAATGCTTCTCTCCCTCTCTTTTCCCTTTCTCTCCCCTATCCCTAAAAATAAATAAATAAAATATTTAAAAATCAAGCTAAAATACATTACTGTATTGTTTTTCACTTATATCCACAATTATTTTTCTTGATGGGCAGCAGAGAGTTGAGTGTTTTGAGTGGCACTTTGTTTTATGGAACAGTAAAGAGCTGTGAAGTCCTGGAATTCAGAATTTGAATGCTTATTCTATCAGTTACTACCTACATAAAGTTCAGATATTATTTAATATTCCTAAATCTCAGTGACCTCATCTAAAAAAATGTACATCATTTCTGCCTTAATGAATTTTTTATGTTTAATTATAAAATTTAGGTAAAATGGCTAATGTATTACTTAGTAAATTATAATTACTGAATATTACTAAAGACTAGAAATAACATATTTCATTTATGCACACTTCAGTTTTTATGGAAAAATCGGCAAATAAAATAAAGGAAGTTTGTAAAGAAATGAAAACAAAGTATTTTATTATTTTAGCAGCACTGGGGACATATGATTCTGTCTCCTTCCCTTCGTACCCAGCATATCGTAATCAGTTTAAATATAGTATATATGCAATTTATAGACTTTGAAATTTTAATTTATATCAGAGACATTTCTCTGTGCTTAGACATGTTGTATTTTTCACGATTCCATCATATTATTTAGATGGGGGAATGAAAATTCCATGTATATAATTTGAGAAGAGTGGATTGTACTCAGGTGTTTAACCCCCTCATCTCAAAAACACTCAATGCGCGCAGACGCGTGCACACACATGCGCACACACACACAAATGACCACAAGATTATAAAGGGGTTGAATCAGAAGAAACCTGAATATGCATCATCTGAAAAATTCCTACTGGACATACAAAAGATATGCTACTGATGGAGCTGTCATATATTAAGAAGTAATATGGAAATAAAAATCAAGATCCTGCAACTCCTTAATTTAGAAGACCAAGAGTTACAGAAGCAGCAAGAACATTGGAGAGGCAGAAGTACCTCAGTTGGGAGTGCTTTTAATAGGATGAAGCCATAGATTTCCAAAGGGAGTCTGTCACTTGAAATCTACACACAAGTGTAGACATATTGGCAAAAGAATCTTTTTAATTTCAGAAAGCCCCATTGACCTGAATTGGCCCACATACTCTGAACTTACCTTGAACTAACAGAACACTTTCCTGACTGGCAGTTGTTTCCAGTGATATGGTGGGATCTTGACATGCTGGTGCATATCTTTGCAAAAGAACAAAGTATCGCCATAGCACTGAGGCTAGACCTAGTCACATAATATACCTGCCCAAACAGAAAATTGAATTTAGATATACAGTCCTTACCACACTAGATTCGGCAAGCACAGAAAAGTAATCAGGCAGAAATAAAGTTTCAATACACCTCTTATATCACCTTATATGCAGAATCACAGAAATCGTAATATTCATATCATTTGGTGTTTCAGCTGAAAATATGAATTTGTCACAAATTAATAATGGGAGCAAGCAAAAAGAGTTCATGTATAATTCACATATAAACATCTGACAAAGAAAGACTTCTGAATTTAATGACAAACATAAGGAGACAACATGGGCCCTATAAAAATATGAAATAAATTAAGTAAACTATATTTTGAAGTATGTCTGTATTACATAGATTCAAAAAGCATAATCACATTATCTTTTTCATTATTTGTGATTATTAAATTTTAGATTTCTCCAATAATTTTAGAAATTTTTGACACAATATATTTTAAAAAATAACTTAGAAGATTTAAGCTAAATATATGTGTATAAATATATGTGTGTTTATCACATATTTATATTTTATATGGGTTTCCAAAAGTTCTTATGGAATAAAAAGTGATCTCAGCTAATTTTTCATATACATTATATGCTCATATGCTCTCATAAACAGTGCTTCATTTAATAAATATTTTTGTGTGCAAGTAATGCATAGTTCAAGATGGCTTTTGAGTGTTTTAAGATAAAAGTCCAGAACTGGGAAGGGAAATTTTATTTTTCTCAAAAAAAGGAATTTTGACATGAGAATACATATTTGAGATATTTTTAAGAAGTTGGTATATCTCACACTTCCCTATAATTCATCCACATGTACCATCAAAATTTGCACCTTTAGTGACTGTTATTATTTTCCTGGGGTTGTCCTGACAAAGTATCACTAAGTGGTGGCTTAAAAAATAAGAATTTACTCTCTCATCGTTAGTAGCTCCAGTCTGAAATCAAAGTATTAGCATGGTTGATTCTTTCTGAGTCCTCTGAAAAATCAAAGGCAACGTCATATATAACTGTACACATAAATACAAGTAACTTCAAATATTACAAAAGTGTTATTAATCTGGGAATTGTATAACAAAAATCTAAAAGGTAAAAATATTTGTTGTTTACATGTACTTTAATTAGAATGGAAAAGATTGTGGATTTGTCATTGTAAATTACCAGGATACCACACTTACATTTTTGCAGATTCTGTTAGAGTTCCTGACTTAAAATTCAATTGAAGAAGCAAACTATTTCATTATAATAATGTGAACTGAGTTTGACATTGAACATTTTTGTTTTAACAAATTCAAAAAGATTTATTTCATGAAGTTTCCATAATTTCCTATATATAGTCAAACATCACCTAGCAGGAAGTTGCTCTTAACTGCCTTGTAAGTCCTTTCTGTAAAAGTTCTAAAGACCGCATTTTAATGGAAATATCTTGTTTCATATTATTTTAGTATATTTGTTAACATTAACTGAAATTCAAAAATTTAGGTGTATTAGAACTAGAGAGATTTAGTGATGCTTTGAACGCAACATTGTAAAAATTTATATTTTATAAAGAAAAGGCTTACCAAATACCTAGCTGAATTTATTGATTATATATTATTGTTGAGTATACTTGATAACTTTGTTGATATAATTCCAAACCTTAATGGACATTAAAAATAATGGTTGAGCTACTAAAAACCCTATTAGAGTAATTTGGTCTAAAAAGCACTTTATTGGAGTTCATGACCAAATGAACCACAAAATTATTGAAAGCACTTGTCAATTACCAAAATAGAGTAATCTTTATAAATACCAAAATAATGAGTATGGCCTTCAAGTACATGGCATCTAGGGCACGCCCAACAATAGAAAGTGAAGTAAACAAATTAAGCAACACTTTCGCTCAGCGAGACCTTGCACCTTCTTCTGCTGAGATCACAATCACACCGGCTCCCAGGGCCCGCTAGTTTATTCACTGCGTACGAGGCACGTCTCTTTCACCATGAAGAAAAGATCATATTTTAATGGAGTTAGGAGCAGTATTTTACAGAGATAGTAACAGAAGTTCAGTATATTAGTTATAGTAATTTATATTAAAAATATATTAGTTTACCTTATGGTTAATGGAGAGTTTCAGGTTTTTTCTCTCTCTTTTTGGAACAATTATAATAAATGGGGCCTTCTTTGAAAAATGTCCATTTTATTGTACTTGAATACTTTATTACAATAGAATTCTGAACAGCTTTGGTTTATGATAATCTCTTTCCTTGTATTTTCCACTCCTTTATGATTTCTATTTTTGTGTATTCCTATTCTTATTTATTTCATGATTAATACCATCAAATAATTAACTGTTTACTCATTTTTTAAAAGGAGAGCCTCTAGATTAATCAATTTTTATTTTATTTTTTCAAACATATTAATTCTGCCTTTGTCCTGATTTGTTTTTTCTCTCTGCTTTGTTTTTCAAAATTTTTCATATTTCTTAAGTTGTTTGTTTACATTTTTCTGGATTAAAAATGAAAGCATTTACACGATACTCTATGTCTGGTGCCTCCTTTTGCCACAGATAGTTTCAATGAGACATGTAAAAGCGAGACCACTTGAGGCAATATTATGATTTAGGAAACAGGCTTAACTTGTATCATGTAACAGTCCAAGATGAAAAATAGCATTAATCATTAACACTGGCACGATTTTAGTATTTGGGGTATGCCCGTGAGAAAAACGCTGTCCCGTGCTTTACTTATCGATGACATATCTAAGGCATAGATAATGTTAATATCCTGCCCAAGATCACGTGTTATGAAACAGCAAAACTTCACTTTCCACCCAGTGTGATGGTTAGTCTTCTGTGTCAACTTGGCTAGGGTGTGGTGCCTGGTTGTTTGGCCAAACACTAGCCGTGGCAGTCAAGCATTTGGAAGAGCTCCCCCTTGACCCCTAAGAATGCTCCAGGCCAGAGGGCAGCATACAGGCATGTCCGTGTGGTCATGTAAAGACGGCCACTCCTGGTGCGGAGCGCTTTGCTACAGAACGCGAACCTGTGGAGCCGGATGGGTGGTGTCGACCGTTCTGTGTGTAGCTGACTTGGCAGTTCTGAATCAACTGTCTGCTCAGCCACGGGAGGAAGAAAAGGAGCCGTGAGCGCGATCACATCTGTCACCGATCAGCGTTCAAGTGGAAAATGTATGGTACAGTGGGATAACATTGTGATTTTATGTTTTTTTAAAATCAGACAGATATTTCTTGAAATCCCAGAAGTTCAATGTATGAGCCATGTGATTTAAACTCTTTTGATAAAAAGTTTTAAAATTGAGTTCATAATGCTATTAGATGCATTAATGTTATTAGATACATTTTCTAAAAAATATATATTAGTACAACGGTTGCATACAGCAAGAACTACATAGTATACAGAGAAAATCTTCTATATTTAGTAACATTTAACTTTTCAAGCCCCCTCCCAATTTTAAAAATTAATTTGAAGAAATAGGCTTTCCATGTTCTCTTAAAATAACAAAAAAAGATAAAATTTTATTTTATTTATTATTTTATATTTATTGTTTTATTTCATAATAAGTGAAAGCTATCAGAAACCAAATTTTTCTTGATATCAATTAAGTTATGACAGAAAACAAGGATTCTGTGATTGTTTATTTCATTTGCTCTTTATATGGAAACTGGGCTTACATAGAATTCTTGATATTCCTATATTTTTCTTGTTATTCTTTAGCCTCTTTTCTGTAATGGGATGTTCTTCAGATATAAGACAATTTAGAAAGTTTCCCTAATTTACAAACTAAAAAGATAAGTAATTATAATTTTGAAACCTCTTATTTCAGTTATGATTAAAATTAACAAGTGAATGAGATTTCTGATCATTTTATTACTATAAAACAGAACTTTAAAAAACCCATAATTAGTTAATGATTTGGTTCATTCACTTAAAGTTAAAAAAGACTCACAGTGAACATAAATATTTTTGAATATGAATACATTTAATGTAAGGGTCTTGAGTTTTTAAGAAAATAAGAATATGAAAGAAATAATGTCAACCTCTCTGATCAAAGTCTGGAATAATTGCATTTTGTGTATATAAAAAATTAATAAAAATAGTTGAGTAAACAATCCTGAAGGCCAACATGCCATCAAGGCCAAGATTATCTGATGATCAATAAAAGATAAAAGCTGTCACCATGATGGACTGTGTTTGCTAAAGATCTTCAAGAACCCAAGGCTATTCAGATGCAATTTTTAAAAATAGATTAGGAAGAAATACACACTCTAATGGTAATTTGGAAAAAATCTCACAGAAGTGTTTTCTCTCCATCCTATTTTTTTCCCAATTCATTCTATGTTTATTAAGAAATGAAATATGTTATATGGTAAGTAACTTCTGTTTTAAATATTTTTTTGCTAAAAATGAGTATTTTTAAAAATCACCAAAATGTAGAGGTCAAATGGTGTGCCCTGAATGTATTTACCACATATATATTTAGAAAATATTTTGAGAAAAATGGTATTAAATGAGACCAGGTATTTAATTTAATTTTTTTAATTCACTAAAGTTTAAATTTAAAATATCAGTTACACTGTATAAAATGTCATTATTTTTACATAAAATTGTGTATTCCAAGTAGGAACAAGATATGCATTAAAAAAATGTTGGCCTGTATTTAAAGCTAAATAAGCCGATGAACAAATGTGCCACCATAGAAAAAGTAATGAACAGTGGTCCTTAGGATTTAGCTATAAATTTTAAAATAGTAAAAAAACTTTATATTTATATATATATAATTCTTCTACCTTTCTATTTTTATTATATGTTGTTAATCTTGGCTTTGCTTATATGTATGTTCTAATATGACACTTTGATTTGTTTTTAATAAGACTAATATCACTTTCTTTGGCTTAAAAATATACTGGCTTTTACCACAAATAACTTCACAATTCATGTGTACATGTCAAAATTCTAATACAAATAACTTGTATTTTTTTTAAAGTGAATAGAATATTTTAATCCATGAAAACGATTCTTTTATTTGCCCCTATTATTTATTTACCTTAAAGAAGAGTGTGTCTTTTCTGAAAATTTACACATTAGAAGATTTCTGGATTGAACCCTAAGGGAATGCTTTACTCTGCAATTACTCTTGTTTATCATCCCTTTGATTTTATTTAACGTATTATCTGACAACAAGAAAAGATCCATGACCTTAATCTTGCTGATCCTCAAATATCCATTAAGTAAATGCCTAATTTAACAAATGAGTCTTCTGCTTTGCCCTAAAACCAGAAAACTCATTTTTCCTAAAACTAATCAATGAAACAAGTTTAGAGAATCAGATTTTCCTTTTTGAGGGGGAAGAGACTTAACAAAAATTTTAAAAAAACCCAAAACATTACTTAAGGCCAGTGGTTAATCATGAGAATCACATTTTAAAACTATGACTTAGTTTTAAATTGCCATAAACATGCTGAGTGATAGTGGAGCATTAGCACATTTGGCGAGCCACCACTACTGCCTGAACTTAATTTTTGTTTTTGGGAAATTAACAAACTAGCAGATGATACAATAGTGTTATAACAATTCCAGTAGCTTACAACGGCATCTGATATTTTGTACATTTTTCATAAATGTCTATTACATGTTATATGACATATCACCTTGAAATTACATGTGTGATGCATGCTTGATAAAAATGTTCTTGTTCCTACCTTGTTAATTAAAAAAAAAGATACAGAAATTTTGTTCTGCTTATATTCTGAATAAGATCACATTTCAATTTGTTTTTATTTGTCTAAGAAAACAGTGACTTCAGTGTTTTATATATAACCTAATTTTCTGGAGATTTAAATTTAAACCACAACAACGAATCTTTGGAACACAATGGTAAAGAGCACACCTGAAATATCATTAACACAGGAAAGTGATCAAGCCATAATTCCATTTATAAAATTTATAGTTTTATTAAAGATTATAAATATATACACATTCCTATTAAATAAGCAAAATCATAGTTTCACTTGAGAATTAAGAACAAATTTTCTAGAAGTAGAAATGCATAAGCTAAAATAGTACTTTCTAATAACTTATGTAACCTGTATTATTTCAGTAACCATTTCTAAACCTTATTCTTCTCATTGAGCCCTTTCCTATGTTGATTAGGTATCACTGTTGCTCCACCAATGAAGAATGAGAGGGCCATTTATTTACTGATACACTTTGAAAATCAAAAAAGAAAATCAATCTTGTTGAACTTCACTAAATATTAAAAATAATCAGGGACCAGATCTGCTGGAGAAAGCAGGGTCAGGGATACAGTGGGTCTTGTGGAGGTTCAGACTGAAAATTTGTCCCTGATCTTAAGCAGCTCCATGGTACCTGTGAACTTAGCTACTAAATATAATAATATTGAATATAATAAGACTAAAAATAATAGTTATATCAAACTATAACAACAAATGATAATATTCATGGATTTCTACGATGGGGCTTTATCTTTACAAAGCTCTTTCTCTGATTTTAGATTCCTCTCTGCCAAATCAAAACAAAACAACAACTACAACGGCAAGAACCATTCACTTTCCTTTTGAATTTCATGTTGACACTGGAAGAAGCTCAAACTGAGCTCTTTCTTCCAGTGAAGTTTCCACTGTCCTTCTTGGGCAGGAATCTCGCAACGCAGCACTAATAAAGCATTACCAACATATGGACTGACTGGTTAGGTCGCTTCTCTTGCTAATCCACTGTGAGGATAATGAAAGGGTGCTGCGAGGAGCGCTCCGGTGGAGCTTGGGGCTCCTGGATCTGAGGGTCCCTGTCCCGAGCAAGCTGAGGAGGGAGCGGGCTCTGAATCCCAGAGCCCGTCCCGGGGTTGTCACAGATGAGAGGAATAAACACGAGTCGCCGCAAACACTTCTCTGTCGGCCGGGAGAGGGGACAGGGCTCTTCCCTCTAGTAGAGAAGGCCCCGAGCCCCCGTGTCCACAGGCTTTTATTGAGAACCATATGCACAAGGGTATGGATGCAAAGCTCATCAATGTCAAAACGCTATGTTTACAGAACACAGACAGAGATTATAGACAACAACTGAAGGAACACAAGAGATCTGCATCAGGTCAGGGCCTATGAATAATGTAAATCTCCTTCCCAGTAGGAGCCAGTTATCATAGCCTTTGAGGGAGGAACAATGCATGCTTCGAGGCATTTTCTTCTAGGCATTTACTTCTAGGCCTGATTCCCCTCCCCCTCCCACCTCCCCATCCCAGAGATAAGGAGACTTCTTTCAGATAAAATCAGAACTCCGGCCTTATCAAAGCCAAGGGTGAAGGTCTTTTGCCCTTTCTCCATGCCCCACAAGTTTTTCCCTGATGCCCATTTGTGGCTGTGCCGGGTTTAGGTTGTCCCTTCCATAAAGGGATCTTACCCATCATTGACTACCAGCCATCTCCCAGGGCCAAGCAGGGTGATGTGAGGGAGGGAGGGGCTGCACCCTTGCCAAGGGGACAAGTTTTGTCTCCTCAGTGGCCAGTTTTCCCAAGGCCACTGATTATTTCCAACCTTGGGGCCCTCTCGCCTGTTGGCAGGTCTGCAGTCCCTGAAACCAGGCAGGGTGTTTCCCAAAAAAGGGGCCTTGCAGTAGAGAAAATCACAGGCCACACCAGCCAGGGCATGTTTAAAACTAATATAAATGTTTGTCCAAATCTATGGAATGTTCAACACTGAGAGTGAACCCTAATGTTCAATTGTTGCCTTTGGTTGATGTTTCTGTGTACAAGGAAACTTGTCACTGTAAGACACATGTCCCTCTAGTGGGGCCGTTAATAATGGGGGAGGCTCTGTGTGTGTGAGGGCGGGGCTGTGCAGGGAAGCCTCTGTGCCTTCAGCACAACTCCGCTTTGACCCTAAACTGCTCTAAGAAATTAGAGTTTGTTAATAAAGCTTATACTTTAATATCGTGTAACTATAAAATAATGTTAATCATATGAAAATAATTACCTTAAGTTTTACATTAAGAGTATAATATCTTAATATAAATATATGCAATAGATTCTTGATTTTAGGAGATTCATTTTTTCATATAACGCATACATTTACCTTCCGTATTTGTGTATTACCTGAAAGTATGAGCAAAACAAGGTAGGCATTTCCTCTTAAAAACTAAATCCTCTTAATGCTTTCAACATCGTGCTTTCCAAAGAACATTGTCACAGATGCTCTAGCAACCATTACATATTCAGTTGTGGTTGAGATTATTCAGTCAGCATAACGACGTCTTGCCAGCAATCTTGCTGATGTGTGTACAAGCCAATAAATACTTATGTTGTGGTGTTATCTGAGAAGAGCAATCTGGCCCAGGACACAGAGGGATCCTTGCTATCTTCCTTCAAGTGCTTTCATGAAATATTTACCGAGTAGATAGACCAGAAGTGGATTTCAGTTTAACATCTACTTGCAACTTAACCTGCATTGAAGGATGCATTAGTTTTTCCTGGTGGATTTTGAAAATATGATTTTAAGTAGTAATAATAAATCAAGACTGCCAACAATTAGTTATTTGTAAAGAATGGGAAAAACACATAGTAACAAATGTTTCTAGTTAAATAATAAATGCTATATATGTTAATTTTTTTTACATTATTTAAAATTGACCCTCAACCTCCACACCACAGTGGACTCAATGGCATAGAGACAGCAGACCCAGGTTAAGAAATATAGTCCAAACGCAGTGTAGATTGAAAAAATAAATAGACTGGAAACTTCATTAAATCTGAAATTAATCTTGAAAAGAAAAGTTCATAAAAGATAATCTGAATCAGGTATCTCTGAAACCTTTTACACAGAACTAAGAGAAAAAAATCTATTTGTGCATTACATATTTGAATAAATCATTTCTGAAATGAAATAAAAATCACTTTCATATTATTTAGGACATCATACTTATAGGGAGAAAAAAAGGAAGGAAAGATGGAAGAAAGAAAAATAAAAAGCACTTCTGATTTTCTGGCCAACAATTTAAATAAAAGGGCATATTTTCCTTTTCCTATCCATCCCCTTTTCAGCTACCTCCATACAATTAAATTATTTGATATTTGACCTTTATCACATTTTCTATTGTCTATTCTGGTATTTGAACATGTAGCGTCCAAATTTGCAAAGACAGTTTTTATTTCTTATGGTCTTGTATTTCAGTGCTGATAATGCCAATACATTTATTAGCTGTGGTACTATTTAAAAAGAAAAACATGTAGTTCTTTTGAAAGCTCTCTGAATATCTGTGATGTTTGTTTATCTTCTTGGAAATTAATGAAGGATTTCATTCCTCCCAAAATGATGGTCATGTAACCCAGAGCCTGTGAAAATTATCAATATCTTATCTAAATTAAAATCTAAATTAAATCTTATTTCTCCCTACGATCCACCTTCTTCTTGGCGAGTGTTCTATTATTGCAGTGAATTTATTGTTCTGAAGACTATAGAGAAACATTAAAAACACTGAAAGAATTACTCGGAACAGTCATTGTAAGAACTGGAGTGAGAACAAAAGAAAGGTAAGACCATGAATTAGAAATTCATTGAGGTTGCACAGCAAAGGAAACCATCAATAAAATTAAAAGGCAGCCTACAAAACTGGAGACAATAATTGCAAATCTTCTATCTAATGAGGGGTTAATATCTAATATGGATAAAGAACTATAAAACGCAAGAGCAAAATCAAACAAATAATGTGATTTAAAGATGGACACAGGAACAGAATACACGTTTTTCCAAAGAATACACAGAAATGACCAACGGGTACATGAAAAGATGTTCAACAACACTAATCAGGGAAAGGGAATTCAAAACCTTAGAGAACTGTTGCCACATTTGTTAGAATGGCTGCCTCAAACAGACAAAACATAAGAAGTACTGGTGAGGATATGGTACAAAGAGAACCCTGGTTCAGTGTTGGTGGGGATGCAAACAGTGTAGCCACCATGGAAGACAGTACGGTGGTTCCTCAAAAAATAAAAAATAGAAAAGCAGAACTACCACTACATGATCCAGCGGTCTTACTCCTGAGTACATGTTCAGAGGAAATGAAAACAGAGTTGTGAAGACCTACCTACACTCCCATGCACACTGCAGAATTGTTCACAATAGCCCAGCTATGGAAGCAGTTTAAATATCCGAAAGGTAAATGGACAAATAAGAAGCGATATATATTGCTTTTATTTATATATTTTGTCTGTGTATATACCAAACTGAATTTTCAATTTTTACATGACAAAGTTTACTTGTCAATAAATAATACACTATGAATCCTATGATAAAGCATTTAAATATATAATAAGATTATAAATAGACTTTTCCATTCTAATTAATAAATCACTTATAGCTTTAATGCTTTTTTTCACCAACAGATTAAGATTATATATACATGAAAGGAAGTTAACTATTTTCCATCCATTCTTTAAAAATTTATCTGAAAGAAAACAATCTTTGGATTATAAAAGCAAAACAAATCATAACCTAAATATATCTGTTTATCATCCTTTCAACAAAAAAGGATATCATAACAATAACAGAAAATTTTAAGCAATATCTAAATTTTTAAGCAATATGATAAAATAAAAATTAAAAAAGGACAGATAAGTTTTAGTGTGGTGAAGTTTTTAATATTCATCAAATGTAATTTGCATGACTCTACACATTAAAAACGTATAGTTATATATTTATCTTTCCATTTGGAATATTTTCACAGAGACTGTATATCTGGAGATTACGTTTTATGACTGCACTTGTTTGAAATGGATGGCTACATTTCCAACAGCTGTACCAGTACTGAGAATAGCTAATGGTAAAAGGACCTCTTGGCAAACCACTTCTGTTAAATGGAGAATGCAATGTGCTTGGCATCTGTAATTTAAGTAATTTGTAACAAAACACATTACTTAGCCAGCTGTAGATTCTACTATTTCATGATTAGGATAACAAACCATTAATCAATTTATAGACATAAATACACTATTGTTAAAAAATAAATAAAAAAATCTGAACACACTAGAATCAATAAACATAATTAAAACAATAGTCTACCGCATTCATTTATTCATCTTTCAGCTGTTTGGTGAAATTACTCAAGCATTGAGCCAAACAGCTAATGCCATATTCAGTTTTGTTTATTGAAATAATGAAAGTGTGTTAATGACAAAGTACAAAACACATAATAGAAATTAATGTTCTGTGAAATAAAATTTTGTTTGAAAATCAAAATGAGTACAGTAAAAGCTTGTCTTTAAGTGAACATTGCATAATATACATTTTACAACTATTAAATCATTTCTATTGAAGTGTATCTGCAAATTATACACCATGAAAAATGATAGTAATATGCTCAAGGCACACTTTAGTGAATAGAATTAAACTAATTTTAAATAATACTTACAAGTTACTTTGTACAATCACAGAAAACAGGAGTTTTAACACCTGCACATGTTCTAGTAGTTCTTTCCAGTGTTTATACCCATGTGTCATTCTAGTATCCTTAGTTCTTATACCTAATAAATAATTCCTTTATAAAAGTTTAATTTTTATTAAATATAAAATAAATTCTGAGTACCTCCTACAGAGTATATAAATCATAGCCATTATGCAGTACATAATGAGAAATCTGGGGGGACGTATACTGTCATTAGATTTTATACATGATGTTATTGATAAAGAATGTCAGATTCCTAATTTTAATATGTTTTAAATATTATCTAAGGTATCAATGATTTTCCAAAAATACTATATCATATATGAATATGCTACCACTTAAAGTTATGTTAATTTACCAAGTGAAAAATCTTAAACAGAGAATACAATTTTATCAGAATTAAGGATTAAACAATGTTATTTAATAATTTCAAATGAAGTACTCTGTGATTTTAAACATCAAAATATTTTTTTTTACTTACACCATTTTGTCTAATTATCTGAAGAGTTAACAAACATCAATATTGTAAAGTATTTGTTGGCAACAAATTGTAGAATACATCTATGCTCACTTTGCTACTATGGAATGTTCATATGGATTAAACAAAAATAAAAGTTCCATGTTACTAATATGAATTTGAATGTAGAATTTTTATGAATTTTGAGAATTAAAACCCATCCTAAATTAATTCATTAAGGATTAATCTTCTAAAACAGAAAGCACCAGGCTTTTTCATGAGAAGAAAAGAAAGTAGCAAAACAAATGAACAGAGGAAGCAGAAAAAAAACAACTGAAATGAAATGAAAACTTTTGAATGAAAAGAAAATACACCTTTCATTTTGCAAAATTTATCTATATTGACAAACTCTGTTCCTTATAATTATTAACTACTATTTTTATTGTTCAAATGTCTTCTACCATTTTAAACTTATTTTATCTTTTAGCAATATGTTTAGCAATAATTTTATAGGTATATTATAAATAAAATACCTTTAGCAATACAGTGCTATGACTTTCAATGTACTTGATAAATTGAATATTATTAAAACATTAATATCACATGAGAATTTCAGAATATGAAGACAAAATTAGAGATGAAATAGTTTGTGTGCATTAGTCATCTTTGTATCATTTCTTTACAGTTGTTGTTTACTGTCATGTAAAGGCCCTATGTTAAATTAATTTTGCTATATTCTAAAATTGATTAGTGGGAGTGTATGGGACGGTGACGGCTGGCGTCAAAGTCCGGGTTAAACGCCTGGCAAGGCCACGCCTGACCGCCTGCATCTGCACTGCAGCCTGAGCCCATGGCGGGCTGGGAAGGAAACAGTTAACTGCAAGCTTCACCTGAATGTGGCTGCAGCCTTGGCAGAAGAAAATTTTATCATTTAGGTAGCCTGGGAAACGAACAATCTTCGCCTGCAGCTGCAGAACATCCTTGAGCTTCATCTAACCAACCCCCATAGAATAAACACAGAGACCGTGCTCAGGGTCATTGTCTCTCCCTCAGAGGACAATGTCCCACCTGGCTCCCACTTTTCCTTAAACTGTCTTGTGTTTGTTTTTTTGCATTATGTTGTCTCTTTCTCAATCTCCTGTCGCCCCCCACTCAGGGACCCCCACCTCTCCATGTGGGTCATGGTGTGAGAGATCTTTTCATTCCAACCCTCCTTCCAGGAGATGAGTCTAGGAGTCAGGTATGAGGCAAGACGAAAGCCACTATGCCCTAGTTGGATCTTTCCCAGTAACAGGAATTTGTTCCTTTCTTTCTTCAAAGCATTGAGATGGGGTTGGGGCTTGTTGGTGGCACTGAGAAGGCTCAGGGAGTAGAATCTGCCGACACTGGGCCTTACAGCTTCAGAAGAAACAGTGAAGATGCAAACGGCACACCTTCCTCTTGCTTGCTTTGAGAGACCATTTGCAGGGACCCTGGATCCTTGGAGGACTGAGCGGAGACACAAAGGTAGAGAAGGAGGCAAGAGGCTTTCTCCGTCAGCACATACATGGCATTCCTACACTGGTAACTATCCCAGATTTTATCTGCTTCAATTCCAGTCTGTGCACCTCTTCTGTGCTGTAGGTTTTAATTCTTCCCAGCATCATTTTAATATTCTTGACCAAAGGCAGCAGCCCCAGCAGGTGCCTTACCATAATTTAATTGTTAGACTTACCATCCTGATTGCAATGACTTGTTTATCCCCAAGAAGGCTTTCAGGGCAGAGAAAAAATCTCACTTGAATCTACAGGTTCTAGAACTGGGTAGAAATTACTGTAAGGGCACAATAAATATCCATTGCTTAAATTGATGAATCAATGATTTCATTTTGACCTTCAAGAATAAAGGATAGCTCAAACAGCTCTGTAGAGAAGCTTGTTAGTCCAAAGAAAATATAGAATAAAAAAAATCTAATGGAATGAAGCATATCATGCAGGCTATAACCATGAAAAACTTTGGAAACACTGTAGTAAATTAATTATTTCTTAGTGCATTATTGTATCTCAAAGCTACACTGTTGTGTTGGTAGTTTTTCACATAATCTCATTCATTTAAATCATAAATGACAAAAATATGTGTACAATAAGAACTTTTATATCCGTTAACTAAAATTCTATGGTTAATCACCACAGAGAGAAAACATACATTGGTTGTGGGAAGGCTACTTTTTTGTTTTTTAAGAATATTCTTTCAAAATTAAGTAGACCAAAAATTATGAGACATAGCTTTCAATAAGGTTGATTAGGTTGGTATAAATTGTATTTGTGTGGTACTCTTAACTGTGAATTTCAATTATTGAAAATACAAGGGTCCCCACTTATCCATAGCTTTGTTATCTGTGGTTACAGTCACCTGAAGTGAACAGTGATCCAAAAACAATAAACGGAAAATTTCAGAGTAAACAATACATAAGTGTTCAACTGTGAGCCATTTAGAGCAGCGTGACAAAGTCTCCTACAGCTCTGCTCCCGCCCCCTGGGATGTAAATCAGCCCTTTGGTCCTCACCTGCACCTCTTCAGCGCTCCTGGCTGCTTGGCCGCCTGGCAGCCCTCTTGATTATCAGGTCAGCTGTTGAAGTATTGCAATGCTTGTGTCCAGCTAACCTTTATTTTATACTGAATAATGGCCGAAAGCCAATTATATAACTTTTGTTTCAATATATTGTTATACCTGTTCTATTTTGTTATTAGTTATTATTGTTAATCTGTTGCTGTGCCTGATTTGTAAATTAAAGTTTATCACAGGAAAAATAGTATATATGTAAGGTTCTATACTATTCGTGGTTTCGAGCATCCACTAGGGATCTTGGGAGGCATCCACTGTGGATAAGCGCAGGGCAGCTGGAACAGTAAGTTCATGTGCCTGCACCTGGGTGAGCTTGCTGGAAGGTGTGCATTCCAATCGTACATTATACCTTCTGAGTGTGCGGGAAAACTTAGCCTCCAGTATGAGTATGTCCTTTGGTTTAGCGCTCAGTTAGAAGGGAGAAGGAAAAGAGGAAAACAAGAATGCTACAGCAATGAGAAACAAAAAAAAAGGTTTGTAATTCATCAGAAAAATGAGTGCTATTAGAGGAGTCCAGTGACCTACATTCGATTAGACTGCAACAAGCAAACCTAGCTTTACCACAGAACACATTCAACTCAGATAAAAGATGATGCTTTAAAAATCATGTGGGCATTATTTTATAAAAATTCATATTGAACATACAATTTTTTCTTTAAGGGCAAATATTGTTTAAATATGATTTAAAATAAATATTAAATAATGAAATTATACAGACACTTTTTTTTATATTTGTTAGACATTCTGAACTTGAAAACAAAATGTATACATTATAGTTTACTTGCCTTCATTCTAAATTTTCTGAAACATATCTTGAAACTGCCTTTTGCTGTATGTTGATCATTAGATGTAATTTTGTCAGGAATGATATATGTTAGGTACCACTACCTATATTTAGAAATTAACCTGCATTCTTAATGCTGTATAGGTATATGTTGTGCATGGTCTCTCTTACTATAAATAAATACCACATTGTCATGTTTTATTTTGATGCTGATTATTCAATATTTTCTTCCAATTATGTGATTTATATGAAAATATAGAATTTGATGTAAGTTCACCACAAACAGTTGCTGTAAATGTTGACATATCTTTTAATGGTTATAAATTAGTAGAATTTTCTTTTTTATAATTAGTGTAGAATGTGAAGATTTATATATCTGTTTTGAATCGTTTGATACATGAATATGACTACAATTTTCTCCCAGTAATTTGAAAATAAAAGAAATGAGGTTATTTCCTGAGGGTTAAAAACTGAAAATTTGAAAAAGACAGATGTTATTTTATGTGTATATGAGTAAACCATGTGAAAAGATATAACTGAAAATTTAAAAATGCCTCAAATTTGAATTAACATTTTATATCATTACTTTAAGAAATTCTGATGCATTAAGCAGAAAGTATACCATTATTTTTATATATTATATAATATTATATATAACATAAAGATATTAAGGAATAAGTGAAGAAACCAACTATCAAAAAATGTTCTGACTACTTACTTTCTTCTATCACTTTAACCTCTCCTTTTCATCTGTTATGCTTGTTTATTTTCCATGAATTACACAAAAGCAGATAATTCAACATCTTAAGCCTATGTCTCCTGATCTATCTCTTTCTATTAGCCAGAATTTGCAAAAGAAATATTTACAAGCAATTCAATTAAATATCAAGCACCCACTTTTCTTCAATAGCTGTTGTGGTCCTTGGCACTTACGTAAAGACACAAAAATAATAAACAGAAGTAATTACATAGTACATTCGATTATAGCCATTGCCATAGACTAAGGAATGGGGTGTCTGGTCAAGGCAGGTAGCGACTTGCAAAAAGGAGTTACAGCTTAGCTTGACACAAAGAAGGGTAACTGGCGCAGAGTTAGGATGCCTGCAGGGCTCTTCCTCTTTTCCTAAGTTTTTGTGAAAAGGCACAAACCGCGTTAGTGGGCCAGAGGAAAACAACCAATGACTACTTTTGTTAAACAAATATACCCCAGTGATGATTTGTACTGTACATTTCACCCTCAGGTGCCTGGACGAGTGGGGCCCATGATTAAACCCAGGACAGCATTTTCTAACCTTTAGTCAGTTAACTCCACTTTGGTGTAACATCTTGGCTCTTGTGAAAAGGACCAAGCAATAAACTCTTTATATTCCACTGAATTGTGAATGTGCATTGCCACCTTCTGCGAGGTGCTACTTTGAAATACTGATAACTACCCACTGCTGCTTTCCTAGTCTCATGAGCTCTGCGATCACAGTGAAGAAATGCAGAGTCTGAACGCCCCCACAGGGCTGCTGGATCAGGATCTCAGGTTAAAGAGTTTGTCGGCAACTGATTCTCAAGTGTAACAGGGTCGACAATGCCTGTCTTAAACAACAAGACTGTCCATATGTATTGAAAACTAACCTTAGACCAAGATGAGAGTGGTAAAGTGTTCGCTGTTGGGGGCACAGTCTGATACCCATCAGCAGCGTGTGTGTCTAACTTTCCGCTGTGGCAGCCCTTCTGTTACTCCACATTTAAAGAGAATATCAAATAAAGTCTGCATGCGTATTTAAATATTTAGGATGCTATTTCGCTGGTACAATTCCCCTCGTATTACAAATACTTAGACTTCATAAACATCAGCATGATATTCTAAAAGCAAGTACTGTTTTATGTTTGAAGCAATAAAGTTATAGTGAAATTTTGATCTTGGATTCCAGGTATTAAAAAAATTATGGTACCTGGAGTACTTAGAGCCAGTATGGCTGATTTTTTAAGATGCCATCTTGTTGATATATTTAAACGAGCCTAACAGAAGAGAATGTTGTTTTTATTCAGAGTAAGTAGTAAGTATATAATAATGGCAGTGTATTACTAAGCATGTAATGACAGTATCCAAAGAAACAGAAAACACAGGGCAAATAGAGCTTTGCAACAGTAGCATGCATAAATTTAAAAATACTCCTTAATGTAAGTAAAATATATTCTCATGAAATTCCAAGGATATAAGATACATTTCAAGGATATAAGATGATTGACTCTAAGCATTTAACTTATTTAGTGAAACATAAAGATAAACTAAGTAGCTACCCGTAGAAATCAAAGGGAGGCATTCGAATTAAACTCAGAAAGCTACATTGCAAAATAATTATGTACACATAATGATGTTAATGTATTTACCCTCTTCTGGATTGAATTTCCATATATTCTAACATAGGGCTTGATTGACAATGTCTTCTTTTACAGGAACTAGATCACACCAGTTTATAATTTTTACTCGTGTGAAATGCTCTAGCTACCAAGAAGTCTATCACATAGATTCCACAAAAGAGTCTGGTTGCTTTAACTTTCCAATACCAGTGTAGTTAATGTTACGTATTTATAAAATCCTTTATATTTGTTACTCTTCTAAGTATTGATTGATTGATAGGCTCAATAAGCTTTAATAATAGAAGTACACAAAAACCCTAAGTAACCCTCCTTTGCATTTTGGATTTGATAAAATACAGGAGGATAATTTCAGACCCAATTAACACATATCACACAGAAACTTAATCGGGATGGAGAGAAATGATTCTTGGAAAGTATTCCTTCTCAATTTGCTGAAACAAGGATATCATTCAAATGGAAAAGCTGGTGAAATAATACCAGCACCTAAAATAATCAAAGCACCAGAAGACTCTCAACATGGGGCAGGAAAAGGTAGGTTGTGCTCTTTTTAGTTAAACAGTATACATTATTGAAACATGTTAACATGTAAATTCACTGAACTTGTATGAATAAAAAAACACCTGTTCAATTATGTCTTACCTATTTTCAATGTGGTAGTATATTAAAATAGCTCTCTATGAAGATACATAGAACAGATGTATTAACTTGAACATAGTTTGTTCTCATCTATAAAATTGTAGGCAAATGAGAGAGATGTATTTTAAATATATACTATTTTTTCTTATTTTTCCTTTTATTTTTCAATCAAGAGTTGCAGTACAGCAATTCCCTCCTCTCCCCCTCCCCAAATGATGCTTTAAATCTCAGGTTGTGGAGTTCATGTTTCTCATTTAAAGGTGCGAATGTAACTACTACAAATGGCTGAGCCATCTCTAGAACCATAACACAGCTGTCTCAGTTCTCCCTGTGGTGGTAAGTAGCTGTCTTTCTGAATCAGCTCTCATTACTGACTGTGCTGACCTCGACTTTGTATTGCTTTGGCCACCATTAGATGAAGAAGACTTCTATTTTCTGCTGTCTCACCCATTACTATGAGTTTCTAAAATATTTCCAACTCTATCAGTAGCAAATCATTTCATTCTCTGAAGAATCATTTACACTGACAGGAAGAATTCCAGAACAAAATACGGCAAGAAATGGCTTCTTAGTTTACCACTGCATTTTAAAAAGAACTTACCTAGCTTAATATCATCTGCTTACAGCAGAATAATTATTGCATTCACTATATTAAAAAATGTGTTTTATAAAAGATATTTAAGAAAGAAGTATATTAAATTATTAGAAATAATCTCCATTAATATTATTTAGCTCCGTTTTATTGTGTTATATTACTAGTTATGTTAATATTATGATTTTAATTTACACGTTATAAGCTGCCAGGATTCTTCTTTCTAGTTTGGAGGTAAGTGCTAAAGGGACTATCCCCTTCTTGGAGATGTATAATGCATCTAGAAAAGTAAAATAAATACGGTGGCAGAAAAAATGTTGTTTGTACTCCATATTTAACACAGGCTAATTCTGGCCAGATTATCTAGCCTCTATTAAAAATTTATGATAATAACTATCAGACTAATCTAAAAGTTAACACATTTTTAAAAAGATAAATTTTAATTTGAGCCAATATCAACAGGTTCTTTCAATTTTGTTTACTTAATTTTTTACCATGCTGCATTCTTTCCTCTACCTTAAAAATAGAAACTTGGCCTATTTTCTTGCTGCTTTTCTCTTTTACCCCAGACTCTAAGCAAAGGGACGGACATATTTTAGGTGCAGAATAAATTATTTAGGTGTTAAATATATCTTGATATATTTTTTTAAAAACATTTATTAAAATTTTAGGTATCTTACCATGGTATACTTCTCCTGAAAAATAAAAGCAAAAAAAATTGTTTTTAAAACAAATTACATTTAAAATAGAAAGGAAAGAATTTAAGAGTCACCACTTTGACCTGCGAAGAGGAAAATGCTAGCACAGTGCTAACCTGTAAACGCTGAGAGCTTCCACCCAGCTTTTTGCATTCTCAGCCTGGGAATTTATTACACTCTCCACCATTCCACCAGTTTGTCATTTTGAAGAAGAAAAGGGCAGCAGCCCTAAAATCTAGTATTTTCCCCTCCAATTCCAGCTCATTTTATGGATGACTTTGCCTTGTTTGTTCATCCATAAAACAGGCGATTTAGACTAAGTCATTGTTATGGTCCTTTACAGCTTTAAGCATTCCTTAGGTTTGATGTTCTCTATTGACTAGGCAAGCCAAGGATGTGGATATGCAAAAGGAGTCCTAAAGTGCTCGTTACTCCTCGTCAGAAGGTCAGCAGTCGCTTAAGGCTGCCTCAAAATCCTGCGTCTTCCACCTCCCTCCTTCTCATCACCTCCGCAAATTTATCCCTCACGTCACCGCAAGGGTGAGTGCCACACAATAAGATATTTTGAGAGAGAGAGCGCGCATTTAGATAATCGTTTTCTGTGTACTGTTGTAATTGTTCTATTATATTATTAGTTACTGCTGTTAATCTCTTACTGTGCCTAAATTGTAAATCAAACTTTATCGCAGGTACGCACATACAGAAAAACAGAGCTCTCTGCCGTGTCAGGATCCAGTGGAGGTCTCGAGCCCTTTCCCGCGTGATGAGGGGTGCTACTGTGTTGTTATTGAAGAAGTAAAATGATATAGGGAAAGACAATAATCTTTGCAATTAACCAAATATAAAGTCGAATTCCCTATTTGCTTCTTACATGCCACAAGATCTTAGATAAGTTTAAGATTATGAGGATTTAGAGGCTCCATACATAAACATGGAAACAGTAAGACATACGCTGTGTTGGCTCTAACTGTAGTAAAGCAATGGTCGTTTTCTTACATTGTATTTGCCTGCTAATTAGTGTAATTATGTTGTTGTGCATGATAACAGATCCCGGTGGCTATTTCAGTGTAACGTAAGACCATGTATCCAGCTGTGTTGCTCCCCGGTGGTAGTTTCTAAGGGCCCCCAGTTTAAAGGAGATGCAGCCACATAGTCCTCGGCCCCCGAAAGCCCAGGTGACAACTTTGACCCTCACCGAGCTGACTACAGTGGTCCTTTCGAGCTCTGCGGCTACAAACGTGCACACACCTTTCAGAAAGTAAGTCCGCGTTTTCCAGGAAAACATTCTTAGAAGGCTGTCTTTGCTATAACCAGACGTTTTCCTGTTCAGCATTTCTACAGTTCACTTTTGCTTACTCTGGGGCAAAACACAGTGCTCACACTCCTTGAGATCAGGTTAAAAAGTCAATCACTCAGATTTTTTCCTTTTTTTTTTCTTTTTCTGTCATATGGCATACAATAAGTCCTACAGACAATTTCCCAGTTCTGGTATGCGGAGAACTGGAAAAGCCCCCGGGGGTCTTTCCAACGTATCCCCTAAATAAGAACCGTAGCCACAAGGAAAGGCAGGGTCCGGCCAGACCAGACCTGGGAGTCCCATGGTTCTCTCATGCAAATATTTAGACTAATCTCTAATGATTGCATGTATGTTTAATGTTATTGTACCAATTATATTTAATATTCCTGGGCTCACCATCTGTTGTACCTCTCAGGGAAGTGACAGTGAACATTTGGGAATTCTTCTTTACAAGCAATAATAATGTTTTATAGCTCATAAAGTACAAATGAAATAAACCCTTTATTTTTAATTACATATGAGAAATTTATATTATGTCTGGGAGAGTTGTCTCTTGGTAAGGAGTAGAAAATTACGCAGGCAAGGAATACACATGGGTATGCGTCTCCCAAATATACCACCTTTCAATAAATTATTTCATTTTCACGGACTTTGCTGAAAAAAAGAAAATTTTTTTAAAAAGTAGCACCAATTCAGATGGAAGAAAGACAGGAATTCCATTTTCCCAAGCAGATGTCAAAAACATTTAAACAGCTGTCAGAACCGTTCAACTGTCATCAGAAGTGACCTTAAACCAAGTTTAGTTTTTAAATGTTATTTAAAAAAAAGAAGTGAAAAAACAACACAGGGCCATAATGCAGCTGTCTGAAATATTAAATGAAAGAATGAACATCTGTTCAGTTGCTCGTCAAACTTTAATGGTTTGGAGAGAAATTCTGTTGTCTCAGATCTCCAAGAACATCTGAGGCCTGTACAGCTTCGACACCTGTGAAAGATCGCTCCGAAAACATACCTGCCCACTTCAAAGTCTTTCATAATGCTCTGTGCCAACATATGGCAACAAACAACAGAGCAAATTATTAATAATATTTATGAGACTTAAGACCCTCTCACAGTGTATATTTTAGAGTGGGAATAAAACCCTTTGAGATTTCATTCACAGAAAATACACAATTTCTTTTCTATGTAAAATACTAAAGCAGAGCAATTTGGTCACAGACAATGGAGATACCCTTTTTAGTATATCTGAACACTAGATGTGTAAAATTATTTGTTTTTAGAATTAGGCATACACATCATGCAATAGTTTTTAAATACAATCCTTTTGAATATGGTTATTTCATTCAGCATTTATAAGAAAATCATTTCTTTTAGAACTGAAAATAAATCTTGCACAAAGAAATTTCAGGTTTATGTTAAAGTATTATTTGAATAAAAACTACCTTGGTGATATAAATAAAATGCTTTTAGACATAACATTTGCCTAAAATGAACATGCATTTCCTGGTGCGATAGCAAATGTGAGTGAGCATGTATACATACATGCCTGTGTGTGTATAGTGGGTTTTCAATATTCTAGCTGGTGATACAGTGCTCCACATTTAATATGCAAAATCTGCAGTAGTCTCTGGTTGAAAAGATTTTCTATAGACCTACCTGTGGATGTTAACATGGATACATTTCTGTTGCCAGGAGCTTCTTCTCACCTGAAAATAACTTCACTTTCCCCACTGATCTTTAGCATCTTGACGAGAAATCGTTCAGGGTTTAACATCTGCTGATGTCAGACTGCAAAATTCAGCTTCTTCATGCCACTGGATGCTTTATATTACAAATGCCAGTAAACATTTTTAAAATCTAGGTACCTAGCCTATACCCCAGATCAATGAAATCAGGAGTTCCCACGTAGTCTTTAAAGCTTCAAACATAGTTATAACATACATCAAAATTTGGGGACCATCAGTATAAAATGTAAGTAATAATATATCAAGTATAACCAAATTATCATGTGTTTTATTTTAATTTATCTATATTTGTAACCTATAAATAACATGATTTTGATACATAAATATCTATTTAGTTTTATTTTCTTGAGATTTATTTATTCTCAATTGATATTTAATTTTATAATTATACTTGTATAATATTTATTAAGTTTTTAAATAGTATTTCCACTGATCAGCTAGTAAAGTCTCCTTATAAAACTCTTTATCACAGATTATCACTAATGAGTTTTAAAATTAAATCTAAGAATTAGTGAATACAACATAATTTGAAAAATAGTCTATCTTCATTCCCAAAAACAATTTTAATTTACATATGTATGGTATATAAACAAGTATCCTTATAATGGCAACATGTGATGCTTAAATACATTATTAAATATCCCTTTAATATTATTACTAAAGAATTTATACATTATGATTTTATTTAGATATGTATATAATATACACAGTAACATGTGAGAGTATATAATTACATAAAATTTTAATAATTAGTATGATGAGAAGTTAGATTTTGAGTCATAATTTTTCCTCTTTATTTTATTAGTTGTAGCATAATTATGTATGTATTTTAAGGTAGTTTTAAAAAATTTACATTTCACAAAATTTCAAATATTGAATGTTTCAAAATTTCAAAATTAAGTACCAGTTACGGCACTTTTAAACCTTCACTATCAGTTCCTTTTGCCTGTTTTAACCTAATTTTTCTCAGTAGTTGCAGACTATCCAAAGGCAAATTGGTTTAAAAATGGTAATAAATAATACGTGATTCTTGTTGCATCTCACCTTTTTCTGATTAGTCCATTTGACTAAACCTTTGAACCAGCGTATATTTGTTATTACATTCTGCACATTTTGTTGCATAGCCTTAGATAAATTGCCTAAAAATACTGAGACAGTTAAATTGCTTAAAAGAACCTAACAATTCTTGAATAAAGTTCTACAGTATTTTTAGAATAGAACCTTATTTCAGCCAGTTGCAAAAGTTTATGGTTTCACATTACTGATCTTGCTACCTGAGCTACTGCATCTCATACCAAATTATTTTAATTCTGTTTTTTTTTGTTTTGTTTCATTTTGCTTCCTAGAAGATATATTACCATAAAATTCCTTGATTACTTTACCAGCTATACTTTAAACAACTCTTTGAAAGCCAATAGTTAAAGCTTTATTTTTTTTCATAGCTCACAAAAGAAAATTATATCTTCTTAATGAAATTACAAATATTTAGAAATAATAAAGTAAAAAGTAATTCTTGGTATACTTTTTATTAAGTGAGGAATGTGTTAAGATTTATTAAGAAGCATACCTCCCAACTGATTGAGAACACTTTATTAATGTCAAATATTCTGCTCACACATATTGAGGCATTCAGTGCCACTGCCTCGTCTTCTCAGAGTCTGCCAGCTAACCAACCAAGTAAAACAAAACAAAACGCACTCCCTTAAATATAACTTATTTCTATTAAAAAAATCTTGCTGATTTTTAAGTTATTTAATACAATAAATATGGCAGCTTGAGTAGTATATTCACCTTTAAAAAGCATATGATTCTTTGCTAAATATTAAGGAATTCTAGGTAATATTTTTAATTGCTATATTTTTCAGTTTCTGTTTATGTTTTTCTGGGTGAGTAACTGAGTCATCAATTATTAAATAATATATTCTCCTTCTTACATAGTTTTGTTAATACCTTACTAATTAATCAAGTATTATAAATTCAAAAAGTCTGTGACAACTGATAAACTATTTTAAAAGTAGTTTGCATTTTTTGTCTTCTATAATTAAAATTTGCATGCTATAAAAGAGACAAAAACTGCAATTTATTAAAGAGGTACAGTTGTAAATTCTCTCAGAAAACATTGTGAACTCTGTTTTTCATTTTTAACTCCCCTAAATGCAAATAATTTAGATGACTATTTTTACATATCTTTGAAAAAGGAGACAATTCCTTCAACTAATAGTCTGGTGAGCTGCTTAATTACACACAATATTTGTAAACGATGTTTTATGATCGCTTAGTTGAACGGCTTTACCTTTAAAGTTGTAATATTTAAATTGCCTCAGTCATACAAGGAGAAACAAAACATAGAAAATTAAGTTCATTTATTGACAAGCCATAATTCTAGTGCTTAGAAGCCTCCTGGATATTTGTTTCATAATTGTTTTTAAACTGCATCATTTTGTACAATTCAGACTCTCTCTAAAAGCAGTTATCCTTCAGTTAAAGTTTAATCATTAAGATTATTAGTATCACAAAATAAGGAGCTAAAACGTCTACTCTAATTATGCAATATTTCAGTCTATGTTTAATTGTATTAATAGAGAAAAAAATGTCACCATCTTTTACTTGGAGTAACAGAAGTAACTTTTTTCTTCCTCTGCAATAAAATTTAAAGTAACATATTGGCTTGTTTTATTCTCTTAATGGAATGTGATTAGGGACATGTCTACTTAACAAAGACCTGTGTGAGTATTTCAAAATATCCAAATGTTAATGCAAAACACACATGTATACATGTATGTATGTGTGTAAATCTCTCTCTATATACACACACATAGAGCCAAATACCATACATAAATAAATGTATATAAATCTAACTTCTATTTCTCTTTACAGGTATGAATTTTTTGTATATGTATATACATGCTTACACCTCCACCCTGCACACATTCAGGCACACATACTGCATTTGTATTTGATTGCATTTTTCACGTTTTTTTCCTGCAGAATTTCGTGCTCTCTAGCAAGCATCTTTGAACAAATAAGGTTATGTAATTATAGGCATATATGTGAAGCTATATAAGTAGGAAAAAAGTCCTCCTTTTTTGGCTAGAAACAAAACAAACGTATAGCAGTGAATTCTAAAGTGAAAATTCTAAAATCTTCCCTATTTTTTTGTCATGGTATATATTTTTGACCTTTATTCGTATATTAAACTAGTTTTTCTTTTACCTCTTTTTATAGTTAAGTTACTATTTGCCAAAATATGTAGGTGGTTAAGAATGTGATAGCTCATTAGCAGATGATTTACTGTCTGCACCTCAGAGCCCAGTATGGATCCATTCACCTGTGATTACATGCCATTGGAACACATTTCCACAAGGACACCTTGGAGGAAATGGTTTGATGTAAATTGAATATATACACTGTTTAAGGAGAATTATGAATTGAGATCATAGTATGGCAGTGCAGAAATATTTGATAGGCTATTTGCAAATACTATTTCATTGAAACCAGCAGTATTTGGCTCTATTTTGTCAGTTTTTCTTGGCACTTCCTAAAATCTTGGCACAGTTGAAGGCTTGAATGGAAAAACGATTTAGAAAACTGTCACATCGAATTGTAGAAAATTATCTAAACATAATCTAGTTAGTGCAAAAAGATGCAGCAATTTAAAAAATGTGGGAGCGTAACTCTCATTTATGAACAAAACGGGTTGACCTCGGTGGACTTGGACGACAAGCCCAGCCTTGCGCTGATGCCACAGCGCTTTACAGAAGGGCAGAAGCTGACACCAGTACTGAGGAGAGGAAACACGGAGAGCTGGGAGAATAAAATGCGTCGAAGTAAAAGTATAGTAAATATACATGTATTAGGCACAGCGTGAGATGGTCAATTGATGATAATAAAGGAAACGTGTCTCATTGAAATAACATGAAACTATCAGCCACCATACAGCTTACAATAAGTATTATTGCTTCTCAAGGCTTAGTATGAACCTCTTAATAAATTAACCTCCTATATGATTAAAGATTAGATTAAGATGACTGCTATATAGAAAAGAAAGTCACAATGGCTGGCTCTCTCTTTCTCTGCCGCGTGAGGACATGCTGAGGAGGTGGCCACCTGCAAGCCAAGGAGACAGTTCTCCGGAACTGCCTGCATCTTGACCTTGGACTTCCCAGCTCCCAGAACCATTGTAACATATGCACTGCTTGGGGCTGCCCTGGAGAGCAGCGCTACCAGAAACGCCTGTTTGGACTTCTGGGCGCCACCTGAAGGGTCGCTCTCCCTGCAGCCCCCTGTGCGGAAGGTTGCACCCTCTCCCAGCCAGTCAGGGGCCTCCCCAGAAACCCCCGAGAAAGTGGGGAGGCCCGAATGAAACCCCGACGGAGAACAAATGACAGTGAGACGTCTCTCAGAGAAACAAGGGAAATTGTGTGCAGTTCCGTTTTTGCCATTACTCCTGGAAATGGAGGTTGACTTTCCTTATGAGTTTTATATTTGGAGACTGTACGAACAGAACACAGACTTAAGCAGTTGCACAGAAGCAATAATCTCCTGGAAATCTAGGTGAGGTAAATATGAACTTTTTTAAAAAGTTGACTGAAAAATAATTTGCAGTTTGAATGTTCTATGAAAAAAAATTACAATGTCTGAATGTGTAATTTTATTGAAAATAAAATTCCTTTTGATTTGTTTTTTTCTTCTGTCTTATTAGTCAGTTATAAATCTTGCTAAATAAATTAGACAGATCTTTGGTATTTTGACTTCTGTCTAGCCCAAACATAATAAGGCATTGGTGCCATTACAATGTAATAAAAAAAAAAAAACTAAAATCTAAACAATGAGAGTTTAGGATTTCTTTGCTTTTTAAAAGAAAGTCCATTATTACTATATTTAAATATAAGCTTTTAAAAAGAAAACAAAATTTTTTAGAGGGTAAAAATAAAAAAAAATTTCTATAGTACAACTGGATATTTAGAGAAATAAAATTATAATCAATAAGCAGCAGTAGAAAGAAAAATAAATTAAAATTTAGTTTTTTATTTAAAATATTCTAATGTAAAACAAAACAAAAATGTTATTAAGAAAAGTATTAATTTTTTTATTTATCTCTGGTCTAATTAATTGAGTAAGCATTTGTCTATTGTCAGAAGCCAGACAGCTTTCTATAAATTTTATAATCTTGTTATTGAATAGTGAGGACTCATGGATAATAATAACAAAATAACCTAATTTTGACACTGTTCTTCGGCATGAAACTTCAGCAATTCCATAATTCTCTGTTAACTAATAATAAGTAATCTTATGGTCACTTAAAATTGCAAAACATGATTGCTATTCTGTCCTTGGAATATCGTTTTATAATATCTAAAACTTCCAATTTCATTCAAAACTACCCCTCTCCCTTTCTACCACCATATCAACAGAAATGCATGCAATATGTGGAGGAGAAGGTGGTGCGCTCCCTGTTTCTTGACCTACTTCTCTCCTTGCAGCTTGCTCTCTGGTTGTTGGTGGAACATCGAGCCACCACCAACCCAGATCTTTACAGGGAGTCACAGCACAGTAGCACATTCCTTTAAAGAAATCTTCTTACTATTTTCTTCATCCGGTATACTTCCAGTTGTTTTAAACACTCGATGTAAGAAACTGGAATGTGTAAAACTGATGTTTGACCATTTACGTTTTGCAGAAAAGAGAACGGAAGCTGCCTAGAGTAATATCCTTGAGGAGGCAATACAAAAGGAGATGTATTAAACATAGAAAATCTGTGGAGGCGCTGGCTTTAGTGGAAGCACTATACATAACCCTTGCCTTTAAGAAGCAGGCAAGCAGAGTAGACAGATTTAGATGCTGAAAGATGGTTGATTGTGGTTGTGAGACCTTGTAGAAGTTCTCTCTGGTTCTATTTTCTCCGTGAAATAGGGAAAAAAGGACTCAGCTAAAAGTGACGAAGGGAGAAGGCCTGTTGAAAAATTATGTATCAGTTACACAGAAAAAAAGAGGAGAATGATTTGACCAGAGAAACATAATAGGATTTCTAGACAGCATTAAGGATCTCCATGCATTTTCTAATCGTAAAATGAGACCAATTAACATGGTGTGACCATTGCTAACAAAGCCACGCTATATGCTATTTCAGTTCTGTGAACCAGGGGGCACTGGTAAGCGGTGCTTTAATGCTTATGACCCTTTATCTTTGATTAGTGCATCTTAAAAAATATTTTTTTGTTGATTACATGCAACTGCTGATCAAAGTAATTGATAATTAGCCTAATAGGCTAATATCTTGCATGATCTGCAACTGTATTTTGTATGGATTTCACAAATCAGACCAGACTGGGAAAATTTCACGAAACCTGATATTTAGAAGAGGGTCCATGCATGATTGACAGCTGTGGTTGAATTCTTCCCCTACTTTAAAACTGCAAAATTACAGGATTGCCATTGGGGATTTCCAAATTATCAAATTATCTTCAAAACACTGACTATTAGGCAATGCTTCATGGTATACTGGCGGCAGCATGTTTTAATCACATTTAGGGCCCCTAATTTACACACACACACACACACGGTATGAAAGAATGTTACTATGGAGGAAGATCTAACATTTTATGTGCTGGAAAAAAAGTTAAAAGATCTTGTTAAACTTTAGGCTTCTTAGGTGGCTCAGTGTTTGAACCTTGCCTTGAAATTTGCAGATGACTTGGGGCGGCGGGTGAGTGCTTTGAAGGCTGCAGTAACAGCACACATAGAACCCTGAGTCATACAGGAGGGCATCTGTTTGTTTTGGTTGGATGGAATAAGGAATAATCTAGAAAAATATTTCATTAAGAGTATGAAACTCATATTAAGAGTTCTCATGTTATGTATTTAAAATAAAAGTCATCAAATGATACTAGAAGAAAAATAGCATGCCTTAAGCTGTGTTACATAGGAATTCTGTTGCCTGTGGGTGTTAGAGTTGCTGGAAGAGTTTGAGGGCTGGGAAACAAGGAAATGATATTGCATTAGCCTGGGCATAACTCTTATATTTTAAGAGAAATGGTCAGGATGAAGAAGAAGGAACAGCGGATAATACTGGAAGGCAGACTGCGAAATAAGCAGAGGAAGCCAAAGAAATAGAATTATTTCAACACTACAACCTTCAATGATTGGGGACTATTGAGAGCTTAAAAAAATAAAAATAAGAACAGTTCTAGAAAAGAAGATGAGTTCAATTTTGAATGTGAGTTTGAGCCTCCAAGTGGAGACTTTGATTATACTTCTGTAGGATCATCACTGTGAGGATTAGAAGTTCTAGTTGTAGTTATGATACGGGGTTATGTACATGCAGGTAGATTTAAAATCCTGAAGTTTGATAACATGGTCAAGAGGAAAAGTGCAAAGTATCAAGAAAGACATAGGAAAGCAACACCTATGGGAAAACAGACTTTAAAGTATGGGGAAAAAGAAAGATAAAGGTGTTTTAAAATTAATAAATCCATATATTTTCCTGAGAATTTTAGACATTCATGAAGCTTTAAATTATTTATTATTTGTTGCTTTTAAATTGTGACTTGCAAGGTCGATATATTTTGGTAAGAAGTCAGTTTAAACACCAATGTCACTTTTTCATTAAGTTCAATTTCAATTATAGAAAACTACTAAATTGTACTTATCACAATTTTTCCAAAAAGAACTAGATAATTTCATTATACAAAATAAATATTGTAACATAGTTATGTGTTACTATAAATAACCAGTGGCTATAGATTAACATATACGTGTGTGTATGTATGTATATATGCTCAAAATATTTGTCAAATTAATTAAGATATGAAGAAATACAAGCAGATGGAAAAATTTATCCTACAGTTCAGTGTTGGCATTAAACACTAAGTGAGAAATAATAATATACTTTTCACTTATGGGCACCATGATAATGTTACCATAAAATTAAATTTGCCCTAAGGTAATGTAATTTCTCTTGAGCAAATGTGCAATAATAATACAGTTATTACCATAGAACTTTCTCTATCATTAGAAATTATAAGTTAAAAAACAGTTGAATTTCTGTTTTAATAATAATTCAGCCTCAAACATATAAAAAATGGAAATAGTTGATACTAGGTTTGCAACAATAGAGTTTACAAAGCCTTTATTGAGTTTATAGCTGAAAATGCCATTTCACATTTCACAGCTTTGATGAAAGTCCTTTACTGTATTTATTCCACCATGGACACCCTCAGGTCCCATTTCTTCTCCTGTCAAAACATATTTACTTTTATCAGGAGCTTGTCATTCTAGTGCATTAAAATGGAGGCAGTGAGTGGTCTACAAGTCGTGAAGTGTCTTGTAAATATAATGGTCCTACATATCTTGTAACTGTTTTGGTATTCAAAGATTTTAAACCATATATTGATTTTAAAACATTGTGAAACAAGAAAAGTGAAAGAAGAGAAATCTGGATTTGGTGGTAGGAAGCTTCCTCTTCCTTATTGAGAAGGCCATTTAGGCTGACACTAGTGAGGTTCACAACCTTGTTTTTACATGGTCCATTTAACTGTTTCTTTTGACAGTGTTAGAATTAACACTATTACATAGTATATTTCTTTTATGAATTCTGAATACTGGAAAAATTGTTGGAATGGAAATACCTACTTAAAAGGATGACCTTTAGAATCTGGAAGGGTAACTACTTCATCTGTGTGCACTTGAACCAGGCAGAGTCTACTTTTCAACAAATAGATAATTAGGAGGAAATATGAAACAGTAAGGAAAAAGACAGTAGTTAAACCAACCAGACCAACCAATGAGCCTGGGTAACAAAACATTTGACAAACCTTTCCCTGTTTAACTGTTCATCCTTTCATGATTCTGAAGAATACCTAGCATGCCTGATGTTTTAAACTTTGGAAAATGTATATGGTACAGTATTAAGAAAAAAAAAAGAAAGGTACAAACATCCCACAGGATATTTCTCAAAGAAGAGAAATTCCAGTTTGAAGACATTCAATATTATAGTTTCCAATATTTAAAAAATCAAATTATAGATAAATATAGTTTTTGAAAGACCATTAAGTGTTTTAACTTATGCCTAATATTCACTAATCTATATGTACACAGTAATAAAAAAGAAGCATTTCTAACTATGGTGAAATTTCAAAGCTAAAAATCTCCAGTTCACTTCTGTGCATTTTAGAGTACTTTTTATTCCTCTTCTATCTTTTCAGGCTACATATCCCTCTCTAGACACAACCATATTCTGCAATTACTGTGGTGCATTACAAATAATATAAATTTCTCCTTTTTGACATTTTCATTAAGTCCTTTGTATTCTAGCATATTCTTTTTTAAGTATATTTTATTGATTATGCTATCACAGTTATCCCATTTTTTTCTCCCCTTTATCCCCCTCTGCCCTGCACCCCCTTCCTTCCAACATTCCCCCTCCTTAGCTCATGATGGTGGGTTATACATATAAATTCTTTGGCCTCTCCATTTCCTATACTGTTCTCAAACTCTCATGTCTATTTTGTGCCTACTATTTATGCTTCTTATTCCCTGTACCTTCTCCCCCCATTCTTTCCCTCCCGCTCCCCACTGATAACCCTCCGTGTGTCCATTTTTTGTGGTTCTGTTCCTGTTTCAGTTGTTTTTGCTTAGTCTTTTTGTTTTTTTAGGTTCAGTTGTTGATAGTTGTGAATTTGTTGTCATTTTACTGTTATTAGTTTTTGATCTTCTTTCTCTAGGTCCCTTGAACATTTCATATAATAAGAGCTTGGTGATAATGAACTCCTTTAACTTTATATTCTTAACATGAATATCTCCCAAGCTTCTTTAATTGAACATGCGTGAAATAAGTATTCATTGCGATTCCTCTTTTAAACATGTCTTTCTTGGTTAGTTGTGAGGTCATTCATCTAGGTTCATAAATACGCCTCACACAAGACCTTTCCTTCTTTTACCTAGCACTCAACCTGTCAATAACTTGTGTCAATTCAAACCCAACAGGTCTTCTTTAATGTACATCTCACCTCTCCAAGGTAATTTTTAATCCCCTAAACGAAGACCTCTGTTTCTTTTTAAAGAAAGCCACTACAAAAATTGTCAAAGCACAAGAGGGTAATATTTTTAAAAAATACTAAACATTTCACAGAAGTGAGAGAATACATCACAGCATACATGGCAAAAAGGTTAATTTAACCATACATACAAATAATGCAAACTAAAATACCTTTGAGTAGTGACTTTGCATTTGCTAATTTGGAGAAGAATAAAATGAAAATATCGAGGTCTGATAGTGATATCGATACACTCATACCCCTTTAGTGCATCATATATTGTTCTAATTTACCTGAAATTTTGTGCAGCAACAAATTTGGAGAACCATATAACTTTAGATCTTTTAATCTAGCAAACTCTTCTGACTTTCAATAATATATTCCTAGGAAGTATTCAAGATATGGAGGGATGTATATTCAAAAAGATGCCCACTTACCATTCTTTATAAATGTGAAACAATAAAAGATAAATTATAGACAGAATTAAATTTCCAAGAATAAAAGAGCAGCGTAATTTTCCTAGCTGTGTTTACAAATGAAAGGTATACATGTGTACCTATAGGTGAAGAATAGGAAAAAGCAAGCATAAGAGAAAGCGTGTACCATTAGGAGCAGTGAATGCAAGATGCTAAAGTCCAAGGTTAATTAAACTAATTAGATGTTTTAAGGTTCTGAAACAATGCATTAAATCGCTTTTCTTTTTTGAAAATTTTACTTTTCTGTGCTCTGAGTACTTATATTTAAGAAATAATTACCTGTTAAATGCCTCTTCAACAAATATAACTTTCCTCACTAAAATAGATTTAATATTACTAACTTAAAAAAGGAAGTTATACTGATATGATTTTAATTTTCTTTACCATTTAAACTAACAAATCAACTGATTGGAAAAAATATAGTGTTTCCTCCAGAATTGTTTCTAATGGCAAAACATTGGGAAGTATGTATTCCATGATAGAATACTGATTAAAATAGGTACTAGTACAACTATGTGATAAATTAGTAAGTCCTCATCCAAAATTATGCAGAATAAGAATATCTGATGACACCGAAATATAGTATTGTATTTTCTTCAGTAAAAGTTAAGTGGTACACCACGTTCAATTATGGTTATATTTTTGTAGAGTAGAAATGCAGGATTTTTGAACATGGCTGTTTGGATGTGGCTGGTCATTTTGCTACACAGAACTGTTAACAACAGATCTCTCTGACCAGTTCTCTGTGTCAAAGGCCTTTGTTATCCCCAAATCCAGCCATGTAATTTACAGTCTCAGCCAAATAAAACTGCCATGCTTCTTGTACAAAAAACATTTAAAATGTCAAGACAGCAGAGCATGAACTCAAACATGGTCCCTCCTGAGCCCTGGGCCCTCTGCTGCAGCTGCACCGGTCACGGTCCCGTACAGCTGCCCCTGGCTGTCCTGTAGATCAGCTGCCTTGACTCCATATTGTGGGCTGTTGTCTCGTTGACAGCAAAGAGGATGGGCCAAAAAGCATAGATGGATCTGATCTATCAAAAAACTGACCCCACAGCTGAAGCAGAAATTAGATGTGGGCTGGGAGGCTATAACATGGGTAACCACCAGCAACTGCTACAACTTGCTGTTTGAGCTTCTATTGCCTCCTTTCCCGGTCTGAGTCTTTCCGGGTTAGTGCCTTCTTGACTCCTTTAATTTTATATCACTGAGGGTTTTGGACTGATGAGAGATCATTGCTGCTAAACTAGATATGCCAAAAAGTATGTCATATTGTCTGTGTTGGGAAAGGTCCCTAGAGCAAAACAGTCAGGTTTTTAACCATATTTCTTCACAGTTTTAAAACAATGATGGTCAAAGGAAGTAATTATTAAATAAATACTTATTTACAATTTAGAATATGTTGCCTAAAAGAAATATCAAAGAACTCAATTTGCCAACACGTAAAGTTGAAGGTACCTTTCACAATAAAAATTCACAGAAAATTAACTTATATCTTTTATCAGTGTATGCATCTATTGGGAAATGTAGTTCCATTTCATAGAGGTAGATGTAAATTCAAAATAAAGTCCAACCAAATGTATATGAAGGTTTTAAAATCATTCTAATTTTGTTTTATATAAAAATATATCTTGTACATATTACTTAAATGACAAATTATTCAGAATGATTTTTTAATTAAAATTATGATGACCTAATTCATAGCACTGTAAGAAGATAAATTTTTTGGAAATATAAAACATTTCTCAGTTATAAGGTTAAATTTTTGAAGATTAATTGTAATTTATTGATATATATTTGACACAGTAAATGGTGTTAAATATTCACTGAATTTTTTTACACTTTTTTAGAGCAGAGAAACTGCCTCAGAGGAAAATGCCTAGCTTTCACTCTTTAATTGACAAATACTTTCATGACAATAATTATTGTTTTCTAAACACATCAATTTCATATCAAGCCCTATTAAATAAACAGTTTTAACAGAATGTTTACTGTTACTTTTGTTTCAAAGGCTATAAAACTCAAATAATATGAAATAAAAAAAGAAATATGTTGCTAATAAAACAATAATTTTACTGAACTGACTTGATAAATATCTTAGACTTGACACATTGTTGGTTATGATGACAGGTTACATAAAATTACTGTACATGTTCACTTGGCTGGTATTACATATCATTAGAATGTATCAAGCAAGAGAATATTAAAATTCACACTGAACTAAATGTTATATGGAATATATTAAGAACTGTCACAAATGTGTGGTTGTGATACAGTCTTTCCTCTAAGTCAGCCGGGCAACTGCTCAGCTAGTCAGAGCAGCCTGGTACCGAGGAATAGACAAGAGCCACACACAGTAGCTATGCTATTCATTCAGCTTTTATTGAATGCAGGTTCACTCAAAGTAGAACATCAGCATACATTAATATCCTCCTCACATGCTATCTAAGAGAAACATGAAACATGTACACAGCAATCAATGGGGGATAGCAACCCTGAGTCTCAGAGTTTCAGTCTGCAGGTCTGGGAGACAGCACAGTGGGTGAGGGAATTGTCAGCCTCTTGCAAGGAAGGACCTCCAGAGCCAGGTGGGCAGCAGAGCAGGTGAAGTCCTCAGTGCAGCAGGGCAGAGCCTCCTGTGGTTGATGCCGAGGAAGACCAGCGTGGCGTGGAGCGGCGCTCTGGTGTGTGCAGCTTGGCTGTCTCAGTGGTGGTCGGAGCCTGCCTCAGCTATACCTTGAACATAGTGTACTCCACCCTTCTGGGTCTTTTATAAGTTCCTGATGCCAAGTAAGGAATTTTCCCAGCAGCCTGTGGGTGGTACATGGCTGTTCTACTTGGCACCTATGCTGGCAAGTGTGGAATTTCCCCAGGGGCCGATCTATGGATGGTCCTACTCTGCAGACATGGCTACTCTTACCGCGAGGGCAGACATCTTAGGTGTGTCTTCTTGCCAGATGTGCTTGGCATGACTTAGGTAGTTTCCCTCTTGATCCAAAGTGTCAAGGCTGACTGGCAGCCTTCTTGGTTGACATGAATGACTCCACTGTTTTTAATATACTTTATGCTATCTTGATTGGACCAATGCCATTTCATCGGTCCTGCTCTCCACAAGAACTGCACTACAATTTCCACTATAGAGTATTGCTGTTAATTATGGAAACACACATCAGAGAATCTCACTTTGTTAAGGATTTAGAAATACTCAACACTTGCATCAGAAGCAGAAGTGTTCATTTGAATCCCACATCTATCCTTACCAAGGATTGCAGATTGGATTCCCCAGGCAGCGATCTCTAAGATGGAGAAGAGAATGCACTTTCTTAGGGGATATCTTTGAGATAAAAGGCAGGATATGTAGTAGGGGAAGGTAGGTTGTGATTCTGTTTCAACAAAAATCAGCCAGTTTCAAGTGGACTACCATTTAGAGTAGAGCCCTGAACTGAGGTGACGGATGGGCCCTTGGGCCTTCATCTAAACTACCTATTGTCTGTGGCCTGCCTCAGAAAGGCAATATCACCTTAGGCAACGGTGCAGTCTTCAGGTGAGGCAAATCCAGGAGAGGCCTGACAACTGGGCACTGTCTTTTGGCTATGCTCCAAGGACCTGAAAGGGGATGAATGGAAGTATTTTATTCCTGAAGGGAAACCTGTTGAATGCACCACCCAATCCACTACATTTTTCCCACTTGCTATACTGGGAGTAGAGTCCCCCAAATGTGTCCAAACTTTTGGTGTCTCCGGGCCACACTGGAAGAAGAGTTGTCTTGGGCCACACAGTAAATACATTGTGACATGTAATCACAAAAAAATCTCATCATGTTTTAAGTTAAGTTTACGATTTTGTGTCGGGCCGCATTCACAGCCATCCTGGGCTGTATGTGGCCTGTAGGCCGCAGGTTGGACACCCCTGGCAGACCTTATATGTGCTCCTGGATTCTGGTGTGCTTATTTCCCCAAAGGAAATCTACAACAGGAAGGTTAGGAGGACAAATCGCCCCCTGCTTTTGCAGCTGAGCTCTGGACTATCACTGCTATGCACAAGCGCTTGTTATCTTTCTTCCTGTTATCTGTTCTCTGTCCCTGTCAAACTCAAGTAGCAATTCTGCTAGTATCCATGGTTTCACTGATAATGTGATCCAGACTCTCCATCAGTGGAGGGATATAATATATGTAGCATTTCCAGCTGGTCCTGGTCTTTTTGGATGATGTTAAGACAGAAGGTAGAAGAAACAACATGGCCCTGGGCAAGGTTGTAAATGAATATTGAGGTCTGTTCCAAGTAAGTACAAACTGTTTCAGATCCTCTTTCTGATAGAAATGGAAAAGAACCAATTTGCCAGCTCAATGGCTGCATATCATGTACCAGAGTCCATGCTAATTTTCTGTAGTAAATCTATCCCATTTGGCAGACAGCTGCAGTTGGGTTATTACCTGACCAAGTTTGCAGTTATCGACTGGCATCCTCCAGCTTTCATCTGCTGCCTTCTTGAGCCAGCTGGGTGAATTAAGTGGAGGTAGAATAAATCCCTGGATTCTTTAGGTGTTCAAGACTTGAACCACTTTCTGCTCCCCCCCGCCCCCGCCCCGGGAAAGGTGTTCTTTTCTTTGTTGGCTGAGGGCTAGTTTTATATTTTTGTATCTATATTGATTTATTTTGTCTTAAAAGTGAGCATGAAGCTTCTGAATTAGAGATCAAACTTATTACAGCAATAAAAGCACTGATTTCCACGGCTCTACTCCCCCTGGGGAGACACAATGAGGACACACGTCACCTGCGCATTTATAGGAGAGCAGCTGTACCATTTTTTATCTGAGAACTCCTGGAGGGGCTTCTTCACACCATCCCCATTTCACTCCCCAAACTTCCCAACCCTGAGAGAGGGAGGGAGATCTTTTATTAAAAAAAATGTAAATAAACCTATCTTAGGAAAGAAAGAGGGGGTCCCTAGTTTTTGCAGCCCTTTGGGAACATAGACAAATGGTCCAGGGTTTCATTATCTTTAAAATAATAACAGCATAGATACAGATATAATACCCTTCGGATGTGATGAGCAAATGGTTCTGGGGAAATGGGCTCTTCCTTTAGAGCCCGCCAATTGTCTTTGCTCAGAAAGTTCTGACAATGGAGACACGTGAAAATATCTTCCCCACAGAAAGCGGCCATTCTGGAGTCTTCTAACTGGGCTTCACTAAGGGAGCTTTTAGCCTGCAAGCCAAGACACACACAGAAGATTCTTCCAATTAGCTAGTGTGTCTATTCCAATTATATAGTTGGGGACCAGAGAGATAACGACCGGATGGCTCTGAAGACCCAGTGGGCCACTGGAGACTAAGCCACACCACGTGCTCATGGGTCCATGTCTCTCACATGAGCCCCCTCTAACAGGGCTCACTATGATATTTTGTTGTTGCTGTGTATCATCGTCAACTTTAAATCTGTGCCCAGAAGTCCTCAAAATATACGTCTCTTTCTGTATTATAGACTTATTTGAGCCAATGGCTGCAGACCCCTTTGAGAGAGGAATAGTGTAGTCTTCACCATCCACTGGAATTCTGGCAGATTCTCCCCCTGGGATCCAGATGCTTCTTCCATGTATAGATAATGGCTCAAACTTGAAAATTAGGTAAGAGGTCACAGCATGTTATTAGTTAATTACCCTCAGTTGTCTGATTGTCTATCTTTGATTATACAACCTGAGCATTGTTCTTGGTAACTGTCCATCACTTTGGCCCATCGGAGCACCATGTCCTATTAAACATTTCTATAACACTCCTGGGCCATGTACTAATCCTCCCTCTAAAGTACCCTACCTCTCTCTTACTCATCACACTGTCAGTCTTCGGGTGACAGTTGCCAATCTTTGATCTGAGTCATAAACACCTGCAGATATCTTGCAACTTAGATGCTGAGGTAGAACTTTAAGCATGATGGACTCAAGTTATGTTAGAGAGCATGAGAATGATAAAGGGGCAAAAAAAGAGAAAGTCGTTGTTGGATATATGAACATATATATTTATTTCAAAATAAAAAAAAGAAATGTTTTATTATGGTCTTTGTCCCTGCTTCTGGGTACATGGTTGTAACTGGTAATTATAACATTTTCCACAACCTCTTCTTTAATTCGTTTTCTTGCAGCAAGAATTTTGGAAGACATGACTCTTTGTATTTGTAATAATCCATTATTTTTGTTGTTGTTGTTTAATGACTAGGCCTTAAACTATCCTTCCCACATTAGATTATAATATAAGGCTTAAATTGTTTTAGATATTTATTAAAACTCACCTTAATACCAGATATGATAGGATTATATTTTCACTGGTTAGTAAATTGCGTGCTCAGTAAACACTAAATCTAATTTCTACAACCTATATGAACCTTACTAAAGAATGAACAAATAATTAAATGAGTTGTAATTTAGCAAAACAGTGCAAAAATATCTGAGTATCAGCATCAAATTACTATATAAAAATTTATATTCATTCACATGTAGAAGTATTGATGACAAGGTTTTCTACGAAATTGTTGCCTGTATTTCTATCACAGTCATGTAATTACAGATTATCATTTTCACTTTGATTATATATGTATACTCTCTCTTCTACAAGTATATTTCATTAATTCAAAGTATTAGTTTTATTTAATTATTAAATTAATCTCCAATTTTTGTTGTTTTTTACTATTAATTCAAAAGACAAATTAAGTGTTAAGCTATGTTTGACATATTTACACAAGAACACAAATGTAAAACACAAACTTTTTTATAAATTATTATTTTAATGACCATGAAAATACTTACAAACAAGATCATAATCAAATTACATAAACTCAATGTTCATATTGAAGACAGACTATAATGGAAGATTGATTACTTTAAAATGTTAACATTTTTATCTTAAAGTTGAGAAATGGACATGATTAACTTCTATAAAAATCCTAGTTTAGGGTCCTATGTATTTGTTTCCTTTTATCTTGTAGTGGTAGTGTTATATATGTAGGAAGATAAAAGGGTAGCAGTTATTTTATCCCAGCTTCAAGCGCGATTTTAATATGAAAATCAAATTTGTAATTAATTCATTACTATAAATCTAAATCACTTAGTGGAAAAAATTATATTTTCATTGTAAATATATATTACTTGTCTGAGTGTAAAATGCTCTTTATTTGTCTAGAAGGCACAGAATTTTCATACTTCAAAAAATTATTATTAAATAGGTAATCACATATATCATCACCGCAGCTGACATTCTTTATGGTAATAAAAGTTAACTGATGTGTTTTAGCCCATTTTCTCACTTAATAGTATGAGTGAAAAGAAACACCTTATTCACACATCTTTCAATTTATTTTAAAAAAGGTTATATTTAAGAATCTCTCAAAAGTGGCATCCAATGATTATAACATTTTCTTACTATTTCCAAACCATGTTAAATTTTTTCTGATAAATTAAAATTGGGCATTTTGATTAATTCCTTTTTTTCCTGGAAACATATATCAGACTCCATTCAATGTTAAATTAGACTTTTAGAGTTTAGTTAACTAATTTTAAATACACATAACTAGTAGCATATCATGAAAAAATAAATAAATAAGAAAGAGTAGAGTCCTCTATCTTTAGAATTTGAATAACTCAGTTGAGTAAGCACCACTTTTTATTCATGATATAAATATGTGTAAGTCTCTACTTAAAAAATCAAGCATAATTATCATGCTAACTACAGTGTGGAATTATATCTATTAAATTGAATATTTTATTACAGATATACAAAATGTTATATTATTGAATTACAAATGATCAGCTCTAACCAATTAATTGAAATAGTAATCACGGTAATCTAAATGTCTGAACTGGTAGTGTTCTGATGGGTGATGCGTTTCTATTAATAAGACATTTAATAGAGTTATACATGATTACTAATTGCTTTTAAATAAGAATATAAAACTTACGTTTTTAACTTTACTCAAAGGGGTGGAGAAATTTTAATATTATTTTAGAAATTGGATAACTGACTCTTTTTTAAAAAAATTCTACTGCTTTCTAGATGGCTTAAAAATTTTATGATCTGAAAGGAAAGTTAAACTTGCTAAATTTAAAATATTTAAAGTAAGTTATCTTCTAAAATAGTTTATTATGCCAGTAGGCAAAGTACATGCATGCCCTTGGTGGGACCCAGAAAAGAAAACAAAAACAAAAACATCACTGAAGTGAAATCAGGGGACTTGAAGAATGTATTAGAAGTAGTATATTGTACAAACTACTAGTAAGAGACATGTATTTATTCAAGAATTATTTGAAAACTTTTTATGGATCAGACAATGAAGATCCAACAATGAACAAATTAGACGAGATCTTCCCTGCTCATCCTTTGTTGTGTGGTCTGGTTTGGAAATCAAGTGAGAGGAAAAATAATTATAATAATTTTATATATGATAATGTCTATACATTTTAAGAAGAGGGTACTGTGGTTGCAATTTATGTTGGGAGAGGGAGACGATGACATCATTTAGAGACTCCATCAGGCATCATATATTCAATTATTTAATAATTGAAACCCAATACCAAAAAAAGGGGAAAGGAAAACAACTAAGATTAGAATTATTAGTGTATTTATTTTAACATGTTAATTTTAATCTATATTAGTGTCTTTACTATCTACGTTCATGAGCTCTATATTCTTTGAGGACATGCTGTATATCTTCCCCCTTTATTTACAGCCATGAGTTTTCACAGTATACACACTAAGAATTCCCTAAATACATATTTGTTGGGGAAACATAAGAATTAATGAATATCTCATTGTTTTCAAATATAAGAAATTTTATTGATTTAGATATGCTTTAAAAGGTGTTGATTACTAATTAAAACATATTTATTCTGATAGTAGGTTCTTTAACAATGAATATTATTCAGTACAGCATTTCATCTATTTTATTCCATAATTATAGACTATATATGTGCCCAGTTCATACATAAGCATCCTACTTAGTCAAAACAAATGTAAGAATGATAATTAATAAGTACCCCAGGAAGGTGTGCTTCTCAGTATATACCACTTAAGGTGATGGCATAAACAGATAAAGCCAATTATTATTCTTTCAGTTGTAATCTACCTACCTCCCCCAAATCCTGTTTCTTAGTCACTGTCATGAGAACACAGAGAGATGCTTTTATGGGCTTTGTTTTTGTATTCCCCCAAAATTCAGGTCAAAACTCTCCTCTTCAATGTGATAGCATTGAGAGACGGGTCTTTAGGAGGTAGTTAGGATGACGAGGTCATGAGGATGGAGCCAACATGGTTGGCACTTTATAAGAGCCCCACAAGATTTGCTTCTTCTCCATGCTCTGTGCCATGTGTGGATAGAACATAACAGCCATCTATGGATCCCAAAAAAGGTCTACATCAAATCCTGACCTTGCTGGTACTATGATCTTGGATTTCCAGTTTCCAGAACTGTGAGAAATCAGTTTCTGGTGTTTATAACCTACCTAGCTTATGGTATTTGGCCATAGCAACCTGAACTAAGAGTTTATAACCTACCTAGTTTATGGTATTTGGCCATAGTGACCTGAACTAAGGCAGATGCTTTGCAAACAGAAATATGTGCTCCTTTGGTCTTGGCTAATGGTCTCTGGAAGAGCAACACTAATATGAAATAAAATTTCAATTCTCTTTTCCATGTTGTGAAATCACAACACTAATATAAATCTGAATTTTATGACTCAAAGACAAAATTACACAGAGTAATTACTCATCCATTTGCATTCTCATTTGTGGTGCTGTATTGTTAGATTGCATTATAAACACTTTATAATTAAAATATGGCTCTATATTTCTGTAACACATTGCTCCTCTACACAATTAACCCCATCCCCTACACCAGCAATTCTGGACTGGTGTGCTGCCAGAGGCACACTGGTGTGCTGCAAGAACTTATAAAGCATGCAGCACCTGATTATTTCATCAGGTCCACTGACCTCGTTTCGCCTAGATTGTCAAATAAAAAAATGACAACAGCCAACACAAAAATAATTGTCCAATATGAATGAATCAAAATTATATTATTTTTGTCAGCTTGGCAAAAATTAATTTTTCATGTGCCTCAGAAATTTAGTCATTAGATTATATTTCCATGAGGTAAAAAAGGTTGAAAATTGCTGCCCTAAGTAATTCTTGATACTATAAGTTAATTAAGATTTCATACTCGTTGCTTACTTAATGTTGACTTACTGAGCGTTCGAATTTCTTCATAGTCACAATCTTTCGCAAGCTGAGTTTGTATCATTTTTTATATTTGAAACCTGCATTTATATACTTTAAAGGTGTATTTCTGCTCACCGTTATTTATTTATTTTGTTTTTTGCATTTTCTCCCTTTCCAGTATTCTCTTTGCATGCCTTACACGAGAAATTTTTTCAAAGATATTAAGACAATAGTAACATATTAAAATTCTTATTTAATAGAAGTTATTACTTATTTGAAAAATCCATAGACCACTTATGCTCATTATGAGTGTGGAAGAGGGAGGCTTCTCGACTTCTGGGACATTCACCTGCCATTCAGTTCTATCCTGGTCACCAATGTGTTGCCTGAGTGTCTGGGTGAACTGAATAAGGTATTCAGTTACCCCACTTGTTTTTCAGGAGGCCTAAGTTCCCCCAAACAGAGAGGCACTGTTTTGTTTAAAGAAATATTCAGTACAATGTCCTGAAAGAGCTTGGTGATAATTTCTGTCCACCAGGCTTCCTTGTCTTTAGGAGAAAAGGTCCTTCTACTGCTTCCTACACACAGACCTCTGTGTACCATATTTTTTCATCTCAAGTTCCTGTCACACTGTGCTTCTTTCTTTACTTTTCCAAGCTCACATTTTATTAAATATTTGGAAGAAGACAGCGAGTTCCTCAAAAATGCATCTATATTTATCTTTCTGCACTGGAGTGATTATTTCTACATTTATAAAGGCTGGATTAATGGGAAGAGGGGTATGGACAAATGGAATTAAATGGCTCATGAAGTCATTAATACTGGAGTAAAATGACAGAGAAATAAATAAGAATTACAAGGGGACCATAGCATTTAACAACCTGTTAAACTCACACTAAATGTATAAAAATGTTTGTTTTTCATTATCGAACACTCCAGTATTGGCGCTTGCCTTTTTTCCTGTTCAAGATGAATTGACCGCACTCTCCTGGCTGAACAGTTCACAAAGAATTTCCTTTGTTTGGCATACACATCAAGCCAGCCCGTAAGTGAATTCATAACTCACTATTTCCCAAACGAGCCCTTCCCACAGGATTCACAGACCTCCTATTTCTTCCAATCACATTGTCCTTTCTTCTGGTGGTCTTTTCTGATCCCACTTCTCTTGGTTAGCCAACAGTCTCTCTCTATTTTTTTCTTAACTTTTAAGGATTCCGTAGATCAAAAAAAAAAATTCCTTCCCACTTCTATATTTTTAATTTTTTAAATAAATGATGCATTTTCCTTTATTTCTCAGAAAATTATTTTTGGTTCCCATTTCTTGTTTGGTAGGTGGCTACCAAGATGGAATTGATACACAGTATTTAATTGAGTAAGATATTCTAACACTGGAATAAAAAGCTAAGGAGATCTCAAAATTGCTCTTCCAATGTGCTTTTAATTCAATTTTAATTGCTTTCATTCTCTTCCTCTTGGACACTGCCTTTTTTCATTATAGATAAGAACTCACAAACATCCTGCACCTTTTTGCGATGATGTGCCCAAGGGAAGCTCTGTATTCTCTAATGTCTTAGCAGGCTTCCTTACCTATTATTTTTCACAACCTGGATATAGTTAATTTGGTAAGTTTGAAACTAAGCTTCTCAGCAGTTTTCCCCAAAGGAGTATATAATCTTAATCTTTACCTTATGGATAAGAAATGACACATATACTTGTAATTCCCTATTTCGGATTTTATATATATTATAAATTATCCCCAAGCAACAATCAAGATAAAAGATCAACACTAATCTTCCAGAAACCTATGTGTTAGACTGATCCTATTTCAAATTACTTTGGAAACTTCTGATATATTGGGGGAAGAGGGAAGTTTTCTGATAACAGGGAATCACTCTTTACTCTCCGTGGTCTCAATTCTGATGGATCTTTCTCAATAGTCACCAACATACAACAAAAATTTTTATAATATTTTCAAGACTTATACCACAAAAACTGATGCCTCCCACAATATATTGACTACTTTAAACATATACATTGGGGTCATAGATATTTACATATCTATATATGTACTGTCATATGAATATACCCTGTGGGATTTTCACCTTATGTAATATTCATAATAAATTATAGTCAAGGCTATAACTAGTATGATTTCTTCTTCTTGTATGTTTTGTTCCCAAACCACGTCCTTTTTGGCATTTCTTATATTATTTATTAAAAATTTAAACTTCAATATTTTGACCTCTATTCATCCTCCACAGCTTTTCTCTCAGCTAACTTAATAATTATATAATCATTAATGACATGCATTAAGGAGACGTTGCTATGTTATTAAATCAAGATGATTTTTCTATTATCATGTTAAAAATAGTGTTAGATTTAGAGAGTTGGAGTTCTTAAAGATAATGCATTTATTAAGTATTTTAAAATGTCCAGAATAAACATATAACTACATATATATGTAGATAAATAGGTAGATAAAACATTCAAATATATATTTATGTAAATGTATGTCACTATATGTAGTCATACACATGTAAGAATATAGATATGTATATAGGAATTATTTTTCTCTAATGTACCTAACAAATAATACATATACAATAAAAGTGCAAGTCACTGTATTCTAAATTATCTGTTTGATAAAAGAAGATAGGTTATACTAAACAAGGTTTTCTGTTGCCTGCAAAAAAAGAACTAAAGCATTTTAAAGGCTCAACTTCTAATTAAACATGAAAAGGTTTTATTGAACCAGAAATTCCCATAAAGCAGCCATCATATTAAATCTGACATGTGCATTAGTTATGTAATATTGATATTTTACTTTTCATTTCTTTTCTTTAGGTTTTGAAATAGCACTGCATCAAAATAGAGTCAGCCTTCTATATCCAGGCTGATCACATGCTAGAAACCTAAATCATAGTTTATTTTAAAAGTTTCTGAGTGCTCACATCTAAGACATGCTGAATTGCTGTTCAGAGAGATTTTTATTAGAGACAGGGATGAGGTATCACACTTTCAGGAAAACAGTCAATACAATCTTCAGCTTTTCTCACATAAGAAAAATTTAAGTTCCCATTCTGAACCCTATCTCTTTTGCCCTTCTCTGCTTGTTTTTAATCAAACAGTTTTCACTTTGAGCTATAATTATCATACATTTTTAACTTTAGTTATTGATCTCTTCATTTATTAGAGCATGCATTCCAGTCTTTAGAATATATTACAAAACTTTCAATACACGAGGTGAGGCAAAAGTAGGTTTATAGTTGTGAGTATGCAAGACACACAGCTTATTCTTGGTATCACTATTTATCAATTATTGTGTTATTTTCCATACTAACAACTGTAAGCCTACTTTTGCTCCACTCTGTATAATATAATGTTTTGCTTTCCTAAAAAAATGTATCAAAGAAACATTTTTTGCACTAATATGTGTATATAATAAGCTACATGAATCATTCTATCTTGGACTAGAAAGGGATCATGTAGCTTCTCTAACCTTCAATTCCTCCCCCCCAGCCCCCCACAGTTCCAGCCTTATAAACTCTCCTGTTTTATCAAATTATTGTCTCTCAGGAACGTGCTCAATTGTACAGTATTTAACTATTTTTTTAAATACAGTCATTGCTTTCTCTGTGATCATCTTTAATTATACATAAGTCTTTTGGTTTGTGGTGGCCAAAACCTTATAAAATGTTGAGCCTGAGCTTCTTTATCTTATCTATTCTCTATTTTTAATCATATAACTTCATGAATATCTATACGTTCAAAATGGAATTAATTGCATTGGACTGTTGAATACACTCCCTTTTATTTATCAGCAGTAATTAGCTCTCTCTTCACGTAACTGATTTTTTAACCCATTTAGGGCAAGCACTTAATTTCCCCTGAGTTCTGACATGTGCTGCACACACTGGGGGGAGCTGTAGTTTAATGGAACCACACACTCCCCCCTTCGGCACCACGCCCAGCGGCGGTGCGTTCACAGAGCTCCGTTCTTCTTCTGCCTCCCCAGCTCTGCAGTGCCCTGCATCGCCCTTCGCATAGGGGCCATTGCTGGCCATTCACGCTACACAACAGTAAAAGGAGCTGCAGCACAGACGTGGACAGCAAATTTCACCAAAGTTCTATTCAGAATTATCCTCCAGAATTATTAGTTATAACTTCTATTGGACTAGAAAGCTCTCTCAGCATAGCAGTGACTCAGTGGACTCGAGTGACTTTTTTATTCTTGGAAGGAAAAAACACTCATTTTCTTATTTCAAATTTTAAAACTATGCCTATACCAAATATCACCTGCAACAGGAACATGCCAAGGAATGAAAACAATTGTATTTGATGTAGTTGCCAGCAAATATAAATGAAACAGTATATGCTCTCTGCCAAATTTAAATGACAACCTGGAGGATGGTGATTTTTAAAGATTTGTTTTAGAAAAGTAAGGCCTAGTTTATATGTTATTTCTAATTGATGCAAGTGCATACTTAATTCTACAAATTAACATTTATGAGGTCATTATAAGAAGGTATTAATTACAGTCTGAAAGGACAGTATGCTAAAATAACAATGCTTGTGTAATTATCTGTCATTTTTCTTAACTATTGTATAAAACCAATTTCCCATAGCTATGTTCAAAGATAATACTTTTGTGGAAAATATTTTTTAGGATTTCTCTAAACCCATATAATGTTTGCTTTTCCAGTACAGGAAGGAATTTCCATTTCTACCATGTAACAGTACGCTGTCGCCTTAACCACTGTGCTGTGTCCTTTGCTGCTCAGCCACCGTCTGTTCTGGATGGTCCCAGTGACTGCGAGTGTTCATGACACCAATAGACAGCCTGTCCAGTCTGCCAAGATAGCTCGGGCTTGTAGCTGGGCTGGGGGCAGGTGCGGGCTGGGGGCAAGAAGGAACCCTTGAGGGGTGGAGCTGGGAATGGGACCTGGGAGCTGCTTGGGCACTGAGCCGCATCCCCGGGGGATGGAGGGTCGAATGCTGCGGGCTCCGCGTGCAGCCCGGTAAGGGGTGCCCGGGAGATCCGTCCGGGATCATGGCAAGGGCGCTGAGTTTCGCAGCGCCAAGTTGTACTTCCGAGGGACTGAGAGGCCACGTTGCCGAGGGGCCAACATGTACCTTGTGAATACTCCACCCCCAGGGCAGAGGTCTTGCTCCTGGCTGCAGGCGCCCCTCCCGTCCCAGAGTGGCACCCCTGGGTGCTGTGCGAGAAGCCACATGGGGTTTCCAGGGCCCCTGTACTTTGCCTTTTTGCTTGCTCGGTCTCTGTCAGTGGGCCCCGAGTGTGGGGCCCAAGGCGTGGAGGGTAGCAGAGCTGACGGAGCGCCAGCAGATATTTGGGTAGAGAAAAAATGCTCTTCTCCCCCGTCTGGTAGCAAGTTGGGGAACACGCCCAGAGGAAGGCAGGCACAGGTGCCATAGATGTTAAAATGGTGGCAGGGGAAGGTGCTGGACCAAAGTTTGCTGGTCTAGCCTGAGGACAGAAGGGATTGGTTGGAAGGGGGCTCACACAAAGCCGACCAAAGTTGGGGAAGTTAATAGGTCGTTCTGAGAAAGCACGTATCCCGTCCCACATCCAAAATAAAATATAGTCCAAGGGGAACAAAGAAAGTCTTCTCTCTTGCTTGTTGCTGCTCGGAACCTGTGCTGGTCTGTCCTATCCTTGGGCCCCGTGGCCTGAGCAGTCATGTGGCCCCAGGCCTTCCGGAGGTTGTCTCTCTCTCCCACCTGGTGAATGCACTGGCCAGTGTGTTCATAGGACCTTTGTGGTCCTAGAAGCCACATGGGCAATGGTGGGGTGGGTTCCCGCATAGTGTTTCCTGACGGGGCACCTGAAGCTGGTCCACAGCCAGAGCAAGCAAAGCTAGTTGGACGACCACTTGGCAGTTTCCTTAGGGTCCCAAGGGATGGTGCTTTAGTTGGGAACAGGAAATATGGGCACTGCCTTTGTTTTGGTCTTGCTGAGGAAGCTGGACTTTACCTGGGTTTTCCAGAGGAGATGGACCCCCATTCTCCCAGATCATATAGCATCTGCATAACAACCTCTTTCCTTTCTCACCAGCCTCTGCTTTTAGAGTTTGCCTTTTTTGTTGCGGTGGTCAGCTGATCCCTCATTTTGTTCAGTAACATTTAGGCCAAATAAATATAGAAATTATACCCAAATACTCATAGGAAACTCAGGTTCTTGGATTTTACTATCATATTAAAATTAACAACATTAATTTTCTGTATTCACACTCACTTTGACTGAAATCTATTGTTTTTTTATTAGTGTTAAAAATATACATACTCTTTCAGTAAAATAAGAAATTTTTATTTTAAATGCATTTTCCTTCATTTAGTAATTAAGATAATAAAGACAATATGATATATCTGGCAGGTGTTAATACTCTGAGGCTAAAGCATGCTTTTAAGAGATCAATTTGGAAAAAAATAAACTACTATAAATACTTCATGAAAACTAGTTTTTGACAAGAAAAAATAATTTTGTAGATAAAATACAATTAGCTAACATTTTAAAAATATAGTTTCTTATTGAACTCATGGATATCTCATTTGCAAGTCTGGAAGAGTTGATTTAGACCCTCAGTTTAGAATGCGAGAGTAGTTCACCTTTTATTTTTATTTGGACCTCAGCAAAAACTGATATAAATTCCCAATTTATCATCCTGTTACACGTATGTACTCATTCTAATGGTTACAAATAGTTTTGCTTGTAATCTTTTGCATTCTAAGATGATAGAAATTGACCACATAATACTTTTATGTAAAAACAATCAAATAAGAGTTCATTATAAAAATTTTAAAGGAAAACTACAGTGAAAATGCTTGAAAGTATGAGGGCATGGAAACTCCTGATAATAACTATTGATTTCAATGGAGTAATTTTGACCCCTACCATGGTACACACACATACACACATTTACTTAAGGACATTTAGTTATACCAAATTTCCTATTTAAATAATGTGTCTAGTTATTACTCATGCTTTGTATTTCTACAATTTTAGCTTGCCATGAAATTGTTACTGATTAAATTGCAAGGGATGCCTTCTGCCTTAACACACGTGAATTTATCGTATTGTCAGGTACTGCGCTGCCTTCACATAAAGAATTATAAGGAAAATTAACAGGAGGGTGATAAAACGACTAATATTGTTCTCAGGTCTTAATATTTCAAGGGTTAAATTTAGTGGTCTTTTTGATGGAAAATCAGTCTGTGTCTAAAGTGTATGGTTGCTGTGATGTGTTGTGTTTTGTTTTTTTTTAATCGAGTATATGTGCAGATATAAAAGCAAATCCTGGGGCTTGCATAAATGAGTATAGAGCTTCTACTCATATGGCTATGGGATTAGAACACAATGTATGTATCTTCTTCATACATCCTTTTTCAATACTTAGTACTCAATAATAATGTGAATCCTAATTTTAAGCAAAATACCGATAAGCAATAAGAGGAATAATAAAAGAAACTCATATTTTTCCTCTGGAAGTACAGTACATACGAATTTAGAGCATGACAAAACACATAGTATGAGTGATGCAGGCATATTATTAAAGTAAATAATTAGAAAACATTTCATGAGGAAGAGCGATCAGTCATTTCCATAGTGCATATTAGAATCTGTAAAGTGTTACAAAATACGTATGTCAAGAATCAACAAATCACTGTCTCCAAGCCAAATCCACCTCATCCCTTAGTTTTGTAAATCATTTCACTGGAAAGCAGTCACACCCATGTACCTATATATTGTCTGTGACCGCTTCTGCAGAATGGTGACTGAGTTCGCTAGCGCCTATATAAGCTGAGTTGGCTAGCACCTATATAAGCTGGATAGTAGACTATATAAGCTGAAAAGCCTACAATATTCTTTATATGGCCCTTTACAGAAAAAAATAACCAGGCCTTGCATTATGGTATTAGAGTAATATTGAGATAAATATTGAGTTATTTTACAAAAGAGAACAATAAAAAATGCTTTATTGTGTTTACAAAACGGTAGCATATGAGTTGACATTCTGTTGTTTCTATTATTAATAATAAGATATCTTGGATAAAGCAAAGTCATTTAAAATACATAGCTAAAACTCTTGAAACGCAAAAGAATAACCCCAAATTCTAGAAACAGTGAAGTCCATGGAAATCAAATAATATGCAAACTGATACTGGACAAGCTGTGAAGAAGGTTCCAGGACCAAATCTGAACATATGTTGACACATACAAAGATTTAGGTATTTATATCAATTTTGGAGGTGTTGATGAATTTACTTTGTGTTTGTTACAGGCAAAGAGGTAAGACTGAGAGCAATTTTATAAAACCACTAACCTTCACTGGAAAACTTATTGTAAGAGTAAAATTACACAGAATAGTAACAGTCACAAAAACAAAAACATGAAGGGGCTCACTGACCAGAAATTAAAATCATTAAAAAAATTCATCAATAGCAGATAATATATATTTAATCATTCTTCTTGAATTAATTTGCTCTATTGATAACTACATCATTTTCATAATGTGGTAGAAATATTTCTATGGGAACCAAATATACTAATTTTAAATTTGTTTTTTATCCAGTATTTTTTGTTGACAGATAATAAAAGTATAAATTAGTTGTATACATAGAAAAGTTGACACAGTTGCCAAGATTAGTACTAAAAACAATTTGCTATTACTAGAAACATTATTTAAGTATTTTATACAAAGGGAAATTGCTTCCTGCCTCCCCTCTTCTTCCTGTCTCTGCAACATTTCTTTCATAATTAACCTTTATACCTGTCTTCAGGAAAGGGGAAGAAGAGTGTTAATTGCTTTCAAATTTACCTTAAATCTCGTTTATTCTATTGGAACCTACAAGTAAATGAGGACTTGGAATATTCAAGTTTGTTTTCTATCTTTTAATTTCTAACTTGCTTTTATGAGGAATCAAATGATGAGAAATGCATAGAGAAGAGATAATAAAATAAAAGAAATATGTTAACAAATATACAGGCATGCACATACGTGAATGAATTTCTGTGTTTGTAGGTATATATAAAATATCATTGTGTGGAATATATATATATATATATGGTCATGGTTTCCAAAACAATGTGAAAAAACTGCTGTTAATTTGCTCACAACTTCATTTGAAAATGTCTTTTGCAAATAATGAAGTCATTCAATTTAAAAATAGCATTTTTTTCAATTCAATAACTTCTAAAATACTTTTCATTTTCTATTTTAATAAAAGAGGTACCTGAAAATATTAAAAATTTTAGCCAGAGGGTCAAAATGTACTGTGAATATCTGTGACAAATTTTATTTTTCCGAGCTATGTATTGACTAGCTGTTGTCATTATTAGAATCTCCAAGTATAATATTTTCAGTTATTACTTTTATTGACACATATGATAGAAACTAAGGAGACATTACACTGCAGGATTTGGTAAAATGAAATATCCTTAAAAGAAATCAGAAAGTTGAACTTTTAAAAATACTTATAAGGGTAAAATATAAATGTGCTATATTAAGAGATATTAACTTACCATGCAGTGCTCACCCAATTTTAATTTATGGCTAGTTTATTGTATCAATAAGATGATTATAATTCTTTAAACATTTACTCATATGTAAAATGGGGCTAAAAATACTTTTCATAGGGATGTGTGATGATCAAGTGAGATTATACATGCAAATCTTTTATCAAGGGCCTTATAAATAGAAGAGACAACAAATACTAAGGTATGATTAATATTGAGATTCCAAAAGTATTAATTGTAATTAACAGAGCATTTTCCTATTTGAAAGTGCTTCCATCAATATCAAAATATATTTTGCGATGGGATCATCTGTACTGTTTGTGAGTACACAGCTAAAAATAAAGTTCATGCTTGGGAATGTCTTAGATTAGCACCTAAGATTCTTATACATCTCTTAACTTACAATTTGCACCATCCAGACCTACCAAAATGGGCTGTTTGATCAATAAAAATATACTGTCTAACATATAATTGACACTATAAAATGTCATGTAAATAATTATGTTTTATAACAGAAATAAAATGTAAATTAATGGTATGTGTTTAAAATGAAACTATAATATACAGGAAAAATTAAAGGTAAATATTTAATTAGCATTCATGCAGATGGATCTTCATATGTGACACAAAATATAGAAAGTGTAAAGGAGTATAAAGATAGATTAGAATTAAAAAATAAAACTCAAGGAGGTTAAAATAAAAATAAGCACAAAATTGAATCCAAAAAATTTGAAAGTATGAAAAATATCTGTACTATAAGTGATACTAACTGATGTCTGTACAGAGAAAAAAACTATTAATTCTCAAAGAAATTTAATAGCCCAAAGATTACTAATAGTGGCAGGTTCAGTTCACTCCCTTTTTAAAAAATTTGTTTTGAGAGAGAGAGAGAGAAAGGTGCAGCGGTGGGGGCTGGGAGGAGCGACGTGGAGACAGTGATTTGTTGTTCCACTTATTTATGCATTCATTGGTTGATCCTTGTACGTGTCCCGACCAGGAACTGAACCCACAGCCATGGCGTATTAGGATGACCCTCTGACCGCTGAGTTACCGGGCCAGGGCCAGTGCACTCATTCATATTTAGAATTTGCGATAACGTATATTATACAAACTTAGAATTCTAACTTTTAAACTTAGAATTAATTTTACGAAATTTTCACATCTTTTCATACAGTGTTGTGGTCAGCATACAACCTTGATACATTGATCTTATTTGATTAATAACTACAGACACACAAAAAGCACTGTAAAGATGCATGCCAAGATAAAACAGTAATTATTTTATTATATTTAAGTGTTAACATTGTGAACAATTTTGGTCTTTTTATTCATTTGGCAATTGTGCAAAATCATTTACCGAATAACAATATATTCTTAATTTTGTGATTATAATTAAAACTGCAAGTATGCTTTCATTTTGGGAGAAAAAATTAAGGATTCATATCTAACAAATACCTAGGCTTATTAAAATGTCTTGCTTTAGAAAGCTCATGAAAATTAATGATATAAAATTTGTGTGGTTGCTGATTATATTGAGACAAATGCATATATATTTGTGTTTTAATAGATTTTAAGTCTGATTTAATGAAGTTTTAATGTTATACTTCATAACACACCAGTATTTTGTATATAGTATGAGAGATAGTAATTGGAATATATGGTCTAATTCACATTCAATTAGTGATATACTATTTCATAATAAAATTTGTGCTGCTGCTAAATCTTGTAATTTGTAGAGATTGTATTCTACTTAGATATTTAATAATAAGTCAAAAGAATTATCTGGTAAAATATCATAGTTGTTTTTATTTCCCTTAAAAAAGAGTTATTAATTATTGATCAACTTTTAACTGTTCAAAGGACTAGTAACTTTATTGGCAATAATTATAAGAAACCTAAAACTCTTACTATAATTTTATAATTATAGTAAGTGTGAAATATATATTTGATACATAAATATAGCAAAATATGTTTGACAGAAGCATTGGAAAACTTTTTTTCAAGTAGTATCAGCTTTTTAAATTGTTATAATATTAATAAAATGACAATGTAAAATGGTCTCAAGGCTTCTGGTAAACCAAGAAATTGCATGTAGTTTTTGTCTTTGGGTTTTGCATCCACAGGTTATACCAACTGCGGATTAAAAGGAAAATTTTTTCATTTCCTACTACAGTTTCCCTACAGATAGAAAGCAGGGTTGGTTGAATCCGTGGATGCATAGAGCCGACTGTGGAGTCTAAAGTTATAAGCAGATTTTCAGCTCCATGGGGGTTAGAACCAGTGTTGTTCATGGTCCAACCATAATAATTTTGTTAGAATGTGGAGTGGCAAGTGATTCTTTCTTGTTCTTCCCTACATCAAATATCTATAATTGAAGTATCTCTAGTAGTTTGTTATTCATACGCAACATTTAATTATTTAGGACCAGCACTTGTTTATACTCACATAGCATGTAAATATTAAATTGCTTTATTTTAATTCTTACTTATTACTAAAAGATAGATTAAGTAAAATATAAAGTTCCATGTGCCATTAAATTCAGTTTTGATATGGTAGGCGTGGGCAGAATTCAAATATATCTAAGCATTATTTCTAGACTAACAACCTGCACACTTAAAGTAGTTATTTTGGCCATAAGGGTTATAATTATAGATCCTATGGATTGTTGATTGAAACACTTTTTCAAAGCTAAGAAATTGCCATGGAATTACATTTTCTTTTGGAGACACTATCTTTTCACAAACAAGGGTACTAAAAGTATAAGATAATGCTAGAAAATATAGCATAGAAATAGTAACTATAATGTAGTATGTCTTCTCTCCATGCTATCACTTTTGTTTTCACTTTTCATCTTCCATTAAACAGTGCATCCTAAGTTACCTAACTCTTGAACAGAGTGTAAGACTGGTGTGTGTGCGCCTTCATGTGTGTGTAGTCATGGTTGTAATTTAAGACTCTTCTGAGTGAAGAAGATTATAAAATACACGTGGCCCAGAGTCCTGCAGGGAGTCTCGCCGGCCGCCCTCAGCCCTAACCTCCATAAAACAAGCCTATGAGTAAAGAAAGCTGCTCCCAGCAGGCTGTGACCAGAATCTAGGGGAGTGGAAAAGGACTGTAAATAGATACACTGGGTAAAACAAAGACAAAAATATGGATCAGAAATCATGAAAACTAAATAAGCAATAATGGAAATAATGTTTTAGCCTCACTTTTCAAATTTAGTTGATTCCTGATTTAGCAAAATAATTATTCGCCTGCATTGTAATAAGGTTCATACAAAAGAGATTTTAAATAGAGTGAACATAAAAGTCATGGAAGTAAACATGATTGTTTAATGGGAATTAATCTATTATGAAACAGTATTATTAAGAAAATACTTGAGCATGATCTATATGCATGTACATGCTAATACACTGTTATAAACCTCTTTATTTCTTAACAGAATTTCAAGGAAGATTTAATTCTTTGCTTATTTTCTGATACAATAAGTACCGTTTATATTTTTCCATTTGTAAGGATAAATTTAATCCCTTTAATATGTAGAATTTCCTTAGAATTTCTAACAATATTTAAGAATAAGTATACTGCATTTGATTATTCTTATAAAGGAGAATAAAGCTGACTGTCATGATTATACAATTTCTCCAAGGTGTCTGAGAATCTGAGAAAGAAAGCCATCTTTTCTGGGCAGACCACAGAACCTGTTTATGAGCGATGAACCATCAGCCATCCAAGAAATCCGAAGCCTCTGGTTTCATTTATTCCCTAAAAAGAGATAGAACTTCCCATATTTATTTCACATTCTTAGTAGGTGACAAGAAAATCTTCATTCACAATATGAATGAAACTGCGTATTTCCAGGCTGATATATCAATAATGCTAGTTTTTCTTTGTATTGTTTACTCAAATTTTCAATACTTTTCCATAGTCTAATAAATCATGAAATGGATAGAATCAATAAAATCGATAAAGGTAGTGTCTACAAAAAATGTGAAATGATAGTTCACATTTTTTAGGACTTTTATTTCAACTTCTTAATATAAAAAGAAAAATTATATATAATCAAAGCGTATTTGAGCTTGTGCATCCTCAAAGATGATCTTTTAGAAAGTCCATATTTTATAGATGTAAAAAACAGCTGTAAGTGGTTATTAACTCAAAGAAGGTCTTCAAATTAATGCCATGCTAAGTCTGTCCAAAGACTTTGACTTTTAGTCATTCAAATATTATCTATTAGTATTTTAGGATCTGCATTGAAATAACAAAAAGACAGAGTTCTACCATTGGTTAAAAAATGTGATTCAGATGTAGTTAATGTGAAAATTCTGTCTCAATTATAGGATTAATTAATATCTTTACCATTGTCTCCCCAAGTGAATTATTTGATTCATTACATGCTCCTGGTCATTTTAAATTTTCTTCCACCAATACCTCTAAAATCTAAGCATTTTTAATTGGTAAACAGAAATTACCAGAAATTGGCATATATGTTGTAGATAGAGATTTTTCATTGTGCAAAAATATATATATGTGTAACATAAATTTTAACATTTTAACAATTTTAAATGAGCGGTATAATTACATTCACAATGCTGTACAACCATTACCACTATTTATTGCTAAACTGTTTCAATCCTATACAAAATCACAAGTTATTTTGTAGATATCAGCAAACAGATCTAAAGTTTAAATGAAAAATCTAAAGACCCAACATGTCTAATACAGTACTGAAAAATAAGAAAAAGGGGAACTGACACCATCAAGCTTTAAAACTTAGGACAAAGCTACGCTAACAGTGTTGTGTTGAAAAAAGAACTGACAAAGACAATGAGGGGGAGGATTAAATGTGGGAGGTGGGGGCTGGGTAGAGCAGGAGAGAGTGATGGGGGGAAGGGGACGACTGTAACTGAACAACAATTAAGAAAGATTTAAATATAAAAAAGAGCAGATAAATAGAGCAATGGAATAAAATAGAAAATCCAGAAATAGGTTAAATGGAGTCAACATATGTTGATAAAAGAGCAAAGGTAATTCAATGGGAAGTCTATCAGCATATGGTGCTGGAACAACTGGAGACAGCCACATGCAAAAAAAAAATATGCACCCATTTTACATCTTTCACAAAATTATCTTAAAATGAATAATATACTTAAAATGTAAAATGCAAACCTATAAAACTTCTAGAGGATCATAGAAGAAAATTGAAGTGACTTTGGGTTTTGCAATGATTGTTTTACCTACAACATCAAAAGCATTTTCCATGAATGGAATAATTGACAAGTTGGACTTCATTAAAACAAAAGCTTCTGCTCTTCAAAACCATCATTAAGAATTAAAGGACAAGCCATAGACTATCAGGAGAAAACATTTTCATAGTATGTATCTGAGAGTAGTTGTCTAAAATATGCAACGAAGGGCATGGCAACATTGTGGGAATTGCTGGGGCAAGGGGTATAAGGGGCTAAATGGTAATGGAAAAAAATACACTAAAGATTAAATCAAATACACACACATATACATATATGCACACACACAATGAGCACTTAAAAATTAATAATAAGGAAACAAAAATCCAATTAAAATTGGCAATAGATCTGACCAGAAACCTCGGTAAAGAAGATACACAGATAGCAAATATGCATGGGAAAAATTCAGTGTCATATGTCATTAGGAAATTGCACAGTATAATGAAACATCAGTATGGAATCAGAATCCAAAAATGAACACCGCCAAATGCTGACAAGAATGCGGAACAGCAGTAAATTTCATGTATTGTTGGACGAATGCAAACAGTACAGTGACTTTGGAAGATATTTTGGTAGTTTCTTACAAAACCAAATATAATCTTACCAGATGATTGGGTAATTGTTTTCCAGTTTAATTTAAAATTCATAACATGTCGCTAAGCGAAAGAAGACAGTCTAAAAAGGCCATGGGATTCCAAGAATATGACATTCTAAAATAGCAAGACTACAGGAGTTAAAGAGAAGTAGAAACCAGGGATAGGGTTCAGGAAGGTGATGAATGATGTATATTGTACTGGATTAGAGTTGGAACATCAGCAAAAACTCAGTTTCTAACTTGATATAATTCTAGTTGGTTACATCAGGAACTATGGACTGATATGCGTACTTCTACAAATCTTAGTCCACACGCACATATCCCTTTACTGTCAGCTGAGTGTCACTAAAAGAAACAACACCCCAGTAGCAATGGGCATGCCTTATGCCCAGATTTTGATTTTTAATACCATTATTTAATTAAAAAATGAAGGCTCTTTGGAGAAATATTAATTTTAGGACCGGATAGGAAATATACAAGATACGCCTTGTTCATGGTGTTGTGTCAGAAGATAAGATAGAGCTCAATACACACAGACACACATGAATGGGATATGGGCATATGTCTGCAAATCATTCTATAGCTTACTACCTCACTCTTTGGTCTTTGAGTTCCTAGTGGCTAGCAGGGGGCCTTAACAAGTATGGGGGTTTAACAAGTATTTTTTTACAACAATAAATGAATAGATAGATTTAATGATTACTCTTAAGAACTTCACATATTTATATAAAATACTTCAACATTTTGCATTGTAAGAGTCTATTTTTCACATTTATATCAAACTACTTAATGTCACTCTTTTTTCTAGAACTCCACAGGTAAAAAAATAAATCAGAGAATTCAATGGAGAATTTCACTTTTCTTAAAATAGTTATAAGCAGTTGTAACATAAAACATCCTTTTTTTTACAGTAAGATATTAATACTAAGCATTTTTCCTGTAATATTTAGCACTGGGTAAATGTTTTGATGCACTCTATTTTTGTTCGTGTGTTTTGTTTTCAGTCAGTTTTTTTTTTAAATATATATATGTGAAATGCAATACAGGCAATGAGGTCCACTTATGTGGATGTGCGAAACACTTCTAGAGTTCTCTGACTAACCTAGATCTCATTTATGTTAAAAATGTGTGAGGTCTCTTCTTTACTACATAATTTCAAATTCTTTGATAATCACTTTAATAAAGGCTGTCAAATGTGACACAGTTATCATCTTGTGTTGCTCTTCAATTTTTTAAAATTCCAATTACCTTTTTAAACTATATTTTAAAGCTCAATTTTCCTATTTGTATATTCTTTATAGAATTAGTACATTTTAAAACACATATCAAATTTTTCTGAATGTATATACAAATGCAAAATGATATGAAAATTATCTCATATAGTGCCAAGTTCAAAATTAGTTTTCCTCCCTGTTTCCTTTGCTAAGTAATTATTTTATAAGAACCAATTTCCTAAACTTGTCATTATTCAATTATATTATAATAAAATATCTCATTGAATAGATTAAATGTTACTGAAATATTTAAATATTCTCCTGCAATATTTAACAATCAGAGAAATTTTAATCAAAATACACTGCACTCGTAGTAGAGGAAATCTTACCCTTTTATTGCAGAACTATGTGTGTGTGTAGAAGGAGAGTAACTAAAGAAACAGTTTTTGTCTCTCCCTCCTTCCTCCAGTTTCTCGGCGGCAGCTGAACGCAGCCCAGTGCTGCCCCTCAGTCTCTGTCACCCGCTATCAGCCTCCAGAAAGACTCCTGACATTCACGCTTGGGTTGCTGCGGCACTCGCTCCCCACCCTGGGGCAGGCCCGGGGGGCGGAGGAACAGGGCTCCCCTTGAGTCGCTTGCATTGTCTTACTCATCTACTTACTAATAAATATGGGTAAATATTAAAAAGTAAGAATAAGTTAAATCCTAGAGTGATCTTCACAAAAGCATACATAATATTGTATACAAGGGGTTCGCATATTTAAAGTCCTTCACAAGATATCCAAGACATGATGGTCCTGCCAGTATGAAAGGAGAAGCTTTATAATAGTGCAAATACTGGAAAACAGCCATGTGGCTCATTATACCTGCCTGAGCGTCAGTCATTGGGAGAAATTTAAAGTAACAGTTCACCATTGCCCCATCACAGAAAACAGACAGACTCTATGCCACTATGCAGGAAAAGGACATGACCCCTAGACATGGGGACTTAGAGTTGGGTGGCTGGGGAATCACTGGCCTTTTACCCAGTGTACGTAGAGACTTAAATAAAATAGTAATAAAATATGCTGAAACCCTTGAGAATTTAGTTCAAAAGTTAGAAATTTATATTGAGGCATTAGGAATTTATATTGAGGTAAACATGAGGAATATAAAAATTGTTAGAGAAGAAGTAATATGTAACAACATATGAATATATAAAACTCACTGGTAATGATAAATATATAGTCCAAATCAAATTTTCTAGCGCTGTAATGGTTGAATTACTTACAATTTACACTGACAACTTAGATTAAAAGTTTAAAGAAACTAAAGTACTAAAAATAACCGTAACTAAAATATCGTCATCAGATTCACAATATTAAAGAGAGGTAAATTACAACATCGATAATCTAAAATGTGAGGGATTTAATAATAAAGTATAGAGTTTCTGGATGTTGTCAAAGTTGTTGATTCGACTTAAAATAAGATGTCATAAATATAAGATGTCTTCTGCAAGCCTCCTGGTAACCACAGAGGAAAGCCCTCATCCAAATATAAGTCCCCCCTTCCCCCCCCCCCCCCCCTTTTGTTGCATTGTTGGTAGGTCACCTATATTTGTCTGCCCCAATGATGCTCTCCAGTTCCATCCATAGTTTTTCTTTTCTTTCTGCTGCATTCAGGGGGGAGGCAGAGACAAATGATTAAAAGAATAAAAAAAAAAAAAAAAGGAGTCAAAGTTATCACAGACCCAGAGGAGATTAGCTGAATCCACATCATCCCTCTACGCCTGGGCCAATTTGTCATACCATAGAATTGTGAACTGAAATATTAGATATTGTTTCATACTGATAATTTGGGGATAGTTCATTACATTTCAAAGGTAACTCACACAAAACCCAACCAAATATGGGCAAGATCAGTACAAAGAAAACTATAAAACATCATTGAGAGAAATTAAAGAAGATCTTAAATAAATTAAAGTATATGCATCTATATTAAAGTCATGTAACGATGTGAATACTCTAAAAATAGATCTATAAAATCTATGCATTTCTAAGCACAACGCTACCAGGACTTTAAATAAAAAATAAAAAAACTGATTATATAATATTTATGAAAACACAAGTAGCTAGGAATCAGCAAGACATTATTGAAAGCAAGCAAACAGAAACAGAATTAGTGGACTTACCCCAATTCGATCAGTTATCAGCATTTATTTTAAAGTAATGAGGAGAAACACAATGATTAAGCCAGTGTGATATTGCATAAAGAAAGATTACTGGGGCATCACAGCAGAATAAATAGTTAAGAACTATACTTACACATAAATAGGCACTTGATTCATAGCCATGTCTACATTCAGGATAGATTATTTTGGGTACATACAAAATTGAAAGTTCTCACAAACAAAATATATAAGTCTATAAGAAAATATACAAATTATTAAGACAAAGAGAGATGATTTAACTGAAAAAAATGGGGACTGTAATCCGAAGATAACTTCACAAGGAGATATTCAGATAGTCAATAAAAACAAATAGGTATATTAACTTCTTTTTCGTCAAGAACAATACAAAATAATATAAGTACTATACACATATCGGAATAGCTAATATGAGAGATATTGTCAATATTCTGTGGCAGTAACATTCTGGAGTAAATAGCACTCTTGTGCATTGCATGTGGGTGTGTAAATTCCTACAACCACATAAAAAATCTGGGAGGATTTATTAAAACTGAATGAACTGACTTCTGATAAGCCAGCAATTCCATTCTACATTTACCTTTTCCTTTACCTATGCACAGTCATTTTGTTTGCAAAATACATGTATAAAAACGTTCCTTGATTTATTTGTAGTAGCAAATTTGGAAGCAAAACAAATTGTGGTATATTTATTCAATTAAATATTACATAACAATGAAAATAAATAAATTAATGTTCCACAGAATAGAAATAAATGCCTCATATGTAATGTTTAGTAGAAGCCAAAACACAAAAATATACATACATACATACAGTGCTTTAGTTGCAGTTCATAAAATCACGTAAATTATTTAAGATTATTTCATTAACATGTATTCACACAAGAATTAATAGTTTTATGTACCAGGGATAGTTTATGGAAAAGCAATTGCTTTAGATTGTTCTTTAAAGATCTTTATTCCCTAGCACAACCCTTAAAAATATGTAAGAATTAAGAAATATTTGAATCATAGAAAAGCTAAATTGTACTTGAAGCTTCATCTGATAACCAGAATAACTCAACATTAGAAGAAGTTGTTTCTATTGCCTCAGATCATATGGTATAAATGTTAATACAACCATAAAGTAAAATAAAGAAAGGTTTGCTTGCCAGGTTGCAATTTCTTACTCTTGTTTTTGTAGCAGCATTACCAATGCATCAAATGTAAAAAGAAATAAGAGTATTTACAGTATACTAGAATATTTTCTGTAATTCGGCCAGTAGTATCTTCCAGCTCTGAAGCGGTATTTTGGCACTGCTCATGAATTTTCTTTTCATTTCTTCATACTTTCCCCACGTTACCTTGTTCTAAGTTATCTTCAGCAGCTGTTAATATAATCCAAGTATATCCATCTTCTGAGCATGAGCAGCCTTATAGAGCTGGGTCACAGCTAACATGACATTGGTGCTGATGGATTGACTGAGTTTCCCTACCTTGCTGCTGTTGATCATGCCTTGTGGTGTGATGTAAAGTCTGGTTCGCGGGCTCCTGATGAGACCTCTCAGGAAACTGGATGGATGCCTGTGGCCAGTTCAGTTATCAGAGGCATAAAGGGGAAGGACACCACCGTTACTCTGAGCACCTGAAAGCTGATGACACAGGCTTGAAAATGACCTGCTCCTGTATTTTTCTACACTTAGCGACCTTTTTTATTTCTCAAATGGCTCTTTACCAAATTGCACCAATACATATATGTGTATTAGTGTGTGTGTGTGTGTTTGCATGTAACCACAATTTCAGGGTATATAAACAGCAGAAACTTGTTTTAGGTATGTTACTACTGCTTTGAAGGTCAGTAAATTTATATGAAAATTTCTTTTAACTTGTACATTTATAAAACATAACTGAACTGAATTTTTTATCACTGTGCATTCTAATAAAAATTCCCCTATTGCTTATTCCCCACTGAGTTTGAAAAGAATAGTCTTTTGTTATGATAAAATGCTCTTGATTCTGTGTAAAAGGATGGTACAATTTTATGACAATGCAATTTATGTTAACAACATTAGAGGAGCCTATAACTGCTCCCCCATTAACATTGTTGTTTTTCTCTGTTCACCATTTTCTAAAAAGTCCAACTTTAAGGTTGGGATATTTCATACTTGTCTTAAAAAATGCCTCTTTTTATAAAATTTCACTTATGTCAGTTGAGCTGTTTTCTAGGTAAGGAAATGAGGAGAAAAAATAGCCACTTCTATTTTCCCTTAAAGGCATTTTATTCATGACTAAAGTCTAAATGGCAAATTCTCATTTCTTCTACAAGTGTGTTCATGAGGATAGATTGTTATTCCAGTTATAAGAAATAGCATGTGATGGTTAAAGTGCTGGCTCATTTGCTTCAAGATAAAAATGTCCGGTGAAGTAAAGTAGGTTTCTTCCCCCCTTACTGTAAATAATTCAAAAAGGCACTTATCTAAAACAAAGTAACTACAAAACTTTAAGATAATTTTACTTTGCCTATATTTATGCAACATTAAAAATAAAATATATTTACAAAATATTTTAACAAATTTAGAAAATTACATATGTAATTATTGAGCATAAAAATGAAGATAAACTGAATTGCTTTTAAAGTGATAGAATTAAAATTTAACATGTAATATAATTAAGAGAGACAGCTGAGACCAAAAGGTCATTGGGTGAATGAAACATGTTTAGTGACCAAGATGGCCTAAACATTGCCCTCAGGATGACTACATTTTAGATACGCCTTTGTCTGACTATACACCCCTGACCTCCCTTTTTTAGAGCATATACTTTAGACGACTTATCATTCCAAAATTTTTCTCTGCCCCCCATTTGAAACGTATATAAATCTCCTTTTGCCTGGTTTAAAACCCAATACATATATTTCTTAAGAACCTGAGAGCTATTCCTTTAAAATGTAATTGTCAAGAAAAATATTATAGAACCCCCATCTCCCAGTCTATGTGGGAGGCATGAGCCAAACTTTCCCAGGTACCAAATGGCAAACACAGATAGGCTAATCACAGACAAAAGTATTTGCAAACTCAGAAATAGCTCCAAGTGCTCCACACACCCCGTGCTAACCAACCTCTCCACAATATGTTCTGCAGTACTTCTCGACCAGGTTTCCCCAGCCCTTAAGAAATAAAAAATTCTTACCTTTTGTTTCAGTGGAGTTGAGTTAAATCTTGAATAAGATCTCCCTTGCCTATTCAGTAAAAATGTATTCAATATTAGCTGTACAGGAGATTCAGAGAGAAGCAGTATTTTTTTTCTTTATGTGGTAGTAAGTATGTGTGTGGCGGGGAGGCAGTTATTTGACATAACACATTTAATTTGCCTATTCAGTTACTGAGGGACTGTGGTAGCTTAACCAAGGATTTGCCTGGGCTGCAAGAGGCATCCACATAGTCTTGGAACTGTGCTATTTTCTTGGGAACGAGCCTGAACTAGCCTGGTGAAAGACAGACATGGTTTAGAAGAAAGCTCATTTTCTGACTCTTGGTTTCCTAAAAAGTCTAGAACAAAGGTTTCCCAAACAAGTGAGAAAGACCAGCCAAGACAAACAGAGCAAGCTACGCGATCCACCGCTGATCATGGATGCATGGGTGAACCCAGCTGAGACCAGGGATCTTTTTAAAAATCAGCATCCGAGTATGTTTTTTATCGTTTGTTTGTTTTTAAACTTGAAATATTGGTCTTGCATTTTGTAAAAATAAATATGAAATAAAAGTGATCTGGCATATGCATCATTTTATCTAATATGATGTATAATATAGTACAGACTTCTATGCTGTGACACAATCTTAAATATTACCTGGTATGTATATTTTAAATGACTATAATTACATTTAAAAGTTGCAAAGTTTGGCAATTTTAATTTCTCTCCTAGAAGTAAAAACATCCACCCAAATGAAAGATTCAATCTGCTCAGTTATTAAGGATACCATCAAGAAAAGAACAGCAGTGCTTAGACATTACAATATTTTTAAGAAAAACATTAGGTCGCTATGTATTTATATAAATAAACATTTGTTAAAAATATTGCCTAGTTTTTTAATTCATTTTCAAAATTTTTTCTTTCCCAAGTGTCTTGTTTTTGAAAATGAACCACACATATCATTAACAAAGGAAGTAAAGATGTAGTATTACATGCAGCAAAAACTCATATGGAGATCACCTTATAGAACTCAGAGAATATTTACTTATTAAATGATCAATTTATTACAAAAGAATCTAATTAGAAACAGCCAGGCTGAAGTGATGCACAGGGCAAGGTGTATGGGAGGGTACACAGGATGGGTAGAGAGCCCTCAGAAGCCTGTCCTTTGAGTTTTTATGGACCCTTTATTACAGAGTATAATTAATTAGTTCATTGGCCATTGGTGAATGGACTCGGTGTCTAGCCCCTTTCTCCTTCCTGGAGGTTCCTGGGAGGCAAGCAGGGGGACTGAAAGTCACAGCCTTTGAATCACAGGGGGTTGTCCTGGCAACCAGCTCCCATCCTTAGGTTAGCTGGGGCTCTGCAGAAGTCACTTCATTAACACAATACAAGATACCTGCCCCCACCTTATCATTGAGGAAATCCAGGGGCTTTAAAGCTTTGTGCCAGGAACAGAAAGGAAGACCAAATATATAATTTTTATTATAAATCACATTATCACAATGTCAAATAAGACTGCAGAAATGATTAAGTTAAAAACCATGAGATGCAGATTGATTTAATCCTATATTATAGGTAAGGATTTAATACATCATGTATTCTGCACTGGAGTGGCATATGAAACAAATACGACATGGCATAAAACATTATTTGATGCCTTAGCATCAAAATAAGTATTACTGTGTTGTTTATCATCAATAAAGAAACACCACAAATTACCTAGAAAAAGTGAAAATTCAAAACCCATCCAGATAAAAATCACTTTTACATTGATGCCATCTCTACAGATAGGTTTGAAATTGTAATTCTTATTTTTATCACCTTGACATTATTGTTCATTGGAATGAGCATGAGAAATTGCTCGTCAAAGACAGAAAGTGTTGTAAAAGATTGGAATTTAAAACTCATTCTTGGGGTTTGTATTAATAGTGAAGCAATTTTATAGCCAGGGTTTGAACTTAAGCTCTCATGGATTTCAGATGAGAGTTGTTTCACACTGCTTACACAATAAAACTGGAGGACTAAAGGCATTTCTTCACTGATACTGAAACTGTGAAATTCAGATTTTTCAAAGAAAATAAAAATTAACTTATTATAAATGTATACCCATATTTTCCTGATAATTTTTTTTATTTTATTGCTTAAGTTTATAATAAGAATTAATTATAGAATTCTTAGAATTAAAGATAAGCATATATTAGTTTTATAAAATCTGAGATTTTAAAAAATGTTATATATCTAATTTATTATGCATTCTATTCTCTAACCTTTTTTTTTTTAGTAGCTCAATTCTGAAGGTCTGTATAAAATACCCATGGAAGACACATTAAATGTAGGATGAGCTTTCAAATTAATTTCACAATATTTATATGTATATCTATATTATATTTAAAAGGAACATAACAATAGTGACATGTTATAATTATTAATATATTAAATTAATGTATTTTAAGATCATTTTCCTTAATACTAAGTTAGTAAGACTGAATACAAATATCAAGAATATCGACTAGAGCTAGCTATCAATATGTTTCTTAGCTTTGTTTTATTCACATAGGGATTAGTTTTAGAGTCGACAGTACGTATTCACTGCGTCTCTGAGAAAATAAGGCTTGAGGCATTGATGCCAAAGGCCACTGAGATCAACTCAATTTTACTAATAATTAATTCAACAAATATATTTTTAACACACACCAAAAAAACTTATTGTCATGGGTATTATAAATTAAACTAACCCTCAAATAGAGAAAAAGGGAAATAAAGAAGATAATGTCAGTGCTCATTTTATAATGAACAGGAACAGAACGGAAAGGTTACCGGGGCTATTCGTGGAAGTACTTTGCAGGAAGAGGTAGGAGCCACACCTGGGCTGAAATGCAAACAAGGGAAATAAGCGAACAGGGCCTGCTTGAACCGACATACAGCAAGGAAGGGAAAGCAATCTCAAAAAGGATGGTGTGGACCAGTTTACACGGCACCAGAAGGCGTGCTGCATTGAACTCAAAGTACATGGTACAATTGCATTCAGATTATACAAGGAAGCCTTGAAGAGGTCTTAAGCAAGTAAATGACTTGATTTAATTTATGTTTTAAGCAAATTTGTGAAGAGTTTGTGGAGTGAGGTAGGCCAGTGAAAAGGTTATTGAAAATACACGTTTAAAAATCAAAATCCCAAAAAGAGGGTTAACAGATGATCAGAGGATAAAAACAAGATTATTAAAATTCAAGAAAAATCAATAGCCAGCATCCAAATTGAAAGACAACAAAGAACAATACAAATTCAAAAAATGAACATGACAAATGGAATATGGTGAAAGTCAAATCCAGAAGAAGCATTCTTTATACTATATAAGAAAGAATGGCAATGCTTTGACAGGAAGATATCAGAATGTATATTACTTTAGGAAACCCAAACTTATTTATCAGGACAAGAAAAACATTAATAATTCAATATATAATGTTATATCATAATTCTTAATGTTGGTCTATAAAATTATATGAAATAACTATATAAATTATGAAATAACTTCTTTTGATAAAAGTCAAAGAGTTCCTTACAGTTCATGTTCAAATATAATAATTAATTGACATTGAATCTGTTTAAAAGGACCCTCAGAAATTCTGGTTTATATTTGGAAGCAATGAATACAAATGAAAATTAATGCACCTTTATTTTATTTGTGATTTCAGTTGTCAATAGGAGCATTATTTTTGATGGAATGATTTATTTTTCTCCAAAATAGTGAGCCATTCTTGGTAAATATTTTTTAAAAACAACTTACATATTATGGGTAATTCTGTCAATGTCAGTGAATATTAAAACTGTTCAATATCTGTCATGCCTGGATCTAGGAATAGAGTTAAATTTTAGGCTTTTATAATTTGTTCAAAGCACAGGACATTTCTTTGTAATATGGAACTGTCCCTAACATGGGATATCTACTGTATCAAGGGTGAACATCAACCAGAATAAATGTCAGTTGTGCCCTTTTCATCGTTAGGACAACAAAATACAAATTCACAAGTTTCCAAATGATCCACAGAACATAGAAATGTCCTATGTCTCTCGCCACACACATAATGAGAATCACTATCTTAAGGGATATTTTAAATGCATTTTCAAGGGGCTGGAGCACTATAATTTCCCAACCATTATATTCCTCAAACTCATGTTCAATCGTTTAGAAAATTTTTTCAGATGTATATTGAAAATATGACCTCATTTCAAACAATTTTTAAACATCACCTCCAAAACAAAGATCTTTCACCTAGGCTACAAAAATAATGACTGATTCTTTACTCCTGCTTTTGCCTATTTCCCCATTTTGTTACTATAAGTAGTCAACTAATTATTGATAAGAAAGAGAGCAAAGGGAATTAGGCATTGAATTTAATAAACTGGGGAGCATGAGCCTGTTTGCTTCACCAGGAGCTCCAGCTTCACACGCCAGGGGAACCACAGCGTGGCTCTGCCGGGGGGATTCACACTCCTCCCTTCCTTGCCCTGGTACTGGACTGTTGGGGAGAGAAGAGGGAAGGGCTGGACCATAGAGGCCTGTCGCTCTAATTAGCGGATGGACCCATCCAAAAGTCCAAGAAGCCTGGGAAGTTGACTGGTCATTTTGAAAAAGCATCCACTGCACCCAAAATACAAGCTAATATAATCCTGGGGAAGAAAGAATCTCTCTCTCTCTCAATCTCTCTCTCTCTCACACACACACACACACACACACACACACACACACACTCATCCTTTTTGTGAGCTTTCTCTTGCCCAGGAGATGGTGATCATGTGGGTCCAGCAGCTACCAGGGCCAGTACAGTCTGCATAGGCTCCAAAGGACTAAACTTTAAGATGAAGCAGAAACTCTGGACATCACTTTGGTGTCGGCCTAGGTGAAGACAAGCTTTGATTTTTTTCCATGGTCAATGGAGAGAGAGGGGACATTTCCACCTGAACAAACTGGGCCACACCATCTCCTGTGCGTGGGTCCTAGGAATGCTTTCCTCGCCATCCCAGGGAAGAGCCTGATTTCCACCGGCCACATTCAGGTCCTCAAATCAACTTTCCAAAATACAAAAGGAGACTTTAAAAAAATATTATTTGGTGTCATTTCTCTGCTCTCATTTTTTAAAATGTCTTTTATTCGTCTTAGAATAAAATGATATATTCTTTCTTTGGCCTGGAAGTTGCTAGAGGACCCAGCCTCTGTCGACTTCAGCCTAACTTTGAATCTTACAGTCCTTCCATGCACTAGCCACAAACAACTTGTCCCTGGCATTTCCCCTCTGCCCTTCCTCCTCAGCGTCCTGGAATCTGCTTCCCTAAGTTATGCTAATGGTTAAATAATTGCTTTCATCAAGTCAGGTCAAACAACTCTGCCTTTATCTAAACTAGCAGGAGTATGGTTTTCCTCCTCAGGTTCCATTAATAACTGACATTATTTTATGTTTACTTATATTATGTGTTTATTTATTTATGTTATATTCTCTTTGCTTCTCTAAAAAGCAGAAAATTGGACTGATTTTTATCTGCTGTATCCCTGGAACCTAGATTACTCTAAGAAATAATATGCACTCCATAAATGTTAAATCCATGAATAAATAATATAATATACTCTCCAAATGTTAGGAAAAATACTTAAATTTAATGAATATTGAAGGTTATGAGGATATGTTTTTGAAGTGATTCTCAACCTTACTATTAAGAGAAAAGCTCTTTCTTTTACTTTTCCAACCTGGCTACACAATATATCATTTATGGTATCAAAAAGTAATATATATTTTTGTTCTCAAGAAGAATGTATTCCACCCTGAAATCCTCTGTCTGATAGCTATTGTTTTAATATTTACTGAAGCAAATCTTCTAAGCTTCTTCTATTGGAATGCTATTTTTTAAAATGCTGCATTTGTATTCATCTTTGAATAAGCAAAGGGAATAATCTATCTACAAAAGACTTGCAGTAACTAAAATGCCAATGGGAAAATGAATATTTGTAATAAAATACTGAAGTATGTTACTTTACATTTTGTGTTGTGTGATCTTTAATATAAATATGCCTGTCTGGATATTAAAAAAAGAAAACATTAAAAATATCCTTAGGGTCATATACAGGTAATGCAAAGTCAATAAAATTGTTTCACTAACAATTTTGAGACTTCCCAAAGGTTCTGGCAAAGAAAGTTAAATTTTCTATAAAATGAAAGAATGTGTTTAATGAAAGAAATTGAATCTATGAATGATGAGCAGAAGTATCAGAAGTTGTGGTATTCTAATCATGACTTCATCATTTCAGTTAGTAGAATTGTCATAGAATTATAATTATTTAACCTTCCAATCATTAAGCTATCTTACCTGTAAACAAAACAGTTCTACTTTTTCACAGAGATACCCTAACAATTTAATGAACAAAATCTTTTAAAAACAGGGAAATAGCCCTGGCTAGTGTGGCTCAGTGGATTGAACACTGGCCCGCCAAACCAAGGGTTGCTGGTTCGATTCCCAGTCTAGGACACATGCCTAGGATGTGGGCCAGGTCCCCAGTAGGGGGCATGAGAGGTAACCACACCTTGATGTTTCCCTTCTTCTTTCCCTTCCCTTCCTTTCTATAAAAATAAATAAATAAAATATTTTAAAAAAATAGAGAAATAATGTAGATGATACAATTTGTAAATCCATAAATATTGGGTAAATAAATCCATAGTTCAATACTCATTTACTAATGAGAATAATTAGTTTTAATACCAAAGACCCGAAAAGATATATTTGTATGTGTACTTACATTGAAAACACTGAAATGAAACTGCAAAATCTAAATAACTTTAATAATGCATTATAGCATATAGGTTTACTTTATTATCTGATTTTCACTTAGCTCCCTGAAGATTCCAAATTTCCTTCTGGAAATTGAATAATTTAATTTACTTAAACACCAAGTAGAAAAATGGAGTATAGTAATTTCAGGGTTTTATACTTTGTTTTATTGTTGATTTACTGCTTAGAATTACCATGTCTGTGCTCTATGCCAAAAAATGTTTGTTTGTATTTTTGTCAATGAGTAGCTGAAATTTCAGAAATGCATACATAATATTTATTATAATCCTTTTAAAAATGTCCAAATTTTACAATTAAACTATTATTTTCTCCAGAAATAAAGACCTACAGTGGGTGCTTATGCTTTTGCTCAAGGGGGTGTGTGTGTGTGTGTGTGTGTGTGTGTGTGTGTGTGTATCATTGCATGCTTTGGGTGGTTTTCATTTCTCATCATGTCAGATGCTGACGTAATATAGCAGCAATCACATTTAATACACAATATCAATGCACAAAAATATAAAAAGTTTGCCTTGAAGATTCATTCATCAAATATATAGCTTAATAGTAAAACATGTATTGTGTTTGTTAATATTAATTAATATTTACATATTTATCAATTATATTATAATAAACACATATATAATGCATTAATAATAAATAATACACATCACCAAACAAAATACAGGAGTTACTATTACTATAGTTAATTATATTTTAAACACTAATTATTGTTATTAATATGTATTAATTATTTTTAAAATATATACTCAGTGACTAATAAGTTTAAATTTATATTTAAACTGAATTACTTAATATAATTTTATATTTAATAAATATATTGCTATAGTTCTTAAATTAATTTATACATTTAATGTCTAAAAAAACTTAAAAACACTTATCAGTTGAAAAAATCAATAATTATTGTTTAGTTGCACATATTTTAGCTACATTTATTCTGACTTCCTAGAAATTAACTCAACATCACAAAGATAAAGGTTTAAGGTATAACTACAAATGCTCTCAGGAGTTTGGGGAAGTGTAATTTAGTTTGTTGTGTGTACAACCAAAACCAAATTTGTCTGAATTAAATATTAATTTTAATTTAGCTGCATTTAAAATAGTTAAAGTTTAAGTAATTAGCTATATATTATGTGTGTGTGCATGCGTGTGTGTGTGTGTGTGTGTGTGTATTTTTTAATTATTAGAGTGTGGAATCTGAAATGAAGAATTATCTAAGACTAGCTACTGTCCTTTATAAGGTTACTATTTAATTAGTAAGCCAGAATACATACTTAAACGAGTTAATACATTAAAAGTTTTTTAAAAATATGCATAATGAGAAACTAGGCATTAAAAATGTCATCTGAATTTGACAGTTTCAAGAACTCTTTATTCTCTTAAACTTCTCTGAAGACCTAAATTTCTGAAGAGCAAGGATGTGTAATAATTGTTTCCTAATGTTGTCCTTCGTCAGTGGGGAAGGCTATCACAACATCCCTACCTCACACCACACATTCCCTTACTCAAGAAAACTGCAAGTTGCATCTCTAGTCTGTTCTCACTGCGAAGATGATAAACCTTTTCATTGTATTCCCCACTCAGGAGTATAACTTTATTTAGTTTCTAGGTAGTACCATGAAGTCCAAATTTCATTACCTAAAATATACAGTGAACTGGTAAAATACTTAAACTGTCCATGTCAGATACAAGTGTCAGAAACAGAAAAGATTTGGGTAAAGGATGGAAAAAAAAAACCCAGCACAATCATAAATATATCACAGATGTGCAAGAAGGAAGGGCCCAACCTGTTTCATTTATGCCTGAGTCCTCTTTGCCCCTATTAATATTAGTCTTGAACTTCTGCAGCTCTCTTTTAATACATTGCTCTAAAAACATCTTTTGAAGCCTTTATAAAATTTTAATATATAGCTTTAAAAAGTGTGAATATGTATATATTTGTACTATATAAGATATATGATATAATTCAATAATAACACTGTTTTAAGATAATTTTTCTTTTCTTAAACCATTAAATAGTTTCGCATCTGCATAAAGATATTTTGCTTAGTTAATCTACATATGTGTAGGAAATGTTTGAAAACTTATTTAGTTTATGTAATTTTTGTACAATATTTTTGAGCAGTATATATCAAGGACTGCCAAATAAAATATTGTTTGCCAAGGCGAAGTTGAGAAAGAGGAATTTCTTAGTATTTGAAGAAGAAATTTTTAATCCTTTGCAAAAATCTGATAGATATTCCACTTCAAAAATGAGATTTGAATTTCCCCTCAATTTGGAAAAATTGAGAACGACTTTTCTTGAAATATAACTAAAAATAGCAAAACTTATAAGAACAGCACAGTTGAAAATTTTAAAGATATTTAATTGTAGTCATGCAAATATGGCACTATACAACTTGAATTGCAGCCTAATTTTTACTTCTTTACTTCATCTTAAGAAATTGCTGAAAAATGGTAAGAATCTAGAATAAAATTTAAGGATAATAAAGGTATTTTTTTCTTTAAAAATGTTGGCATATACTAGTTGGGTATGAACATACGAAATTTAAAAAAATAAGGACAACATGAATTTGTACTTGAAATAATATTTGTGGATCACAATAAAGAACAATACATTTTTATTCTTTAAGATATTTAAAATTTTTTATTCTACTTTTAATTATACATCATTCTTGTGGGTATTTGTATATTGGGGTGTGTGTAAATTTGAATTATATTTGTGTAATTTCTAGTAAACATATTTTATATACCTATATCATCTATATAGTAACTGTATATATTAGAAATGGGATTATATCAGATATGCTTAGTATTATGATTCAGAGGTGGCTTATGCAGAAAGAAATTCTAACACAATGTCATTTTTCACATGCTATTTATTGGCATGTACATGTGCACACATGCATATAGCATAAATTTGATCGATTTTGGAAAATACATAACAACCTTATCAGTCAACATATACAACTTTTCCATCACCCTGGAAATTCCTTTCAATTACTGCATTGCAGCTGCCTGTTGTGTGATTTTAGGTATTTGTCTCTGTGATTCTACGTAGTAGGCTTTCTGCATTGAACTAGTAGACCTCTGCATTTGGATAGGTAGCGTGGTTCTTTGCTGTCAACTCATATCTGGCTCATCCTTCACTGTTAATTGCCAGTAAGAGATTGGGTCTCACATCTTTTATAGAAACTGAAAATTCAAAATATTCACTTTCCCAGTCTCCCTGAATTTAGCGCATGTGGACTTGTGATTTAGACCCAGATGACTGATGTGTTCAGTGCCAGATTTTGATTCAGGAGCTAGTGTGGCAGAGGCAGAGGAAGACCTGAGGCTGGCAGACACAGGTGGCAACAACGCTTGTCTTCTAGAGGCAGCAGGGTCACCACCCTGACTTAAGTGTGGGCGGTGTTGGTTGGCAATCAGGACGACTTTAAACCCTCAGAATGTCTTCTGCCCCATGATTGCCTGGCTTTGTGGCTTCCCTTTGATTCTTTCTGTCTCCCAACAGATTCGTTCATTCATTTTCTACATTAACTGAAGTACCTAAATTATTTTTCATTCACATCAGCCAGTCATGTTTGTTATTTGCTTCTAAGGAAACTGAATAGTGTAAGTGAATAGGTATTTATCTGTGGTACGAAACAAAGAAAAAGAAGTCAACACATGTTCCAAAAAATAGAACGAAAATAATTTGGTCTGAAAAACCAAGCTACTTCTTGTTTTTATGCAAGAATTATGAAGACATAGGCAAAAGCTAAGGACCTAGACAGAAGAGGAACAATACTTGATAACAGAACAACTGAAGAGATAAAATAGATTGATTTCCTCAGGGAGAAAGAACATTGAAGACCAACACATTAGCTTCAGGACCATTCAGAACCATGCGGGCAGCAAAAAGCAAACTAAACAGACACAACGTAGTTCTTCAGTTCCAAGTAGGGGAAAAACTGCTCCTGGCTAGTCACATACTATAGGCAGATGTGTGGCATCTGCTGCTTACACCTGAGAAAGCTAATTAGCTAATTAAATTCTTAGGAGGAGCAGGAAAACAAGCCTAAGGTGCAAAGTTTACCCTAGCCAAGTTGTGTGCTGCACTGCCAGAAAGAATGTGAATTTTAAGCTGTTTGACTAGGAGGAAAGAAAACAAGTAAGGATTTTATTTCAACCCAGAAGTTATACAGGATAAGTAAACAAAAGAAAAAGGATAATGTATTAGCAACAAGGGAAAGAATACAGTTTTACAATTTTCTATTATATGGGTTTATTATCTTAAATAAACATATCTATTCATGGCAATATTACCTTTTAATATTAGACCATTTTTCTTATATATTAGATTTTGTTTATTATCTATGTAAATTATTATACATTAGACAACTTTATTATATGAAAATACAAATTTATGCCCCTCGAATACACCTACCTATACAAAGTAAATTGCCTTTGATGGCCTGGTGCTAAAGCACAGGGTTGGCTGTCAATATGAGCCACCAAGGTTAGTGTCGACACGCTGCTCTGGCTGGCTTTTGTCCGCTGGCTCTATAAAAGGTGTATTTATGGGAACCACATTTTCTACTCACAATTCATATAATTGGGGCAAACTCCAAACGCTAAAATTACCTATGTTACAAGGTCGAACTTTATTTTACGTTAAAGTTTTTTTATTAGACACTTTTTAATATGGTTTTCTTTTTCCATATTAATACAATACACGCTTTTAAATAAACCATGGGGGCAGCATTTACTTCTGTTTAGAAGACATTGACTAAAGAACATTGAACTGCAGTTTGAATTGCAAAAGTTTTAAAATATACAGCATATGAAGGTTACTTTTATATGTCCACTTGACTGGAGCACGGGGCCCAGATATCTAGTTCAAGATTATCGCTGTGTATAAGAGGTTGCTTCAGGGAGGGACGAGTATTGGACTGGCAGGCTGAGTAACGCAGGCGGCCCTTTGCAACGGAGGCCAGCATCATCCACTCCCCCAAGGACCTGAAGAGGACACAGAGGCAAAGGAAGGGAGAGTTTGCTCTCTCTGCCTGACTGCGGAGCTGAACACACATCTTGTGCTGCTCAGGAACAGACCTTTCACCATCAGCTCTCCTGGTTCTCAGGCGTTCAGACTCGGACTGGACCTACACCTCTTGCTTTCTGGGTCTCCAGCTTACAGATGGCAGATTGTGAAACTTCTCAGCCTCCCTGTGTTTGTGAGTCAACCCTTTATAATCACTTGATTTCTAGGAATATATGCTTGTTTATATATTAATCTAATTTAATCTAATCTAGCTATCCATCTCTCTATGCTCGCTATACCATCGGTTCTATTTTTCTGGGGAAACTTGATTAATCCAAAACATTTGTAAATTTGTTTAAAAGTATAACCTGACATTTAACAGTGTTTTAAAGTATCTGCTCTCAACAAGTGGAGCTTTTCAAAGGTATGTGTTAACACTTCCATGTGTGATCCCAATAAACGTGTCAGAACTAACATAAGCCACCTGCATCCAAAATGAAGTTAAGGAAATCTTTTAACATTAGGTCATGTTAACTCATTACAGTTTGTGAGAAGTGAGAGATTGATTGGATTTAGAAATTTAAAAAATGCATTAAAGGCACCTATACTTTAGGGGAAAAGAAATCTGTAATTACACTATAAATAAAATTTGAATGTTTTTGTTTGTTTACTACAATATTTTAAAATTTGCACTTAATATTTTTTGAAAGAGAAAATATTTGTTTAAATTTTTTTGTTTATAAAAAACTGCCTCTTCATTCTAATTCTGATCATGAGATTTCCAAGAATCTTCACATCAAGGAAAAATAATACTGTTAAAGGAGTATAGTTGCTTGATTATTAAAACAATATATTCTTGTAAAAATGGATTGTAAAATAACTTGGTGTGCCCTTTAAAATACTTAGGCCTAATGCACTAAACAACAGTATTTTATTTGCAAAGTCAATAAAATTGGAGAGAAGGAGGTGCTTTATTTTTAGCATTCCTTTAAATATCACAAAACTGTTACATAGAAACACAAAGTTAAATAACTATAATTCTCTGCAATTCCTAATTACCTATAAAATACAGATGTTTAAAGAAATACCTTTGAAAGTGAGTCAAAATATTATTTCTATGTCTCCTTAACAGGCATCGGTCAAACAATCATGTAAATATTTTTCAAATTTCAAATGTTACAACAAAGAATACTTGAAAAAATTTAATGAAAAAGATAATTTTTAAAAGTTTATATTTAATAATGTGAAAGTCAGAAAATACTATATTTATTTGTGATTATTTTATGTAACCTAAATACCTGGATAAAAACCTAAGCTTTAAAATATAAGTCCTATAAATTATATTAACAAATATGGTAATCAAAATTATAATTTATAAAACAGTATAATTTGCATTAATATAGATATAATTTTGTCTTGACAAATGTCAAGTAGGCTGCTCTTTCATAAAATCAGCTGATGGAAACTTGTTTGTCAATAATGTAGTTAGTAGTTACTTTTTTTGCTATTTGTGTAAGCCATGAAATAGATGATATTAGAGTGGCCCCAAAACTTTAAGAAGAAAGGAGGTTTGTATTTTTCCCAATGAGTTCACGGTACAAATGGAAATGAGAAATTATAGTATATTTTTTATGCATTCAAAACCTTGACTAGGTGATTCATTGTTGCATATAAATCTACATAATATTCATTATCACTGATTGCCTAGGTGCCATGAAATAGCTTATCTTTCTGTTGATTTTTTAAAAAATTGTAACCTCTGCAAATACCCAAACATATGATTATATTGAATTACTTTTAAAATCTTTATTCTATACATTAAATATGGATTCAGCTGTGTTTTCAAGTAAAAATGACCTTGGCAAGCCATTAACTTTCTAGGGCTCAATTTTCCTATTTCCAAGACAGGATAACAATACCTGCTCCATTTACTTTGAAGAGAGTGAAAATAACAGAGATAAGGTAGATTCTCCCGGGCCTCAAATAGCTACTGATAGTAAGTAAAATACTTTCTAGAAATGGAGTTAAATTTTTTCCCAGCTACTAAGTAAACTTTGACTAGGTTACTGTATCAAAATCATTACAGAAAATCAAAGAACAGAAATACAAATGCAAGCATATCATAACAAGAAAATTAAGCATTAAATTTGTTTGAAAATACTAAAAACCAAATTTTATAATATAACCATAAACCCAGGAAGAAAAAGTCAAGAGGGCAGAAATTAGTGCTATAAAAGATATATTGAGTAATATTACTTATGGAGTGGTTTATAGTTTAAAATACTATCACCTATTTTATTTAATTCGATTTTCATAATAACCACTTGAAGTAGTAGTGCAAACACCTCCTCCATCTCTGGTTATTTCACAGAAAAGTTCCAGGTAGATAAGGCTAAGGCAGAAATGACGTGCTATGGAGTTTTATAGTGAGATTCCATCGAAGCACCACACCTCTGTTGATGCGGAGAGAATAGGGGACGAAGTCACTAATAAGAAATGGGACATATTTACCTGCAGAAAAAAGAAGAAGCACGTAAGCCCATTCATTTTCCTTCACCCATCACACAGGTGTAAACCCTACGTCAACGTCCATCAAAGATGGAGTAGTTAGGAGCATATTCTGCGCCCCCCACAGGCCGGGTAACCTGTAAACCTAGGTGAAACATACAGACAACTGCTTTCGGGCAGTGACCAAAGACAACACAAGACTGAAATCTCAGACAGGAGCTACATGGACAAGGCGAGCCCCGGGCCCAGAGAACCTTGCAGGTGTTGAAAGATAGATCCCTTCCCCCATCCTTACCGTATCTTCTCCCAAAGCAGCTGCTCCCCTCCCCTCCTCCTCCCCCTTTCCACCAGCGTTGGCAAGGAAATCCCTGTGGGTAATGCACATCGGAAAATACTTGCATTGGTGTTAAATTTGGGGGGAAAAGTGTAATTTCTTCCAGACTGCATATAATAATCAGGTTTATAATGAGCTAGCTGGATAATCTCAAACATCATACAGTAACTTCATCATGATTAAAGCTTTGAAGTCAAATCTTCAACCTGGGTACTCAAAATAAAATCGGAAGTTAAGTCAATTAAAGTTTATCAGTTTTGTGTTATAGAACAAATCAGATGAAGGGCAAAATTTAATGTGACTTTGTATTCTGACTGATTTTGTGTCATTTTCAAACTGTAATTCTTCCATGTATTTTTATATATTAACATAATAAGTGTTGACTAAATGTAAAAGGGGAAAAGGTAAGTATCTATATTTTTTGTTCTTTGGATTTAGCAAGATGGAATGTTTAAAAGATGAATTTAGTTTTCCAGATGAGGTCAGCCTGGAAATCCGAAGACTTTTTTTTTGATTCATGCAGAGTCATGTATTAACCACTTGAGGTTTGGATAAAAGGGATTTAAGATTCCTCATTTCTCATTTAGAGATAATTACTTTAATAACTTGCTCTCAGGTTTGTCTTCAGAAAATTATCTTTCTAAATTAGTTGGCTATCAAAGGTCCTCAGGTATACACAATGTCAAATTTAGTATTAACTGAAGTGTGTTCTGTATCAGAAGAAATTCCATCTGTGCTAATTTATATTCAGTGGCTGGCTACTAAATGTATTTAACTTCAATATCTAAACTAGTCAAGCAAAGAACAAAATTTACATGATGACAAGTTTAAGATGATCTACATGTACATTCCAAAGGATGTATAAGTCTCCAGTAAATAGTTGGTCAGTAGTAAAAGCAGTCAAAATTATGCCTTTATAATGAAATATATATAACAGATATATAACATATTCAAATAGCATTATCTTGTACTAATATCACCTTGTATATTATGCATCCAATTAGTTACTTCCCATAGAAATATGACCTAGATCGATATTATAAATTCTACTTTATATAACATTTTATGTGATTTGAGTATGCAGCAACATAAAACCTCTAATTGTTATAATGGTGATTTTCTCCTTAAGACTCCAATGCATGCCTCAATACAGTCAGAATGTAATAGTTGAATAAAATAAGAAAGACAATCAGAAATAGAGAAGGAAGTTGCCATACTGGTTTATTGAGAGGTAGGTGATTATGGTGCTTCTCAGTTGACAATAGACAATAGATACACAATGGTAAGTAGATGATAGTTAAGTAGATTGATAAACTGATGGAAGGAAGGCAGGAGGGGAGGAAAGGAGGGAGGGAGAGAAACGCTGTCAGTCAGAGAGATGTTGAAGCATGCCAGTCAGCCATGTTTTCCCATTACAAGGGGATAACCAATTTCTCTTGATTTACCATCAGATACCTGATAAGTGAGCTAATATAAAAATAGATTCTTTAAAGGACAGACCAACCACTCTGTTCAAGGCTGCCCTGTACTTGAACACCGAAGGCTACTGTACTGTTAACTAATTATCAGTCATAACGTAAACTGAAGAACAATTCTGCCTACAAAACATAATATACAAAAGGACATAGCTGATAATTATTAACAAAATACTATAAACAAAATGGAGGGCACGCAAGAACAAGTTTAAGAAGGGACACATGCTTAAGCAGAGGACGTAAGCCACTTTCTTTTCCTTTCTTCACACGGCATGTAGGTACCAAAAGCACACAGAACTCTGCCCTTACATCTCAGGCCCTAGTTTTGTCTAAGTCCTGGGCCTTAGAAATTAGAACAAAATGAGTTTCCTAGGGATCCATATTTTACTGAACAAATATTAATTGACCCAATAAAAAAAGATTCTGAATTAGTTTTCCCTTTACAACAGTTTTTCTTGGTGAAGTGCCACCTTTCAAAAGCTACTAGATAGATGTGCTCATTTTAAATTCATCTGTTGGCAATTAATTGCACATAATATTTCATGTAGCACTAAATGTGAATAATCCTGAATTTTCAATTCTCCCACCAATGAGATGTCAATGTTTTTTAAAAAGATGATTTAAGGAAAATTTTATGTTAAAAAAGTTACATAGTTTGGTATTTTGCTCCTAAAACATTAAAATAAGAATAGCTCTGATAATATAAATCAGGGTGAGATAACTTTATTATAGAGAATTCCTAAATGTAGATTGTCTTAAAAGAACATGTTTTTTTTTTCTCTCAAACAAATACAGTATATTCTCATAAGAAAACTGACTATAGTGAGAGGCCATATAAACTAAAGTTATTGATAGAACATCAATAACCAACTCACCTATAATCCATCTGTGGATGAAATATCCATTCTTAGCATTTATGATTGAAATGATTATCATAATTCAGCAGATCAGAAAAGCTTAGGCAGTCTTAGCTTAGACAATTATTCAAACATGGGCTTCATTCATACCAAATTTTCTGCATTTTTAATTTAAGAAAATACTCTATCAACTAATTTTTTAAACATTTATCTTTACACCATTCTGTTGGGAGTCTCCATAAGACCTTGCTTTGGCACATTATTTTATAAAACAAACACAGGTAAAATGTTAATTTACAAAATGCTTTAAAAAAATACTGTGAACAGTGTCTTATAATGTGTTGACCTGCATTCACAATTACTCACATAGATAATATTTGTGATAATTTTTTTAGAGAGCTGCTTCTCATTTATGTTATTGTAGAGTACACAATAGTGTCTCCTGTATTTCAAAAGCAAACCTTCAGCACTTATAAAGAAACATGAACAGCATACTTGAAAACGAAGTAGCAGAAAATTCTTTTTATATGTGTCAATGTCAGGTTTTCCAGAAAAAGACCTACATATTTATGCATGCAAAACCATCTACCAGAAATTAGTTCTGTACCTATTTCAATAATGTTAAGTTTCAGCAATGTTATTTACTAAAATATAGATTTTGTGACTATTGACTATCTAAGATGCTTCAAGAAGAGTCTCTAATCATTATCCTCTCATGTGTTTACTTTATTCTTAAATAAGAAAGAATGAAAAAATGGATTTAGGAAAGCCAGTTTTGTTTTGTTTTATCTTATTTCATTTCATTTTATTTTATTATTTTTTTTATTGGCCAGTGTCCAGCGATAATAGAAAACATAAAGTTGATTTGATGTCCTTAACATTGATCACTTCATAAGCTACAGAAATGTCAAAATACAATGTTGTACACCTGAAACTTTTATATGTATATAACATACATATGTAATCAACTATATAATAAATCTAATAATAAACTATGAACAAAACAGCAAAACATATAAATTTAATTAATTTTATGTCTAGTCCAAGAAAACTCCATCATTCTCCTTATTTCATTGTACCAAACCTGATTTCAGTTTCATATGTGCCCCCAAAATATTCATGAAATACTACTAGTAAACATATTGTTCAAGGACTTTTCATCACAATATCACATTTACTAAAAAGCAAAACAAATTAAAACATAGTTCAAAATAAGTTGCTCACTATATATTAAAATTATAGTAATATTTTTAATAATTTACACTCATGAGATCACAAGCAAAATTCATAATAGAAAAAATAATTTTAAATTTGCATCTGCACTCTGTCACAAATTTTATCTGTATATTTTGTCACCCTGAGTCTCTTTTTCTCTGAAAATATTGTTGCCTAGAAACCTCACTGAACACTCACCCAGGCCTATGCTAACTCTCTCCAATGATTTTTCTATGACACTCCCTCATTTTTGATCTCAGTTATTTTGACCACTATTTCTCTACTTAGTCTTAATATGTGTGCTAGTAAAGCTAATATTTACCTTTTTTCTCATGGACAATTTGTTAGGAATAAAAAATACATTTACTTTTTTATTTCTTCTAACTCATAATCTATTTTTTTATTCTGAAATAGGAAAAATATAGAAAACTGCATCTTTCACTATCTCAGATTAGCATTCTGCCAAGGGAAAGAAGAATCCATCTCTTTCGGTTTCCCATTTTACTTCTTCACCATATTTTATGAGCTAACGAAACTTTGAAACCTGTAAATAAAAAGTATAGAATTCTTTGATCTTTTCTGAACCTAAAAACTCCACAAACACCATTCTGCATTCTTCAAAGCAACCAGGGCTATACCATGGGAGATGTAAGGAATAGAAACAGAGATTGTAAATCAGAAGAAACAAGTACTATTTGTATCAAAGGTCAAGAGATATAATTATCACAGTATCAGGCAGGCATGTATTCATGGCAGACACAAATGATTCCTAAAATTAGGAAAAGATAAATCAACCATGATTTATTAATAAAAAAAAGAACAAAAGCTTCCCACCCCACCCCCCGCAATTTGATGAAAGTGGGAAGTAGGTCACGCGTAAAATACAGGAATCATGTTATTGACTTGATAGAGTTTTTCTTTATAAACAAAATTCAAATAGTCAATGACTTAGAGCAAGGGTGATGCAGAAAGAAATACCCAGCAATCTGGTTTCTAACCAGTTCTCTCAAATTATGTAACTAGATTCACTGCTGGTGTTTCATATACACGTTTAGGTTTAATCCTAGGCTCTTCTTTGGGTTTATGTGCCTACATATGCACATCTTCCTAATAGTGTTGCTTACGGTAAACTTTTACAGAGGACAGGAATCATGAAAGTTTCACTTAACCTTGTTCAGTTACCTTTGAGGAGATAAGCACTTATTAAATGCTGTTGTTATTATTTTAATAATGATGATGAAAGGGAAATATAAATAAAAACCAGGCATTTGCTAGATCAAAAGACATTTTCTGTGCATTGAGATAGTCTACTTAAATGCAGTGTTCTTCAATGAACTAAAATAAGAAGAATTCTCTCTGAGGGTAGTCTTTTAGGAAAGCTTTTATGGAAGTGTACTTTAAAGCTTAAGTTATTGAACACGCCTAAAACTCACTCTAATAAAAAACAAAACAATCAGAATACTTTACTGAATAATGCAAATGTATTTTGAATTTTTGCAAAAGTATTACATTTTACATGTTCATTGAAAATAATTAAGAATAAATTTTAATATGAAACAATTAATAGAGGCTTATTTTATTACAAAAGAGAAAGACAGAAATCTTGAACAAGGGTAAACCATCTTTGATATTCCTTTGACAAATAATTTTATCTTTACCTAATCACTGATTTTGTATTTTTACAGAATTTTCTCATTTAAATTATTGCTTGTCTTACAGTTTCATTAGCCTACTATTATCATTACACTATTTTTTGAAAGATATAAAGAGAATATGCTAAGTTGTGATGTATAAATTCTTTAATATAGGGAAGAGATAAATGTATGTTAAGTTAAATCCATTGAATATGTTTTATCATACATTCATGACACACTTTATATTGTCATGGAATCTATAATATCCATCATATTTCAAAAGTCATTGTCTTCTCATTTAATAATATTTTATGGAATCACATGACAGAAGTTTCTAAAAAAACTCTTAGATAAAACATTTTAAGCATAGTAACTTTAACTTTGTATATTCATGTGGAAGTTTCAAGTGTTTTATAAGGAAAAAACTTTTATCAGCTGTATAAATGTTTTTCCTGGCCTTTAAATATTTTCTATATACAATGTTACTGCTTTTATTTTACAATTTATTAGCACAAGAAAACAATGCAAATGTCCTTATAACTAAAAAAGTAACATTCTAAAGCTTTTTTTTTCCCCCATCAATATTCACATAACGGATTTTCAAAATAAATAGGCTTAATTTTGTTTTTCTGTCACTCAGAACAGGAGCGTCCATATTTTTTGGTTCTTAAGATAAGGTGTTAACACTGACTTTTCAAAAAACAAACACTCTTTATGTTAATGTGTTCAAGAATTCTTTACAGAAATGCAGACTCTTCAGAGACCTGTAGTAGTGTCTTATTCCAATGGTTTACTGTAGTACCATCGGAATGTAATGGAATTTAATACTATAAGGAACAAGTGATGCTAAGAGAGATCATTATCACTTTATTTTTTTCAATTTTTCAGTTACCGCTTACATTCTATATTATTCTGTGTTGTTTCAGGAGAACAACAAAGCGGTTAAGAAATCACATACTATACAGAGTGGCCCTGCTGTCATTTCAAATGCCCACCTGGTCCCATGCATACTTATCATGTTGTTATTGACTATATTCCCTGTGCTGCAACCTGCCTGCCTATGTCTATTCGGTAACTGCTAATTTATACTGCTTAATGCCTTCACCTTTTTTACCCAGACCCCCAAGCCCCCTCCACTGTGACAGCTGCCAGTCCGTTCTCTGTATCTACGAATCTGTTTCTATTTTGTTTATGTTTTTCATTAGATTACACACATAAGTAAAATCACCTGACATTTGTGTTTCCCTCTCTGACTTATTTCACTTAGCATCATACACTCTAAGTCCATTCATGCTATTGCAAAAGAGTAGACATTCATTGAAGTCCACAGTATTCAAAATAGCATTTTACTGGCATAAAAACAGACATATAGATCAATGGAACTGAATACAGAACCCAGAAACAAACCCATGGGTATAGGGTCAATTAATATTTGACAAAGGAGGAAAGAACATACAATAGAGTAAAAACAGTCTATTAAATCAATGGTGTTGGGAAAGTGGGACAGATACATCCAGAAATTAACTCAAAATGGATTAAAGACATAAATTAAGACTCAAAACCGTAAAATTCCTAGAAAAACGCATAGGCAGCAAAATCTTGGACTTTTCTATTAGTAATGTTTTTCTCTGATATACCTCTTCAAGCATGAGAACATTATCACCTTTTATAATATGGAAACTGAGCCTTAGAATACATGTTATCTATTTATAATACACTTTTCCTGTTCTATGATCTTTTTTCTTATTATCACTGTGAGAAGTTATGTTTTTTCACAATAAAACTGTTGCCAACTATTGACTTTTAGTTTATATACAGTGTAAACTGATATAAGCAATGCTTACTTAATGATTTTTATTTTTTGTGTAATCAAGATTGTGGAGTACTGTGCGTAGAAAATTAATTAAAAGCACTTGGACTTTATTGAACTTTATAGTTCATGCTGGGCACTCTGCTAATAGTTGGAAATGTTACTCTAATTGCATATCAGATTACAAGTCCTCATCAGCTCTATTTTTTTAAAAAATGTTATGAGTTTTATTTTCCTATTTCAAATTAAAATACTGAAATAAAAGGTGGTGTCCTTCAAACCAAGAAATTTAATAAGAATCATCACAGAGAAAGAGGAAATGTATTAAATCATCCATATCTACCATTCAAATTTGTATAATTAATAAAAATCTTTCTCATTCTTCTAACAAAAACCTGTCAAACTCTTTAAATTTTATCTGTATCCTATCTCTCTTAAATCTTCCTTCACTATATTTGCAGTTATTTTAAAATTTTCAAATACTATTTCCTTTAAATTTGGAAAAAATATAAAACGCTAATATTGCTTTGAATATATTTTCCTATCACTAATTTCCACCACTGTTTATATTGTGTTTATGTCTGATGATTTCCCATAAACGACTGATCTAAAAATGTCATTTTCTTCTTTCTAAATTAGTCATAATTTTCCTTTATGTACAGATTAAAATAACAACTAATTTATCTATAATCAAAAACATCTACAATCTTTGTGTAACTTAATTTATAACCACCTCTCATTGAGTCCCTTCATAAAACCTACAATATTATCATATTATGCTATTTCAATTTTCATAACTCTTTCTTGACTCACTAATTTCCTATGTATTCATCTTATCTCATGCTGTTTTCGTTTTCTGTGAATGAACATGAAAATAGTTGTACCCCTGCCTCATCTCTTGGTTTTCAATTCCTACCCATTTCCAGTAACACAAATAAATATTACTTTGTTTATGTACTTTTATGTGATTATCTAAGTCTGAAATAATAAGTAAAAGCTTTCCATGTGATAGAAAACTGAATGGTCATTTTATGCTTTCATATTAAAAAAGCATAAAAGCAAGTTTTTAAATTAATGGAATTAGATAAATTTGAGATTAGATTTCCTTAAGAACATAAAAAAAATACTCAAATATAATAAAAACATTCCATCGGTATATAGGAATATGTATGTAAGAAGAATATATATACATATATCATTAGGTGGGAAAATGGCTTGAGATGATCAGAAGAAATGCAAAGGTGCAAAGGTACAAAGGTTATACACCAAAGATGAAAATAAACACCAAATATGGTGAAAGCATTTTAATAGGAAGTTAGTTTTTACTTAAAAAAATTTCCCAAAGAGTAGAAGAAAAAGCAATTTTTTTGAGGGTGAATTGACATTATATTTTGAAATATATAACGTTTTTCTGGAAAAACTTTTGACAGTGATCTCTACCAAATGAATCTCTGTTAATTACGTCATTGGCAAATTTCAGTTATTGAAGATAATAGAAATGCCCCCCAAAATCTTAAGAAAATATAATATTTACTCACAACTACATAGTAATTCAACTATAAAGGAAATTTACAGATGTTCTTAAACATGAATGTGTACACTATATATTCAATATACCCCTACTCAGGGAAAAATACAAACCTTGGATAATACAGTCAGCAGAATCAAAATGTGGCAGCCATGGTTTGTGAAGGCTGCGTTATAATATCACCAGTGGAGACATAAAAACTGTCTATGTTTAAAATTAAACAAATACCAAAAGAAGTATCAAATGGTGACTATTATAAATTTCTCAATGTATAAGTAACCAAATATTAGGAGATAAATGGGGTAGTTTGGAGGAGCTATGTGTGCATTAATTTCTTGATTTACATTAAGGAGAGTTGATAGAAAATTAAATAAGTAAATAAAATTTAATTTTGGAGTTTTATTGAGAATTATAAAGAGAACCATCAGAGTATTTAAAATTAATAATAATTGAAATAACTAGATTGAGTGGGGGAGCATGAATAATAACTACTCAGGACATATGTGTTTATTTTCTCATTTTTAATTTTTTTGGTATTGGGGATTCTATTAGTACTGTCTGAAGTTGATTAATCAAGAAATGAAAGTCTAAATATATTATAAAAATATATGAAATGAGCCTACCAGAAAATTAAAAGATTAAAAATAAACCAGGAAATAGAAAATATGTACATGCATACAAATAGAATAGACAACTAACAAACAAAAATCCAGTAACTAAAATAATACACTGAAATATAGTTCATGCAGACAGAAAATTAAATGATAATTTTATAAACCATTTATTCCAGTTACTAATCCATTGAAAATTACCACAATGTCAATGTAATGTTACATTGTAATTATATATGTAATTGTAATGTTATCTATATCTATATATATATATCTGTATCTATATCTATATATCTATCTCCACTGAATCACTAACTCTAACAGGGGATGGCTTTTCTTTGCTCAATTACTTCTCCGTGTACACAAATGAAAAGCTGGGAGATGTTATCTTATCTTTAGAAGTCTAGCTCACTGGCAAGCCAGAAGGTCGATCCTGGATTCAGCTGAGGAGTTGGACAAATCACCTGCCTGTGGTCTCTCCGTGTTGTAAAGTGCACACACAACACGGAGGCCATCCTTAGAAGAGAGTCAGCGGGAAGCCAGGTCTCCTTCTGTGGCCTACCCTGTCACCGCGTTCTGTTTAATAGAAACACGTGGCCAAGCCTGGTCCGCACTCAGTGAAGGAGCCCGAGGCCTCGGCGGTCGATGGAGCACCGCCTCCGTCACGGTGTGGCCGGAGCGGGGCGTGGTGGTGCTGCGGTACGAGGAGACCCAAGGCGGCCGCAGTTTCAGGAGAAACACGAGCAAGCCAGTGTCAAAAGGAAAGGCACTGAATTGTAAATAAATATATCTGTGGTTATTAATCACAAGAAATGAAAGTAAAATAATGTATTTGAAATTTTTCTTAGATTGCTTCAAGACAGAAACTGTTTGGTATATAAAAATACCATCCAAATCATAGGGATTTAGTTAAAAAAATGAAAATCAAACAACAAAAAATAAACCTATGATTAAATACTCTCTCATTTAAAATAATTACCGTAAAAGGAAGTGTTTAATGTCTGATTAAGTTCAGTTTAAACTTTGTATGATTAAAACAATAATGTATATGCACAATCAGTCCCTAACACAGATGGCTAAATACCAATTCATATAATACATAATTAAATCTCAACATTTATATAAAATAAGTATTAATTATGACTATTATTGTACAGATGTGTAAAATGAGGTTAAGATTCATTGAGTAATTTGAAATGCTCAACTTAAATCTTGATCTGTCTCAAGAGGTTTGTTACAATTATGTCATATAGCTTAACAGTTATTGCAGACAATTTTCAGCTTAATTTAAAAAAAATTTGATGTATCAATTTAAAATTGAAGTCGACAGGTAATTTTTTATTAAGTTCAATTACCTACATTTTAACTATGCAAATTCATGAGATACTTAATACAATGATAAATTTTGACACAAAAATGTACTTGAATTATAAAAAATTAACATTCACATTCTCACAAGAAATAATTTATATGCATGTTTGTTGAAACTTTTTTAAATAGCAAATAAGAAAACATCAAAAGATAGATGTGCTTATAGTTCTATAAATAAAATGGAACACTACATAGGATTGTAAACAAATGCAATAGGGCTACATGTATTGGGAATACACACATGTCTGTGTACCCTCAGAAAATAAATGTTAGTTCATATTAAAATATAATAATAATAAATGATAAAATGAAATCTTTGACATTATTTAACCAAAAATCAATTTCTAATGTTAAATATTATGCTAATTTACACTGTCATCCAGAAATGCTTGATAATTCCACTCCCTGCAACTCAAATAAGTTGTTCAACAGATCATGCAGTGATGTAATTTACTTCTCAAGTTGAGAAAGTAGTTGTAGTCTTTTCTTAGTTTCTCTAGGGGAAAAAATGTGTATATTTATATATTCATCTCTGAGCCAAGGTCAATGAAGTGATTGAATGCCTCTATCATTAAAGTTTTCTGCTTAAAAAGAGAAAGAAATGAGCTATCCAAACAAGTAAAAACATGGCGGAGCCATGGAATGGCGCATACAACCGAAACGCATACCGCTAAGAGAAAGAAACTGATCCGAAAATGCCGTGGGCTGTATTATTCAATCTATATGACATTCCAGGAAAGGCAACATCATAGACGCAGAAAGAGATCCGTGGCTGCCAGCGTCCCCTGGGCAGGAAGGAGCGTGATGGAGAGTCCGACAGGGGAATTTTGCGGCAGTGAAACGACGCTGTAAGACACGGCAATCGTGATGCAGGACTTGGCGTGTTCGTCAGACCCATGGAACTGCATCACACAGAGCGAGTCCTAATGTACACCATGGACTTACTTAATAATGTGCCAATTTTGGTTCAGTTGTAACAAATGTACAACCGAACTAACACAAGATGCTAATAATTAGAAAAACTGTGAGGGATGGGAAGGAGGTATATTGGAACTTAGCACTTTTTGCTCCATTTTTCTGTAAACTTAAAGAGTACTGTAAAAAACAAAACAAAGTCTATTACTTTAAAAACAACACAAATATGTTCTAAAGGGTAGAATGAACTATTTTTATGTAGTACTTATGCATGAAAACTGTCCTTAAAGAGAAGAAAATATAATCAGTAGGGCAAATAATGATATACATTTTTATCATGTCATTAGCAAATGCTAGTAAATAACATATGCTCTCATAAAGGTTGTGGGTATTCTTTAAACAATTTCCAGACGGACTGTGTTTACAGATGCTTTGAAATAAAATCTTCAGTTTCACATTTGATATGCCAGTGCTGCATGTGGAGGATGATCCCATGCATATTTCTCAGGCCCACCTAAAACTCTATCAACACTCTATCTAAAAAAAAAAAAACAAGATACTTAAGGATAGTTATACGTACACTGGCATTCACAGTCATTTAAGGCCAGTTTGCCTGGTGTGTTCATTTGTTCTCTTGCAAGGCTAGGAGTCTTTTGACTTGCTTTGTTTCTCCTAAGTGCCTGTGTCTCCCTTTTCACTAATAAAGATCTTTTATTAACTCTCCAGACTAAACTAAATCTCCCTCTCTCTTCATGTATGTGTTTGTGTATATTTTTATATGTATATGTATATATACACACACAAGTACATGATACATATATACAGTCTACATGTAATTGTATATAATTTACATATAAATACAGAATACATATGTGTGTATGTGCTCTGTCTGGATGACTAATTCCTAAGCCTTTTCTTTACTTATCCCAAAATTTTGATTTTTCAAACCTCTTAAAAATAAATCACTGGTGAGAATTTTCCAAGGCTCCGCTCTCATTCTCTCACAGGCGACCTGTAGTGTCATCGTTTTATTTTTTATGAATCCCTGTGTATTTCTTCCCACCCACAAGCAAAATATTTTAGTTCTTTTTATAACATTGCTAAAAATCACTTGCTTTCTGTAATCATTTACTTATTATTATGTTAACTGATTACATTATAGGTATTGTCTTTATTTGCTTCTCACTAATCATCTAAAAGCCTGTAATAGCCTTATATTGCAGGCTACTTTTAATTAGAATAGGAACACTGTCATTTTCTATTTCATGGCTTTTGACATGGCACTTTTTTTATGTATGTTAATAAACAATAAGAACCTGGTAAGCATTTCATTTCTTTTTAGTGATTTGCTTGGTTCTTTCTTAGAAAAATCTCTCCTAAACCTTTCTATACACTGACCAAATCGTTTAATGATTCTGTTATTCATACAGTGATCGTATTTGGATGCAGTGGGTCAAAGCACTCCACTCATTCTGAAAGAGTATCAAGGGTGTGGACGTATACTGATACTACAGAGGGTTAAGAATTCAGCACAACAATTCAATCTGCACATATATAATCAACATGAGCTGAATTGTGTCTCCCCAATATTGTTGAAGCCCTAACACCCAATGCGATTGCAATGGCAGATGGAGCCTTTGGGAAGTACTTAGGTTTAGAGAGGTCATGAGGGTGGTGGATTCGTTTAATGCCCTTATAATTACAGACACAGGAAAGGTTAAGATCCCTCTCTCTCTTACTCTCTCTGTGTCTCTTTCGCTCTCCGTCTCTCTCTCTGCTGTGTGAGGACAGAGTGAGAGTGCAGCTCTCTTCAAGCCAGGAACAAATGTCTCAACAGAATCCAACCATGCTGGCACCCTAATCTCATATTTCTAGCCTCCAGAACCAGGAGAAAGTAAGATCCTGTTGTTTAAGTTGCCCAGTCTACTGTATTTTGTTATGGCAGCCCAAGCTAAGACAATGATAAAATCTAACATCATTAGACATTTAAAGGGCACAACCAACCTGAGCAAGTAAATACATTTTTTTATATAAAATGACAAAATATGAGGGGGAACCAAAATAACCCGGAATTTATTTATAAAAATTGTGTTATTTATTCTTCCATATTTTAACTTCAGTCACCTTCAAAGTGGTCTCCATGTGATACAACATACCTATCAAGATGCTTTTTCCACTGCTCAAAACAGTTTTTGAACTTGTCAATTTTGATGCCTTTTGGTGCTTCTGCTGTTTTTTGTTTCACCTCTTCCACATTGGCAAAATGTTTCCCTTTGAGGACTTTTTTCATCCGGGGAAACAAAAAAAAGTTGCTTGGGGCAAGATTGGGTGAATAGGGAAGGTGGAGCATAGGGGTTATGTTGTTTTTGGTCAAAAACTGCTCAACACTCAGCACAGTGTGGGCAGGTGCACTCGTAAATCACCCACCATGAAATGGGCAAACACATTGAAAGAGATTTCAAAAAAAAAATTTCACTGAAGCCGAAGGCAGCCTCTCACAATAATGCCAGATGGTACATTGATACAGATGCATTCCTAGAACACTCACCTAGAGCTCTGTCCTCCAGAAGACAATTCTGGGTTTTGGGGTACCCCTCATAAATGGAATAAAAATATATACAGGATTCTATGACCTTCATAGGATTACTAATAACCTAATTGTAAAAATAAATAATTTTTACTCAGTACCTCCATCATGCCAGGCAGGCCTGTGCTGATCAATGATTACCATTTTCATTCTTTACATTTTCTGACGTATAGTCCACTTGGGAGCTCCACTTGTCCAAGGAGAGAACAGGACACAGTAATTAAGTAACTTGCCTAAGGAGGTTAAACAATTAGTAAATAGTAAACCCAGGATTCAAACCAAAGTGTTTCAACGTAAACAGATGCTCAAATAATTTCTCCACATCGCATTTCATTTGAGATAAAGTCGCGTCCACCCACTATACAGAGGTGCGTCACTTTCCAGCACTATTTCAGTGATCTTGTTAAACGTGGACTCCATCACTTCCCGCTACTTTCATCCCTCCGGGGTCTCATGGTTCTTCAGAGCCTTACTTCTCCCTCTATGAATGATGAAGACAATTGTGTGTGCTAATCTGGAATTTGAATCTCTAATATTTATGGAATAACCTGTCATCAGAGTTTGTGCCTCTCTTTAGACATGTTTGAGATTGTGAACATACTTAATAAAAAACAAAAACAGACAAAACTATTTGGTTGATATATTCCATTTAGTTAGGAGTGTGTAGGTAAGAGCTTGTGGATGGGACACAGCTGTGCAAACATTGTCCAAGGAGAATCCAACCCTGTCAGTCACTAAGATTCCTTACTATGCACTGACTGTACTGGAATGTCCAATCCTTTTTTTCACTTCATGTTTGCAGGAAATAGCTTTGGGTTCTGCTAAATATCAGTTGCCATTGTTATATGTGGTTTTCACTATTTCTTAGACAATACTCTTATTGTCATTTTTGGTGAACATCTTACTTTTGTTTTAAATCTAAGTAGTATTCATCAAATCAGTACTATATATATTTTTTTCTGTAGGAATGGTAGAGCAAAATTTGTGTTTTTCTGATTTTGGCATGAATATTGAATAAAATAATCTTAATATTTCTTTCTAATTTGTGTGTTTATTTTTTCTGGTAAAAATTCTTTCTATGGTTTCTTATATAATCTAACACTACAAAACCTATTTAGGTGATGACCACAATAACCTTAGCTACTTCTTAATTTTCCACAATAAATAGATCTTCAGAGTCCTACTCTTCTGGGAAAAACATTGTCTTTTAAAATAGCACTCATAATTTTTATAGCTTACTAATATATTTTGTGTACTTAAAAAACACATTCTTAATGACTTTTAAATTAGCTGCATGATTAGACATAGGAGACACAAGCTGCATTTCTGTGTGAGGAGCAGAGCTAGGAATATTTATAAATCATTTCCCCTTAATAGAACCTGGACAATGTGGCATAAGATCATTCTATCAATGAAGCAAATTTAATCTCGAGATGTGCATAAAATTCCACTCTAACGGACTTTTTTAAAAAACAATATTAGAATATGCCAAGTTTTGGATTTAGACTACAGTCTTGTTACATAAATGTAATGGACTAGAATCAAGGGTATCCACCATTTTGGCATTTCTGTGCCACATTGGAAAAAGAGTTGTCTTGGGCCACACATTATATACAGTGAGGCACATAATCACAAAACAAATCTCATAATGTCCTAAGTAAATCTACAATTATGTGTTGAGCCACATTCACAGCCACCCTGGGATGCATGAGGCTGGTGGGTCTCAGGTTGGGCACCCCTGGTAGATATTTGTGTCTCCCCAGGAAAGTCCTGACTCCCAGTGGGATTAAATTGGAGGTGGGGCATTTGAGTCATAATGGCAAACCCTCATTAATAAGTTTTTTGCTTCTACCAGAAGTGATGAAAGAGAGAAAATCTTTATTATGTGAGCATTAAAAATAATAATAATAAAGAAAAATAGAGCTGACTGCAGAAAGTGAACTCACTAGAAACTGAATCCACTGAAACCTTGATCTTGAACTCCTCAGTCTTCAGAACTTGAGACACTGTTGTTTAAGCCACCTTGTCTACATTTTATAGCCTCCTGAAATAAGATAATAAGCTTGCAGAATATTTATTTTCTTTAATTAAAAAAATAATTTGCGAGCAGAATACTTGACTGCAAGAAAGCTTCTGTCCATTTGCTCTATTGAACAAATAACATATATTTTACATTTAAAGCCATGTGCCTCTTAAACCTAAAATTGCCCTTATTGTTTTTTAAGTATTTATTATTTGCCTTGATGTAAGTTAAATATGTAATATAAATATGGGCTAGGGTTACACATTTATAAAACATACAGGAAAAATTGTATAATTTCTAGCTTTTCACTATTTTATTTCTCATTTTGTCTTTCTTTATAGTCTTCCAAATGTGATAATCCATTTTTTCGATTTCTTAAACTATTTTGCTTAAAGAGATAAAACATATAAATTAGCCAAGTAATATAATATATAATTCATTCTCGACTTTGCTTACATTGTTGTTTTATTCCAATTTTGGTAAAGTGTATTCTATAAAACAGCCAGATTTGAAAAAAATATATTTTACAGTCAACATTCATTTAATTGTTAAAGTGGAACCATCATCATAATAAAAGATAAATAGATAACAAGCTTTACCTGTGTGCTTGTCCATCTTTTCGACTTGATCAGGTAGATGGATAGCACTTTAAATAATGTATTAAATTGAGAGAATACATAGAAAAGAACATCATGGAAAATAAGAAAGCCTTTCCATTAAGGGTTTCAGATATGAAATGTTTTATTCAGACACAAACTAAACCTAAAATGAGAGTTTTGGTTTTTTTTTTTAACTGAAAGAGCTAGAGAGTAATTAAAGGTAATTGGCATGTTATTATTCTTAAAAGGTTCTTTTTTCTATTCTAAGAATGCCAGGGAACAATTGAACAGATAAAAAGTGAACTATAAATTGCCAAATAGATATTTTGTATAATAATACATCTTTCTACACAAAAGATACTTCAATCCATCCAAAAGAGGGCGGTGCCTTTGCCTGACTTGTGTCGGTCCTGCGGACCGCAGTGAAGTTGCATCAGATTTTTCCGCCCACAGTTAGAAGCTACCTTAATGGCTTAGAAGGAAATCAAAACAAGATGTGATTAACCTGAGGGAGATCTATTGGCTGGCAGAATGTAACATTAAGGTAAGTAGAAAATTACTTGACCAATAAAATTAAAAACTAAACAAATACTTTTTTTAAGTCTACTTACTGCAGATCCATCGGTTAACATTACTGATTCATTTTGGAAAGCCACCTTGCCTTTTCTCTCTCCCAGTCCTGAATACTTTTTGCAGAACTGGATCAATACAAATTCTCACTATAAAGCCAACGATCCCTCAATGAACTTTTCAGTCCCGTCTGTAGTAAATACAGAGGCACGCACTTCCTCTCTCAGTTTTGGTTTGTCTGTCCAAATAAGACACCCTAAGAGGGTTAACATCATTTAAACTTGATCTGTTTAAAATATAACCTCTATCATTTTTCTTTCTAAAACAACAGATCATTCTGCTTTATAAATTTATCATTTGTTTAAAAATATTTGTATCTTTACCTTATCATTTCTTCTATATTGAAGGTAAAAAGTGTATGTTTTCATGTTGTGTGTGGTTTTGTCATCTTTTTCTGTTTGTTTGTTTTCCTGGAACATTCCAAATACACTTGAGTTGGGAGGCATCCCAACTTGTTAAACAAGAGCTAATATGTTGAAAAACTTGAATAAAAAAAGTTTATCTTCATTTTGTACATGACATAGGGAATTTTTAAAATTAAAATATTCTTCATACCAATTATCTACTTATGCCACTTTGTATACAATATAGATATAACATAAGTCTGTTTTATAACCTGTACCTTCAAACCATTTTTATAGCTTTCCTGAAGTATATTGCTATATAAAACTGCACATATTTAAAGTATGCAATTTGATGAGTTTGGATGTAGGCAAACAGCTGTGATGCTATCACCTCAGTTAAGGTAACAAACATATCCAGCCCATCCCAAGGTCTCTGTCTCTTCAAGCCCTTTTGCTTTGTGTGTGTGTGGGGTGGGGGATGGGGGGTAAGAATAGTTAATGTGATACCCACCCTCAACAAACTTTTAAGTGTACAACACCATACTGCTAAATACAGGCACTATACTGAATAACAAATATCTAAGACATATTCATCTTATATAATTGTGACATTATAATCATTGAACAACATAAATACCTGGGAAGATGGCAGCTGCTTCAGTCTTCCTGGCTCCTTGGTGTTTAACCTAGAGACTATGAATGGGCTATAACGATAAAATCAGTTTAATTATATATAATATAGAAAAATTAACTGGGCAAATGGCCACATCTCTAATCCTCAGGCTATGTGAAGAGGCTTTAAGGTTTTGTTCAAACACACCTGGAAATTCCAGAAAGTTACCTTCCCTGTATCAGTGGTGGTTTATCCTAGGAATGATCTAGGATGCTCTAACATATGATACCTAATCAATGAGAATAATGATGAAAAAATAAAATCCTAAGATTATCTCAAAAAATGGAGAAAATTATTTAATAAAACCAAAATTCCAATTTGTGCTTTTAAAAAAGCTCTTAACAAACTAAGATATATAAAACATTCTTAATCTGATAAAATTAACTGACTACAAAACCTAATCAAAAACTGGGTAACACTGAGATAAAGAAATTATGGCAGGGGCTAATTCTGCACAACTTAGAGTCATCAGAAAGACTCACTTATAACTGAAATACGCATTTTATGCTGCCGTAAATCAGTAATCTTTACTAAAGCAGACTAAGTGGCCAACTAGTAAACGTAAGTGAAATGACTCTATTGTGCATTTTATTAAAATAAAATCTTTAAAAAATATCTTTTGAAATGGGAACTAGCCTGAGAATGACACTCAATTAACAGTCCTTTGTTTATAGATGACTATTGCCAGGAACTTCCTACAGACTTTATAATCTTCTCATAGATTTCAAAGAGTCAGTGTTATTATTACTTCATAAGAATGAAATCTGAAATTCAAATCAAGTCATTTAATCAAGTTTATATAGCTAGGAAGTTGCAAAGCCAGAGTCAACTATGTCTGACCGAAACCAAAAAATAGTTTTTAACTACATTAAGCTACCAATCACATAAATTGCCTATTAAAATAATAAGAGATTATTTTTGAATATGTATTATTGGGTTAAACATGATTAAAATGTAGCAGGTTTTTATTTATAATGATCATAAAAGTGATGTAGCATCTTTATTACCTGTATTCTTGAAAAGTTTATTCACTAAACCTATTTTTATTACTTCTCTTCCAACATGTTTATGCTTTTAATTTAATGGTATTATAATGTTTTAACCTAAACAGCTTAAGTACTTTAGCAGTGAAATCCCAATTGGTAAAATTTTATTATTCAATTGGTACTATATGATATTACTGTTTTGCCTCACAAAACAATCTTTAATAGGATATTACAAAAAATTATTGCTCTGAGCCAAGCTTTTCCTAGTTTCCTCAGCAAAGTAGACATTGCAAAGTTATATTTATACTGAACAATGCGAACACAAGTCACAGAGGTAAAGAGAATTTACTGTATTTGCTTTGAACATCTACACATTGTAATGAAGGATATTAGATGCAATTCAAATCTAACTTCATTTAAGGATAACCCCAGGCCATCTGTGCCGGTATTTCTCGTAAGTTTGGACTGGCTATTGGAAAGTCATTCAGCTTTGCCTCCGAGCATCCACTAACCTCAGACCAAAACACATACAAACTCTCATGCGGCGATTACCCTCTGCAGGCCAGACACACCAGGTGTGTGAAATGCAGTGTTGATGGCTCACAGAAAGAAAAAAAAATCATCTCTCTCCGATGGGGTGACGTGTGAAAATATTACTTAAATTACGGGTAAACATTCCTAGTATAGCACACAGAGTTGAAGGCAGTCAAAAGAAATTGTATTTCACGTAGGCTTTTAATAGGCATACGTTTTATATCGGGGCTTCTTTTCTTCAGTTTGACTGCAAATACAGAGTTCAGCACAGATAATGCCCCTTTTTTATTATAAAATCTGTTATTACAAAATCATAAACATGTAATTCTATAGCCTAACAATATCATACTCATGCACACCATATGACATTTTAGGTGAAATGTTCAAATTGAAACTACAAATTATTACACCTGTATTCTTACCCTCCCAACCATACTGAAGTCGGCCTTACTTCTCTCGGACTCTATTTTGATTAGGTGGCCAGTTACACTTGTTTGTATGTCTCTAACAAAATGTATTGAGATCTTTTGCATGTGAATAATAGTCCATTAATAGTTTTGAGTAAAATATATTTAGCAGTAGTTCAAGGGTATTTTGGGGTGGATAAACAAAAATAATACAACTAGATAAATTACTGCTGAAGCACTTCCTGATAATTATATTACAAAACATCATTAGACAAGGTAAGAAATCATATGATAATCAAACAATAGTGAGGTAAGTTCATATTTGCCATTTGACAGATGATAATTTTCAGGTTGAAATACTGAAGGATTGATTTGTATGTAACTTTGAGATCTAAATTTATTTGTAGATATGCATATTAAATATGTAATGGATATGCATATGAAATAATCTAAATAATATTAGATTATTATTTACTCTAATAAATTAAATGTTTAACAATTGAAAAATGTACAGTAGAGAGATTTGTTAAATACACCCTAAAAGCATAGAAACAGCTGTACATCTTAGCTTAATGCATGAAATCACATAGTAACATAAACATGCATTTCTATTTTATAAAAACAATTGTTTTCACTGTGATGATATAGTCAACTTCTAGTACTTGTTTGTTACTGTTAAGCATTTAACTTGATGAAGTACTTTTTCTTTCTGCAGTGGATGAGAATATGTCTCATCCTATGTAAAACTGTGATGTGAGTACATTTTATCTTGAGCATTTCCTTATTTCCTGGTAAAGATTTTCTGTGCTACCCAAATAAAGTCTTCTTTCCACAAATCACTTGTTTATCTAACAATCTTCCTGTGAAGGTGATGTGGACGATGCTGATGTTTCCATATCAGATGGAAAAGGTGGTTAATGACTGAGATGAAGAAGGAGAATTACCGTACATATCATGGAACTTGTTCCTTTATTGTATGTCAGGGTAGAATTTATATACAAGTTTGGCTTAAGACCAAGACTGTCATTACTTGAAAAATTAAGACAGGCAACTTCACATGCTTACTGAAACACAAAAGTAACATTTCTGTGCAAAGTAGCCCAGAGTCTGACATGAAAGGGACAGGACTCTTGAGGCATCGTGAGCCTTCGTGGCCAGCTTGCCTCCTCCACACCCCTCGGAGACCTCCTGATCACCAACCAGCAGCCTCCAGCTGGGACCCCACTCCGAACTTACAAAGTCAGGCTCTCAGAGGTCATGGTCAATGCACCCGTCTGTCTTTTATTAAGAACTCATGATGGATTCCATGTGCAGCTAAGTAGGAGAACAGTCTCAAAAAACACCCAAAGCACTTGTAAGGACCATGGTCAAGGCAAGGTAATTCTGATGCGGTCCCAAGACATTTAAATGAAGAAGGATAAAAACCTGGGTTTAAGTGTACTTGTCATATGCTTGTATCCTATTCAGAAAAATATTTTACCTTCTATTATCCATGGCTTTCTCAATAAAACTGTGATAAGAATATGTATTTAGGATGTATTTGAATTTTTGAGATAATCAAACGTGACAATGCATGCAAAAGTAAAGCAAAAACAATCCATAATTTTTAATTGATATTTGCTCTATAAAATTCTGGATCAATTTTTTTTTTATTACTTTTCAATTTTTTTTCAATTATAGTTTGCATTCATTATTATTTTGTGAAGCACTTTTGTGAGACTTTCAGGTGTGCAACAGAGTGGTTAGACACTCACATCTTTTACAAAGTGGTCCTCCTGATAGTTCCAGTACCCACCTGATACCGTACAGAGTTACTACAACGTTATTCACTATATTTCCCATGCTGTGCCTTACCTCCCCATGACAATTTTGTAACTAGTAATTAGCATACCTAATCATTTTCCACCCAGTTCCCCAATGCATCTTTTCTCTGGCAACTATCACAGATCAATTACTTTTAATAGACAGAATGGGATCTTCTTCACACCTATGTGTGAAGTTTCAGTGACACAATACTTTGAAAAATGTTTAACCATCCTGTTATAGGGTGTGTATAGACATATCCTTCAGACTGAAAGTTTCTTTTTAAGGTTCCTGGGTTCATGGTGCTTCTTTCAGATCATTGTGGCATTATATAGTGTTTGTGATTGCTAAGCAGTATTAATAAAGTAATAATGCAAATCTTAAAATAATGTAATAGAATTTTTCTCTGAACAATTGCCCAGGTATTACTGCTATTGCAATCTTATTAAATATTTAATTCCACTTATTAAATATTACAGGAGTCAATATACTTACATAAACTAACATTTAATATAATACTAATACATAGAAGAAGATATAAAGCAGAAAAGAACATTTCTGATAAAAGGACTTTGATGTTTGCCTGTATTACTTGGTAATATTTAGGTTACAATCTCAAGAAAACATTTTTTTTCCTTCTTCTGCATCAGCTCATCTACAAACTAATTTATTTCTGAAATAGGCCCCAGGGCAGACTGGTTGGTGACTGTAATGGGGATATGTGACTGGCCACTCAAGGAAATTGCTGTGGACTTTTAATCTTATTTTGATTAAGTTCCATGTAGATTGTGTCTGCCAGGCTGGCACTAAGATTATGGTTTCTGAGCTCCTTTGACTGCTGTTGGTCTGAGACTGTCAATGTTTCCCCCGATTTTTCAAGGTTAAGTTGAAACAATATTACCCATTTCCTATAAATAGTTTATATTTAGGTTTTAAATTGTGCAGGGAACTGTAATGTTAATAAAGACACCATATTTAACAAGTCACAAGTTTATGAAGGTCACTTTTTGGGGTGACAAGTTTTAGGCCGAAAAGAAAAAAATAGAAAAAGAATGCCATTCAAAGGAACCAGGTAATAGCTTCATGTGTTTAAAGTTGCAAAATAACAAATTTAAAGCAGAAGCGTGTGAAGAGAAGCATGGACTTGGATAATCTGTAAGAGGTTTTATTTTTTTATCTGTTTTCAGCAAAGATCTAATACAAATGAATAAAAGATATATACATTCTATTCCAGAGCTGTCACAATAGAAACAGTATGACAACCCTTCATGTTGCAGTGGATGAACGCTGTTAATTGCCTACCCATCCACCCACTCTTCTTTACTTCTAGATGGAATCCTGACATAATGCAAGTATCTACACCTCCCCCACGCATCCCAGGCCAGGCAGGGGAATCTCATCTCCCCGGCAAGGGCAGGGATAGAGATGGGCCTGTGTCGTCCACTGGCTCTGGTAAGTCCTTTTCCTTTGTTAGCGCAGAGATTCCATGCGACCCCCAGGCTCACGTCATTACAGTTGCTGGCATTGCTTCGGTATTGATACCAAGTTGTGGTGGTCAGGTGACCTCAACTGTCCATGTCAGACTCACCAGTTGTTTTTATTAGCAAAAGCAAAAACAAAGAAAAAAGTGCCTCAACAGGAAACACTTCCTTCTTTAAGGCGCTGTGAGATCATTTCTTTATTGTCAAAGCAATTTAAGAGTCAGAATTTCTGTTGCCTGCTTTGAGAGCACTTTGGCATTTCCGGTCTCACATGCTACTTGTCAGGTTTATAAGCTAGAACAAAGCTTAGCTCCCTACAGTAGCAACCTGGTGGGAACGGGGTGTCCAGGACAGGCTCTGTCTGATCCCCGTAGCTGCTGGGCAGTCAGGTGAGGCTCGGTAGCCAGAACCTTCAGGCCACATATGCCCAGGCATGGGAGCCTACTCTACAGCTGTCATATGCTGTTGGAAGGCAGTGTAGCTGAAAATGGTGTGAAGTGCTGGTCTAGAGAGTCTGATCTCTAATTCAGGACAATTCCAAGGGCTGCAGTAGAGTGGGCAGGAATACTTGAGTCAGCTTTTCAAATACAGTAACTGTAAATATTGGCCACATTAGAAAGCCTAATCTTATCCTAGTATCCACTTACTCATCAAAATTCAGTGAGGTCTGAAAATAGTTCACAGGAAGAAGTAGTACACAATATGAATTATTTCTTTATAAACATTTAGTGGTCAATATTTTAATGTATCTACTAACTTTATATAAAATTATTAAAGTTTTCTATAATGTATTTGAAATATAATAATATATTTAAAAGGATATCCTACAAATTAAAATAACAGAAGGTATACTGTAAACTTTCCTACAGTTTATTTTCTAATTCTCTAAATTAATTTAAACCATTGTTAAATCACATACTTGCTTCTTTAATACTCTGTCAAAGTTACCTTTAAAGGGAATTGTTCCTAAGGAGATGTAATTAATATGGGATTAACTAGTTACTAGTTACTGACATTTTCATCAGAAACATGTATAAAGCCATGAATATACACAAGAAGTCCTATTTTCAGTTAGTAGGTAGTTGTGGGACTCAAAGTAAAATGTATTTTTTAATTGCAGAGTTATTTTTAAAAATTATATATAAAACATTTTCCAAATGTATTAGTATATAATTTTTTAATATATTGGATGGCATAATATATATCAATATAAGCATGCTACTAATTTAAATTCAACAAGACAGACAAAATGTCAAAAAATAAGTCCTATAGCCCCAGAACTTAGTCTGGAGAGGAAATTGCTACCTTAGGAAGCAGAAGGAGTCATTCATGTCACCTCCATTGTGCTCTGTGACTTTACTCCTAGTCTTGGGGTTATCTCACGTGCTCATGGCATGATCGTCCCAAGAACTCAGTTACAATCCCCCTTTTATACTTTCTTAACTTAGAAGTGCATTTCGTCTCTGGTTTATTTTAAAATTTTAATGTAAGTAAACATATCAAAAATGACATCCTATATACACACACACCCATAGCACCCTACTGTGTGTCTTTGGAACCCCGACCCTTCGTAAAGAAGGAGTCGCTTAAGAAATCCGAGGTCCACGAGGATGTCCCTGACTGTGAGGATGCGCGCAGGCCCTGGACTTACACTCTGAACCCTGGAGTGTCCGCGCGGCCGCGTGTTGCTCCTTCTGTAAATGCTTTTATGCAAACTGGAATGAAACCTTCCCCGGGTTTCGGTTACCTTAGCCACGACAGGATGGAACTCTTAAAGGATTACCTAGGGACCTACTTACCAAGGAGAACACACAAGAGGCATAACAAACATAGGAGATATGTATACATATCTGTACGTGTGTGCACGTGCACCCGGGCACATTTGCATGTGACATAAAACCCTGGTGTTTTATAGGCTATTCAGAGGTAGTTCCATCCTAAGCTCTTTAAACTTGTCTAATTTTAAAGCTGCATCTCTGTGTTACCACCCATAGCTCCTGGTCCTTATTGTTACGAGAACCTCCAACGTGACACTGCAGGACCCTTTGTATTTACTTATGCTCTTATACACAGTCTATGGTGTTTTGAAAAACTCCAAGATAGAAATTTCCTCCCAACCTCCCTCACATATTTTCTTTGTGTAGGGAGCTCAGTGGATTAAAGTTTCAATAAATTTTGGCAGGTATTACTCAAATGTTGTAAGTTAATAGAAAACCAGGAGCCCTATGAAAGTCCTGATATTTCAGAAATAAAGGTGTGTTTTTGTCACCAAAATGACCAAAAAAGTGTCTGTAGGTAAAGCAGACACGAAACAGCTACTGGAAGAAAGGAGTCCTAACTACCAGCTATTTGCAGTGAAGGAAATGAGGTCAAAGCAACTGCTCTAATTGCATGAGTGCAATTTTTGCCTAGAGGAGAATGTGCATTCTTCCAGAAGTGGGTGTTTGTTAAGCTTCTCAACACTCTTTCATTTTTCTTTGTCCAGTTTATTGAGCTCTGCTGGATAAATAACCAGCTCTTCGGCCATGAGAAAGAAGGCAATCCAGTTATCCGTGATAACATGCATAGCCCTCAGGGACCTTGCATGTGCCGATTTCATAATAAGGTCCCCCTCTTTGGAGCTGTTGTGAGTAGACGTTCCTCTTCCCTTCACCCGGGGGATAAAATGTGAATCGGAGACCTAAGGATGGCTCCTTCGCCCCTCACTCCTGGGACTAACTTTCCAAGGTAAGAAATGGACAGAGGGTCTGAAATCACTCACGGCGCTCAGAGAGGGTTTGAATGCCCAAACTATACCAGCAAGCGACAAGGTAAGGCAGAGCCCAGCAGCATTACTGGGAGTGCGTGTGCTTGTATACTATGTGAGCAGTGGTCTGGGCCAAGGGGGCATTGCTGATGGACCGATGGACACAGAAAATCAGATCTCCCACCCTCTTCCTGAGCGTGGCTCTCACTTGCTCTCTGATTCCTGCCTCAGCTCCGTTCTCATGCCATTTTTTGTCAATTCTAAAGGCTCTCTTATAGCGTTTTAATAATTTATTTTTGCTGGCTTATAACTACAAATACTTTCTACCATCTACAAGCAATCATATTAACTGTATGGTCAAATACACTGCTAACACACTGGGCGATACACATTTCAATTGTTTTCTTTGTTGTAAGAATTCTTCATGCCTTTTGTATAGTAGTGAACTTTGAAAAATCCAGTTGAAAATCCAGTAGAAAAATCCAGTTGAGGCGGTTTGCAACTCACTGTAAGATAGATCATCTACATTTTGACTCTTTAAGTTTAAAAAATATATATTTATCAATATAGAGGCATACCTTTGTTTTATCGCACTTTGCTTGATTGAACGTCACAGGTACTATGTTTTCATCAATATTGAGGCAAGACCCTCTGCCAGCCAACGGGATGACAGAAAGCTTGCTTAAGGCTCAGGTGATGATCAGCATTTGTAGCAATAAAGTATTTTTTAATTAAGGTATATACATTGCTGGTTTTAGATTAATGCTTATTGAACACTTTATAAATGATAGTACAGGGTAAACATAACTTTCATATGCAAGATATATAACAATAATGCAAAATAATTCATGCGACTTGCTTTATTGCCATATTTGCTTTATTGTGGTGGTCTGGAACTGAACCCATGATATCTCCAAGGTCAGTCTGTATAAATTTCTGTTATCAAAGCCAAGAACAAAATTAAGCTCTTATATAAAACAAGGAAATCTGAACATCTTTATTACTCTATTCCCTCATCTCACATGCTTCTTTTTGTAGATATTTTTATTTTTAATTTATCATTTAATATTTAACAATTTCCCTGCCAAGAAATTCTCATATTGAGAATAGTTTGCACTTATATCTCTTATTTTGCATTTGCATTATTTTTTGGAAGTCCAAATGTGCTGTCTGTAACTTTATAAACACAGTTATTTCAGCAGCTGTTTATTTCTTACTTTAGGGATCTCTTTGGTACCTTTATACCTGCATTCAAGATGGGCTTGATGGGTAGATATTCTAAACTTTTAATTATCTGAGAAAATTTACATTGTTTCATGTACACATTAATGGGGAGGCTGAGAGTGAAATTCTAAGGATTTCAGTAAAAGGAACTCATTTCTCCTTAAATATTTCTAAATAATTGCTATTTTGAATTCTGACAATTGCTGTTCTGTAAAGAAGAGTCTGAGCTCACTGTACAAGGTGGGGCAACAGTAGTTTACAGTTGTTCATGTGGAAAAATAATACAATAATTAATAAATAATAATACAATAATAAACTGTTTCACATATTCACAACTCTAAACCTTCTTTTGCCACACTCTGCAGTATATTTATATACATAAATTGCTATTTTTTGCATCTTAATGTAGGAATTTCTCTGAATTTTGATTGTGCAAAATAATTATGGGCATAGTAATTAAAAAAAACCTTTACTTAGAACAATTTGTGAGCTTTAATCAATACATTTTCTTATTTTTAAAAATTTTGTATATTTTCTAAAGTTATGTTTTGTTAGTTTTTCTGTTCCAATTGTCTTCATCATTTCTTCAATTGTACCAAAAGTTCTTTGATTACATTCAGACATTAGACTTAGATTGCTGTCATCTAATTTTTAAAAATATTTAATGACTTTTTTTAATACACAGTGTTAGAGGGCTTCACACATTTGTAATATCATGGTATTATTTCAATATTCTGCAATAGAAGTCCTGATAGTCACTACCCAAAGTGTCAGTTTAATTCATTTTGATTTCTTAAAATCATCACCTAGGTGTAGTTTAATCCCGGTTTTATCACCTACGAGGGCTTTTAGTTTTTTTTCCCCTCTCAGCCCAATCTGCTTTCATGTGGCACTTTTCTCTCTTCCTATTTCATCCAAGCTGCTTCTTTTTGCAAACTATTGAAGTGGATTTTTAATTGTCTTCTAACAGAATCTGGAATTGTCAATCAATTACTTTCAGATTCATAATTAACATTTACTTCTTTAAAATGTTTTTTCTTTCCCTTTTTTACAACTGTTTTTGTATTCCATTAGACAGACATTTTATTAATTTTCAGTGACAAAATGATTTATTGTTGGTATTTTCCATTAGGAACAATATATGGAAGCTACTTTGTATTTGCCATATTTTTATTATTACAGCTCTTTATTTGCAAGCAATAGGAACTAACTCTGATTAACAAGCAAAATAGGGTTTATTTGAACACACTGGTAGGCTTTTGTATTGGATGACAAGGGGAAAAACCAAGCCTGGAGCAGGGTGGGAGCCCAGGAAGAGTTCAGCTCTCAGCAGGAGACTAGGGAACGTTCACCGTCCCTGGGATCACAGGACGCAGCTCTCCTGCCCTCCAGCCTTGTGTTTTTTTGCTGAAGATGCAAATTTCCAGGAAAAATATTTTTCTATATTGTTTTACAATTTTTGTTCTTAAAAGTTAAGCATCCCTGCATGCATGTTTTTTTTAAAACTTTAATCTTTTATTTTATTACAGTTGCCTCAGTGTTTCCCCCTTTGCCCTCCTCCACCCATCCCACCCCCACCCCTGCTCCCACAGCCAATTCCCACACTGAGTCCGTGTCCATGGGTCATTCATACATGTTCTTTGTCTAGTTCCTTCCCCTTCTTTCCACCATTGTCTGCCTTCCCCACCTCCTCTGGTCACTTTCAGTCTGCTCCATGTTTCCGTGCCTGTGGTTTCTTTTGTTCATTAGTTTATTGTGTTGAATAGATTCCACTTATAGTTGAGATCATATGGTGTTTGTCTTACACCGACTGGCTTATTTCACTTAGCTTAATATTCTCCAGTTCCATCCATGTTGTCACAAAAGGTAGGAGTTCCTTCTTTCTTTCTTTTTAAATTGCAGATTGATTTTATTTATTTATTTTTTAAATGTCAAAATCCATTATAAAATGTTAAAAAAAACATTTTAAATTAAATCCATTATAAAGTCTCAGCAATTAAAACACGACACCAGCACAGAAATAATCAAGTAGATCAATGAAATAAAGTGAGCATTCTCAAAACAAATGTATATATCTGTCTAAAAATGTAATTAAAAATATGATTAAACTGATATTTCAAATTAATGGGGAAAATAAGACTTATTCAACAAATAAAGTGCATGGACCACTATTACTTGAAATAAAACAAATATAGAGCCCTATTTCACACATTATACAAAAAATATTCAGGTGAGTTAAAAATCAATATGTGAAATCTAAGGAGTTTTAGGAGAAAATACAAATTAATATTTTTCTTACACTAATGTAAAATATTCAAACCCAGAAGCTATAAAGTAAAATATTGACAATATGACTATATTAAACATATAAGATTATATAGATAGATAGGTAAGTAGATAGATAGATAGATAGATAGATAAAGGGCAAGTAAAAGAATAGGAAAATATTTGAAACACACCTAGAAAAAGGGTTGGTAATTTTTCTTTTAGGGAAAAAATTCTACAAACCTTTAGCCAAAAATGGATAAAGAATACCAAAAAAGCATTTAAAGCCTTTTAAAAATAATGTAAATAGACACGACAGATACAAAGACAGATTCAGTTTCAACAAATAATAAAGTAACAATGAAAATAACACATCATTGTCACAATCAGATTAATAAGTATTAAAATATTGGTAATATCAAGTATTGATGACTGTGAAATGAACGGGATATACATAGACTCCTTTTCTTCATCTTCTTAAAGCAGTCCCTTTAGCATATCTTGCAATGCTGGTTTGGTAGAGTGTATTCTTTTAGCCCTTTTTTGTCTGGGAAACTCCTTATTTCATCTTCTATTTTAATTGAGAGTCTTGCTGGGTAGGGCTGCCTTGATTACGGGCCTTTGCTTTTCATGATTTGGAATATTTCTTGCCATTCCCTTCTGGCTTGCAGTGTTTCTGTTGAGAAGTCAGCTGCTAGCTGTATCAGGGCTCCCTTGTATGTTGGTACCCATTTCTCCCTTGCTTCCTTTAGGATTCTCTTTGTCTTTGATATTTGCCACTTTAATGATGTTGTGTCTTGGAGTGGGCCTCATTGGGCTCATCTTAATGGGACCCTCTGTGTTTCCTGGACTTGTGGGACTTTTTCTCTCCTCCAATTAGGGAGGTTTTCCATCATTACTTTTTCAAACAGGTTCTATATCTCTTGCTCATCTTCTTCTTCTTCTGGTATCCTTATTATACATATGTTTCAGGTTGTCCTGCATTTCCATAAATGCCTCTTCATTCTTTTTGAGTCTTTTTTCATTTTCTTGCTCTCTCTGGGAGCTTTCTTCTACCTTATCTTCCAGCTCACTGATTCAATCCTCTGCTTCATCTAGCTTGCTTTTGATTCCTTCTCCGGTGTTCTTCAATTCAGAAATTGTATTCTTCATTTCCTCTTGTCTCTTATTGATAGTTTCTGTGTGCTTTTTCATGCTGATATAGTTTGCAGTAAGTTCCTCATAGTTTCCCTGTATTTTTTTTTTTGTAATTCCTTCTGAGCTCACTGAGCTCAATGAGCTTCCTTAGAAGTATTGTTTTGAATTTAATATCTGATAGTGTACTTGCCTCTATTTCCTTTAGTTTTTTTTCTGGGGATTCCTCCTTTCCCTTCGATTGGGGGTGTTTCTTTGTCTTCCCATTATTTGTGAGACTCTTCTTTTCTGCTCCTGCTTCTTAACTTGATCTGTGTTGATTTCCTGACTTTGTGTGATAACTTCTATGGTAGGAGTTTGCTGACTTTTCTTTCTGGATCTTTCTCTACTGATATTAGATATTGACCCTGTCTGACCTGAGGCAGTCTGTTCAAGACTTCCAGGAATCTACTCTGTGTGGCTGTCTCCTTCGGTCTTTAATATGGTCATTCTGCACTCAGCAGTGAGGCTTAGGCACCACGGGGCAGGGCATAGTCCCTCCTGTGGCAGGGTTATTGGGTGTTCTCATGCTGCTGCCACTTGGGGAGGGGTCTTCCCGAGCAGGATGGCTGCTGCCATGTGGGGATGAGTCAGCACTGGGATCCCACTGGTTACTCTCTCTGTTCTCTCCCCAAAGCCTCCATCTCCAGTCTCTCCTCTAGTGTCTATAGACCACTCTGTGCCCCTTTTAGCCAGGGATCTACTATCTGTGGCTGCTGCTCTCCATTCAGCAGTCAGGCTTTAGCACCACCGGGCCAGGGCAGAGTCCCTTCTGGGGGGTGGGGCTATTGTGTCCCCTCATGCTGTTGCCCCTCAGGGGAGTGGTCTGCCTGAGCAAGATGGCTGCTGCCATATGTAGGATGAGTCAGCACCAGGATCCTGCCAGCTATTCTCTCAGTTCTCTCCCCAAAGCCTCCTTCCCCAGCCCACTCTGCCCCCACCTTTGCCAGAGACCAGGGTAAGTGGCTGCACACAAAAATTTATGCATTGGCCTTTAAACAGCTCTTTGCATCTCCAGCTTCCTCTTTCTGGCAGAGAGCAACCCTGCCGCTTTTTGCAGCTGGCTATTATCTATGTACTTTTTGGGCTCTGATGCTGTAGGCTGAAGACCCCCGCTTATGGTTTAGAACCCGCTCTTCTCAGGGGGATCCAACTGGCTGTTTCAATATCCCTCTGGTGCTGCCCCTCATGGGTACCCCTCCTGCCTTCTCAAATCTCTGCTGCACTCCTTACCAGTCAGGTTGTGCCAAAGCTGATTCTTCTGTCTGTCCGAGGTTATAAGGCTCCTCTCTTGCTATTGTTCAGTTGTTTATTCCAGGTGATTTCTCCACAGTTTAGTTGTAATTCCAGATTGGTCCTAGGAAGAGGTCAGTGTGACTTCCATGCACTTCTCCACCATCTGGATTTCTGTATCTTATTCTCTTAACTCACTGCAGAATTTGCCATTTAGCTTAAGCGCTAACATCCACAGAAATAGGAGATCTTACTTTTATTATACTAGGAAATAAACAAATCCAATCCCTGGTCTGTAAGCAAACATTATTTTGGTCTTCCACTATATAGACATCTTTGAAAGGATAGTTTGAAATAAAAGTAAAGCTAGTTCCTCCACTCACAAGATGCACAAAAATATAGGTTGATTAAGAATCACCTCCCAAGAATTATATTTCCAGTTCCAACTTGCTATTCCTAATATTGAAAAGCCTAAGAAAGTACTTGTACTCAAGATTCATTCCATTTTTCCTTTCCAATTTGCTTTTCGCAGCCACCATTTTCCATGCTACCAAATAAACCACTTTCCTTACCTACCCAAACTTCACTTTGGTATTAAATTCTCTAGGGTACTGACAAGGTATTTTCATAGGAGAAATGTATTTACAAGGGATCGACAATAATGTAACTGGATACAACATATACTGAGTTTAGTTCTTCTCTTCCCTGTCTTTAGCCATCTCTTCTAATCTGTTTATTAATGTCTATTATGTATTGTTTAATAGCCCAATTTGTTCAGAATATACAATGTGACAGTCCCTAGTCTAATATCCATAGGATATTTAATCCTCACAAGAATACCAAGAGGTAATTCCTACTATTATTTCCTTCTTGAGATGAAGAAGCTAAGGGACAGAAATTCATTAATTTTTTTAAAAGTCTTTAGGGATAAACTGTGGAAAAGCAGAAACTGGAACTAAATTACTCAGTCTCTCACTTCTGAAACTTAAACATCATTATGCCACTCTTTAGTATAGAAAATAATGATAAACATGACAAATAATTATGTTGTTTAGCTTATGCTGGACAGAAGTCAAATGATTTAGTGTTTTATTTTAAATGATGAGACTAGAAGACACATTCGGAATATGATTTCCTCCTCTAATATCTCTCAAAATACATAATATCTTAGAACTTGCATATGTATCAATACAAAATGTGGCCCATATTTATTTATATTTTCTTCTAGAAGATAAGAAGAGACACCACAGGGTATATTTCGGGATATGAGAAAATTTCCCAGAGAGAAATGAGGTCTTAAGGAATTTCTGTTGCTCTCAGGTTTGGATATCTTTCTAAAACTACTTGCAAGTAGTCAAGAACAAATAACTGGTGATAGAAACATGTTTGTTGTCACCTTGTTCCCACTCCACCATGCATACTTGTATATATGACCCATATTTAGTCTTCTGAGTTCAGATTTATTGAAAAACATGGGCCTTATCTAGACTTGATTGCGAAGACTGTGGGTAACTAAAGATACCAAATGTTGAGTTGGACTCAGGGCCTTGGAAGAGCTCTGGATTTTTCTTTTGAGAAGAAAGGCCCGTGTGTTCTATAATGGGAAAGATAATTAAAGCAGATATTCTGCCATCAGAGGGACTGACTTTGGCAAAGACTGGTGAGAGAATGACCCCATTTTTTTCCTCTTCTGTGTCATATGGAAATGCTATATGGCCCACCATCAATTGCAAATAGACTGGGATCATTTAACTGGTGAAGAAAATCTAAATGGAAGTTATGTTTGCCACTTTTAGGTGGGGCTCTGAGATGTTCTCTGCAATCCTCAGACTGTTCTGTACTTTCTTTACTGAATTCAGAGAATACAGTGGAAACCTTTAAAAATTCCAGAGAATGACATTCTCCATTGGACTATAATGTAAATGAGAAGGAAAAATATGTGGAGGCACTGCAATTTGCACTTTCTCTGATTCAGAAACTAGAATTAATTGCCTTGACTAATGTAGTAAGGTGCTAATGATGTCCTGAATGGCTATTCCTACAGAGAAAGCCACCACAATAACATACATAATATGATGATAAGCATAAGAAAATAAGCTTCAGGACTATTTACATTTTTTTTGCCTGTTCCTATGCAATATACCTCCATGCAATGTTGAACTCAGATACAGTATGTGATTTACTTTGACCATTGAAATGCGAATAGAACTGAAGTGTGTGTTTCTTTCTTCTAGTGAAGATGCAGAGTATGCCACACATAACATTCTCTTTCCTTGATGGCAGCAACTTTCAATGTACTAACATAAAGGCTCCATCTGCCTGGATGTTGGTGTAAGGATAACAGTGACTCACGAGCTCTTAGCAGCCCCTGATGGACATGAAAATGAAGTGAGATATAAATCCAGTTGATTCAAACCAAAGATATTAAAGGGTTGTTTTTATCACCTCATCTACAACTGCTATAAATAAAATATTCCTTGCTGAAGGTATGGCACGATCATCCCTGGCTAGTGGTAAGACAGACCAAAAGTTCTAGGCTTGCCCCTATCCTGAGAGTTGAGTTAGACCTTTCAAAGTTGACTTTAAGTAGAAGGTGAGCATTACCTCCCATCTTGTCCATTAAATAAAGGCCCTTTCACATTTTATGTACTGTTTTCCCCTAAAGATTTGGGCAAATGACTGTAACCCATTGTTTCCTCTTGGAAACAAAGAATAGTATCAAACAAAAATAAGCCAAATACGCTTTAAGTCCATGGATAGTTTATGTTGTGTGTTCCTGTAATTATTTGTCATCTGACACTTTATCTAAACCTGTATAAACAAGCAAGACATAGAAGGTATATAAAGCCCCCCATTATTAAGTCATTAAGTTATACTAATAAAACTGAATATGAATTACAATATATTAAACTACTGCTTGAGATGCTACAGTCTGGGTCTTTGTGATCCATAATTCCTCACCTGTATTTATTAGTCCATTTCATGTGTGGAATTTCTTGTTATTTAAACTGAATAATAGATTTCAGACTAAAATTTTTTTAAGAATTAATGCTTACAGTTACATTAAAGCAATGTAAACTATGTTTTCATCCAGAAATACAAATAAATTTATGATGGACTTATATGAATTGTTAACAATTAAAACAATTTTTATTTGCTTAAGTGGCAATATAACAATAAATATATAGGATTTATTTCTTCATGACTCTCTCAGGAACATACTCACGGATTCTACCTTGCTCACCATGAATCTCCTTTTACTCAAGTATTGCATGTAAAATAATTTATCTACTGCATAAATAATATGCTATATGAGAGCTATATCAAATGAGCTAGATCGAGGTCCCCAACCCCTGGACCACAGACCAGTACCAGTCTGTGGTCTGTTAGGGACCCGGTCTTCCACGAAACTGGTCCCTGGTGCCTAAAAGGCCACTGAGCTACATGATGTGAGATATAATTAATAACTAGCAGACTCCATCCTTAAATTCTATGAAGCCATTTGAATTATAACTCTGCTACAGAGCAGTAACCTATCTGCCTATTAATTATATCATATAAAAGTAATATACCTGCACTAATTAATTATACTTGAAGTAACAGCTATGGCTTAATTAAGTATACCATTCCTAATAATGAAGTCTTAAAATAATTGGAATCTTCTGTCTAGAGGCAGTAACAATTACTGTCATTAGAAAGGAAATCAAACACAGCCACAGTAAGCAAAACTGATTCACAAATGACATTGAACCTGAGATTAACTAGGGTGGTAGTTCACAAACCTTTCTGTGAAGGGGCAGCTACCAAATATTTTAGACTGTGTGTGCCATATGGTTTCTGTCACAACCACTCAAATCTGTCATTGTGGTGCATAAACAGACAAAGATGGTATATAAAATAATGATGTTGCTGTATTCAATAAAACTTTCTTAGGGCTCCTTGAAGTCTCACCTTGTGCGTGTCCCTCTTTGATGCTGTCTACACTTAAGGGGACTTGTATGCAGATTTTTGGCTTTTTTTCTTTGTGATTAACTCCTTCATGGAAATTTGTCCCATGAGTCCCAGACACACTGGGTGTCTCAGACTCATACCTCTGTCTCCTCAACATGGAACAGCTTCGCTTTCTGCTTATGGTCTCTTTTTTTCACATCAGCATTCGGGAAGTACTGTCAGGAAGAAATCTGGGAATGTAATTTATCTTGTGGGCTTATTTCCTCTTAACAATAAATCCCCTCAAGCCCTGTGTGGGTTGATTGGTCTCCAATGCCTTCAAACGATTGTCTGATATATTTGCTCAGCTTTTATAGCCGTCCTCAGTGGGCTGGATTGTTCACTGCACAGTATTCTCTCACAGCCTGAACGTGAAATCCTCCAGTATGTATTTTAATGGATCGTTGTTATAGTTCATCTTGCACTTCTTGTGTTTCTAATGAGAATTTTTAGGTTCATATTTTGCCATAATTCTGGAATTAAAGGCCCATACATCGCATTCTAATCTAGTTTCTTATCCATAATTTTAATGAAAGTGTTCTTTTAACGACTGTCAATAGCTTCTATATAAACACTATTCATATTTTCTGGTCTCCACAGTATTTCATATAACTGACAACTTCCTCCTTTTTAAAACGTTCTCCTTTATGCATTTCCTTAAAAATATACTGACCTCAATTTTTTCATACTCTAAAGTCTTTATTCTTAGCTCAATTTTGACAGGTTTATTTTCTTGGTTTATTTGTATTGATTTTTATTGTCTAAACTCTGCTTGGGTGATTAAAATTCATTATTCTAAATGCCTCATATATCAGCATATAATGCCTACAATTTTATTTCTACTTCTAACTGTTGTCTATGGTTCAGATTTAGAATTGTTTAATCACCATCTTTAATGTCTTTCACACAAAAAATAAACTGGATAGTTGTTATTTTTTTTTTGAAGTATATTCCAAATGAATTAACTTTTTTCCATCACCACACCATTATCCTTATCAAAGGACATCGTTATCATCTCCATTCTAGACTGGAATAATAGACTCTTGCCTCTAATTCTTCTTCCATAAAATTGATTCTTCAAAGATTAATGTCAAAGAGTACCAGAGCCAGACAATGGTTAAAGTGGAAAAGATAGATTTTATTCAGAACTTATTGCAATACAGTAAAGGGATTTCAGTATAGAAATGAACTCAACTCCAAAAACAAAGAAAAGTGGAGGTTTACAGCCAAAGAACAGAGTAGGGAATCAGTGGCTGGAAAATAATTAAATGGAGACATCAAGGCGTGGGAGATTCTTACAAAACCAACTGGTCTTGCTGAAGGTAAGCCAGGAGGATCAGCCATCAAAGACGATCTGATGTCAAGAGCTGGGGCTTTCTCCAATCTGGTGTCGTAAGAGTCTCGTTAATGCTGAACTATGCAGGGGCCAAAGTCAAGGCACAATGGAGAAGAGGGTCAAGAAGTTGGTTAGGAAGAAAGACTTTTGCAGGAACTACTTTTTTCTTTGTTAATTGAAAGAAACTTTATTTACATTCTTCAACAACCTTCCACTGGATAAACTATGTTAAAATCCTCAGTTTTAATATATGTATTTTTTCTTTTATCTCCTTTCATCTCTGCTTTCTGAACGTTGTAATTGGGAACATTTTGTTAATATCTATTGTGCTTTTAATGTAAAATTAAGTCTTTTATATAATATCTTTCCTTTCCTTACATATATTTGTTAGATGTGTTTTCCCCTAAATTCTACCATGTCACAAACAAAATTAAGACACCTGCCTCACAATCTCACTATCAGATAATAGCAATGTTTGACCTCTTAAATTTTTTTTCTCTAAATTGCTTTATTTAGATATCACTCTTGCACCAGAATGGATTCAATTCTGCTTCATTAGCCAATCTGAAAATAATTTACTTACTGATCAGTTAAGTCAATTTATATCTCTGATATGTTTACTCTGCTAGTTTTCAGTTGTGGCATATTTTTTATTATACATATAATCTTACACTGTGTTTATACATCCTTTACAGAATTTGTTTGCTATTTGTAAATGTCTCCATGTTTATGCTTGTCAGTATCTTATCTAACCCCATAATACAATATAATAGTCTTCCGGTATATTTTAATACTCATCACTGATTTCTTTTTTTTTTTTTAATTAATTTATTTACTTTTTAAATGCATTTGTCTCTGCCTTCCCCCCACTTCTTTCCCTTGCCCCCTCCCACCTTCCCTCCCTCAGCTCTTCCCCTTTGGTTTTGTCCATGAGTCCTTGCTATATGTTCCTTGACTTTCCCCTTCCCTTCCCTTTCCCTGCCCCCCCCTTCCCTCTTGTCTCTGTTGATTTCTTTTCCTTTCAGTGTTGCTGGTCATATTTTCCTTGCTTCTTTGCATTGTTGGTTAGGTTCCGCTTATAGGTGAGATCATATGGTATTTGTCTTTCGCCCCCTGGCTTATTTCGCTTAGCATGATGCTCTCCAGTTCCATCCATGCTGTCGCAAAGTTTAGTACTTCTTTTTTCTTTCTGCTGCGTAGTATTCCATTGTGTATATGTACCATGACTTTTTGATCCAATCATCTACTGATGGGCATTTAGGTTGCTTCCAACACTTGGCTATTGTAAATTGTGCTGCTATGAACATTGGGGTGCATAGGTTCTTTTGTATTGGCGTTTTGGTGTTCTCAGGGTATAGTCCCAGCAGGGGAATCGCTGGATCAAAAGGCAGTTCCATTTTCACCTTTCTGAGGAAATTCCACACTGCTTTCCATAGTGGCTGCACCACTCTGCATTCCCACCAACAGTGGACTAGAGTTCCCTTTTCTCCACAGCCTCGCCAGCACCTGTTGTTTGTGGATCTGTTTATGATGGCCATTCTGACCGGTGTGAGGTGATACCTCATGGTGGTTTTGATCTGCATTTCTCTGATGGCTAGTGATGCAGAGCATCCTTTCAAATGCCTCTGGGCCCTCTGTATCTCCTCCTTAGAAAAGCATCTGCCCAGGTCCTTTGCCCATTTTTTGATTGGATCGTTTGTCTTCTTGGAGTAAAGTCGAGTGAGTTCTTTGTATATCTTGGAGATCAAACCTCTATCTGATGTATCATTAGCAAATATATTTTCCCAAATGGTTGGCTCGCTTTTCAGTTGGCTGATGTTTTCTTTAGCCGTGCAGAAGCTTCTTATTTGGATGAGGTCCCACTTGTTTATTCTTTCCTTTACGTCCCTTGCTTTAGGAGACATATCAGTGAAAAAATTGCTGTGTGGGATATCTGAGAGTTTCCTGCCAATGTTCTCCTCTAGGACTTTGATGGTGTTGCGACTTATATTTAAGTCTTTGATCCATCTTGAGTTTATTTTTGTGTATGGTGTCAGCTGATGATCCAATTTCAATTTTTTGCATGTAGCCATCCAGCTCTCCCAACACCATTTGTTGAAGAGGCTGTTATTGCCCCATTTTATGCTTCTGCCCCCTTTGTCGAATATTAGATGTCCATAGAGACCTGGGCTTATTTCTGGGCTTTCTATTCTGTTCCACTGGTCTATGGGTCTGTTCTTGTGCCAGTACCAGATTGTTTTGAGTATAGTGGCTTTGTAGTAGAGTTTGATGTCCGGTATTGTGATCCCTCCTACTTTGTGTTTCTTTCTCAAAATTGCTGTGGCTATTCGAGGTCGTTTATGGTTCCATATAAATTTTTGAAATGTCTGTTCTATTTCTGTGAAATACGTCATTGGTATCTTAATAGGGATTGCGTTGAATCTATAAATTGCTTTTGGTAGTATGGACATTTTAAGGATATTAATTCTTCCAATCCATGTGCACGGTATATGCTTCCATTTATTTGTGTCTTCCTTAATTTCTGTTTTCAACGTTGCATAGTTTTCTGCATACAGGTCTTTTGTGTCTTTGGTTAAATTTATCCCTAGGTACTTTATCTTTTTTCGTGCTATATCGAATGGTATATTTTTCCTGATTTCTTCTTCTTCTATTGCATTGCTGGTGTACAGAAACGCCTTTGATTTCTGAATGTTGACTTTGTATCCTGCTGTTTTGCCAAATTCACTTATTAGGTTGAGGAGTTTTTTGGTAGAGTCTACAGGGTTCTCTATGTACACTATCATGTCATCTGCAAACAATGATAGTTTTACTTCCTCCTTTCCTATTTGGATGCCTTTTATCTCTTTCTCTTGTCTGACCGCTGTGGCTAGGACTTCCAATACGATGTTGGAAAGAAGCGGTGAGAGCGGACATCCTTGTCGTGTTCCCGATCTTAGTGGGAAAGCTTTCAGTTTTTGCCCGTTGAGTATGATATTGGCTGTAGGTTTTTCATATATGGCCTTTATTACGTTGAGGAATGCCCCATTGATTCCCATTTTACTGAGTGTTTTGATCATAAATAGGTGCTGTACCTTGTCAAATGCTTTTTCTGCATCTATCGATATGATCATGTGGTTTTTGTCTTTTCTTTGATTTATGTGGTGTATCACGTTTACTGATTTGCGTATATTGAACCATCCCTGCATCCCTGGGATGAATCCCACTTGATCGTGATGGATAATCTTTTGAATGTATTGCTGGATGCGGTTTGCCAATATTTTGTGGAGGATTTTAGCATCTATGTTCATCAGCGAAATTGGCCTGTAGTTTTCTTTCTTTGTAGGGTCTTTATCTGGTTTTGGGATCAGGGTGATGCTGGCCTCATAGAAGGAGTCTGGCAGTCTTCCCTCCTCTTGGATTTTTTGGAATAGTCTGAGAAGGACAGGGGTTAGCTCTTCCTTAAATGTTTTGTAAAATTCTCCTGGGAAACCGTCTGGCCCTGGGCTTTTGTGTGCTGGGAGTTTCTTGATTACTGCTTCAATTTCCCCAACTGTTATCGGTCTGTTCAAGCTTTCTGTTTCTTCCTCCTTCAGTGTTGGAAGATTATACTTTTCTAAAAATTTGTCCATTTCATCCAGATTTTCAAATTTCTTGGCATATAATTGTTCATAATAGTTTCTGATGATCATTTGTATTTCTGTGGTATCAGTTGTTATTTCTCCTCTTTCATTTCTGATATTATTAATTTGGGTCCTCTCCCTTTTTTTCTTGATGAGTCTGCTTAAAGGTTTGTCCACTTTATGAATCTTTTCAAAGAACCAGCTTCTGGATTGGTTGATCCTCTGAATTGTTCTTTTTGTCTCTATGTCATTCAGTTCTGCTCTAATCTTGACTATTTCCTTCCTTCTACTTGCTCTGGGATTTATTTGTTGTTGTTTCTCCAGTTCTTCAAGTTGTAGTGTTAGGTCTTTTATTTGAAATGTTTCTATCTTTTTAAGGTAAGCCTGTATTGCTATGAACTTCCCTCTCAGGACCGCCTTTGCTGTGTCCCATAGGTTTTGGACAGTTGTCTGTTCATTTTCATTTGTTTCCAGAAATTTTTTGATTTCTTCTCTTATCTCATTATTGACCCATTCATTGTTTAATAGTGTACTGTTTAGTCTCCATGAGTTTCCAAGTTTTTGAAGTTTCTCTTTGAGTTTAATTTCGAGTTTCAAGGCCTTGTCATCACTGATTTCTTGAATAAATAATGATAATGATCGCTGGCACCCTCCCTTCCTCCCTCCTGTCTTTTAGACGAGCATTTACTTTTATTCACCATACTTTCAATGACAGTTAGATACTCTGGAGATATTTGTTGATGTTCCCTTCACTCACTTTCTTCAATTTGTTGTGAGTTGTATAATTTCTATGTTTTTAGCACATTTAATAGCAGCATAATGTATTATTACTTTTATTCCCATTTTTAGTCTTAATTTTATATTTGTCTGAAAAATGTCTGGTGTCAGATACTAGGAGATTGATTAGAAAGTGATAATAGGAACTGTATTTCCAAAGTTCTCAAGTGCCCATTAAGCTCTGTGTTCCTTAGGTATGATGCACAGTTTAAATAAATATAATGCCATTTGTTTAGCATTTTTTCATAATTAAAACAATTCTTTATTAAATTCCTGTGTAGAGTGTTGCATCAAGAAGTCTATTTCCAATATGTTTTTTTTAGTTTTTACCCACCTATTGAAATAATTTATATTTCCTCCTCAATTTTACTCTCTAGGAAAAAGTACAATTGCATATTGATTGCTTTTTTTTTTTTTTTGGTTATAGAATGCCTTTTTTTTTAAATTTTATTTTAATTTATTTTTTCAAATGCATTTGTCTCTGCCTCCCCCCCACCACTTTCCCTTGCCCCCTCCCTCCTTCCCTCCCTCAGCTCTTCCCCTTTGGTTTTGTCCATGAGTCCTTGCTATATGTTCCTTGACTTTCCCCTTCCCTTCCTTTTCCCCGCCCCCCTCCCTCCTTCCCTCTTGTCACTGTTGATTTCTTTTCCTTTCAGTGTTGCTGGTCATATTTTCCTTGCATTTTTGTATTGTTGGTTAGGTTCCGCTTATAGGTGAGATCATATGGTGATTGCTTTCTTTTTTTTTTTGCCTAAGCTCTATATTTTAAATGTTCTTCTCAAATATTTTTCATCTTTTCATTTTGGTTTACATTTTCATTCATTTTTCTTCCCATACCTCTTATTGTTTTATATCATTTCTATTTGATTTCATGTTTCTCCTTATTAAATCCTTTTTTCTGAAAATAATTTCCTGAAAATTATCTTCCTGGTCTCTCCTCACCCTCCACCAGATATTTCTCTCTTTCTCTCTGTCTCTATCTCAGTCTCTCCCTCTCTCTCTCTCTCTCATTCTCTGATGAATTTTGATTTTGTTCCCAGTGTTCAGGATACATGTCCTCATCTTGGGGTAACTGTTGGTAATTCCTGGATATAGTATGTTGATTTTTGGACCTTTCAATTCCTCCTTTTATCTACATATACAAGGGGGCAGGGGCAAAACAACTGGAATTATCTGCTGGAGGGCAGGCCCCTTATAGTTTAGGATTCCCTCGCTAGGTGAGCGTTGTATGAACCCACTTGTATCAGTGCATCAGCTGGTGGTGTTGTGCAAAGCTGCATTCGGCTTCAGTGATTTTTTTTTAAAAACAATCAACAAATCTTCCCATTTCATGATGGGTGATTGTGCTGAGTGTTCAGCAGTTTTTGACTAAAAATTATATGACCCCTGTGCCCCATCCTTCCTGTTCACCAAATCTCGTTCCTGCGACTTGTTTTGCTTCCCCAATGAAAAAGTCCTCAAAAGGAAACATTGTGCTGATCCAGAAGAGGTGAAATAAAAAATAAAAGAAGCAGTAAGAAGCATCAAAATTGATGACTTCCAAAACTGTTTAGAGCAATGGAAAAAATGTCTCAAGAAGTGTATTGCATCTAATGGAGAGTACTTTGACGGTGATAGAAGTTTCAACATGTAAGAATAAATACACAATTTTTTATAGATAAATTCTGATTATTTTTTGGTCCTCCCTTGTAATATTTGCCATAAACCTGCCCAGCGCTGCCCTATGCTGCTAAGGATTTGGCTAATTACTCCTGTGTTCTGAGTTTTACGGTGTTTACTTGTCACCTGCTTTTGTTTATGATCTTACCCTGGATTGTTTCATTACCTCTCCTAACCACCCTGCCTTGTGTTTTGAGGAGATCCAGGCATAGGAAAAGAAAATTATATATAAATATTGATACCATAGTCTACTGTTGAAAGTCTCTCTAATATAACTTGTTTAATTTTCTCATTAAGAAGCAGCTCTGCAATAATAAAATAATATTAGTTTAATGCTGTATTTGGAAAAATATAGTGTAATTAATATCTCAACATAGTTAACATTGTATTTTATAAAACACATCTGGTTGGTTTCTGCCTTAGTATACTGTTATTTTTTAGATAATGTAATGAAAATGAAATAAAATGTGGTCTTTTTCAGAAAAGATATTTATTTCTAATGTGGTAAGAAAGTAAGTATCTATAGATTGAATGAATTTATCTCCCCTAGATTTAAACATGTAATGGGTTTTATTTCTCATTGGCTTGTTTATATCCTAGGTCCTCTTAGTCATATAATTATCCACTTTTATTGGTATATATATCTTACTTTGTTAGTCTAAAAACAATATTATTTTTACAGCCCCTAGTCAGTGTTTGCTGTGCTTCCTTATTACTGAATTTGCTGAGCACAAACTTGATGTTGACTCTATTCTCATTCTTCATGAGAAAAAATATTAAATAAAAACTCTGGGAGTTGGGTCCATGACGTTGTTAAACGACACCAATATGAGCCTTGTGTCCTTTATCTATAAAATGGGAATAATAAAAACAGCACAACTTTGATTCCCTCTATATAAAAATTATTATATTTATGAATGCTTCCTGGAGTTGGTATAAAAACATATCTGTGCATTTTGTCTTTCACATAATTTAATAGGCTAAAACAGCTTTACAATAAAATAGTTTACACATATTACCTATTATAACTATTACATGATACTTAGTTTCCTTCTGTTAATACTTTTATTCTCCATGTGTTAAAATATATTTTTATAACAATATAAGAAAATAAGAAAAATTTCATTTCTTCAGTAATTTTAAATTACTGAAGAAAAAGTACACTTTTTCTATATCCAGGGATTCTGGAAAACAAGACTATAACAAGCAATTTTATGAAAATGTATTTCTTTCCTATGCATGCTCTCTAAATTTGAGGAAATAAGAATTCTTTCACACTCTCTTCATATTCTTAATGTAAGGTTTTTTCCACTAACACTGTGGTGATAACCAGTTAAAGTTATCAAAGATAACAAAATGCGTGTTACTTTCTAAACAATACAATATAATATAAATAAAATTTTAAATATTTGAAGTTGTTAATATCTTAGCTATTCACTAGCACATAAATTGGAGAAAGCTGTTTACATTTTCTTAGTCCATCTCTTTACCTATGAAAATGATAATATAATTTGTTCCATTTATTATTGTTACAAAATTTAAACTGGATATTATATCTTTACAAGTGCTACAAAATGCCATGCATACTACTTTTGCTACTGTTACTATATGTTAAGAGAAAACTTTGATTGATTTTTTAAAAGAATTTTGTGTTTATTTTGATGTTCATAAATGCAATAATTCTAATGTTAAGACTTGACCATGATGTTGATTATAAAGAAACATCTGAACACACAAAAATAAAAAATTTTGTTCACTTTCACATAGGACCTGGAAAGAATATTAGAAAAAGACAGCATATCAAATGTTAAGAGACAGAAACAGCTTTTTTTTGATGCTGGTAAATTTAATGAAATCTCATGTTATTTGACTGGCAACTCTCATTTCTTTGAGTGTCTCAGTGTAGACTGTCAAAATCATCAAAACTCAGCACAGAAGAGTAAAAGCTAATAGCTTTTTGGTAATACCAAAACTAAAAGGATTGGTAAGACTCAAAATGAAATGCTATTACTGAAAATCTTCTTTTATCTAATGCTTTGTGCAGTGAGTGAAAATTGAACAAACACATACTCTTTTCTGACACTATTAAACAAATATTCTTTGGTCCTAAAACTTCCTCAATACTTTTTCCACATGTAGTATTATTAGAATATTCTATGCAATCCTATCACATCATATTCTGACTACCACATATAATTATTTTTATTGAATAAAAAAGAAGCACCTTATTTACAAAAACACTATATTATGATAGAAAATAAATTCTTTGGGTGGTAATCATCTTCAAAAACTTACATATTAATCACCTTTTGATAGTATCTAACATAATTAACATCTGTCTTCTTTCCCCTTTCTAGAAGTTCTTACCTAAATAACAAAAGCAATAAAGCTAAAATGCATGATAGGCAAATATCTCAAATTAATTTCATATTTCTTAAGAAAGAAAAGAAGTTAATGAGATATGATATGCTTCACTTTTTTGTTGTTTATTGATAACTAAAGCAAAACTCTAAACAATAATGACTTACCTATGGATTTGGGGAATACAGCAAATCAGAAAAATCAGGCATATATAAAATCCCCCTATATAATTAAGTTATATGTGAAGTATCATTTATAACATTCCTTTATTTAACAGAAAAGATTTAACATAAATGAGACCTGCTTCCTGCAGAGAAGGAAGAAAGGAGATAACCCAGTGGATTAAAGATCGTGCAAGAGACGCTGAAGGAGATTTTCTAGATGATTATTTTGTTGTCTTTTTGAAAGAAAGATTAAAAATAAGGTGGTAACTGGGGGGCAATAGGAGGCCAACATAAACTATGACCGCGAAAGGAGATATTAATGAGGAGAATAATCTAGTGGCGTAAGAGGCAGAGTGGAGGGAATACATTTTTGAGAGAAGGAACAAGACGAAAGTAGAAGCAAGATGCCCTTGTAGATGAGCTGCCAAATTTGTGAGGTAGAGACGGGGCTGTCCCTGCTGGAGGCATCCTATCTCCTCAGTGTTGGAAAGTGCCACCTGTTTACACTGTATGTGTGGAAGCTTTGCAGAAGATTGTCAAAATGAATAGCACGAGCGGGAATATATGGTGCAGGTACAATAGATTGGATGGTGGTATTAGGATTTCTAATTCTAAATTTAAAGTCAAATAATCCAATTTAATGTTTCCCAGAATTCCTGAGCACTTTGGATGGTAAGAGAGAAAAGACAAGAATCTGGAATCAATGGTCTATCCTTACTAACCTAAATCTAGATTTAGAGTTTTAGAGAGAAGTGGTAAAGAGGTGGATTGGCATTATATTATAGGCGTATATTAGACCTGAAGGCAATATTAAAGAACAAGAAATTCTACACCATGATGAAAATGAAAGTAGTCAAAAATGTAAAAGGATGAGACAAAAATACGCTATTGAAAATGGAACCAACTGAACATAGTTTAAGAAAGAGATATATATGTATAGATATGTAGACACACACACACTCACTTATTTAGCATCAACAAATTAAAAGGAATATATTAAAATGTGATTGTATGCTGAACCCTATATTATACCAAAAAAAGGAAAAATTAAAATACTGGTTATATACCTTAAATATTGTGTTTAATAATAACATATATGGTAAGATATAGAAATATATTAATAAGAACAGATTTATCCAGTAAATATTGAGTGACTATATCTTATTTATCATCACAGTATTCCTGTAAGATAAGTTAACTAGATGGTTTAGTTACAAAAGGATAGTGTAAATTTAAGAAATCAATAACATGATTAAGGTTTTACCTTCATTAACTGACAAATCTATCACTAGAACCGAGTTCCATGATATCAAACTACCTCCTGAACAACAAAATAAAAAGGTTTGGTTGTTTGTTAATATATAACTCACCTTAATTCCCAAAGTATATGAACATCAGGGGAAGTATGTAAGTGCTTTATCGTTGTTTAACACCTTAGAGTTTAAAATCTGAAAAAAAAATATTTCATTAGTTTAGACTAAGTCATCTAACGCACGCCAGAACTTGCTTTTGTTATATTATTTATTTTTAGTTAACTTTATTGGAGTGGCATGGGTCAGTCCCACTGCCTCGGTTTCAGGCGTGGCGCCCTGTGGTGCCCCGTCCGCGTGCCGCATTGTGCGCCCCACCCGCAGCCAGAGCTCATTCTGTCGCCATGCGCGCGGCCCTCTTCACCCTCCACTGCTCCCACCACCTTCCTTCTGGGAACCGCCATCTGTCGTCTGTGTCTATGAGGTTTTGTTTGTTTTTCTTGTTTATTCATGTGTTGCTTTCAGTTTTATAGCCCACATATGAGTGAAATCAAATGGTCCTTCAATTTTGGTCCCTGACTTCTTTCACTTGGCGTGATATTCCCAAATGGCAGTCTTTCAGCTTTTCTTATGACTGAGTAGTATTCCACTGTATATAAGTACCACATTTTCTTCCTTTAATCGTCTATCAAAGGATACTTCAGTTGTTTCCATTCCTTGGCCACTGTGAATAGTGTTGCAATGAACATAGAGGTGCGAATAAATGTTTTTAAGTTTTGAGTTGATACCCAGAAGACGGTTGCCGGGCCATATGGTAATACTATTCTAATATTTTGAGAGTCTCCAAACTGTTTTTCATAATAGCTGTACCGGTTTACAGGGTTCCTTTTTCTCCACAACGTCGCCAGCACTTGTCACTACTTGTCTTGTTCACTGTAACCATTCTAACAAGTGCGAGACGGCATCTCATAGCAGTTTTGATTCGCATGCCCCTAATAGCTAGTGAAGCTGAATGTGTTTTCCTATATCCATTGGCCATTTGTATGCCTTCTTGGGAGAAGTGTTTATTCGGGTGTTCTGCCCATCTTTAATTGGATTGTTTGGTGTTGAGTTGTGTGAGTTGTTTATATTCTTTGGATATCAACCCCTTGTCAGAATTGTTGGTTACGAGTATATCCTCCCATTTGGTTGCTTGCATTTTTGTTGTGTTGGTGGTTTCTTTTGCTGTGCAGAAGCTTTCTGTGTAATACAGTCCCATTAACTAAAAGGCATTCGAATAGGGAATGAAGAAGTAAAATTGTCACTTTTTGAAGATGACATGATTCTTTATGTCATCAAAACCCCTGAAGACTCTACCAAAAAACTATTAGAAACAATAAACAACTACAGTAAAGGAACATAATACAAAATCAATTTTCAAAAATCCACTGCATTTCTATATACTAACAATGGAATTTCAGAAAAAGAAATGGAAAAAACAAAACAACTCATATAGTAACTGCAAAAAAGAGAATAAAATATCTAGGAATAAACTTAATAAAAGATGTGAATGACTTATATAATAAAAACTACAATAAATTACATGGAAGAAAATATAGGTACTAAACTTATGGACCTTAAGCTTAGAGAGATTTTATAAATTTGACTCAATTATTATTTTTGAAAGTGCTCTATTATCCAACTCCGTCTCCATTCTACTTCACTAATTATCATACTATCTTAATCTATAGAGACAGAACCTAATACTAAATTCATAGGTATGGTTGTTAGATACAAATGCTATTTAAACAATCAAAAAATACACATGGTAACATTTTGTCTAGCAAATCAAATTAAAAGAGAAAAGTGTCCTTCATAGACATCTCCAAAGAAGCACATGCCATTCATTCATAATAGTGGACATTTGTATCTTGAAAATATAAGTTGGTAAGCTATAATGAGGAAGGCTCCCTAATCTCATAATAATAGAAAAGAAAATATATAGCTTTGATATTTTTCTCATTCTTCCATCTAAAATTGTCATAATCCCTTAAAAGCTATCATTAGCTATCCACTGAAATCTCAGCATAAGCTTTTAAAATCGAGAGCCGCATTTTTCAACCAACACATATAGACACCAACTCAGAGTTTTAATACATTGGAATTATAATCTGTTGCACAGAATAAGTACTATACAAGTAAAGGACTCTGTGTTAACCTTTCTTAGTATGTCAGTTAATTTCCTCTTGAATCATTCTAGGAAAAAGGAAAAAGCAAGAGCACCTCAAAGAATAAAACAAAGGTATAAAAATGGGTTAAAAGTATTTAAATTGCCACTTTATTTTTCATCAAAAATTAACATTTTCTCTTGAATAAAGAATGGTACAAACTCTTGAGTAATAGTCATAAAAATATAAATTACATATCTAACAAGAATCCTTCTGCTATCTTTATCAAATATGTTTAGATGGGAAAGAAATGAAGATCTTATTTCGCAGCTCTCTTGAGTTGAAAGTAAAATGTTCTAGTCCTTAGGAAAAGAGGTAAAATATAACGGTTACAAGGAAGCACTGAGGTTGATTCATCTGTAGCATGCCAAGATAAGAATGAGTTTGGAAAGGTCAGCAAAAAATTATATCTGGAAAAAAAGACCAAAATTGTTTGAGTTTGGTGGAGACACAGAAGCAAGACTAGAAAGCTATTTTTTTATTGTTGTTCCATTACAGTTGTCCCGCTTTTTTCCCTGTTGCTCTCCTCTGCCCCTTCCCCCTCACTCCCACAGTGTAGAAAGGTATTTTTTAAAGTAGCACTTGAATGAATAAACTTCACTAAGAAGAAAAAAGTCACATGTCAAGCCATTAAAATTGTTTGCCATTTATTGTTTAGCTCAGTGTTTCAAACTGCCCACTTGAAAATATTGTGTCTCAACTAAATTCATGTGACTCTTTACACTGGATTTTCTCCAGCTATCTCCTTGTGAATGTATCTCACAATAATATTCTATATTTTATTTGGTAGGTCCTCAAAGGAATATACATTTTTACATGGCACTGAACTAATCATTAAAATATACAACTAAAGAATATCTGCCTTACCTTCCTAAATCTAATTGTCTTGATATTAATTATGAATCTCCTACATTTCTTTTAGGCTGTGTGGCTGTCTCGTAAGCTTGGCCACAACTACACTAGCTGGTGAAGCACAAATGCAATCACAGACAATAGGGTAATGAGTGAACCTGGCTACGATATAATAAAGCTAGCTTTGTATAATTTTATGCGTGATAAAATATTATTCTTCTGTTGATTTCTTTTTAGCCTTTAAAAATATAGAAATTATTCTTATTTTCAAGCTGCCCAAAAAGAGGCAGCAGGATAGATTTAGTGGATGGGTCAGTTCGCTGACCCCTGTGCTTGACCTATAAATACTACTTCTTCTGTCTCCTAAAAGCAAGGGCAATGTTCTACATACACACAGCATCATCAACACATGGGGACATTATATTAAATACATTTTAATTATACAAGCCATAGAGGGACGTTTGTCTTTGGAAAAGTCAAAGAATTACAAATAAAGCTATAATCAGTGTGGTTTGCTCACTTCCAGACATTTTCCAGTGTAGTCACTTACATTTACGGGAAAACATCCTATACTGTACTCTGCTTATAAACCTCCTAGAAACAAATGGATAAACAACAGCTCTGCAATTCATTCATTCCCTCTAAGAAGGAACCTACTGAAGACAAACAAAGAAGGCAGGCTTCTATAAATGAGCAACTGGCAGAACTCCTGCCAAGGAAACTGATGATTTTCTGGGAGAAAATTCCTTAAGCATGGAAAATGTTGGGCAGAATATACATTTGTTTCTGGAATTGTTTATGGTAAGCAAACTTAAAATCCTCGACTTGGGGGGCACAGTTTCATGGGCCTTCAGAACACAAAAAGATATCCATGATTTACACATCTCCTCTGTAAAAGGGAGGCAATGCATGCTTTCCTTTGAAATGCCATCTGGTGTCCCGGGCCAGCGCGTGCCTGACGTGGGGAGTGGGCTGGGGCTTCCCCTTCTCCCTGCCTCCCCTGCGCCTGGCATGATTTTCATCCTTGAAATGATTAAGTTTGCAGGAGGTTTCTGACACGTGTCAGTCTGATTTGATATGCTAATACTTTGTGTGTGTGCGTGTGTCTTATTACAAAACGTGCTCTTATTTTTCAATTTAATATGCTCCCTAGAACTTATTGATTCAGTACATGTTAATCTATATCATTTCCTTGACCTTTCAATATGCCATAGATTATTTAGCCATTTCTCTTGTGATGGACATTTAATATATTTATAAGGATTTGAGCATTACAAAAAAAGCTGCAATAGATATCCTTGTAAACATGTTATGAGTACACATGTTAGTTTTTATCTAAGACAGAAGATGACTTAAAGGAGGTTGCATTTTTAAGATATACATGTTGTAAAGTGCAATAGATGTCAAAAGTTTCCATCTAAAGTGGTATTACGTTATAGATAGCAATTTAATATTAAACTTTCAATATTTTTGCTAAACTGATGGATGGAAGATATGACTTTATAAAATGTCATATACTGCAGAGAGAAGTGTAAATTGATACAACTTCCTTGGAAAAAAATCATTTATCACTCTCTAAATAAATATCCACAAATCTTTAAAGTCTCTTGGATAGTCATATGCCATAGATAAACTTATTCATAGATACCTCAGAATCATATGCCCCAGTATTTCCACATCAACTTTGCTTCCAAGTGCCCCAAATTGTAAACAACCCAAATGTGTATAAAAAGTGGAATACAAAATTGTCATTTATATAAATGATAAAAATACATAGCAGTGAAAATAAACTACAGCTATTGCAATAGCAGGGCTATCTTTCATAAATATACATTGAACAAAAGAAGTGTGTCAAAAAGAATACAAAAAATTTATATAATTTACCAAAGCTGGAAAAACTAAAGTATGTTGTTTAGAGGTACATGCATGGTGTGCCTTTTCAAATACATCAATAAAATTACACTAAAATATAAGGTAATAGGTGCTTCTCTAACAAAAGGACACATACAGGACTGTGGGGCACTAAAAATATTCTAATTTGTCGTGTAGTTGGTTATACACAGATTGGTCTTGTAATTATTATTCAAGCTTTAGAAATGTGTCTACCTCATTATTTTACATCTCAAAATAAAATGTCTCTGTCATCATTTTAATTTGCTTTTTCTGTTCATTAATGAATTTGAGGGTCTGTGGATCACTGCTTTGATTCTTCCAGTAAATGTCTCCTCACCCACTTTTACCATGTTTCTTTTCACATATTCTTATTTTCTTAGAAGATTTCTAGATTGCCTGCTATAATGTTTTAGTATGCATGTTTTAAATATTTTCTCATCCGTCAACTCTCTTTGAAATCTGTTTATAGTCCCTTTAATAGTAGAGAAGACATTATATTCCATGTAATCAAATTAACCCCTCTTTTTTCCTCATGGCTATTGATTTTTGACTCTTGACTGAGAAAACAAGAGAGAATTATATGTTAAGTGGGTATACTGAGCGCGGGAACTTGGGTCAGAAAAAAGGGCAAAAAGGGCAGTGATCAGCCAGAAGCATCTAGATATACATCAACTAATGGACACTTCTCCCAGTCTTACCAAAACAAAAACAAAACAAACAAACAACAACAACAAAAACCTATGACTGCATATGAAGCCAAGTGTGGGCTATGGTAGCATGAAAGGAATCTCTCTCCACAGCATGACACACCAGCCAGGGCACTCCATAAAAACAAGGTGTCTAGAAGAGACTCACCTTTCAAAAGATGAATGCAGAGTCAAAATATCAATAGTGATTTAGAGACGTGTCAATGTCGTAACTACAGAGGGCAAAGATTAAAATAAAATAAAATTAACAAATGGAAAATCTGCACAACAGCAGGATAAAAGGCAAGGATTAAGAGCATTAAGAAGAGAACTTCTGATTAAATATAATTCTTATCCACAGAGAGATGCAAGAGTTTTTTTGCGTCCATGGAAAAATAAAATAAAGAAGCTGAAAATGCAGTCATTGAAATAACAAATATATCCACGATCATCTCTCAATAATATAATGACTAATTGAATTTATAGAAACAAAAAGCCCAAGATGTTCTTACATGTAAACCAGCACACTAAAATAAATGAGGTCGAATGACAGCACACATGTACTTTGATTTGGACCTGCTCGGCCTTCCTGGTCTCTCTGCTCCTCTTTGTACTTTCTGACTTGGAAGTGGCCTAGTGTGGACTCCATCAGCAAGGGCTCTCTGTTCTTCAGGCAAATGCATAGGGATAAAGCAAAAATTTTGATTTCAGGAAAGGCTGAGGGCAAGATCAGCGTATTTTTTTATTCTTTAATAATGTTTAATAATATAGGTTTCCAGTGTACACTTCTGATATATCAGGGTATTTTTGACTCTGGCTTCTGACCAGTGACTGGCTTAGATCGTTGCTATTTTCACATGGGCACTAATCTCTCCCATCGTTGGGGCAAGGGTCTGCCAGTGGACTTCGTAGCCAATAAAAACTCCCCCTCTCACTAACCAAAGGCTGCTGCACTCGCGTGTTCTTCCTCACGCCTTCAACAACTTTGTCAAGTGTCTACAAACGCGCCCTGCGTTACCCTTATTTAATGGTACCGTCGGGATTTTTTTTCCTTTTTATGACCCTGTCTGATACATGGATTTCTTAGTTACAGAAATTGATAGACTATTTCTTCCTCATGTTCAAAGCTAGAAGGTTAATATTTTCTAAGAATGCGAAGCAACTGGAGTGACAGTTGGGTTTGGAGCTGCATTGCAGAACTACAGCGATTAGAAAATTCATTTCATTTTTCTGACAGTTTGTTCTCTGCTGTCTAGGAGATTTACATTTTCTTTTGCTCTGGAGAAGGTCAGAGTATGATGGATTAAACATTAAGAATAACTTTAAAAGATTGTTTAAAGCAAAGCATGCCCTAAATGGCAGTATTTCTGAAAGCCTCTCTTTCAAAATTTTTCCTCTTAAGGTCAGTGATTTAGAAATCAAGTCAGAATCATGTTACTATATGTATGTGCATATTGATATTAATAAAGTAGTATCGTAAACGATCACCTGAACCAGGTTTTGACAGAATGCCTAGGGTCGCAGAGGAAGCAGCTGTTGGCAACTCCTGGCTCTCCTTTGCATTTTTGAACTCGGAAAGGAGAAAGAAGAGCAAAGATGTGGGTAACTTGCTCGTGAAAGTGACATGAATAGCCATGATGGAAAGCTGTCAAAAAGGGCAGTCACAGGGAAGCGGTGGCAACGACGGATTAAAACGTAAAGTGTTCAGACTCTGGTATTCTTAGAAGACTCTCTACAACTGGGAAGGGTCTTCTCACAAAGAAGAATGTGAGGTCAGAAAAATAAAAGGCAATGAAATGCCGTATATCTTTCACCAGTGCCCTGTGTAAAAGACTATCCAATTTACCTCTAAACGTCATGTAAGACAGACAGAAGTCTCCAGTTATATGCACATGATTCGTTGTGGGTCAAATAGAAAACACATTTGTTAACAGAGGAGAGAAGGTTGTAAAAGTTATTTTTATGAAGCTTTTCTAAGGTTAAAATATCTGTTAAAAAGATGTCGTTCTGGTATTCTAATCCTGAATCTCCCACAGGAAGCACAGGTTCTTCTTTCCTGCCTCTCTAATAATAATAATAAAAATAAAAAAAAAAAAGCCTGCCTCGTTCTGAGACTTAGTATTAGAAAGTGAAATTGCTGTCAATGTAGATAAAACTTACCCTATCTTTGTAATCATCATGCATATGTTAGTTTATTAACAGTCTGCCATATTCTATGTTAATTTGTAAATGGATCCAAAGTTTGGATCTGCTGCATGGGCCAGAAATATGAAGAGGTAAACAAACAAAGAGTGCATTATTCTAAGTGAAATAAGCCAGGGGGTGAAAGACAAATACCATATGATCTCACCTATAAGCAGAACCTAACCAACAATACAAAAATGCAAGGAAAATAAGACCAGCAACACTGAAAGGAAAAGAAATCAACAGAGACAAGAGGGAAGGGGGGGCAGGGAAAGGGAAGGGAAGGGGAAAGTCAAGGAACATATAGCAAGGACTCATGGACAAAACCAAAGGGGAAGAGCTGAGGGAGGGAAGGTGGGAGGGGGCAAGGGAAAGTGGAAGGTGGGGAGGCAGAGACAAATGTATTTGAAAAAATAAATTAAAATAAAATTTTAAAAAAAGAGTGCATTATTTTAATTGAGGAATTTTTTTTTCAAATCTGTAAAATGTACTATTCTAAAATTTACAATCCAATACATTTGGACAAATGAAAGCACCTGTTTAATCAACACCTATTCAAACAACAGAATTTATGTGTTACCACAGAAAGTTTCCTTGGGCCTTTTGCATTTAAATCCTACTCCCATATCACATAGGTGCTTCTTTCCTAATTCCATAGTCATGAATTAGTTTTGTGAGACCTAGTATGTCATATAAATAAAACTATATAGTATGTAATTTTTTGTCCCCAACTTCTTATGTTGAAGATGATGTTTTAAGGAACCCAATTATTTTGTCACACATATCACCAGTATATTTGTTACTGCTGTTAGTTCTGAATATTGCTTCATTATATGAATATATTCAATTTATCCAGTTTTCTGTTGAGGGATGATTAGGTTCTTTCAAGTTGTGGGATATTAAAAATGAATTGGCTCTAATCAATTTTGAACAAGACTTAATCTGGGCATAGGTTGTTATTTCTCTTGGATATACAACTAAGAAACAATTTCCTGATTCAAAGGGAAAACATATTTTGAACTATATGAGACATACTTCTTCATAGTGCTTGTCTTTAATTGAATTTAGAAAATACGAAAGACTTCAGTTTCTATATATCTAAAATACTTGTCAGTCTCACATTTTTTAAAGAAATTCTAGTGTATGGGCAAAGGGATGTCAGAGTTTACACTCCCATTTTCTTAGTGAATGATGACGTTTTAGTGCCTCTTCCTATGTGCACTGTGTATCTTCCTTTGTGAAGTATTCAATACTCTTCCTCATTTTGAGAGGGGTGTGAGTGAAGTGCTTCATTACCAAGTGGTATAAATTATTGATATATTGTGATTATAAATCCCTTTTGAATATGTGTTGTGAATAATATCTCATTGTGTAGCCAGTCAATGAAATTTTCATAATGCTTTTTTAATGGGCAGACAATTTTATTTTTAAAAAGTCCAACTTACATATTTTTTCTTTATATTTGTTTGGCCAAAAAAAAACTATGAATTTTTTTTTTTTGTAAAGTAAAAGACACATTTTTCATTTTCACCAATAACTTTATCAATTTGGGTATTCTGGTATGTTGGCTATCTCCCATGCGATATAATATTTATTGCTCTAAGTTAATGTCTTGATTTGATTGCTATCATCTTCAGCTGGTCTACCTGACTGTGGAGCATTGTCCACAAGAATCTGCAACATGAAACTTCGCAAACCACTTTTGACATGTTCAATCAGTCATAGCACCTTCTCATACATTGAACAGATCTTTTCTTGTATTTCAGTTGCGCTTTTACCTTTCTCAAAATAATAAAACATAAGGTGTTGAAAATGTTGCTTATTTTCTTCTATCTTCATATTACAATGACAACACAAAAATCCACCCGTTTTGATGTTTTCTTTCCAATGTATGCTGATGTGTCAGCTGTCACAAAACAATCTAACTAAATTGTTTCAAATGAAGTTAAAGACAGCCAAGTACTACTAGAGCCATCATATGGGGGAAAAAATGAACTTTTTTGGCAAAATAAATATTGCATGTCTTTAAATTTGCTATCCGAAGACACAAGAGTATTCTCCTATATGCTTCATGTTGAAATCTATCTATCTCAGACCGACTACATCCCAAATTTGTGTACAGTGTGAAATAAGAATTGAAGTTAATTTTATGTCCCCTAATTTGTTAGTTGCCCCAGCTTTGTTTTAAATGCATTTATTTTCTATTTAACTTCCCTATGACTTTGTCGAAAATCACTTCATCATATACACGCGAAGGTATGAATGCTCCACTGTTTTACTTGCCGATAATTATGCCATTACAACACTTTCTTGAATAATGCATCTTTATATTATATAATAAGTTTTGAAATCATTAAATGTGAATCTTTTATTATTTCCCAATATTGTTTTAGTTATTCATAGCCCTTTGTATTTTTACATAAATATTCATATACATTTTAGCATCAAATTATATCTATGTTTTATTAAAATTTGCCTTTCCTATGCAAACCAAGCAATCTGGAATACTGGACAACTAAAGACCACCTACATAGGTGAAGGATGACCAAAATTGTTCAATAATCTGAGTTTCATTTAGCACAGAGGTGACATCATTAATGACATCTGCCTGAGTGAGTGATAAGAGTATCACAGTTTTCAAAAAACATTTAAATGATTTCCTCTACTGGGAACACCCCTCTGATAATTCCCATAAACAATGATTCAGAGGTAAAATGCTGGAAAAATCAAGCATGGCCTCATTTGGCAGCCTGCCTCTGAAACAAAGTTTTAGCCTTGATGATTTATAGACGGATGGTACTCTGTGCAGAAGAGGTTTGAAATAATATTCCTGAAAGGCATGAGGTGTTAGTTTGAAGCCAGCAGGACCAAGCACCTTTGTGGTAATGGAAGCAGTATACAGGAAAAGCACATGAAAATCCTGGGGAAAAAAGGCTGCTTCAGACGAGGGGTAAACCAGCAAGATCTCACATTAGCTGGGTTACATGGTTGGATCTCGATTAGTCTCTTCACGTTGGCAGGCATTGCCCAGTGAGCTTTGCTGAATTTAAATTGAGAATTACCAGGGTCTAACGAAGAGATGGCAGTAATGTTTTTCTGGGAGAAAGGGACATTAGCATTGTCGATTTTAATTGTTTAAGGTCATTTGTCCATGCTGCTGTATGTGGAAATAATATCAGCTCTAATTCCTCATGCTCCTGTTTGATGAAACATGAATTATTCAGATATTTTTTTTATTATTATGAGAGTCTAGTAATAAAGGCTGCATATCCAGCAGTCAGCAAGATTGGGGATAGTGACAATTAACTGTGGTAGTCTAAGAATGGGATTAAAATGAGAACATTCTGATCTAATGATGACAATAAAAAGGTAAGACAAAAGAAAAGGGGTAACTATGGGTGAACAAAACACAGAGGTCTAGCTAGAAGAATAATATAAAGAAAACTAGAAGAATAACGTGAAGGGGGTCAGATAAAAAAGGAAGGGGGTAGAATTAGGCAGAGGTACTTACCCACCTCAGCTGTAAGCAATTCAATGTCAGACACATTAACATATTCAGAAGGTCTTGGGTCAGCTCTTTACTGCCAAAGATCAGGTGCTTCTAAGGAATCTTTGAGAACCTACGGTTTGAGACACTCAATTACAGTCACCTTCCAATTGTTTGAATTTGAGTTGCTTCTTAGTTGTGAAATATGAAACCAAGGATGTACTCCCTGGTGTCTCCCTGCTGCCTTTGCTGTTAACAGTACTTGACGTGGTACCTGCCAAAGAAGTTAAGAGGTTCAAAGGTGGTTTTTCTCTGATGCCTCTTCCAATAGACAAAATCTCCTAGACAGAGATAATAAAAAGGCTACTCAAGAAGATGTAGGAATAGGACTTTAATGTCTTAGTGATCTACTCATTCATTGGAATACTAACACATATATCAAACCGGATTATTCCAAAAAATAATAATTTAAAAAAAAGCAAAGTAAATCTTGAGGAAAAACAACTGAGTGGAGGGATTTTTCTCTGTTCAATATCAAAACACTGTAAGATTGATCAATTCAAACACTATTATATTTATGCAAGTGGAGATAAATAAATCAAGATTTATTAAAGGGGACATAGGCAGATCTATATATATGTGGACACTTAACTTTTGTCAAAATTTTGTTCCTGTCAAAATGCATTTTGATGGATAAATGGCAATCCATTCAATAATTAATGCAGTACTGATTGTGTGCCTACATAAAAAACAAAACAAAGAAAAAAAAATCTTGGTTGCTAAAACACAACCTCACAAAATCAAATCCATGTTAAGTGTGGATCTAAAAACCAAAACGATTGCTTATAGATTATAAGAGATGATGTTCAGGTGGAATAATTGTAGTGACCATGTATCTTGGAATAAAGAAAAATGAATTTTAAAAAATACAACAGAAACAGGTAAAATACTTGAAAAGGCACATAAAATAAACAACTCAAACAGCTACCAAATATGAAAACATGCTGAATGGCTTTAGGAATGAAAGGACTGAAAATTCGTATCACAACAGACTGACAACTATTGAAAATACCAAGTGTTGAACAGGATGTAGTTAAGCGGGAATATTCACACATTGCAGGTGCGGCATACTCCAGCATACTTTTGGGTATAAGAGAAATTCTCATATGTGGGTAATATCATGTTTCTTGACTGTTCAGTGAAAATTTGGTTCACTTGATATTTAATCAGGCTGTACATTTATGCTTTGTGTACTTTTAGTACATACCCTATACTTCACTTTTAAAGTGCAGTTAAAAAAGGAAATGTCAATGAGAAATTCAGCTGAGGTAGAAATATTACATTTCAATGAGAGAAAAATACATAATAAGTCTGTATAAGACCAGTTCAAGATAAGAGATAGTAATTAGATAAGAAATTTGATAGACTTTATTTTATTGAATCATAAATAGTATGGGTATGATGATATCTGAGTGTTTTTGAATGTGGTGCATTATATACTGTACAGACACAGGCATGTCTATGTTTCTTCTCATCTTCAAGTAGTTTATGAGCATCTACTGAAAGCATAGTGAGAGGAAGAGAAATCAAAGGTTTTAAAAGTTTTAAGTTCTGTAAATAATCAACCATGGTATACTGGCTATGGAGAAGTTTAATGATATAGTGGAATAATTGTAGTGACCATGTATCTAGCTTCTGTAGATTCGTTTAAACTTCTGCCCACGTGCATATGTCAGACACATCTCGTTTTAAACAATTCAGCAATATGCCTGAGACTCCATGCCCCGGCCTTCAGCCTCCCTTATCATCGCCCCTCACCCATCTGCTTCCTTCGTAGTTTACTGTCTTTTTATTTGTTTGTTTATTTATTTATTTAAATTGAGTGGGATGACATTGGTTAATAAGATCATATAGGTTTCAAGTGCACACTTCTGTGACACAGCGTCTGCATGTTGCATCGTCTGCACACCTCCCAAAGGCACATCGTCTTCTGCCGTCCTATGTATTTGACCCCTTTTACCCTTTACTACTCCCCACCTCCTTCCCTTGTAAGCACCATGCTGTTGTCTGTATCGATGGGTTTCAGTTTTATATCCCATATAGGAGTGAAATTAAATGGGTCTTATCTTTTTTAACACTTATTTCGCTTAGCATAATGTTCACAAAGTCCATCCATGTTGTCTAAAATGTCAGCATTTCTTCTTTTCTTATGGCTGAGATGTATTCCACGTCGTATATGTAACCACATCTTCTTTATCTAAACTTCTATGGAAGGAAACTTTCAAAATACAAACCAACCAATCCCCAACAACCTTTTTTATCAGGCTTTCATATTCTGGTCCACTGTGCCCCTGTCCTAGTCACCTTGGGACCAAGTACCAGTCAGCAAGACATAGCCCCGATGCTCCAGAACCCACTGAAGTTATTCAGACTAATCAATCCTAACCCCGTTTACCTTTCCTTGTTTGTTCCTTCCACAGAAACCACAATAAAGGCTCTTGCTCAACATTTCTCCCTCTCCCTCTGCCTTATGATGGATGACGGTTCTTCTTCACGTGAGCCCCTGTGGGGTGGGATACTCCCTCTTCTTGGGGACTGTAATAAACCATCCTGTCATTGGCACTTGTCTCTTGATCTGTTGGTCTTACTGTATCTTAGATTTTCTATTAGTGATGATCTTTATTATAAATGAAAAATTAGGAAAAAGTCTAGAAAATGATAAAGCACAAAAACACACATGGGTACATGAAAAAGAATGAGGCGTTCAGAGAAGTACAATTGAAGTGATGTGTCTAGAATGTGTAATTGGGTTCTCAGTTTGAGTTTAGAAAATTAGGGTAATATTGGGGGGGAAAAGCTAAAAGTTCTAATTACTAAATCTGGCAAAATCAACAATAATGAATTCATGAAAAACAACACCAATTCTGTTTTTACTTTTATTCTTTTCAATTAAAAAGAAGCAGAAATATTTTGGCATATTTTTGTTGTTATTGTTTTGGGCTTTTGGTCTTAGTTTTGGAATGTTTTAATTTTCTAATATATTTTTTCTTTTTGAAAGAGGCTATCCTAAAAAAAACCTCTTACAAGCAGGTTTAAATATGATTGCACTACTCTTTTAAAATATATTTTGAATATATCCTAGTTATTAATGAATTTATTCAAATTGAAGTGCTACATTTTTATCTTCTAAGTAAATAATTAATTTTTTCTATGCAATGATTGACCTTAAAAATTCAAAATATGTGCAAAGGGCACATAATGTTCATATTGACTCAAATTGCTTAACTGTTGTTTAATTCATTTAATCATTCTTCTTTTGAGAGCAAGAATTATATTGAATAATTACGTAAAAATTCATCACTAGCAACCATATTTATTTGGTTATATTGTATACAAGATAAGTATGTGATAGTCTTGAAGAAATACATTTCCTTACTAGGATAACCTTTAATTCAAATTATATATTATTTCAACAATAAAAATTCAAAATACATGTTTCAATAAAAGGTGGACTTTGCATTTACAAATATTTGCTTTCTCATTTGATTAAAAAAAAGAAAAAAATACTTCATCTTTTAGAAGACAACTGAGATATGATGAATTTTTGTAAATTAAATTAAAATCCTCTTTGCCTTGATTAATTGAAAAATTAACTTTTAAAACTATATCTAGATGTTAATATATACTTATTTAGGATATTTTAATAACATTGTTTCCATTCTATATATCTATAGGTACATCTCTATATAATGACATCTCAATACTGTTCCAAGGAGTTTCAGTTACTGGAACACACATAGTTTTCTTTTTATTTCTTTATTGTTGTTCAGTTACAATTGTCCCCATTTCCCTCCCATTACTCTCCTCTGCCCCATCCATCCCCACCTCCAACATTCAATTCCTCCCCCATTGTCTCTGTCCATGTGTCCTTTATACATGTTCCTTGATGTGACCCTTTCCCTTCTCTCCCCCATCATCCCCCTCTCTCAGTCTTGTCACTGTCCATTTGTTCTTTATTTCCATGTCTCTGGTTCTATTTTGTTTATTTGCTTGTTTTATTCATCAGGTTCCACTTATAGGTGAGATCATATGGTATTTGTCTTTCACTGCCTGGCTTATTTCACTTAGCATAATGCTCTCCGATTCCATTCATGATGTCATGGAGGATAGTAGCTCCGTCTTTCTGCTGCACAGTATTCCATTGTGTAAATGTACAAGTTTTTTGATCCACTCATTTACTGATGGGCACTTAAGCTGTTTCCATCACTTGGCTTGTAAAATGCACTGCTATGAACAGATATAGTTTTCTTAAAGTTTACTTCATATGCAGCTTTTTCCCCGCTGGAAATCTGTGATCAACTTTTCAAAAAGTTCTAAAATTTGCCTTCAGAAAATACATCCAAAAGACTATAGAATGAATATTTCATAAACTGAAATTTTTTATTTCTCTTTAATTGGCGGAGCCTCTTATATTGAGACTATGTATTAAGATGAATTACTATTTCGACATATTCCAAGTAGGTTATGCAATAGCTTGGATTTAAAAACTTGAAAGAAGTGGTGAAATAACCCAAGTCATATGGTTTCCATTTAAATATGTAAACACAAAGGACACATTCCATCATCTATAGTTAAATACCTTAATGTATTGTAATAAAATGCTGTTTGATTCTTGTTTCTCTCAATTGTGTAGTATTAATGATATAAATTAAGTATATATATTTCCCAAAAGTTATATAAACATAATATTCAGTAAAGTTCAAAGTTAAGAGTAAAAGTAAAAATCCAGTAATTTATCATTTAATTTAGGGCAAATACTGACACAAATTTTTTATTGTAAAGACAAATGCCATATAATTTCACTAATAGGTGGAATCTAATGAACAAAATAAACTAACAAAGTGGAGACAGACTAATAGATACACAGAACTGACAACTTTCAGAGGGGAGAAGGGCGGGGACTGGATGAGAAGGTTGAAGGGATTAAGCAAAACAAACAAACAAACAAAAAAATCCATGGATTTAGATAGCAGGATGGCAATTGCCAGAGAGAACAGGGGTGGGGGAGGTAGAAGAAAGTAAATGGGGGTAAATGGTGATGGAAGGAGACTTAACTTGGGGTGGTGAACACACAACACAATATACATGTGATGTATTGTAGAATTGTAAATCTGAAACCTATGTAATTTTATTAACCAATGTCGCCCCAATAAATTAAATTTAAAAAAGAAATCCAAGTATCCTGGGGAGCAGAATAATATGTCTCCAGATTAAAGAGAAAATAATTGACTAGTACTAAAATAGGCAAGGAAATTTCTTATGTGAAGAAGGCTTTTGTGAAAGAAAACATTCTTCAAAAATCAAGTGAAGAAAAGCTGAAATACACAGGGAAAACAAAAAAAGAAAAATCAAGATTACTGGTTGCATCATGAATTATTTATCAACACTTAGAGGTGCATAATTAGAATAGAATATGTGTACTTGTGAAAAAGAACAATCTATTAAAATATTTTCCTGAATATTTTACCATATTTGTATGTAAAAATCATACCAAATCTTTATGTAAACTGAATTCCTATTCAGTGGGTCAACAAAATAATTTAACATGTTCTTAAAATTTCCAAATATTTGATATGTAAAGTATATATTAATAAAGCTCAATTTACAGATCCTAAGTTTTCAAAATTATTATAGCAATGCAATATATATTAATTTTAAATTAAAAACAATCAACATGTGCTGTCAATGTTTTCAAGGTTTTATGGCTAAGACTAAATAGCAGTCTAAATAAGACTAAATAAGACAAACTATGGTTAAGTCTAGTAAATAGCAATTTTTTGATTTTTTGATTATTTGGAGGTAAAATTTTATCTGTAATTTATTTGTTTATGTATTTAATTTTGATGTATTTCTTTATTTGAGGAGTTGCATTGTGCAAATCATTTATAATACTTAATGACATTGATTATGCCTATGCTTAACTTTTCTTCCTTATTCTCTTTTGTTTTTTCTTATAGTTTTATCTTGTATTTGTTGTTACATAAAAGTTATTAATTAGTAAATTGTATCACAATTACCAAAATATTATAAGTGAAATTTGGATAGCAACTGGACTATATATAGTTTGGTGGAGAAAAAATTCTAAAATGAAAAAAGATAATTCAACTGTGAGATAACTTCTGCAATTCATTGAAAAAATCTAATGAGATTTAGAAGTAAAACAAATCAGGTAAAAATAAATTTGATAAGAAACACAAGGCAGGGGGGAGGGAGGCAGGGGAAAGTGGTGGTGGGAAACTGGAGACAAATATATTTGAACAATAAAAATAAAAATAATAAAATAAACAAAGACAAAAACAAAAGAAGCATACATTAAAAAAAAAAAAAGGCCATTTTTAGCAGCCTGGACTTTTCTTAAAACTTGTAAATGGATCCAATCTTTAAAAAAATCTTATTCGACCTTTGGGTCTGCTTTCTCCTGTGCCTTATTCTTAGTCAATTCCTCATTAACTCCCTTCTGAGATGTACACACCATTTAATAGCCTTAAGACATGAGCATTCCCTCATTTCAAAAGGATTTTAATCTGTTCTAAATAATAAGCAGAGAGAATCAGTCCCTACCTGCTATAACTGTTTTTGCCACATAGCAGGTCAATATTCAGACCCACATATTTCACCAAGGCCTTCGTGCTGTCGGTGCCTCCACGTGGACAATAAAATTACAAGCTAATACTCATATAATTAATCTTTATGTCTAATTCCCAGCCTGTCTGAATGTTGATCTTGGATCCAGCAGCCTAATTATCACATGACCGGAAGTTACTATTAATTCCATGGCTTCTGCCCATTGCTGCTCAGCTTTGTTTGGAGTCTAACTATGAAAGGTTAAATTCACATCAAAAAGTTGACATAACTAGACCCTTAGAACACTTTTTCTCAGGGTTCTTAAATTCATTTTGCATTTTTTCCATTTTCTGTCTTCTATGAACTCAGCACAAAAATATTTGGCCAAATCACACATTTATTTTTATGCCCTAAATCTAGGAGATGCAATTTTCCTCACATTTGCTTATAAAAGACACCTGAGGAAGATATAAAAAGAAACAAATAACAAAACAAAAGTAAAATTGGAAAAGTTATCATGTTCTATTGTAATAATAAAATTGTAATTCTTTGGAAATATTCTGTAACTGATCTGGGATATTAATTTGTTGAGGAAGAATGCATATTTTATTTTATATTGTAAGATTTATAGAAATTAAGGTTTTTATTCGGGCAGCTCACTATAATTTTAAAATAGTAAATGATGAATTTCAGTAGAAAATCATATCAGCCAACCATGTCTTCTAACACACGACAGCATAATAGCAAATCCATGTTAATTGTCTATCTAAATATCCAAAGAGTAACTTAGACAATAGAACATAAGTTATGTTCATGGCATTGAATTTAAAAAATATAAATTTAAGGAAAAGTCCAACAGAAATGTGTAAGAGACTTGAAAAGACACATAAAATAAGAAATTTTGGACTTAAGGAATAGCATACTATTTTAAACTTTGAGTTTCTTTTTTCTCTTAAATATTGTCATTTTGTCATGGCCTTCTGAAAATGATCTTGAAAACTTCCAATAGAAATCAACAGTCACCATAGTCAGAACATACGGATTAAATGTCACTTTACAAGATTCTTCAAACTGAGCTAACATGAGGTTTTAATTACCATTCTCAAGCCACTTAAAATGTTAACAAGCAAGGCAGACTCAGACAAATCTTTTGTGTGTACAGCTGTACATGCTCTGAAATGGCCTTGAAGATACGCTCAGTCAAATGATTACAATTCAATTTGCTCCAACGTATTGAATTGAAGTGATATAATTTTGGATTTTAGATCCTCTCAATTTGGTTAAAAATATTTTCTAGTTAAATCAATATTGCAAAGACTTATGAAATGATGTCAATGTTAAAATAGGGAAATTTTATTTGAGTAATGGTAAGTAGAGAGTTGAATGCAAATAACAACTCTGTAATTTCATGTTTGAAAGTGAGAAGAAAATGGTGCAAATTTATCTATCTAATTCTATTGTGGATATATCACAAATAATAGGAATAAGTATTCATTCTTCCTAAAGATTTTGGTCATGTCTTTGACTGTATTGCAAATGGACTTAAAATACATAATTTTTTACTAAAAAAAAAAAAAGAAGCAATTATCTAAAAAGTTGCACACTTTCAGCAGCATCTAGATACTGTTCTAAGAGAATGACACAGCTGGCAGAATCCCACAGATGTAGCAAACATGTTGAGAATAAATATTACAGAATGGTGAAAGCAAAAATCTAGAAATACGAAAAAAGTTTCAGTACAATATAGGCAGATAATATTAGGTTTGGATTGAATTGGAATGACTAAGGAATTCACGCTTGTTTCACAGCATATTGAAGAAAAAAAATTCTTCAAGGAATTAAATTAAGTACCCGGACTTCAGATTCACAGAGCCTAAAGTAAGGGTGACATTCAGAGTTGTTTTAAAGAAATGAACATGAAAATGACTAAAATAAACTATTGGATTTAGCAACATGTTCTCATTAGACATGCATATTCAACAAAAATTTACTTTTTAAGAATTCCATCATTCAGGTAATTATAATGATGGCCTATGCATTTTTTTCTGGACAAGTAGGAAAGAGAAATAGTGGGAAGACAAAGGGAGAGGGAAAGATAAACTGACGATCTTTTAAGAGGTAAAACCTGGACTAGTTCAGGCCTTGAACAAGTGATGGTAGTGAAATGGACGAGAGGTGACCAAAGCTATTTTTATTTCTTTTTTAAATGCCAAGAAACAATTGCCCTCAAAATAAGGCAGAAGAAAAGTTGCAGGTGAGGTGGTCAAGAAGCTGAGAGGTGAGATTTTGAAGAGTTATCAATTTCAGGCAAAAGTAATAGAGAATAATGACAGGCACTTCCATCGACAGATGTCTTGAAAGCCAAAGCAAAAGTTGTCCTAGTGGAAAGGGACCAAATGATTTGAAGAGCACTCAGGAGTGGAAACTGATATAGATAAATGTCATAAGCAAGAAGTGGGCGAAGTTTATTGGCAATGTGTATTTGCTGGCTTGTTTGCAGAAGATCAATAATAACCTGGCAGCTGCAAATTAAAACCAAAACATATATACCCAACCCCTTGATCATCAGGTTTGTGAAGCTCGAGTGGGCAAAAAGGAAGGTGGCGTCTTGCCGAAGGGGCTGTCGAAATAATAATTTCCAGGCACGCTGGGATCAAGTTTTCCGTGAAAGTATGGACGCGTGTTAATGGGAGCACTGGCATGCAGGGACACTTGTCAGGATGTGGGACTGAGGGTAGGCGACTGGTTTTGGTGGAGATGCAGAGCCATGCAGTGATACAGGTAAGGTGATCGAAGACTAGGAATGGGAGACACGAAGGAACAGGAGGCGTGGGGGGCAGGGGTGCGTCCTGATATTCTCTTTGGGGAGGAAGAGAAATGGTGACTTTTGAAATTCTTCACCTACTATTTTTAGTGACTTCAGATGACTCAGTTCTTCTGATGACCAAGGAACTGCCACTTGCTGAAATATTATCCAGGTAAAGAGCTTATGAGGATTTTATTTAATGAAGAGTCCCAATGCTTGGACATGAAGAAAACTGTCTGGTATTATATAAACTCATATTGATGTACTTGGAAGTGATGAGTACAGTATTTTTCTCTTTTTTTTACTATATTTATAATTTTTCTTAGTGAAAAATGTTCCTTTTTAAAGTTATTTTTAGAGTGAAATTTTATTACATTAAAAGAATTAATAAATAACCATTCTGTTAAATGGATGACAAATGTATATTGTTCTGAACATGTTACATTTGTTTAACATTATTTATAGATTTTATTACTGTATTCAAATTCATAAAAATTCTGCATATGTTCAGCTTAATGTAATTATTTCCTAACTGTACTCTGTGGAGTCAACCCAGATTCAACAAAATTAGCTGTAATTTTGTCTCTTTTATTTGTTTCTGCTTCTAGGTTAATTATGGTTTGTAAAAACTGTTAGAAAAATGGATAATTGTGAAAATCTCTGGCTTCCTGAAAAGAGTGTTCTGTTCAGAGATGAAACCCTGTGTCCAGTCTACCTTAAACATTTATTTAATTCCAAATTGGATTTCCATCCCTAAAGTAGGCCATGAAACACTTTACTTCTCTCGTAAAATTTAAGATTTTTTTTTTAAGTTTGGAAGGTATTATAGAACTTTGATATGCTTTTTGTATAACACTGTCTAAACCACTTTTTAAAGTGAAAAACAAACCAAAAATAAAAACATTATCACTATTTATTTTTCTGGCCTTAAATTATTTTTCTATCAACATGTGATCATTGCTCTGATTTTAACTCATTGATGTATTAGTGGATTGATTTATTCAACTGAAATTGTTATCTTTGTGAATGTTATCTTAAATAGTTATAAAATAGGTAGAATATAAGTAATTAACAATAGTGAAACAATCAACTACCAAGATAGCTTTACCTAGTAATTGTACTGATAATTTATGACACGTATTTATTTTTTTCAATTTAGTAACATCATATCTATAAGCATGCTTTCTTTTACTTTTTCATTTCCAAATATCTTGATCATTGAAGGGATCATCTTCCTTTTTCCAGAATTTCACAAGTCACTGGTAATATTAAGCAGTGATAGGATAATTTGATATGGTGCTTTGGTGATTTCTGGATTCCAATGAGTTTTTCAGACCAACATCAAAATGCTGAAGAGTTTAGAACCACTTTAATAGTTTTAAAAATCAAATAAAAATACATTTTTCTTCCAAAGAGCTGTGAGAGAACTAATAACTTTTTGTAATGCACAAAATTGTTAAAGATCCCCTTTTGAAGTGTATTACTATCAATGATTTAAAGTGCAGTAGCAAAGTAAATGAACAGTCTTCTGTCTGCAAACACTGAAAGTGAAATGGTGTACTTTCAAAATTAACAATATTAAAGGTTTTAAAAATGGTTGTATCATCTTTTAATTTTTAAATTGTTTTACTACCTTTTAAAAGTAAAACACCCTTTAATATTCTCCTTTTCAATTTTCAGACAGTATTCCATGACTTTAGTACATTAAAATCTCTGGTTGTAAGGAAATCCTAGAAGGAGACTTGATGTGGGGTGGTGAGCACACAATACCGTATGCAGATGATAGATTATAGAATTGTACAATGGAAACCTATATAATTTTATTAAGCAAGGTCACCCTAATAAATTCAATAAAAATGTTTTTAAAGAAAATACTGGGCACATACATGACTGCCACATAATTTGCGGGGTCCAGTGCAAAATGGAAATGAGGGCTGCTCTTTGTTCAAAAACTATTAAGAAATTTGTTTTTTTTTTATTTACCTTATTTTCATTGTTGACACTATTACAAATGCCCCTGTTTTTTCCCCTTTGCCCACGTCTACTCAGCCCCTCACCCCCCTTCCCTCAGGTCATGCCCACATTGTTGTCTGTGTCTATGGGTTACGCACGTCTTTCTTTAGCTAATCCCTTCACTGTCTTTCCTCCAGTTCGTCCTTCCCCTCCCCTCTGACAGCTGTCCGTCTGTTCCTTGCATTCATGTATCCCGTTTTCATTTTGTTCACCAGTGTATCTTGGTCATTAGATTTCCTATATAAGTGAGATCATGTGGTAATTGTCGTTCTCTGACTGCCTTACTTCACTTCGCCTAATAATCTCCAGGTCATCAGTCTATCGCACAGGTGAAGAGGTCCTTCTCATTTACGGCCACACAGTACGCATTGCAGGGCGGTGACAACAGAGCGTGAAACCAAACTGAGGTCTTTGAACACACAGAGTCCTGGGCGGCTGCACAGGTCACGCAAGCAGGAAGCCAGCCCGAGCCTATATCCGGAGAGGTAAATCTTAAAGATTCGGAAAACCTGGAAAAGAAAAAAGCATTTCATGTGCGTATTCAGTGATTAGAATGATTATGAATTAAATGGGCTATGATACTGGGGTTTGCGCTCATAATATCAGTTTATATCTAAATAAAATATATATTTGAATTAATTTTTAAATAATATTTTTCTAAGGATTCCTAAGATAAGGAAATTTAAATAATTTATTATTTACTTTCATATAGTAAGTCTATGTAATTTAATTAGACATATATTCCATTATTAATTTCAGTCAAAAGATCAAGATAAAAATGCATAATCAAAATTACTCTAATTTTAAATTGTATATAATATTATATGGAACAAATATGATCTGAGAGCAGAAATGAATGAGTAGTTTTGAACATGGAAACAATAGTTTTGTTTTTTGGGTTTTTTTCCCTCTCTCTTCTGGATCCTGTTTTTTAGCAAACAGGAGCTCACCACTGATTCACCTCCTGCTTAAACCAATGATATATTTGCAAGTAGGTTTTAATTTCAGTCCAACCTTATTACAATAAGGAATGTGTTTACCCTTATAGGGTTTGACCCACATAAGAATTTGTAATAAAGCATTCTTTTACAACTTTATGACTGTTCCTTTTGAAGTCGCATGCATTTTACTTGACCAATCCTAATTTCTATTTCAAGTTATCTGATGAAATTAATTTTAAATATAATGGATGGGTTGTCGGCTCTGATTAAATGTGTATGTTACAAATGCAAATGCATTTATGTATTTTACAGCTATGCAGTTTCAAGAACTGACTTATTTCTATCTGCTTTTTATTCACTTTTTAAAATTAGGTTACTGATGCATATTAGAATTTAATTACACCAATTAGTACTGCCACATCAGACATATGATGTGCCTTCAATTAAGAAGTACCTAATGGGTATTAGTACAATTTAGCTTCATAATTAAAGTTCTGAGAACAGCACAAATTAAGCATTATGATTACAAAACATTAAAAAAATTCTACTAGTGAAATGAAAGCAGAATATTTTAACTTCTCTTTTTAAGCTCATTTTTAAAAAGTAAATTAAGATTATGTAAAAATCACCATTAATGTCAAAGCATTCTTAATTAAAAATCAAAAATTATGCATATGTCCACATATATACAGTATGTACATATATAATGATTAAAAATTCAAGAAAGTATCAAGCATAATACACCTAATGGACATTAAAGGTAACCATTTCAGGGTTTTATTTGTTGGTTTTTGCTCTTTTTCACATCAATGTCTGGTACCTGTGGTGGCCACTTAGCACTCCTGCTTCAGGGAACATAGATGACAGGCAATGCCTGTTGCCGCCTCTCTGGAGGTATGAGGCCACATTTCCTCAGGCTGCTCCTGGCCAATGGGGAGGGTGCTAGTGCAGACCAATCTTCAGAACTGCGGGACTCTTCCTGCAAATTCCTTTGAACTGAGAGCTCCCTGTCTGTCTGGACAAAATTTTCTAAAACTGTGCTGCTGGCTAAAACCTTTTTCCCCAATCTTTCTTTCTCCCTCTCTTTCCACAAGGATCAGAGTCACATCATTGTCTGAAGACTGCGTATAGTCGTGAAGAAAGACCCCTTCAAACAGAATGAGCTCCTGGAGGGCATACCCTTTGTAGCGCAGGCTTCCCCCGCTAGGTGAGTGTTCAAGGAGCCCGTCTGTATCAGTGGACCAGCTGGGTGTGTTGTGAGACGCTGTGTTTGGTTGAATTTTTTTGGAAGACTCTTTCATCACATTTCCCATTTCATGATGGGTGATTTACAGCATAACTGCACACACTGCTATGAGTGCTCAGCAGTTTTTGACCAAAAATGGCATGACTCCCATGCCCCACCCTCCCTATTCACCCGATCTTGCCCCAAGTGACTTTTAGTTTCCCTTGATAAAAAAAGCCCCGAAGGGAAACATTTTGTTGATGCAGAAAAGGTGAAACAAAAATGGCAGAAGAACTAAAAGGCATCAAAATCCACGACTTCAAACCTGTTTTAAGCAGTTGAAAAAAGTCTGGATAGGTGTATTGCATCAAATAAAGAGTGCTTTGAAGGTAACTGAAGTTTAAACATGTAAAAATAAATACACAATTTTTAATAAATAAATTCTATTTTTTGGGTCTTCCCCCATGTACTTGCTTCCTCTCCTTAACACTTAACATGATGTTCCCTCTATATGTCTTTTGTGCAACTATAATAACTTCTTGATGTTGACTTCTTGGGAAATCTGACCTAGTAAACTATATGATATGAAACACATACATACATGGGTTTAATAAGTTTTGGCATTATTGGAGCACTTATTTTTAGTATTGTATGAAGGAAGCTAACTTTAAAAACTAAGAATGTCTTCCTATTTGGGTTACTTTTGAGTTTTTTCATATAGAAATGTAATACCATGGAAAATTCCAAATAGTCCACAAATAGTTAATAACAATTCAGAGAAACCCTAGCACCATATTCAAAATTAGGTAATTTTCATATTGTTATTATCTACAAATTATATTTAAGGTAAAAATACCTTCTCACCACAATTTACATATCAAAATGAATCTAAGTTTCACTGATGCTCAAAACTTACTGATTTCAATCATTTCCAACAATTTACATGAAAATGCATCAAAAACTATCCATTATATATTTTAGCGATCTTAATCATCATAAAATTCCTATAAGACTATTATCCATTGTTACAGATAAAAAAACTAGGTCTGCCCAGGACTGGCGACTCAGTGGGTTTAGAGTGTAGTTCCCTCCACCAAAGGGCGTGGTTTTGTCCCCGTCAGGGCACACACCTAGGTTGTAGGTTTGATCCCAGGGTGTGTATGAGAAGCAACTGATCCACATTTCTCTCACACATTGAAGTCTCTCTCACTCTCTCCCTTCCTCTCCCTCTAAAGATCCATAGAAACATATCTTCTGGTGAGGATTAAAGAAAAGTCAAAGCAAAGTTTAAGTGAGTGTCAGTTGAAGCATTCTTGTCTTGAGTGCAGGTAGACATGCATACATACCTAGGACGCTTTATTCGGTGTGTCCAACCATTGCAGTCCGTAATCACAAAAAAAATCTCATAATAGTTTAAATAAATTTACGATTTTGTGTGGGGCCTCATTCACAACCATCCTGGGCTGCATGTGGCCTATGGGCCACAGGTCGGATACCCATGCTTGGTGGAGTTATATCTATATATGGATATGAATATATATTATGTATGTATATGTCATGAAAACAGTCAGTAGAATTTTTATGTCTTGAGATGCAAAAATGTGTAGCAAGTATATGACCACACAATCTTTTTTATTAAATTATGTAGCTCAGCAAATTATACCCCACTAAATATTGCTACCTTTTACCTAGTGTTGTTAAAAATAAATTAAATTTTTTAATACAGTCATACACATTTGTTTACATTTTGTCTATGCTTGCTTTGGGGCTAAAATTGCAAAGTTAAGTAGTTTCAAAAGATTGTATGACCCACAAAGCCTGCAACATTTTCTATTTCACACGTCACAAAAAGAAAATCTACCAATCTCCCACCTACTTGGAAGGTCAACATCAGAAAATTGAGATGATATATACGATGATGATCAGGTACTGAAAAATGATATCCTGTATTAACATGGTATGGCTCTTAAAGCTAAAATTAAGACACCCTGGGTCAAAATAAAATGATTGTTTGTTCCAGAAAATGTTTGCTTAAAAAAGGTAAAACTGCAGATCAATAAATGACATTATCATTTGCTTCAGAAAATTCCTGCAGTTTAATTTAACTGAAGCCACATTCTATTCACCTAGGCAAACAGATCCCTTAACAAACACCACCCTATCATGGCTCACGCCTATACTCTATTGAATGAGCACCTGAGCACAAGAAGTTCTTCCCTTTCCAATAGTCCATGCTGTTTTACACATAACCATTGATCTAAGATTGATCACCTTTTCCTGGAATTATTGACACAGTGGGGTAGCACATCTGGGATCTTCTTTTGTATAAAGCAATACACAAGGTTAGTCTCACTCAGTTATTTTCTAGTTAAATACGCTTTACAACAAAAATCTTCTTATTTTTCTGAAAAGATTCATGGGAGGAATTTGCAGTTTAAAATTATTGCCTCCTTTTAAGATATTTTTTATCCATTTAGGATTCCAAGGAATTTTCTATTAGTATATTACCATTCAAACATCATTATGAGTAAATAGTCATCAATGAAAATGTTGAAGTTACAATTCAGGAGATGTGATTCCTTAATCTTTTGTGATTTCTGATTTGGGGTTTCGGTCAAAAACGCAACCTTATTTAATTAAAGCTCAACTCCTCATTTCTGCATCTAAAAACACTATGGTTCCTCATTTCACTCTTTCCACTTTTTTATAAAATTATTTAGATTTTTATAAAGAAGCCAGGGATAAATATTAGAAATAGATTCAAAAGAGCCTGGAAAATGGAAGAAATAACATCTAAATATACACTATCTGGATCAAAAATAGACTGTTGCTCACATGTGATCTATTAAGAAGACCAGGATTCTAAACACAAAATGCAGGAGTATATGCTCATTTGTGTGTCAGAAAATAAATTTAAAATTATTGGTATTATTCTTATTTTAAAATTGGATTGCATGTTTACATGTACATTCTATTAATATGTTTCATAAGTTAGGCATTTTAGTCAAATATTTAAATGATATAGATGCAATACAATGAAAGAAGATGTCTAGCAACTCATTGCAATAACAACCAAAAATGAAACTGAATACAGGCAAGATTTTGTATGGACTGGCACTTCACTGTCAACAGATACCCTTTAGTCCAGGAAATTACAAAACCCAAAATTTCTTTGGCACAAAAGGATGCAATTAATTTTATATCTTGTAAATAAGAATCTACTGAATACAATTCATAAATCACATAAATAGAAGGAGGGAGGAAAGGTGGGAGGGGGCAAGGGAAAGAGGTGGGGGGAAGGCAGAGACAAATGTATTTAAAAAGTAAATAAATTAATTAAAAAAATAAATAAAATAAAATTCAACAAGAACTTGCAAAGCAAGTTTTGCAAAAAAAAAAAAAAAAAGAAGTGTGAAATTTATAAAACTTAAGAATAGTTAAGCACATAAAATTTAAGTTGAAAATCATAATGTTCTTTAGTCATAGATATTTTTGTCATGTTTAGAGCAAACTGAATTATTAATATTCTCAGATTTATTAGTAAGCACATTGAAATTTAACTTTATAATATTATTTTAAACTTTTATTTGTTTACAACAATTGGTTATGATTAAGGGAGGTATAAAATAAAAATAAAATTTTGGGTGAATAATCAATGTGTATTATAGCAATATACTTTGGCCTTTTCTTTTTTAATGAAATTTTTATGTGTATACATAATTGAGATTATAGATTGTGAGATATGGTGTATATTCTATTTGCAAAGTTTAACATTATATGTTAAGGATAACAAAGGAAAGCTATTGTGAAATTTAAAACATAAATAAATCAATGTAATTACTCATTAAGTAAATCATCTGTGTAATGCGTGTCTGTGCTGTCTTGAATTAACTCCCCAAGAGATTCTACGCTTAATCTTATTTATCAAATGTCACAACATTTTGATCAAATACAATACTATAGATGCAGTACTACTTCATTAAAAAAATGTAGATTTCCCTTTTTGTTTTATTTTTATCATATTTTATGCCCACACTAAATAACTCAGTAAGTCCACATGTAACCATCACCCAGATTCAACAAGTACCACCGGTTTTCCATCCTTACTGCATGTACCCTTTTTCTCCTTTTGCCAGTTATGTTAAAATCATACCCCGACATATTAGTCTATGTCTACATAACTAAGGATGGATTTCTAGAAAATGCAAATATTTGTTAATACATTTTTAAAAGGGAATATTAACTTCATTTTATTCAGAACCTCAATTCAAATGGTGTTTATTTTTAATAAGTCATACCTACATATATTTTTATTATATATTAACATTATTTCAAAAAAGCGACACAAAGTCTATCACAAATGCATAATTTTACTTACTCTATACTACTATTGCACTAAAATGACAACGGTATCTATGTTTCTTTCACTGAGTTATCGCATGTTATCTTTTGATGTTGAAGTCCTCCAAAGCGTGCTTATTATTGGTTTTAAGTACATATTTCCTAACTTTTTTCAATCTCCTCTGTAATCAAGTGCAATAGAAAGGATAAAATAGATCTTACGATTGACTGCAGAAATAAAAGTAGAATATCTAGTACAATAATAATATAACAATAATTTATTAGAAGTAAAATATAGTATGTAACAGAAGAGCAAGACAAGTGGAAAACCTAATATAGATTTCCCATTACTTTTTCAGTGTGACATCACTTATTGACTCATACTGAGAAACTCCAGATGTAAACTTTAAAGTACTTGTATAATTTCTTTAGAAAGGTGGAAAATAATGCAATGACACTGGTTTTCTAATGTCGCTGTAGATTATTACTCCTTTGAGAGCAGGAGCGTTTCAATCATGCTCGGCTACTCGTATTTAGTTCTTAATGCTGGTCCACAGGGCAGGCTGCAATGTTTAATAGGAAGGCCATAGTAAGGATGCTTAAAAAGGTAGCATTAAGCAAAAACTTAAAAGGGGTGAGGGACTAAGCATATATGGTCATGCGCCACTTAAAGACGGGCATACGCTCTGAGAAACGCAGGGTCAGGCGACTTTATTTGGCCAACACCCCGCGCGCACTCACACCCCGAAGGCACAGCCCCCGCCATACCGCCTGTTCCTGCGACGGGCAGCGCAGTAGGCTTGTGACACCAGCATCGCCACAGACGCGTGGAACTGGGGTGTGAGCCCAGCCCTCGGCTTCTCTTTTGGGGATGCAACTGCCTGATGCATCAGGATGCCTTCTTTCCTGGAAGGTGTCCAGGGCACAGCTGGCGTCCGGGACGCACGGTGCACCCAGCTCAGGGCTGGGGACCAGCCGCCCCTTCCCCACTGAGGCTCCTTTATTTCAGAGACCTTGGTTATTTCAGGTAATTGACCGTTGTTATTTTCTTTTCTGGCTGCTTTAAATTTCCTCTCCTACCTCTTAAATCCACCCATGACGAGAGAGCAGGAACCCTAGGCGCCGCCTTCGCCTCCGTGACCGGGGAAGCCCAGGCCCGCGCGCGCTCTGTTCGGCCGCTCACCTCCTCACCCTGCGGCTCCCAGAGGGCCCTGTGCTGGGGTCTGTTTTTTCTTCAAATGTTTGCCAACCAAGTTTTGTAATTGTTATTGCTGAAGGGCCTCTACCGAAGGGCATTTGGGCTGCTTCCAAATCTTGGCTATTGTAAATAATGCTTCAATGAACTATAATAGTGCATACATTCTTGCCAGTTAACAACCCCTGTAAAGAAAATTAAAACATAGTGACAGACATACAAACTATAGTTACCACACAGGGACTATATGGAGAAAAAAATTCCCTGTCATAAGCACAAAGGCAAGAAAATTAAAAATAACAAAAGGAAATAAAAGCAAGATCACCTGGATGAATTTGCTTTCGAAGAAAAGGTAAATAGGCTTAAAAAGAACACCTTCATAGACTTTCCAGGAAGGGATTAAAGTGCATTATCACCTTTGAATGAGGGGAAAGGGTATAAACTTTCAGGTCCATCCCTTGGAATGTACTTGAACGTGTTGCTGGATTTACCCCCTTAGTTAAAACCGAAGAATCTGAAAATGACTGAATAAGGCACTGAGATCTGTTCTTTCAATGCCCAGTCGGGATCTAAGATCATGTGTAATCATTTGGATGGAATTGCCTGGAGTGCTATGTAAACTGTGTTAGGACTGTTGGAATGGACAGCAACCCTTGTGGAAGTCGGGATGTACTGACAATGTCCTGAGGTATATAGGGAGAACACGAGGAAGGAAGCCTAGGAGAAGATTGAGTTGCAAATTGGTATTTGTGATTGGTAAGACAATGATGCGGTTGTATTGCTTTTACGTAAACACAGAATTAGAATTGACATTATACGTGAACTGGACTTTGTTCTTGCTCTTTTCAGAGCACAATGACTGAGTCCGTTCTTCATCAAGTTTTATTAGCCATAACTTTGGAATGGCCCACCTGCTCCTCAGTATTAAGTGTTAAACAATGTAGAAGTCCAGGAGTCAACATTACTACCGTTCTAATCAAGGAAATAGTTAAGAAGGAAGCTTTTCTTCCTTTTACTCCCTTTTAGTAGTTCTATCTGGTCAGTAAGGTAGGCAGTGTCTGCACGTTAACAGGAGACTACCCAGGTGGTTTATTCGAATGCTTCAGCTGCAATTGATATGATGAAAACTGTACAGGAAATACTGTGGGCCAAGAGGGAGCCATATGTCATCAGGGATGGCAACGTGATTCATGGAGCTCAGTGCAAAATGAAAAATAGGGCTCCATGCTCAAAAATTAAGAATTTCAAGAGTGGAACAACCCAGTATTAAACCAATCTCAAGATTCTTCCGCACACAGGGCACCATGTGGCTCCACAGAAGTTGTGTAACCGTGGAACTGGCTTTGTCTTCTTTCCTATCTCAATTTTGTATTCCAGTTAGACATAATTTGAAATCGTAGGCAATGGAAACAAATGCATGCTTACAGTCTCATCATGGATTTGCTTGAGTTCAGCAGTATGTTGCTACACTCCACTAAATCAGAACTGAAAGACAGTAACAAAATGTTATCACAATAATGCTCTTCCCAGTGGAGAAGAGAGGACTTAAGGACTTGAGTCACCTGTATTACAAACAGACTTTGGAAAACAAGTCCAGCTAAATTCAAGGCACAGCCCAAGGTCTAAATTCCTGGGAATTACGATGGAGCAATGAGGAACATTCTTTCAATGGTGAGAAGTGATTTCTCTCTCCCAGAACTTGCCTTTCAGCAATGGCTATTCCTGGTAGGGCTACTCCTCATCTTGAAATCTCGTTTACCGCCATTTACAAAGTCATTGGAAGTAATTCTGAATTTGAGTGCAGCACTGAGTTAGTTATGCAGGGTGCTGTAAAAATTACCGTACATTGGGTCCCTTACATCCACAGAAACTTAAGACGAGATTCTGAAATCCAGATATGTGCAAGGCCATGCTGCCTCTGAAAAAATTCTAGAAAGGAGCCCTTCCTTGCCTCCTTCCAGGTTCTGCTATGTCTTAGTAAACCTTGGCATCTCTTGGCTTATAAACGTATCACTCCAATCTCTGCTTCTATTTCCACATCATACTCCTCTGTGTGTCCTCTGCTCTTTTCATAAGGATGCAATCAATTATCGGAGTTAGTACCCATCCTAATCGAGCATGACCGACACCTGCAAAGGCGCTATTTCTTAGTAAGGTCACTCTTTGAGGTTCTAGAAAGTCATACATTTTGGGAGGATGCTATTTAACCTACTATAGTACTGAGTAGAAACACGTGTTGGAAGCTGTGTGGTAGGTGGTAGCATGAGAGATAGCATTAGCCCTTTATGATCCAATTCAGTGGGTTAGATAGAATATACTAAGCCTAGAGAGCTTCTGGGAAAATAAAACAAGGGCACTAGTTCAAGCCCCTCAGGATTTTGGCTCAGACTCTGCCTGCAAGGCCATTTAATAAAATCCTTTTGAAAGATACGTGGTGCTGCCTGGATGTAGCAGCGAATAACGTCAGGCAGAACGAGCTATGTAATTCATGTGACCCTTAACAAGTGAAAATGCAGGGCCTCTTGTTCAAAAATTATTGAGATTTACTTAAGACCTTGTGTCTTGAGATTAACATGAGAAGTAACTCTCAAAATTCACCGGCAACTTTTCTAGGATCCTGACATAAAAATGAAGGAGTGAGGGAGGATGCAACATGTAACTTTATCCCTTTCCTACCTTGAAAACACTCTCTTTCGTTTTGGCTCTAATGGGAGCCCACATCCAGATGTAAGTCTGTGTGAACCAGAGGAAGGTTATAGTAGTACAGCAGACATCATATCCGTGACATTGACTTTGATAGTGCATATTTGGCAAGGTAATTTATGGTTGGCCTTCTTCCCATGTAACCAGATAAGAGGGAATGAAACTCTTTTACCAAGCAGAGCAGACATTCCTGAGCCCTTGATTTGTCCTATTCTAAAGCATTTGTTTGTGTGTTCTAGCAAGGCTCATGTTATTGTCCTTGTGCATAAACATTACATGTGATGACTTACAAAGCCTCTTATTGGGAGAAAGTGTTTGGGAATAGGGGGAAATCATAGCAGATGGGAGAGGAGTTTATAAGGAGATTACATTACCATGGATAGAAGCCATCACAATATTTCCACACAAGCAGCTCAGAGCAAGGGTATAATATTTGCCTAACTTTTGCCATTCTCATTCAAACAAATGGCTGATGTTGGTAGAAATCTCAGCCTATTTTCTGCAGAAGAGGAAAATTGGACTCCTACTGATTTGAATGTTCTACCTGTGTAATTTAGATAAAATAAATGACAAAGATTCCCCGATGATTCAGTTTATGGGCAGTTGACTCCAGTTATTACTCATTTCCTAGGCTTTGTTTACTATTCTAGGATTTTTTTTTTCCCAGGAAAATACTACAGATAAATTGTATGGAAGAGAGGATTCTGTGCAAGTGTCTATACCCCATGTGGCCACAAACCAAGGTGATGTGTTGCGAAGACAGCTCTCTTGGAATGATGGGAAGCAGAGAGTGGTAGCCTGCTTGGCATGTCACAGCTTGGTGTCATCTGTTCCTTTAAACATATCATGTGAATGTGGATGAAATTAATTTAAAGTATTAAAAAAATTGAACCCAGAAAGCTTAGGGAATATGGGCTTTTGGTTTGATTAATCGGTCTGAAATTGCAAATAATTCCTCTCCAGAAGTACACGGAGGGCATTTACAGGAAGCCTCATGGCACAACCATATTATATTTGTTAGTAGAGTATATCTAATTAGGAGTCTCCTAATTAAAAATATGAAGCATATTTTTAGGTGCAGACAAAACTATATAGATTTAATTAATGTATAATGCCATCAACATATGTGACATAATAATCAGAACTGGTCTCCCTGTGCCAAGCATTTTATAGGAATTATAGGGGTTGGGCATGGGGGTACTGCATCTACCTGACGCATTATTCCAGGAGCCCCGTCATTATGACGCAAAGCATCTGCTTTGGCAAGGAAGTGTCTGATGAAAGAACCAAGGACCTGCATATAGTCACAGTAAGATAAATGTCTGAACCGTGGCTTCACTGGAGACTAATGATCACCTGAATTTTTAAAATCACTAGTAAAACTTGTCATTGTGTAATGTCTCAGATTCATGCAAGTCTAACTTCATAATTCAATAATTTAGTATTATCTCGAGGAATCATGTTAATGGAAAAAAATGAATCCATAAACCTCAATGGATTTCAACATTTAAGAGTAAGAGTAGATGAGAAATCAAGTCTCCGTATGACTTATAAATGTATGAGGAGAACTAAGAAAGAAAAGTGTTGTAAAATTAAAATGGCAAAATTTTATGTAGTGAGTTATAACAAATTAGGTAAAAAAAAAATTAATTAACACTATCAAGCCTTAGCTGGGTAGCTCAGTTGGTTACCACATCTTGCTGATATGGCAAGGTTGTCGGCTCTCTATCTCTTTCTGTCTCTGTCTCTCTCTGTCTCTGTCCCTTTCTGCATCTCTCTCTCTCTCAAATCAATTTAAAAAAAGAATCACTATCAGTAATTGTGACTGAGTGCAGAAACTAGAAAAATGTTCTAAGTGGCGAGAGGAATAAACACTACTTCATAAGAGAGAGTAAATATTTAAGATCCTTTGGAGAAGCCTAGTTGTTCAAGAAATGACTGGGGTGGCAAAGCATAATAATGAGAGAGAATCATACAGAATGAAACTTAAACTTTATTAGTGTAGGATAATGGGACAGGGCTGGTAAACATTTTGTGTAAAAAGCAAGATAGTAGATATTTTAGGCTTTGTGGGCCATAACATCTACATAATAACTACTCAGCTTTGTGTTTGTAGTGCTTAAGCAGCCATAGGCAATTTGTAAACAAATGAGTGTGACTACATTCCAACAAAATTTTATTTTCAAATACAGGTGGCAACTAGGATTTGGCTTTTTGCCTGTAGTGTGCCCATTCTCTGGCTTAATAAACCTACCTCTGGTCATGAGAAGGATTTTGCTTTAGTTTTTAATTGCTCATGTACTCCAGGAAGAGAAATAAAAAGATAAGAGAGAGGAAAATATAAGTAGTAGAATAAAATTCTAGTGGCTGTATAAGGAGTTGTATTTATGAATGTGGGAGACAAGATTTTTCTTGTTATATCCCCGTATAAAATGGAAAGGGAAAAGCTAAGAACTAATGCATATTAAAGTCAGCCAGCAACTATAAATGACGAAACTAACATTCTGGGGATTAGAAGACAAAGTCCTTCTGCTAAGAATAGAAGAATCAAGTGTAGTCTGGGTTATTTGAAAAGTTGGTGAATGTTTGGAATATTAAATATGCAAAAAAAGAGAGAAAACAATTTACCAAAAAGTCAAATAATTGAAAGTAATAATATGGAGAAGTGATCCAGCCACATAGTTTGTGCCTTTCATAAAAACCATCTAACCAAGTGAGAATACTGTGTGTCTTTGCAGTCAAAAGTTAACATTTCAATTTCATTGTTCAAACTCAGTGTTATTTCTAAGGAGCTCTAAGAAGTCTCTAGTGTTTATTTCTAAGAAATTCAAGTGTACAAATGTAACAGAAAATAGATGGCAAAAATAAATTATATTAGCAGAGACTCTTATTATTAATGTTACTATAAATACTATTAAAACAAAAACTTTGTTTTAACTTAGTTTTAAAACAGCTTACCTTTACTTTAACCTATGACCAAATTCAAAATTATGTGAAAGATAAATATTTTTAAAAGTCTTTTTTAAACACTAAGCAGATGTAGATTATTTAGCCCCAAATTAATTGGGAGAACTTCATAGTGTCTTATAATTAAGTTGCTTTTAAATATGCTTGAACCTTGAGGCAAACATCTGTGGGTATTTGTCTCCACATGTTCCAGCATGATGAGGTGATTTGAATTCAGCAAAAATTTTAATAGCCTAAGTTGAAATAGAAACAATCCTAAGAGAATCTGGTGGAAATGCATTTAAGAACAGAAGAATCACATCTATTTTTTTTTTCATGAATATTGGCAATGCTTTGATGTAGTAAGTACTCATTCCTAACCAAATACTTCATGAAGACAAATGATTGATGTAATGGATAACCCTAAGATGCCCAAGAGCACAGGAACACAAAAATGCCTTTGTCCTGAAGAAGAATGTATTCTTACATCTATCATTTGAATACAAAATTGGAATGTAAACATTGTGGCTGAAAATATTCTAAAAATCACAGGAAACTACATTCAGACTAGTGCTATGGCACCCATTCAAAGCATCGGAAGCCATTTGTCTCTCTGAATTGCACCCAATGTAAAGCTTTCAGGCAGCACTAAACAGAGTGAGCGTCAGTAACACTTCCAGCCTGTGTACATCTTGTTCTTAAGGAACAGCTGTGACATGGCGAGAAGGCAATTGGAAGATGCCCAGAATTTGTTTTTTAAAGAAGTTGCCACCCAGATAAGAATTGTTGGGAACCAGATGTTACAATCAAGAGTGACCTGTTTATTTTAGTTGAAAGTGTTATAAAAAATGTTAATAAGGTGTTTTTATGTCTATTGCATGGTGGTATTTGACTCTGTAATGTGCTTTTTTGTTATATTTGCCTGTTGTTTCTATAGCTTGGTATATTGGCATTGAAGAGTAAATAAAAAGAGAAAGAATGCTCACTTGCAACCACATTACTGAACAGAATAGAGACAGATGACGAGGTTTTGCAGATACTTTAGAATGAGAGCTTGGAAAAACTAACATCTTTTTGTGTCGAGAAATAGCTTCCTAGTAATTAACTTAGTAATTATCATATCAACCAGAACTGTACCACCTAATAGGTTACTACTCCTAGGCATCTGAAGGAGACCATGGTCTCTCATTACCTGGAAATATTACTACCCCGATGTTGCCCACGTATGTCAATTTGAACAACTTTTCATTACCCACTTAATATTTAATATGTACATTTTTAAATTACATAAGCAATGCATTTCCTTATAGAAAATTAAAACATTTGAAAAACACTAAATCATGGCTATTATCATTATTATTTTCTGGACATGAAAGAGGCCTTTGGAGGAACATACCTGGGAGAAGAAAACATGTTTTGACATAAGTTAGCCACTTGGTGAGCTGATTTTCTGTTATACTAAACAATGGACATTTCTTGGTGGATGTAGTTGATAGCCTACGTGATAGGCTACAGAGAAAAACAATATACACTTTTTCTCTTATTCTTTTCTCATCTAATAAGCTAAAGTATTCATGCATTGGTTGTAATGCAGATGACATATAAGTGGATGCCACAAGATGAAGATTCTGGGAAAGCCTTTAAAACAGTACAGACTTGTTTGTATGCCCTTGACTCTTTGACCTTTACTACTTTAGCCTTCCCTCTTTTCTTGCCTGCAATGCTGACATCATGCCTCAAAGGTGCTACAGCCACCAAGTAACTAACCATATATGACACTTCCCACTACGGACATGCTAATAATGTCATTGCATGGCCAAAACTCAAACTGTCAATATCACTGCGACGCTGTGTTTCTCCCAGTCCTGGACTGCCTTCCTTCTCTTGCTTCTCCTGCAGGAAAAAAATAGCCCCCTTGTATATTAAGAGTATTTTTACATGCAATTTTAGGTTATCTATAGCCAAATCGTATCCTAACTGAAACCAGTATGAATGCTTCTGTCATAGATTTCATCTGGAAGTCATATTAGATTAAGTACAAAATTCATTCACTCAATAGCAAATATTTTTTAGTAACTGGCATGAGCAATGTGATATTTAAATTACTGTAAGAATGTGATAAACTGAAGATAATGACTTTTAATTCTTGGGATATACATAAAAATAAGTAGAGACAACTGAAGGCATGTAAATTTTAAAAAACTGCAGATTTTGACTCATTCTAAAACTAGGGTAATTCCGGCATAGAGGACTGTAAGTGTAGGAGTGGAAGGAGAGGAGATTATAAAAAGATGGCCAGTGACGTGTAATCTAATGAATGAGATCTGAAGACAGGGGTGTTTGAAACTAAAAGAATTAGACAGTCTAGCTTTATAAGATCTCTTGGAAATAGAATTCTTTTTTAAAATTAATAGTGCAATTTATCTAATGTATAAAAAATGCAGTGATTTATTGGGATCAGAAAAGAAAACCTGATGAGTTAGGGTATAAGGAGAAGAGATTGGAACAAAGATTGAAAAGATAAGCAGATGCCAGATTATGTAGAGGTTTGCAGAAAATAAAGAGAAGATTTTCTGGGCATTCCAGTAGTACTGCTGCATAATAAACCCACTTTAGGTTTATTGCTGTGATACAGTAAACTCCTGGTCACAGATTCTGTGGGGCAGGAATGCAGGGGAGGTGTGGCGGGAATGGCTTTTCTCCTCAACGGTGGGTTTTCCGCTGGGAATACGTACGTGCTCAGAGGTGATTTACGGAGCTGAGGACTGGGAGAGGTGGACCTGGATGGTTCATTTCCAAGATTACTTCTTTCCTCACATATCTGGCACTGGGTCTTGAGCATTTGAAGCCCGGGATGAACTAGACCTATTAAACAAACAGGCTCCCCATGGCCTGGGTTCCTCCCAGCCTGGCAACACAAGACTTCCTGAGATGACTGAGTAGAGGCCCCTTGGTTCATTCTGACCAGATTTCAGCAGTTACATAGCATTGCTCCTTTTATATGGTATTTGTCAAAAAAGTCATAGGTCCTGGATTCAAGGTCAGGGACCTTAGACCCCACCTTGTGGTGGAATGAGAGCTGAAGAACTCTGAGGCTCTATCTTATAACTTTAATCAGACATTTTAAGGGCCTTGGTTTCCTGCTAATTTTTCTTTTTATGTAACAAGATGCAGTGGTCGTTAAATAAGGAATACTTTCTTTATGGAAATAAGTACAGGAATTTCTAATGAAAATTACCTTTTAAACTTCATTCCTGAACTCTGTGAAAGAATTTACTGTAGTTAATTGAAGCTATTAGCCATTATCCTGTCAATCACTAAGGAAGCGAAATCAATTAACAAGGCATCTATTGTGCTAGGGCTTGTTCGCGCATTCTCATTCACCTAACATAAACTTCAGCTGAGTGGGTGCTACTAATTCACAGGCGGTTAATTGAGTAGTAAATATCTGATTATATGTTTTTAACATGTGCAATATCTAGTTTGTGTATGTTTTATTCAACTTGAATTTTTGCCAAGAATGCATTTTAGAAATATTGACCAGTTTACACGAATAAAAAGCAAAACAAGTATAACAAGTTTTGAGATTTAAAAAAACTTACAAAATAAAGTATAAATATTTGTTGACTTTCAGATATTGGTGGCAACTATCAGATATTCAAGAGTAGCTAAGTCAAACTATCCCCAATATTAAATTCATTGTTTATAATTTTGCTTACAAACATCAAAAGGCATTCTTGAAAATCTACAGATGGGTGACTTTAAAAAGATGCTGATGTTTTTTAAGATAGCTTTTAGTAAAATAACAAAGGGATTTTATTTCCTGAAGTGAAGGAGACCCTTAAAAGCATTTTTTCACATGGCCTGTGAAAATGTATTTCCAAACCATCAGTGGGTGTTTGAGTAATAATTCATTTATTGTATGTTTTGTCATGCTTTATTTTTCAAAACAAGAGTTGGTATCAGAAATGTCTTTTAGCTGATTTTTTTTTCTGTTAACAAAGATATCCAATGTATACATAGAATGCTTTGGCAGAATGTCAGAGTTTTATGGAATAAATTTTAGTTAAAAAAGTCACATGAATCTAATCAAAACATGGTGCATGCATAAAAGTATAATTTTCTGATTAGTTTATAAAATTTCCAAATGTACAAATTAAAACAAGGGACCAGAAAATATCTGTGAAAATTGATATTATTGTTACTAATGCAGGTTGTAATGAAAACTCAAAATGGGCTATCGTGTTTTGGAAAAGAAAAGGCATTATTAAAGACATCCAGAATACATATTTTGCTCCTGTCAAAAGGTGCTGCAAAGCCATAGATTTAAAAAATTTAAATTATTTATAAACATATCTCTAGTTTAATTTGCCATTTCATCTGGTACTATGTTTGCGAACAACATTGTGGAGAAATAAAACTTCGGGTTTCTCAGTGCTCCTTCCAAAAGAGAAGATCCTCCAGCCTTTAGAGGTGACTATAGGTCATAAAAAAAGGCAGAGAAAGACAAATATATTTCACTTATATGTGTAATCTAACAAACAATATAAGCTAACAAACAAAATAGAAGTGAATCACAGATACAGAGAACAGACTGCCACCTGTCAGAGGGAAGCGGGTAGCGGGGCTGGGTGAAAAAGAGGAAGAGAGTAAGCAAAACAAAAGAAAACAAACAAACAAAAACACCTCATAGACCTACAACAGTATGGTGATTGCCAGAGGAAAATGGCGGGGGGTAGGAAAGGGTAAAGAAGGGGATGAATGGTATAGAAGGAAACTTGACTTTGTGTGGTGAATACATAATACGATACACAGATGATGTATTATAGAATTGTACCCTTGAAACTTACATAATTTTATTAACTGTCACCCCAATAAATTTAATTTAAAATATTTACAAATTCAAAAAAAAAGACTTCACAGGACCTCGAGAGATTTTACTGGCATTGTAATGGTTGTAATGAAGAAGAGGCACTTTCAGGAGGGGAAACAGCTGCCTTGACCCTGTGCAGGCAAAGAAAAAACATTTTTTGTCATCTCTGGCCTGTGGAGAGTCTGGCCGCCAGTGGGACAATGGATGTGGGTCTCCTATTATCTTCCCAGGTATGAAATCTGAGAAAGGGGCAGACAGCAAACATTAAGAGATATGCCTGAGAACATTTGTGTGCACATACAAAACAAAATGAATAAGCATGATTATTAAGCCCAACAAACAGGTTCTCTTATTTTGTTGAATAGCTGAGTGAACAAATGAATATAAAATAGGAATTGAGATATTGGGAGGGTATTAGCTTCCCCAGAGAACTGAATTCTGAATAATTAAATTTGTAGAATATTTGTCAGCTTACTACACAGTACAAAGAGAACTGGCATTTTTACCTTAGAGAAAATTCAGTCAAAACAATTTAAACTCAAACGATTGCCATAAAAAAAAGAAAATTCTTATTCATCCAGGAGCATTTAAAAATGAGGTGCTCATAAAGAAGAAAGTCCAAGACAAAATGGACATTGATAGCAATATAAAATATTCTTTGATATGTGAATTTTTTTAGTTAGGAACAACATTCATAGGACTTAAGTAAAATTAAATTTCTGGAATTGACCTGTTATGAGGAAATCCTTAGTTTATCAAAATCACAGGTTTTTTTTTTTTTTTTTTGAAAACAACTCCCATTCTCTAATATTGGCAACAGAAGTTAATAGTTTGATAAACACTAATAGAGTTAACTTAAACAGGATCACGGTATAGCCTTGTAAATGGCCTTACAGAAGTGAAAGAACAAGATGGGTGAGGGGCAACCCTCCCATCCTGGAAGAGGAAGCCATCATTTCCCAAGATAGGAGAGTCCTGTACTGTGCTGTGGGTCTACACCAAAGGAGTAATAGGTGAAACAGATTTATGGAGCCAATGGTTATATTTATACTAAGAATACTAGTATACTAAGAATACTGTAAGAACATCTTCATACATGTTCTTCTTCCTGAAGAGTCTTGAAAAACATACTTTTAGGTCCAAATATATGAAATAAATGTGCATTCTCAAAGCAAATTATTTAGCTATTAATGCACATACTGAATTTTAATGAAGCACTGATCCAGGTTATGACCCCACATTGGATAGCCACATTTCAACTCCTTAATCTGTCAGGTCAAAATGTGTAGGGCACCAAAGCATAGAATTTTTTCACAAGTATCAGTTCTGTCTTATTTTAAGTCCCTGCTTTTTATACCCAATTTTTAAGTTTTTATACTTTTAATTAGTATAGGTTGATTTATAATGTATTATTTTTGGCCAGAATAGCATTGAAATGCTTGTTGAAAATAATTTCATTTGTCAACTGAGATTCTGTTGGTAGCTACTTCATTTTCTCTCTGCCTTTCTTGACTTCAACTTTTAAGTATCTATCCTGCCATCTTCTCACCATTTGTAATGGTTTTTAAAAATAGACACAGACGACAGTGTGGTGATGGCCAGAGGCTGGCAAAGGGGAAGAGGGAAAGGGAAAGGGTGATTTTTGATAATGGCAACAATAAAAATAAAGTAAAAAATTGCATCAAGGAGTTTTTCAAAACTTTTTAATTTGTTTACTTGTGCTATGCTATTTGAAACATTTCGATTAAATATGTTCTGAGTAATTTTTATGACACCTATTTTATTTTTTCACTAAAAATGTGTGAATCCTGTGTTTAATGCAGAGTAATAAAGTCACCATCTTCATAAGTATTTGGTTTCCTGCACAGAACTCAAAAACAGGAAGTATCGTTCGATTCAACTAGTGCCTCGTCAGTAGTCCTTTTTATGGAATTAAGCATCACGGACAACCTTTTACAGGATGGCCATGAGATCGCTGTGAGTGCCTTTATGTCTAAGGCTTGAAGGAGGGAATAAAATCTTGGCATTAAGCATCAAATGTCTCTGCTATTCATGGGTATCCAGGCCTTTAGTAATTGATTAGGAGGACTGGGGAAACGGAGGCGGGAGGCCTCGGTTTATGCTTGTCCTGGAGTACTCATTTCCAATGCTTATGGTGAAATCAATGGGATAGTCATTTGAGATGGTTGATGAGTAAGAATTCCACATGCATATCAGTTGGAAATTATTTTTGCTATTTACTTTTCATAGAATATAATAATGTTGGCAAATGAACAAGGCAATTCCCAACTGAATTATATAATTATTTACAGTACTTTCAAAGATATTGATCTCTTTCCTTCATAAGTAATTCATGGGGCACAACATTAAACAGTAGATAAAATATCAAGTAAATATGTTTCAGGTCATCACTCAGAGCATAATTAAAAATAACTTCTTTACTTCTCTATTTCAACAGACTTAAATCCCATTTAACGTAACTATGCATGATCAATTTATTGGCAAATTACTTCAAACATAAGGCCGAAAAATATTTGTACATTAAGTTTACAAAATTTTCTCTTCTCTTTCGAAATGACCAGTGTTTCCTTACATCAATTTAGCTTTGTTTAACAGCTTATAATTTGAACTGAGGTAATTGGAAGAAAGTATAATTTTTAAATTATTTATAAAAGTGAAAAGAACTGTCTTTAGCCAGGACACCAATCTCACCAAGAAATGTTAGAAATATATGAGTAAAGCGCTAAAGAAAATAAGTTACACTGTTTGTCTAAACATATTCTATATGGTTCTTCCACTAAATATCCCTATCATTGGCGGCTTCTTCACTTTTATTGACTTAGATATATTGTATTCATAGACCATCCACCCTCACCTAAATCTTATTGGTTGCGCTTGGACATCTCACCAACTTTGTATTGCCATTTAAAATACTGGGCACTGCTGATTTTCCATGTTCATTTTTACTTAACCTAAGCAGTAATCACTTCCCCATAATTAACTGATATGAGGTGATGATTTGATGTGTTGTCCAAACTGACTCAGTGTTGTGACTGTTTCAGGCAGGTCAGGGCATGTGGGTGCCTTGCTACCAGAGCATAATGTTTTATTTCTAATCTTTCTCTTAAAAGAAATTACATAAACATGTTCATTTTTTAAATTTTCTTTTCTATTGACTCACTCACACAATTTCCAACATTTTTCATGATTAAAAATAATTTTACTATATTTGTAAATTGTTTTAATCAAAAGTTTTAAAAAATAGCAGCATCTAACTTCTGCTTACAGGAATGCTTCTGCTTAAAGCAATATTACTTACAACATGGTCCACAGTACTTCATTAATACATAACATTTTGTACATCAATTTAAAGATATTTATGATTTGATTAAAATATTTGGATTTTATAAGGCGACTCTGAGAGAATTGTGAGCAGGGCATAGATTTGAGAAGATTGGTTTTAAAAATAGAAAGTTTGTAAGGGTGATAAATATTAAAAATGATAAATTAAGAACAAATCAGTAAGATCTGCTTGATTAAATCTAAAGTTTTCAGAACATGACTGGGCATGTCCCAATTAGCTATAAAAAGATGGGACGCATTGTAAGGACAGAGCGTGAATCTAAGCCCATTATACAAATTGAGTCAGATCATAGAAGTGGCTCTTTGATAAATGTACTGAGAGGGATTCCTGTTTGGCAGGCATTATTTTAAAAAAATGAGGGAGAGAGAAAAATAACTGCTAGCGCCGGTAAGCAACTTACGATAGAGGAATGGGGTTATTAGACAGATTACAAAGATAGTGGCAATGGGAGAGAATCAGAATAGGAAATTAATTCTTAACGCTGGTGCTGCATGTCAGGACGGGGTTATGAGATTAAGCGGATGCTCACTCAGAGCTTCATAACTCTGACCAGGGTTACCTAACAGATTCAGAAAACATGGCTTAATCATGGAGAACGGAGATGTTAAAACCTTTTCTACTTGTAAGGCCTATTTATGTGTGTATAGTATATGTATATATTATATAGAGAATGTATTTGTATATAATATATACTATAGTATGTTATATATATATATATATGCATGCATACCTATATATAACTTAATAATGTAGATAATGATGGTAATAAAGAAACATTATTAGGAAGACTGAGAACGACTACCTGAAGTTTTCAAAGGACAATCAGTATAATGTGGGGACCTTACAAAAATTTTGGGAAGGGTGACAGAGTAAAAGGGGCACATGGGGTGACCGCAGATGGTAACTAAGGAGGTCACGATCACCTCCCAGCTGGAAGAACAAGGCGGGGAAGGGTGTAGTCTGGGCCACACAAGTTGCCCCGGCCACTCGCCAAGCTGGAGTGCAGCAGGGTCTTTGGGCTCAACGAAGCTTCTGAGGACACTAATGTCACTGCTGCTCCTGCCATTACCACAGCTCAGAATAAGCCCGGGCGCCCACAGGGCCACTAACACTGCTGACTGCGTCTTTAAAACCAGAGTGAAACTCTTAACTATTCTGCAATGCTGTTCTATGAAACTCAGGCAACCCTGATTCATGGAGGCAAATGTTGGAACCGTGGTTGCCTATAGTAAGGACTGGGAAGGTTCACAAAGGGCCTTCTGGATTCTAATAATACTCAGTATATATTTATCTGGATTGGGATAACAATGGCATTTTGCACTGTAAAAATGCACCATAGTATATGCTTAAGATCTGTTTTCCTTATATATGCATATTATACATCCTATATTTTATTTTTTAAAAAATTAGTAACAAGGGTTCCAACTCAATGTAACATAATTGGACCATGATTGTAAATATTCTATTCCTAAAGGTCCTTAAATTATTATAATAAATAAAGCAATTCATTAAAGTAATATGACAAATCTAAATATAAAGAACATTACAGGAATTCGAATAAGATCTTTTATATGTATTTACAGGAAATTTGAAATCAGTAATTATGCATGTGCATAAAACATTACTGTTTATTATCCCTGTTTAATGCAGCAAAGGAAAAAGTTTAGTAGTGTGACAAAGTTTAATTGGAAACACTTTGGAAATATCTTTTGGTCATACATAAAGCAATAATTAATGACATTTTAGATTCCATGAAAAATAGGAAAAGGGCTTAAGAAAATTTAAAGTCCAATGATACAACAACATGACGCCATTGTGTTTGTTTATTTGTTGCTGTCAAAACCCTAGACTCATTTCCTCTTCTTCATATATGAGATGACTCAGAACAGGCCATGAATTCTCTACAGTAGTAACAAGGAGAAGGGCCATATAATTCTTTTAAAGACTCCAGTGGGTGTTGTCTATACTGCTTCGGTTCACACACCGTCACCAGAAATTAGTGGCATCGCATATAGGTGCATTCATCAAACTGTAAGGAGGCTGATTAATGTAGATATTGGTTTGCCAAGTATACCTGCAAAATATAGGGCTATGTATTGAGATAATGGAGGAAACTGGGAATTAGAAATGCCTGTTACCTGACTCGTAAGTATCAGCGTGCATCCCCAAAGGGGGGATATCCGTAATTCCTGTCTAGTTACTTCTTTCAGCTCCTGTTTCATGGTCTCCTCTTAATGGGCATGCTTCTCTCAAGGATTCTGACAGCCTCATATTTCATGGACTAATTGCTTGTGAGATTTCAGAATATATACTTTATTGTATAATTTCCCTGTTTTATATACTTTTGCTGGAATTGTCCCCACTGGTTCTCTGATACTGTACATTCTTAAATGAAAATATCATTCTTTATACATTCTTTAGTCTCCATTCAGATATAATTTAGAGTTACTAGAAATAAATAAAAAATGAAGTATTTACCAGCTACTTGAACAATAGCACAATTCTATTTTATATGTCTTTAAGGTATTTTGAGCCCAAGTTATTGCATTGAATATATAAATGGCTAATTTTGAAGAAAATCAATAAGAAATCATTTCATCAAATGGAAAATGTGATATCATTTCTAGACCTTATATTAGAAGGGAATGTATCAGAAGAAGGAGAGGTAACATACATGACAAATTAAGAGTAATGATTTGATGATTTGGAATTGTAAACCAAAATTGTCTACTTGTCAGATGAGTACAAAGTTTGTTATATTAAAATTAGCCAATAATATGAGTTCCCCAATTTTTTAATAACTAAATTATCCTTGGATACCACTTTTTTCCATATCTTATTTTTAGATACTGCATTTTAAAACTTCAAAGAACAAAAATATAATTTAATTGCTTTGTTCTAGCTAGTAAGTTTTTCAAAAATCCTAAAGTTTAAAACTATGATTATTCTATTGTATATTAACCAAATTGATTGTAATAATGAGGATTTTTTATGGGTTGGTGATTTGTCTTTCTGTTGAGAAAAAAAAAAAGCTGTTCATAACCTTAAATTATGTTAGGTTTAGAAGCAATAAAAATTGTGGGATTTCCTTAATGGCTTCCTTTCTTTGAGTTCTGAAATATTTATCAATCTGAAATATATTACACTTTCTGTTGAACAATGACTATTAATAGTGACTGATAAAAAAAGGCATTAACTTTTATGTACCATCAGTTCAGAGTTAGGTTTATAAAAATATAAATATCAATATCAGTACTATAATTTACTAATGTCTTTTAATTTTTAATTCAATTAAATATGTTCTATTGATTTTCTGCTACCTGCCTCAAATTGTTCATGATAAAATTATACAATGTACTGCAAAAATGCTTAAGTAGTATTTATGACTGCTGCCTAAAAGAATATTCATAAGTAGGAAACAAACTTAACCGATAAAGAACAGTGAGGAAAGATATGCTACAGATAAGTATTAACTTTGTAACTATATATGGTATAGATAAATAATCTATATGAAATCATCTACAAAATAACTGAAATAATTCTTTATTAGGATAATGCAAAGCACATAGAAAAATTAGAAACAAAAATATGGATAAATATGTTGAAGAATGTGTTAGAATTTAATGATATTTCAGTAGATACATAAGAATACTGAAATGAAAAGTGAATCTAAATTGCATACATTCACTATTTTAAATTTTTAATAGAAATATGCATGTATATCTAAATTGTAAAACAAGATGTTTGATACACACACACACACAAACATAAAAGATTACTATGGTCAAGTTAATTTTTTTGGTGTGGTGAGACCACCTAAAACTTACTCTTAGCAAATTTCCAGTAATAAATACAGCATTGTTAACTATAGTCACTATGCTGTGTATTAAATGTCTAGACTTATTCATCCTACATAATTGAACTTTGTACCTTTTGACCAACATCTCCCAATATCTTTCACCTCCCCACTCATAACAACCATTCTACTCTTATATTTATCTTTTTTAGACCCCACATACAAGTGAGATTATGCAGTATTTTCGTGTCTGGTATATTTACTTTAGCATGATATCCTATATCATTTACTTTAAATGATATCCTATATCATTAAACTTACTTTAGCATGGTATCCCGTACAGCCATATTGGCACAATGGCAGATATCCTTTTTTTCAGGTCAAGTAATATCCCATATTTTATACACACACACACACAAAATATGATATATAAATCACATTACATGTGATATATATCATGTTACACATACACACACACACATATATCACAATTTATCCACTCATTCATCAACAGACCTAATGCTTACGTTGTTTCCATATCTTGGCTATTGTGAACAATTATTCATTTACCATAGGAACTTTGAAGTACTAATTTTATTTTTATATCTCTTTGAATTTTATTTCCTTTAGGTACATACCCAGAAGAGGGATTGGTGGATCATACGGTAGTGCTATTTTTTAATGTTTTGAGGAATCATCATACTTTTTCCAATAATTCCTGTAGCATTTCCCATTCTCATTAATTAGGTTTCACTTTTCTCCACATCCTCGCCAACACTTATCTCTTGTTCCTTTTTAATTTAATTTTAATTTAATTTTTTATTAATAGCCATACTAACAGGTGTGAAGTGATATATATTGTGGTTTGGATTTGCACATTCCTGATGATCAGTGATGTGGAACACCTTTTCATATACCTCTTGGTCATTTGCATTTCTTATTTGGGAACGTGTCTGTTTTAGGTCCTTTGCCCAATTTTCATATTGGTGTATTTGTTTTTATGTTATTAAATATTATGAGATTTTTTGAAAATACGTATGTTAGAAATTATCACCTTATCAGATATACAGTTTGCAAATATTGTCTCTCATTTTTAGGTTTACCTTTTTACTTTGTTGATTGCTTGCTTTGATGTGCAGAAATATTTTAATGTAAGGTCACTTGTTTATTTTCATTTTTGTTGTCTGTGCATTTGGTGTCATATCCAAAAAACAAAACAAAACATTGCCAAGGTTAACGTCAAAGAACTTCCTCCCTATTTTTATTTTTTGGGGTAGTTTTATGGTTTTAGATCTTATGTGTAAGTTTAATCTATTTTGAATTGATTTTTGTGTGTGATAGAAGATAATGGCCTAGTTTCATTCTTTTGCATGTGGATATCCAGTTTTCTCAACACTATTTGGTGAAGATGTTATTTTTTACCCATTGTATATTCTTGCTGTTTTGTAAAAAATTGGTTAACCATATATGCTTAAGTTTATTTCTGGGTTCTCAGTTCTGTTCCATTGTTATATATTTTTTCATGCTGGTACCATACCATTTGATAACTATGTTTTTGAAAGCTAATATGAAATCAGGAAGTATAATGCCTCCAACTCTGTTATTCTTTCTCAAGCTTTCTTTGGCTATTTAGTGGTTCCATGTGAATTTTTGGAATTGATTTTGCTATTGTGTAAAACAATGCCATTGGAGCTTTGATAGTGATTGCATGGAATCTGTATGTTGCTTTCAGTAGTATGGGCATTTTAACAATATTGGTTATTCCAATCCATAATCATGAGATGTATTTCTCTGCATTTGCTTCTTCTTTAATTTTTTTCATCAATGTTTCATAGTTTTCAGTGTACAGATCTTTTAGCGCCTTGGTTAAATCTATTCCTAAGTATTTTATTCTTTTTAATGCAATCATAAATGTGATTGTTTTCTTCTTGTCCTTTTCAGATTGTTGGTGGAAGAAGTACAACTGATTTTTGTATTCTGATTTTGTCTCCTGGACTTTACTGAATTTGTTTATAGCTTTAGCATTTTTGTGTGTAATATTTAGAGTTTTCTACACATAATATCATATCATCTGCAAATGGAGATAATTTTACTCCTGTATTTTTCAATTAAGATCCTTTTATATCTTTTTCTTGCCTAATTGCTCTGTCTAGGACTTCCAGTATGATGTTCAATAAATGTAGTGAAAGCTGATACTCTTGGATAAAAGTAGGATAACTGGATAATTGTAGGATAAAAGATAAAAGCCACATCATTATCTCAATAGATGCAGAAAAAGCATTTTGCAAAAATTAACACCCATTCGTGGAAAAAGTCTCAACAAGATAACTATAGTAGAACGTTTTTTCAACATAATAAAGGCCACTTAGACAATGTCTACATGCCCTGGCTGGTGTGGCTGAGTGGACTGAGCGCCGGCCTGCAGGCTGAAAGGTCGCTGGTGCGATTCCCAGTCGGGGCACAGGCCTGGGCTGTGGGCCAGGTCCTTGGTTGGGGGCACAAGGGGTACCTCATCGACATCTCTCTCTCACATTGTTATTTCTCTTCTCTTTCTCCCTCCCTTCCCCTCTCCCTAAAAGTAAATAAATAAAATCTTTAAAAGAAAAGAAAAAGCCTACAGCTAACATCATAATCAATGATGAAAGCTTTTTCTCTAATATCTGGAAAAAAGAATTTATTAAATGTAGAATATTTAAACCATAGTTTAGATCTAGAGAGAGTATGAAGAAGCACAAGGCGCAGGTCTTTATGATAAATTTAGAGAAAAGGTGTTTGTTGTAAAGAAATAAAGTTCTGGGAGTGTGATATTGGGGTAAAGAAAATGCTTCATAGTTGTCAATAACCATTGCTTCATCTAAACTTTTTACCATATTTCCATTTCCTCTAATAATGAAGACAACAGTAGTGCTAAAGTAACTAATCCTCCAAATCTTAAGACAAAAATATTTATTTTTTGACGATATAAAATGAAGGCTAGCAGGGGTATCCTTCAGGGAGATTTAAAGACCCATTCACTGGGCATGGTTTTGATTCCAGACAACCAGAAAGGTTCCCAGGATGCACCTGGCCAATGGCTGAGCAAGGCAGGTTTACTAGGGCCTGCTCCACACAAGACTCTTCTAAATGGCAATGTTTGCTCTGGGGCAATTTCGGCCTGGCTGAGAATTTCTCAGATCTGTACTGCTGTCCGGCATTCCCCTTTCCCAGTCACCCTTCCCTGTCCTTCCCGTTTCTCAGGTGCCAGACTTGCTCCATGGCCTGGAGACTCTTTTAGCCTCCCCTTGCTCCACCTTCTCTTTTTCCTTCTGAGGTATTCCCTCCAATTACTCTTTTGCACATGGGGTTTCCAGGTGGCATCTGATTCTCAGAAGATCCAAACTGAGATAACGTTTCATACTCTCAGTAAGAATCTTCCCAATCGGTGTATTATTTACTAATTCAGTAAATATGTATTAAACATACAGCACTGTGCTACATATTTGGGAAACAGAGGCCAAGGATCCTAGTCATATAGTCAACATGATATAATACGAATAGGGCAAAAGTACTATTGGTTCTCCAAGTCAGATTTAAGAGGTAAGGGAAATTTAAAGTAAAAATTAAATAGAAAATATAAATTAAAAGATTAATATACAATGGAGAGTTTATAAAGTAAATTCATAAAATAAAATGTGTGGGGGAGGGACTCTGGTCCCGCAGAGCCATTCAGGGTCGCCATGGATGGGGCAATAAACTGTACCAGACACAATTTGCCCCTCAGGAGAAGGGGTTGGTGATTCCCTCTAGTGGAGAATCCCCCTAGCCCTTCCCTAGAAGTGGTTTTTATTGAGAACAATATGCACAGGGGTATACGGCACGCATACAAAGCCTATTGATCTACACCAAAAGACTATAGATAATAAATTGAAGACATACAGAGGTTTGTCTTAAATCAAGGTCTGTCAGACAAGTTGGCGCCAGATGCTCATTAAGGCATAGTTTTCGGGGCTCAGAAATTATCTCCTTGGTGTGAGGTAAGACACCAGGTTTTTCCTTACCAGGGCAGTGCAAGCAGAGCAAGCTTCAGTGAATACAATGTACTCTTTTGCAGGGCTGCAGTTCCCAAGGCCTCGGAAAGTGGTCCCCAACATCAGTACTCATTAACTCAAGGGCATTCTTAGCAAAGTACGTTTCATAAGATTTAATGCATTTGTTTTTCAAGGCCTAATTGTCCCCAGGAACCTCCCGATCCAGTTCAGGGCTGTACCTGCCTTTAGATTGTTTCAAGGACCTGCCAGCCTGCGGGGCAGAGCAGCCAAGAGACAAGGAGACTTCTTTCAGATAGAATGAGGACTCCGGCCATCACAAAGCTGAGGGGGGAGGGTCTTGTGCCCTTTTTCCATGTCCTCCAAGTCCTTCCCTAAAGGCTCCTATGCGACTGTGCTGGGCTTAGGTTGCCCCTGCCATCAAGGGGCCTTACCCATCATTGACTAACCAGCCATCCCCCGGGGCCAAGCAGGTGATGTGAGGAGGCAGGTGCTGTGCCTCTGCCAGGGGGACAGGTTTTGTCTCCTCAGTGGCCTGTTTTCCCAAGGCCTCCTTACTTCACTTCAGCCTTGGCGCCCTCTCGCCTGTCAGTGAGGCTGCAGTGCCTGAAACGAGGCAGGACGGTTCCCAACAATAAAATGCCATACTGATCCAAGGGAGTAGGCGTCTAGTAATATTTTCTTTGCCCCTTTGGTGTTTCTGATTATGCTACGTATTACTATTTCTGTGCTGTCAACTTTGTTCCAAAACCTAGAGCAAAAAGAATATGAACAACGTAAAGATCTAGAAGGATTCTTGTGTCAGTGAAATATGAATGGTGAAAGTGCTACTACTTGAAGTCAGAGAGGTAAAAATGCAACAAATACCAATGTCCCTGCGTGCTAAGAACTATGAAATTTGCTAACGATGACTGTGTGTGCTTTCCTGACAACAAGGGACTTGTGCATTGTTTTACCACTGCAACGCCAAAAACTAACGGAGCATTGAATAGGTGATCCTTAAATAAACGATTTTAAGAAAGAATCAAATACTTATTTGTAGGCGTTAAGACTTTTCCTTTTGGGAATATCAACCCCATATTTTAACATGAAATTGGTTGGAAGAAAAAAAAAACTGAAGGGAATACTCCATACAGAAAGCTATTTCAGAAAACTATACAAGTTTGTTTTAATAACTATGGACATGGCAGATATGAATTAAAATTGGAAGAGGCATATTTCATAGTTAGACCAAGATGTGGATTGTTTCCTATACAATGACAGAGAAAATCAGAAATAAAAGTATACTGCACAAGTGAGATGGTTTTGTTTGAATTGGCCATAAAATATCAAATGGAAAATATATAGTAAGCAATTGAATATATAGAAATAAAGATAAAGAAGGCAATGAATTTACTTGTAGTTCTTGATAACTGGATTATCGATAACATTAAAATGATATATTGAGACCCCTAAGAGTATATAGGTGATTTCAGGGTCATAACTACTTGAACTTTCACTACTAGCATTTTTCCTACAGAATAAACTTAGTGTGTTCAGATGTTAAAAAAATGAATAATTTTAATAATCTTAAAATAAATTTTAGTACACAATGCAATTGTGTACATATGTTAAATTGATCAAAAACTGATCTTATAATATATAATGCATTGTTTTTAGCTTGTTGAAGGGATGAATACCTGAAATATATGAACAATGAGGAGGCTCAACTGAATCAACCCAACCATGAAAAATGAAATGAATTCAGGTTATTTCTTTGTTTTTATTAAAAGACTAAGCTACTACGAAAGAATTTTTTTGAGGAGTTCTATATTTGCTTAATTTATTCATGTTATGTACATTGCATTTTAAAATTAAATGGCTGCTTTTAAAAATAATGCAAAATTCGATATTTAGAAATACTTTCTAGAGGTCTTATTGAAAGCTGCTTATGAAGCCATCACCACAAGACACAAATGGAGACTGTACTCAGAAATTTGCTCTAGATGAGATGCTCAACGTGCATATTTGCTGAAATGCAGTTTGATGGAAAGACATTGCTTATTCCGAAGAACTCAAGGAGTAGCCATTTTTGGAAGAAAAAACTACATCAAATTAGTTGTATTTTTTTTTAATCAAGTGGCTTTTGTTTTAGAAAAACTACTTAGATTTCTCTTTTTAAGAAGGTCATTTGTTCTGAAATATAAGACAAAGCCATAGAGATACATTTGATACTTGATATAAAACTACTTGGATTAGTTGATCATCCCTAAATCCAACTTACAAAAAAAAAAAAGGGAAGAAATTAAAAATAAAATGGCAAAAAAAAGACTGGAAAATAACTATTAGTTTATAACAAAGATTAATTTCCAGTAATTATGGTATGGATGAAATTAACATATTAAATATTAAAATATATTTAAAAAGTAGGAAAACAGCTTCCCTGGTGATCCCAGAAATAGAAATCAGGTTGGCACCCTGTGCCTATTTGATATTGCTTTTTTCTTATAATGTTAGCATGAAACTCTGCCAACTTAGAAAAAAATTGGTAAAACAATATAAAAATTGTTCATATTACTGTTTGTTACCCAGAGAATCTTTTCAAGGTCACAAACTGTCCCAATACTTTTTTTAATGGGAAAAAAATCCTCTCCAGGATCCATGTCTTTTTAGTACATTTAATCAAAATGAGTTCCATAGCTTTTTACCTTTACAACATCCCAAACATTTTTGAAGAATAAAGGGTGGGTTAATATTTATTTCAGGATTTTCCTCCATTTCTTTGGTGTTTTCTCATAACTAAGGTTCAGGATATGCTTTTTTTCCCCCGGAAATTCTGTTCTTCTTCTTCTTTTTTTAAATTAAATTTCTTGGTCTGACAACGTTTAATAAGACTTTGACAAACACCGTATGATTTCACTCATATGTGGAATCTAATGAACAAAGTGAACTAACAAGCAAAACAGAAATAGACTCATAGGTGGAGAGCAGAGGACAGCTCTGGGGCGGGGGGGAGGTGAGGGGTGGAGGGACGGAGCAAAAGGGAAAGTCCTCACGGACACGGACAACAGGGTGGTCACCACTGTGGGGAAGGGGGCGTAAGGGGACTAAATGGTAATGGACAAAAAAATACAATAAAGATTAAATTAAAAATAAAGATTTTTAGGTTTTAATGTACAATTCTGTGATACATCATTTTTATATTGCATTCTGTGCCCATCACTCAAAGTCATGCATTTTAGGCGATAAAATTAACACCACAATGCTGTGCGATGCTACTGTATCTCATTTGGTGCCATATGAAATCCATTTCTCTCAAAAGTAGTGATTTTAACTGTGATCATTTGAAAGGTAATGTTTTCCTGGTTTTTCCATCATAAAGGTGCTGTTCATTTCCTAACAAGTATTATATATGAATAATATATAATATGATATAACAATATAATATATAATTATATAATATATATATAATTATTTAGTAAGGAAATAATTTGAGACAATGAAAATATCTGATTCTTCATCCAATATTCACTCCTTAGGTTTAGTAACCACTCATGTTTCTTGAATCAATTAAATACTGCTATGATCTTTGTCAACTTGTGATTTTTAAAGTATACCATCATCATTCTCCATTTACTCATTGGCATTTTAGGGGAAAGATAGCTCACCATTCTTCTATTTAAATATGTAAATAAAAAAAGAAAAAGAGCAAGAAATTGTTATTTATGTAATACATAATTATATAATTGATATATATAACTACCCTATATATGTATTTATCCCAAAACAGACATTCAAAACACATAAAGCAAAATTATTGAATAAAAACCAAAAATAGTTTTATCTAAAAATGCAGTATGAGATTTCAACTTTTTTCTCAATAATAAAAAAAACAAAAATACTAATTTTCTGAAATTGAAAAACACTACTAAGCAATTTTACTAATTGACATTTACAGAATAATTAAATAACAGCAGAATATGCATTTTTTAAAAAATATAGAAAACGTTTACCATAATAAACTACATTTTGGTCTTTAAAGTAAGTCAATTAATTGTTATGAATCTATGATGAGCAAAGTATATTCTCTTTAAACATACAAAAGTTAAAATATAAATCAAAATAGAATGCTAGTAGGAAAATATTCAAAGTTTTGGAAACTGCCCTGTACACTTTTAAATAACCTGAGGTTCAAGTAAGAATCACAAATGAAATCAGAAATTAAGATGAATTAAAATGAACATGCACCATATTAAAAATTCATGGATGCTCTCAAATAAATTTGATGGCACTATTTGCTTATATTAATATATCAGGCTGCTCTGACTACCATAAAAAATACCATCAACTGGATGGCTTAAAAAGCAAAAGTGTGTTTTCTCACAGTTCCGGAGACAAAAAAGTCCGATACCGAGCTGCCACCTGATTGCATTTCTGGCGAGGCCTGCCCCCGGCTGGCCCAGGCGGCACGCCCTCAGGAGCCTTCCTCTGTGCGTGTGCAGAGAGGGAGCGCTCCCTGGTGTGTCTTTCTCTTCCGATAACGACACTGGTCTTATTGGATGAGGGCCTCATCTTTATAATTCATTCAACCTTCATGACCTCCTTAAAAGCCCCATCTCCAAATACAGTCACGTTGGGAGTTGAGGCATCAACACAGCAATTTTGTGGGGACCCAACGAAGTCCCTAACAATTAGAAAACAGATAAAAGTGTCACGTCAATGACCTATGCAAATTAAAACTGAAGTAAACAAAGGACTGCTATAATAAAAATAAGATTTTAAAACTCGACAAGAAATTAACACAAGACCAATATGGAATATCAATGAAATCAAAACCTAGATTATTAAAAAATAAAAAAAAAATTCAAAGCATACTCATCAATAAGATAGAACAGAGAAGTTACAAATCATTAACACCAGTACTAAAAGAATATCACAATTACACTCTGGAGTACATAAAATGATTTTAAGCATGTTTTACAAAAAAAAGTATGCATGAAAATACATTTTTGTTTAGCTAAAATGCTCAGTGAGAGCATAACTGGCTAAGCAACATTTCTTGCGTAGAGCGGCATTCATAATATTGATCTCTCCCTTGAGAGACCTCTTAGTTTTCTCTTGCTGTTGTAACAAATCACTACAAACTTAACATCTAAAGCAACACAGTTTCATGATCTTACAGTTCTGCAGGTCAGATACCTGACACGGGTCCCACTGGACTAAAATCTAGGTATTGACAGGACTGTGTTCCCTCTGGGGCTCTAGGAAAGACTGTCTCCTCCTCGTTGTAGTTTCTAGCGGCCACCTACATCCATGTCCATGGCCCCTTCCTGCCTGTTCAAGGCCAACAGTGGCCGGTCGAGTCTACTCAGTACTTCCCATTCCTCCTGCCTCTCTGGCCTCCAGTCTGCCTCTCACTGCATCCAACAGAGGTTCTCAGCTTTCAAGGACTCACGTGATTAAATGGGGTTAACCCAGGATAATTGCACAATCTCAAGGTCCCATAACAATCACACACAAAAAAGTACATCTTTAGGAATGTATTAAAAATCAGTATTACTATTTATAAAATTACGGATTCTAGAAGCATTGTAGGATAACCACACATATTTTGGAGTGAACAATACAATTAATACTTAAAGACATTCACATTTTCATCACACTCTTCTTTTCTATAAAGTTTTTATCTTGTATTTTAAGTAAAGCTCTTAGAATCTTCAACTATAAAAAAATGTGCATGAAAATGTTTAAATCAACTCAATCTATGGAAATTTTATTTACTAAGTTCAAGTAAAATTACATTAAGGGCAATAATGCGTTTTACTTTCTTTCTCACATTTTCCTAATGAGCCTTAGAACTTTATATAATTATTTTAATTAGGGTTATAAACTTTTACCTGGGCAGGTGAGAGGCTAATTACCTAATTTATATGCAAACCAAGCAATTTTCTCTGGGCTCTTTACCACTTCATCTTTCCACTTAATTTTCTCTATTTTAATTAATTAATACTTGTTTTTATTTTTGTCCCATTTAAATGAATGACTAAAAATTACCTTCCGTATAAACTCTATGTTGATGATTCAGATTGGGAGTGTTTTATTTCCAGTATGTTTTGAGTAAAAGTACCTTTACTATTTTGAGTTTCTTTATATTTGTGTAAGACATGTTATACAGTTGAAAAAGAACTATCAATTAGCATAAAGTCTTTCAACTTAATACCATAATACAGTAACAATAAAATATATTGCTGTATATACTTTCTTAATAATGACATCAGTGGAAAGGCTGATAATAAATTCTTATGTCATCCTCACTGTTTTTCTTTACTGATGAGAGAAAAAAAGTAAAAAAGCAAAACAGAAGTCCATCTCGTTATTGTAATTGGTATTAGACCATGAGGTCATAAGACATATCTGTTTTAATTTATTCTCCGATCTGCTCCATAATTCCAATATAAGCACTACCTAAAATTTTTTAATAAATGAACAAAAAACACTTACACTTGGATTTGAAAAGATACATAGTTTCAGGGTTATCATCATAGTTATTTTCAGTGTAATTATTATTTGTTAAAAAATTCAGAGCAGTGAATGGGTTTCAATTACATTTACATATAGGCCATCAGTTTTAAAATGTTAACTCTATTTCAGCTATCCAGGAAATTTAATATAAGTATCACTTTTGCTAGAATTATTTAGGTTTTTTTTCCCAAATGACTAAATGGTTTAGTTTTATTTACTTAGATGGGAAAAAAAATCACAAACACACATCCAGACATACACTCACATACACGTGAATCATTGCTGTTACCTTCAGTAAGATATTTTCATTAGTATTTCGAGTAGAATTGCAGGGGGGTTTTTTTGTTTAGTTTTTTGTTTTTGTTTGCTTGGTTTAACCAATGCTAACTCAAATCAAAGATGGTAATGTAAGGAAACAATCTAATCCAGAACTGTCATATTCCACAATAGGAAGAAAAATGTGAATTCTGTCAAACACCTGAAATAACACTCAAATTGTACCACAATGAGATTAGCTAATTATACTTGAAAAAAATAAGTTATACAAACACTATGCAAAGCATTGTCCTTTTCCTGTGTTGGAGGGCATTTATTCAAAGACCCGTTTTCCCCAGGAGTGACATCGACCTAGAACTCTGTGGACAGCTCCTCACTGTGAAGCTTGCCAAGTATTTGTCAAAAATGATTAGTGAGAAATAAGAAAGAAAACTTCCCCTGTTGATAAGGGGGAGCAGGTAAAGAGACTCTGAAGTTGTCATATGGGATCACATTTATTCAGTGAGAATGCTCTGCAAATGATAATATATCACTCGCCACCCTTTATTTTTACATATTTTAGTGATGGCCCATGAATTTGACAGGTTTGAGATGACAAGAAAAGAAACTATGTGCCAACTCAAATGTGTGTATGCATTGCAATCATTTTTACTATAAAAACTTTACTTGAGTTATTTAGGTGAGGTGTAGAAATAATTAAATGCAGCTTACTCTTAATCATGCTTTCAGAAATTTACTTTGTCTTTGGATTTATAATCAGAAACACATTTTATGTAAAAATATTAAATGAGACTATTTATTACAACTATATTTTGTCATATATTTTGAATATATTAAAATATAAAAGCTAAAGAAAACTGTACATTTTCTTGAAAAAGTTCATAAAAGCTTTATGTTTCTTATTATAAATTCAATATTAATGGAGTAATATTTTTATCTACTATGTTCATAAGATTAATGAGAATTATTTAATCATCAGTTTGAATCTTTTCCTAATGGGATAAGGAAGATAATACAGGTCTGCAATACTGGAAAATGTAACATTTAAACAAAATGTGCTCAGTTTTGGATGTATATTGAACTACAATCGATCTATATGTTGCTTAAGGCAAAATGTCCTAAATAATCGAGATTGATATCGGATTATTAAATTTAATAATATTTCATATTGAACATTGAAAATATATTTATTTCCACATTTATTTAAACCCAAGAAAGAAATGAACTCAGCTACCAGAAGAAATTTAAGCTTCATAGTTCCTTGTACTAATAATCTTAAAATTCAAATGCTAGCTTTTGATCTCTATTCTATTTATAATGCACCCCAAATCCTTAATACAAAAGGATGGACTCCTCATTTTGAAAGATAGCTTTGCCTTTTTACTCCTGCAGTAGTGCAGAGTAGAAACCCCAACCAGTCCTACCAGTAAAACAATTTTTAGAAGTTAAGAAAAACATTTAAAAAATATATTGCTTTAATACTTCGGTGAGCAGGCAAGAGCATAAAATTACCTAGAAACCAGGCATTGACCTTGAGAGCATGTACCAGTCGGGATAAGGATGAGGTCAGATTCCTTCATGATCTGAAGGGCAAAGGACCAGAAACGAAGCTCAAGGGTCAGCCAGCCTGGAAGCACAGTGGGAAAACCCCATTAAGTGTAAGGGCTGCATAGAGGTACGTTCTTTGCACGGGGGTGAACTGGGATTAAGCACGTCCTTGTCCTAAATCAAGGCAAACAAAATTGTCTGTGTTGGACTTTGACTCTAACTAGAAGTTGACACCATACTTTATGATGCATAGATGTCCTGACAATTCCAGGACACGATTCTCTCTGGGTTCCAGGTTCTCTGGGGATAGAGCCGGCGCGCTGTCTGAACACACGCGTCCCTGGACACGGGCTTCCACGCGCGCCCTTAGGGAGCGGACCCGCCGCCCTTCCACAGCGAGGGCGCAGGCAGCAGGCAGAAGCGCCGGTCCCTGCTGTGGATGTCGCAGGACGGCTCCTTCTGAGCTGTGCTTGGGGCAGTGGCAGTATTAGTGCATGCGTGTAAATCAGGAGGGCTCCGGGGGAGTCCTGGGTTTAGAAGTCCGTGAACTTCAGCAGACGTCTCCTCAGCCTCTCGCGTGGAGGGCCGTGGCCCCGCGGCTCCCGAGTTCTCTGCAGTGAAACAGTCAAGAGGCCCCGCTGGGCCATGGGACAGCCCGTTCCCAAGGCTGAGTCCTGGAAGCCTCCCTCATCTGTTGAGTCTGCACAGCTCACTTCACGGAAGGCGCATCCTCTTCCAGGCTGACTCTCATGCCTTCCCTTTTCATGAAAAAGAATCCCCTCTGGTTTGCTTATTGCAGTTAGTAAAACTGCCTCTGAAGTAAGTGCCCTATAAGGTGTACCCTTTTTCAATCTCTCATGCCATCATTTCACGGTAACTTTTCTATGATTAGATATATTTAGATACACAGATACCACTGTGTTACAATTGCCGACAGTACTTGGTGCTGTCACATTCTGCCCAGGCTTGTAGCCTGGGGCAGGAGGCTGCACTGCGGAGCCCAGGTGTGCAGTGGGCTGTATCATCCCGGTTGTGGGAGAGCGCCCTGCGATGTCTGCAGGAAGAGGAGGCCTACCTGCATGTCTCAGAAGGTACCCCCCTTAGGTGGCACATGACTGCTCTATACGTAGTACGTAATTTCAGAAACTTCTGCTTGCCTTTTGGGACTCTAAGCTTAAAACCATTTGTTTTCATCTCTCGTTAACTGACTTCAAGCTCACTTTTATCTGGATCTGTAAAAAGATTGACACAATATGGAAATAAAGAAAGATTTACAGAAAAATGTCCACGTAGACACATTTTAGGCAGACGATCTAATTAAAAGAGTAGACAACAAACTGTTTAATTAATAGTCTCCATTACTTCGAGTGGAATCTGCATCTATCTATTCTAATATCTGTCTATAATGATTTTTAGTATAACAGATTATTTCAGTTTATAAATTTATTGCTACTAACCTGTTTCCAGCTAAATAATGAAAATTACTTATATTTTCTACAAGGGATTATTTTTTTCAAGCAGCTTTCTATAAAAAATTGATGAAGATTAAATAATTTATTCTGTAATAGAAGTCAATGTAGCGATGCTGACATATTAACTCTATTGTTCAAAAATACTTATGTCTTATTCTTAAATTTTAATAGTTCTAAGCATTTTTTCTATAGAGACAATATTTAGACAATTTATCAAATATTTAAAAAATATTTTCTTACTATACTGAGGATGATACCCAGGCCAAATATCAGATACGGAATTCCTTTTAAAAATATATAATCTAATCCTGTTTTAAAAAGGAAAGTTTTGGGGAATTTATTTTCAAATATTCTCAATTTACATGTTTTGATTTCTATTGGTTCCAAATAAACAGAAAATATTGATTTCCCTGTACATGAATATTTGGCATTGGTTTATGAGTTAAAGTATATTTCATATTATTAGAAAATGAATATTCAAGATGCTCATGTGTTTGGGAAAAAGTTCAATGTATGCTAAAAATGAAAAATGAAATAGGGAAATAAGAGAGGGATAGGGTGAGGTTAAATGGCAACATGAGGATAATGGGGTCAAACAGACGGGGACAGAAGAAGATTTGACTTTGAGTGGTGAACCCACAATGCAACATACAGAATGATGTACCATAGACATGTACACTTAAAACCTATATAATCTTATTAACTAATATCATCCTAATAAATTTCATTTAAAAAATAAGAACAAAATAAACCTGATGTTAGATAGATTTTAATGCTTATGAACATTTGTCTTATATTATACCATTGTTTAAGTCATTTAGTTATTTTTAGAAATTGTCATTTTCTTTTCATGCAAAATACTTCCCTTTCTATCTTTTCAAATTAAATTTTCCAAGCAAACCAAAACCAAACTGAGAATACTGTGGATAAAATAAGTTAATTTTTGACAATTTGTTGAAACTCTTTATCCTTTGTGTGTATTTCAAATTGTATAATAAAACATAAATAAAATGACTAGATACACATAAAGGTGTTACAGATTGTGTTCCACATTTCTTTTCTTTCAATATCCTTTGCAGATATAGTCACTCAAATTACTATTTCACAAACTAAGATGATTCCCAGTAGGGAAGCCTTACCTCACATTGTTTTCATCAAAGGGAACTTAGTCTCTATTTGCCTTCCTGAATATTGCCATTACATTACTAATTTACACATTGGGAAAAGGGTCAAGAGTACTTCAAATTTTTGATGACATAATATTAACCTGAAAGGGGAATGTTAATAACTGATGAAATATATCCACAGTAGTTCAACATCAAGATAAAGTCATGTATTTTGAAATAAAAAAATTTCACCCTATGTTGTTGAATTATTTTATATATCAAGTTTTGTGGTATTACTGTTTGTTATTGGAGATAGCCAAATATATTTTATACTAGACCATATAAGTAAGGTGAAATTTATGGAAAGACTACATATTAAAATAATATTCCTGGGTAAGATAATATTTAATATAATAAATGTATTGATAAATAATTAAATAGAATAATGTAGTTTTGTAGTACTTTTGTATGATAACTAAAACATAAGTTAAAAAATGATTTTGAAAGCCATGATCATTCAAATTGGCATACACATTGTAAGACTCAAAATATTATTTTAATATTATTTTATTAATGTGAATAATTTTCTCTTAATAGAGTGTATTTTCTTATTGTTAAATATGAACATTTTACTGCTGAAATATTTATCAATCTTTCTTACTCTAAGTTATGAAAGTGAGGACAGCATATTTTCTAATTTTGTAATTTATAAAAAACACCAATAGAACTTGGATATAGTTCTTTTCTATTGTTTAATGCATTAGGACTTATGTGATACACATATTTAAAATCAAAGATTCAAAAGTATGTAAATTAAATTTATTAACCTAACTTCATAGAGATATTTATGAATTTTATTTTTGTACCTCATAAAACAAATATTTTCAATGAAAAAAATATAAGGTCATTGAGAGGTTGTGAGAATAGTATTTGCCACTAAAAATATTATATATTTTTAGATTTCTTCAGTTATAAAAATCAGATGTAGTTACATCACATTGGATGAAAAAATGGATTAAAAATGGATTAACTTTCAAGCAAATTGTTTTTGTTGGCCCATTAATCTAGTAGAATATGTTACCTTCTATCAGGCATCTTATTAAGTAACATTTTGAGAATGACACAGAGACAGTTAGAAGCCCATGTCATAGAAGAGTGACAAGTAAAAAAAAATAAAATTGAGAACAGATCAAAATTAGATAGACGCAGAATTGAAATGATACTTGCAAAAGAGATGGAACTTCAGAAAATACCATAGCAGATCATCCATTTCTTTGAATGGTGACAGTAATTACCAGTGTGTCTTAACAACTGGAAAGAAAAATCAGACCCTAATGGAGATGCGCACCAGTAACGCTGCCTTCCTGTAATATTTTACTCAGTTGTAGGAAACACATGAGGAAAGAAAATATTTGTTTCTTAGCAGTCCTTTCTCTGAAAATAGGAAGGTTAGTGCCACAACATCTTTTTCATTATCTTGCTCAAGTTTTTTTTATTTCTTCATAGAAATTAACTTAATATTTTTATCAAAATAAGAGTGTCCCATATTGTCCATTCGCAGTCACAGATGCAACATCCAGAGCAAGTGTGTATTTTCCCATCAGACAAGCACATGCTACGAACCTCCAGGTGCGCTGCTTTGGTCTTTGTTTAGCTCTCCATGAATGCATCGTAACAATTAAAAACATTACTCTGGGAAAGTGTTGCAAAAATGAACATCTGTCACTTTTTAAAAAATAATTAGAAAAAAAGATTAACAAATAAATAGGCTGAAAATCAGAATAAATGGCAACAGAAGTTTAGCTTATTCTTTCTAAAATTTTGAAATGAATTGAAGTTCATTTCCACACACAGCTGTATCATCATTTGCAAAAATGTTTCTGCATCTGCAGAGCAAGCAATTACTTTGTCATCTAATGCCCAAAGAACTCAGGGAACATTTGCTTTTCAACCTTCCCTTGAATAGGTCTGACGGGCTGAGCTGAGAGCCAAATTGTTTGGTTCTTCACTTCAACAGTTTTCCCTTATTATTCTCTTCATTATTTTCTCTAGATGCTGTGCACACTTTCAAATCTGAACTTACGTGTGACCTTTTTTTCAGCTGCTTTCCAAACAAATCTGTTCTCTATAATTTCCAGTTGTTGATTAGCTATTTCCCTCTCTCTTTCACATTTTCTCTAAACATTCCCTCAAACACCTTGCTTTCAATGGATCTGGCTTCTTCTGACTAACCCTTGATGTTAGTCTCTGTTCCTTCAACATTCTGGCTTTTTTTTTTCCTGAAAACACTTCTCCAGATTTTACGTATTTCTGCTCCTCTCAATATTTATGTCTAATGTAAATATTTCCTTATGCTTTTATGTAAAGTTGTCTCTTCACTTGTGATTTTTAAAAATGTTTGTCTTGGTAACATACTTATTGAACTTGGAGTGTCTATTTTGAACAGTTTATTTTTCCTACAGTTTGTTTCTTAAAATGTACTGCAAGGTAAATATGGTATTTGCATATTAATAGTTGCCACTTTTATTGAAAACATTCTAGCATTTGGATAGGTAGTATAAATGATAACTAAAATAACTCAAGTTTGAGTTTTAAAAAGAGTTTATGTCAACTATAATTTCAAAACTGAAGGGCATTGTATTGATTTCTTCTAATATCACTGTGAAATTCATAGTCAGTGGATTATTTTAAAATACAAAGTCTTTTACAATGTATTTTTTGAAAATGTAGTGTAACCCTATTTATTAAAAAATATGAGAACTGGTTTTAATTAGAAAAAAATTCTTCTCTGCCTACAGCCTACTCTCCAGGAAGTAATTAAAAAAATAATTTTGTAGAGTTTCAAATTTTAGTGCCCCTCAGCTAAGTGAGGTATCTTCTAAAATGCTACATGAAGCTCTGATGCAGTGTTACACTTTGCAGGGACTGAATGAGGTGTCATAACTTCTCATATATTTGGTTAAAAAAAGGGAGGGGAAATCTCCAGAGGAAGCAAGTTCTATGTAATGTAGATTTTTATTGTTATGTATGATATAATTATAAATCATGTATGGAAACCTAGCATGATCCATATTATAAATATATATATTTCATTTCTCTATGTAATATGCAATAGGTGTTATTTATTATATATCCTAGGCATTACTATCCATCAATACCCTAGATATATTTAGTCAAGCATTTTTATATTTTTCTATAAAATATTTTAATTACATTTTCATTTATTATAACCAGATCTTCTGAAATGTAAGCCACATTTAAAGATTCTTGATAAGATGGGATATAATTTATTTCATTTTTATACCTATGTACCACTTCAGCTGGTACATCAATACAGACGGGCTCCTAGAACATTCACCTACTGGGGGGAACTGGTAAAACAAGAGGCTTGTCCTCCAGAAGACAATTTCAGTTTTTTGGGTTTCACATTGTGTATTTCTGCTGTTAATGAAACAAGTGTTTATTTCCACACATAACTGCAGTTTTGAGACATTCAGGTATCTTTCTTATATCAATGACCAAATGAATTATATGAGTTACCGGAGATACAAAAAAAGACATTGTTAAACACTGTAAGGTTGAATATTTAGGGTAAGAAAGCAGTTTAGTAAATGTCCTCCTCAGTTTCCATGACATAAATAGCTAATGACATTGTATGCACACACACAAACACACACACACACTCAGATTTAGATATAGATAAATATTCAGATTCTAGTCCAATATATTCTACTTCAGTACCAAGATTTAAAATCTGCATCCTTTCTTCCATTGAATTTTATAATTGAACTAATATTTCTTGGTCAAAACACCCTAACATTTTCATACAACTCTAGTTTGAAGATTTCAAAGTTTTTCCACATTTTACTGTGGAAAAACCTACCCTTTTTTTTTTTTTAAGATTTAGAACAACCTTTTCAAATTCATTAAGGACGTGTTTATGCCTTACAGGTTGAAAAGTTCAATTCTATCCATTAATTAGCATTTTAATATTTTGCCTTAAATTAAAGTCTGTTCATATCTTTAGGTAGAGTGTTTGATATGACTGCCCTAAATTACACATTCTAAATATGTAATTGTGATAAATATGATAACTCAATAAATAGATTACTATTCTTTTTTTAAATTAGTTTCAACCTATTTCACTGATATTTTCCCTACTTTAGGCATCCTTGATGGTTGCAATGCATGCTAAAAGGAAACTTTTGTGGGGGATATTTAAAATATTTGAAAATTATGCCACATAGTCTGTCTCTTAGTGATCTAAAGATATGCTATTCCTAATTGAAAACATTTCACATCTTAAAAGTCAAATTACAAAGAACAGTCAAACCATGCAAAAAATGTGATATTTAGAATACCAGTTATATAATAATGGAACTACATGAAACATGATATATTTAAACCTAATTTGCATCTTTCTTATGCTTTGGGAATTTTTACAACCCCTAAAGTTAATGGATAAAGAGAATGGAATCACCATATTTAAATTTGGAAAAATTATTATGAATTATAAGTAACATGCAAAATAGAAAAATAGTGGCCATTTGATTATATACCACTTTTCCAAGTCCAAGTCAGTATCTTATCAATAACAAATGTAAAGAAATTTGAAAAGTAAAAATAAAGCAACATGAGGCTCTATTTTTTCCCCTAAATGCAATTGCAGTAACAAATAGAAAAAGAACTAAGAACCCTATTAAGGAAAAAATAATACTTAACCTTAATATAGATAATATGTTCTAAGATTCATATTATGTTATAAAATATACATTTCTGAGTATAAAACACATCATATAAAAACATCATTTCATTTTAAATTGTCAAAATTTCCTTAGTAGTCTTTCTATACCTTATGATTACTATTGGGTATCCTCAATGATAGTGGGTAAATACAGTTTATCATCCAAAGATATATTTTTGGTATTTTATTCAATTAAATGGAACACTGTAGGTTTTTGACATGGCATTAACTGTAAAATGTATCTTTTTTGTTCTAAGCAAGTGGTTAGTGGGGCAAATCTGGGGAGTGTGTTAGTGACGATGTAAGCTCGGGACTCAGAGAGGTGGCTGGAGAAATGTTATGCAGTGCAGACAATCGTAAATGAAAGTGAGAGATGTACAAACCTGTACTTAGATTTATTGTAAATTCAAACTATAAAAACCTATATAGTTAAGTGAATAGATAAACCCATTAAATTATCCCTTTCTCCTTCATACTAGAGAGTGTGTTATTTCAGATAGTTGACAATGAAGGCGTCTCATTTTTCCCCTCATTTGACCTACCTTCTGCATTTATTCAGGGAGAGCTCTGGGACTGAAGTTCTAACTCAGTGAGCTGCATATGTAATGTTCTCATCTCAAATGGCCCTGAAGCCTTCCATAATGTTTCTAAACCTGCAGCGTAGAGCACAAAGACAATGAAGGTGGAGGGTTCTCATCCCAGTTATAGAATTAGGCCACGTCCCCACATAAGCAACACATAGCCACTCACTCCCAGAAAGAGTTGAATAGGTAAATGTTTCAATTCACGTAACAGTCTGTTGCTTGATATTGTTACTTTAAGAAATTGATTTTTAAAAATTCTTTCATTCAATGGGTTGCCTTTTTGTTTTGTTGATGGGTTCCTTGGATGTGCAAAAACTTTTTAGTTCAATGTAGTCCCATTTGTTTATTATTTTCTTTTGTTTCCGTTGCCTGAGGAGATATATCAGAAAAAATATTGCTACGAGCAATGTCTGAGATTTTGCCACCTATGTTTTCTTCTAATTTTTATGGTTTCAGGTCTAACACTTAAGTACTTAATCTATTTTGAATTTATTCTTGTATGTAGCGTAAGAAGATGGTCTAGTTTCATTTTTCTGCATGTATCTGTCACATTTTCCCAACATCATTTATTTAATAAACTATCTTTAGCCCATTGTATGCTCTTGCTTCCTCTGTCAAATATTAATTGACTATAAAGGTGTGGATTTATTTCTGGACTCTTCTGTCCCATTGATCTATGAGTCTGGTTTTATGACATTACTATGTGGTTTCGATTACTATGACCTTAGAGTATAGTTTGATATTAAGTAGCATGATTCCTCCAACTTTGTTCCTCTTTCTCAAGATTGCTGTTTGCTATTCGGGGTCTTTTGTGGTTCTATATAAATTTTTGAATTTTTTTTTCTAGTTCTGTGAAATACATCATTGGGGTCTTGATAGAAATTACATTGAGTTTATAGATTGCTTTGGGTAGCATGGACATTTTAATGATGTTAATTCTCCTTATCCATGAACACGACATGTGCTCTGATTTATTTGTATCTTCTTCAATATCTTTCTTTAGTGTCTTATAATTTTTCAAATACAGGTTTTTTACATCCTTGGTTAAATTTGTTCTTAGGTATTTTGTTCTTTTGAAGCACTGTTAAATGGGATTATATTCTTAATTTCCTTTTATGATAGTTTATTATTGACATATATAAATGTAACTGATTTCTGGATTTTATATCCTGCTATTCCATTGTATTTATTTATCAGTTCTAGTAGTTTCTTGGTGAAATCTTTAGGGTTCTCTATGGGCAGTATCATGTCATCTGCAAGTAATGACAATTTTACTTCTTCCTTTCTCAAAATTTATAAAGAATTTATAAAACTCAACACAAAATCCAATTTAAAAAATGGGCAAAACACCTGAATAGACATTTCCCTAAGGAGGACATACAGATGGCCAACAGACATATGAAAAGATGCTCAACATCACTAATTATCGGAGGGATGCACATTAAAACCTCAGTGAGATATCCTCTCACAGCTGTCGGCATGGCCATCATCAAGAAATCTAAAAACAAATGCTGGCAAGATGTGGAGAAAGGAGAGTCTCATGCACTGTTGGTGGGAATGCAGATTGGTGCAGCCACTATGGAAAGCAGTGTGGAGTTACGTCAAAAATTTCAAAGTGGAACTACCTTATAACCCAGTAATTCCACTTCTGGGAATTTATCCAAAGAAATAAAAAACACTATTTCAAAAGAATATTAGTATCCCTATGTTCAATGCATTGTTATTTACAATAAAATAGTTGAGATTTGGAAGCAGCTCAGGTGTCCATCATTAGATGAATGTATAAAACAACTATGGGGCATTTACACAGGGAATACTACTCGGCTATAAAAAAGAGAACATTTCACACTTTGCAACAGCATGAATGGACCTGGAGAACATTATGCTAAATGAAATAAGCCTGTCAGAAAGGCAAATACTATATGATTTCACCCATAGGTGGAATCAAATGAACAAACTGAACAAACAAGCAAAATAGAGCCAGACGCATAGACAGAGAGCAGGATGACAGCTCCTGGGTGCGGCTTTGCGGGGTGGAGGGATGGAGCAAAGGAGAAAAAGAACTCGTGGACGTGGACAGCAGTGTGGTGCTCACGGGTGGTGGGGCAGGGGATTTGGTGTAAGCGGAAAAAGGTATAAGCAGATAAAAGGTAATGAAAAATGCAGTAAAATTTGAATCTGTGCTCAAAAAATACTTTGAAACTATCAAACTTGGGGTCAAGTGACATTTCTGATTCAGTTTATAATTTACCAAGTCAAAGAATGTATAAACCAACACACTGTAAGTTACTAATCATTTTAAAATGGAAATAGATAATGTTTGTATCAGTTATTAACTTTCTTTTCTCAAAAAAGTTCATATAGAAAGCAATCCACCATATGAAAAAAAAATCAGTCTTTACAAAAGCAGCAATGACTTCTAAGCATATGCAATAAAAATAAAAATAGTGAACTAGCACTGTCACATTTTCAAAAGCTAGGCATAATTTCATTACTCTTACTTTTATAAGCATAGTCAAATTGTAAATATAGCAGGATCTAGAAAAATAACATTAAAACATTAAAGAGACAATGTATTGAACAAAATTCCTAAGGAAAAACAGGAACAAACCAATTTTCCTCATACCTTATTACTGGTCCTTTATGAAAAAAAAATTTTTCTAATTAATATTTCATTTACCTTGGGGACAAGTACATAATGCAATCATCAATTTGCTTAGATTCTGAAATACCATTCATTTATGTACATATTTTCTCTATTCAAATTTGCTATTTATATCACTTGTCAATTTGCATATATTAAATCATCATGCATAATTTATCATATTTTGAATGTTTTATTAATGAAAATCCTGTCCTAAGGTTTTTATATGCTCTTAAATTTTAAACACTCAAATATTTAAAAACTTAAAACTCAACAATTGTGTTTTAAAATATTATTTATGAAATAAGTATTCAATTATAAATGTTAACTGAATGCTATCACTATGACTAATGGGATGGATAGTGGACAGTTATTTAAGCTCTTTTGATAATATGTATAATTTTTATAATAATAAGTGGAATATTCTTTTCAAATTGTTTTATTATTTTATTTGATTTAAAGTTAGCAGAGAAATACCTCTCTCCAGCAAACACTTTAGTGTTCTTTTCCAGTAACACATAACTGCAATAGCTTATGAACTTTTACCAAGCATGATGACGTTTAGTTTCACTAGTTGCTTCATTACCAATGTGGTTCAAGGAGACTGAATTAAACTAACCAATTTTGACAGTTTTATTTCATGGGATCTCTACCTAACATTCCATTCTTATTTAATTTTATATACATTGAAAAATACTTCCACATCGATTAAAAATGCATTTACCCACATCAATGAAAATTTTTGTATTAAAAATATATACACAGAGTAAACATGCTTTCACACTTTGAGAATGAATTATAATTGAGAAAAATGCCTGCAGGTCGTATTGGAGTAGTTCAATAGTTAACCAATACTTTGTCCCATGGAAGATTATTCGTACACTCATTAAAATGGTAAGGAAGGTTTTCTTCAGGACTATTGTGGTAAGTTCTGAGAACACCCTTAAAGGAGAGAAAGCTCACACGCAACTCTGAGTACAAAAAGCTGGGGATGCATAGCCAAGTGCAGTGGAGGGTCAGTGGATAGAAATTCCTAACAGGAGACATGAAAGGATAGAGGAGTTTTACTGAACCAACTGAGCAGGATTCTTCCTGAAGGCAGGCAAGGAGGACCAGGCATGATTTGCAGGAGATGTCAAGGGCCCGGAATTCTCCAGACTATCTTATCTGGATGCTTGCTACCACTAGACGAGGCAGATGGAAGGTAAGCCCAAGAGCGGGCCTCAGGAGAAGAGGGCTCAGGGGAAGCCGACTAAGGTTCAGTCAAGGAAGAAGTCTCTGCACTTCTAAGATCGCTTCCTACATGCCGGTTAAGCCGTAAGCAACCTTATTAAAGGTTTGTGTGAAGTGGAACCAGCAGCTTGTCTGTTCTCAAAGAGAAGAGATTAGGAAAAATTACTTAACAAAAGTTTGAGAGGCAACCGGAATATGGCCACATGATAAAATGAAACAGAACTCTTCTGGTTAAGAATGATTTGTAAGATAATTCTTAGGGTGCCTGATACATGGGTTAGATATATGTAAAATTTACGATGCTCTTTTTTTTCCAAAAAAAAAAAAAACCGGAAAAATTAAATAGAGGATATCAGGAAAGACAAATTATTTTAGTTCTTATGAGAAACTGTTTTTCTGAACAGTGTTACAAGCCCTCTGTCTAAATCACTCATTGAATCCTATTGCATTAAGTAACGAAATTAAGTCTGTAATATATATATGCTATTCTGTGTGAATTAATGGATGTAAATATTAGACATTAAAACAAATCTGGCCATTTAGACCTTCATAAAGAAGATATTTCCACTATAAATCTTTCTCAAATCTGACTCAGATCAATTGAGAGTATTTCAAATAATTATTAAAGTAATTTATTTGAACAAATACAGAAAATATTATCTTAGTGGATTTTATTCCTAGAAGTTTGGAGAAACATTTACTTTTATTGATTGAATTTGAGTTTTTGGCTTAGCAAAACTATAATAGTGGATCAGTAATATGAATATATCTACTATGGAAGGAACATACTCTCAATGACGTAGTACACATTTTTTTTTTAAATAACATTTTCCCATGTAAATGGACTAACATTTAACTCTATTTTTTCATTTTGCAAAATTTGGCAAATAATGACTTCTTTGGTCCAAATACTCCATATTATTAGAGAGAAAGTCTCCTTTTTCTCTTGACTTTTCTCTCATGCTTTCCACTTCATGTTGCCAGACATCAGCACTTCACTTACTTTTCACTTTCCTATTCAAGAAAAAATAGATGGAAGCAGGAGCCAGCTAACACATTGATGCTTTTTTTATGGAAAGAGGTGTCCTCACTTACACCTCAATGATAGGAAATGGTTCACAGTGCTGAAACTTCATGGATGGAGGCCAGAAAATCAAGACAAAGAATTTCCATGAGTACAGGAGAGCAACCACAACCCTTCCACCATAGATCAAATAGCATCACCCCTTTGCTCATATTTCATAATAGCGCCTCTCCTCAAGGTCAAAGCCGAAACCCGCCACTGCTGTGAACGCGCGCGTTACGCAGTCTCCCGCTGTCCTGGGTCCCACTCCTCCGCTGCCCACAGTCCTCGTGGCTCCGGTCATTCTCGTCTCAATTTCTCTCACACGTCCCTTGAAAATGCCTGGCTTTCTTCCATCCCTGAGAAGCTCCACTTGCCCTTCCGGTCTGCAGGAGAGCAAGGCTGGGGGTGCCTGCCACGCACCCCGCCTGGGTCGGGTCTGCCCAGCGGCCTTTTTTTGCAGAGGGAGCCTCCCTGCCCACCCGCCTGCTCATCAGCACCCTTAACCTGCCTTCAAATTTCTCTCCAGAGCTTATCAGCCTCGTAAAACTGCATTTTCCTTTTATCCTTAATGATGTTTCTCCCCCAAGAAGAAAGCATGTAAACTCCTTCATGAGGAACTTTTATTTTTCTCTTTGTTCCCCATCTCCAGCAGGAAGACACATTTCTGGCATAGAGTAACTGATTAATAAGTATTTGTTGAATCATTGCATAATTTCATCCTTAGTTTGTCAACTGCGAATTCATTACTCTGAAGTCCATGACAAAATTTTTAAAAAGCTGTACTTCTCCTTTTTACTTCTTTACTATGAGCAAAAATGTATGTTGAGGATTTCATCTGTGCCATGCAAAGCACTAAGCTTTTAAATTCATTGTCCCTCATTATCTCCCGAGATATCCACTGTACCCTTCAGGGATAGCCGGGAAAACGAAAACCAGTATGGCTCGTACAAAGAGCCTAATTTTAGTACAGAGAAGAGCAATGCAGGTGGTTGAAAGAGCTTAGAAAAAAAGGTGGAGAGAGTGTTAAAAACCCAATACTTAGCACCAGCAGGGCACAGGTACTTCCTCAGGGGTGGGAGGGACAATGGGAGAAAGTGAGGTCCACAGCCAAGGGGAGGAGCCATTCATGGTAGAAAAGCTGCCTCATGTGGGGCAGGGGGCAGGGACAAAACTTGATCTCCTACAAAAGTGCCATTAGAATAAAAAAAAGACACACACAACAACAGCAACAACTCCAGGAGAACTGGCCCACCCCCTCTCCCCCACTCCAGCACACGTTAGCCTTCCCTCCCCGAAACCTACCCAGACACCAGATGTTAGGAGCACTGGGCAGTTCAGCTTCCTATGGCAGTGAAATAAAAAACGGAACTGTTGACGCACGGACCTGAGAGCAAGCCCAATGTGATCACTGTCAGAGTGCACGTCATTTTACAGGTTAGAAAATGTAAGTCCAGAGAAGGGAAATATCTTCTGAAGATCTTACAGCGCTTTAAGGACGAACCTGGAACTGAAAAGTAAGGCCGTCAGGCTCCAAATCCCTCAGTTGTTGCCACTAATGACATTTTTAACCAACAAACACAAAAAGCTATATTTAGGCTTGGTGTATGTCTGTGTGGGTATATGTTTTTGGTGTGTGTGTGTATAAAGTGTGTTTAGCTTAAATTCCTCAAGAGAGAAAAAAAGGATCATTTTTCCAGGAGGGGCTGTTTTTTTATTCACCAAGGCACATTTTGTAGCAAGACAGTGACCCTAACTACCTAGCAGGGCACCATAGCTGCCCACAACACACTGCCTGGCACACAGGAGGCACCCAGCACATGTCTTTTGCTGGTTATTGTGCCTTCAAGGCTATCACAATTCCAAAACCTTTTTGTGCACCTCAGGTTGAACAAGTTTTGTGATAGTTAGAATTGCTCCCATAATTCATGTATGGAATTGAATTTTTAGTGGAAATAACCCTGGGTTTTCACGTCCATTTATCCTTTGTGACATTTACTTACTATAGCCTTTGTGCTCTTGTTAAACTCTTCTGTGATAGTTTTGAAAGTTTTATTTGCCCTCCAGGTCAACCATGGATACAGTGATTATTTTCAACATTATTAGAAAGACTTTCCCCATGTCATTACTTCTACACAAATATTTATTATGAATATGTGGTTACTTAAGTAGATATTTATCTGTTGATTCAAAGAAATGATTTGATAAAATTTTAGAGTTATGTGGTTTACTTCCTATACCCCTAATCCACCCAGCTAAGTAATTTATAAATATCCATAATATAAGAAATTAACTTAAAGTTCACTGGGCTCTCGGAAGAATAAATGACCTTTGATGCAGGAAATCACTGAATTTTTTTTCAGGTTTTGCTTAATATATTATGCATCACTTCTCTCAAGATATTTCTTTTAAAAATTAAAACAAAACTCACACAGAATGAAGCATTATAAAATATATAAAATTTTAAAGTCTTTCATAATTGGATGGATCCTAGAGCAATTCCCTGGAAATAGAATTAGAAGATAAAAGGACATTTATCTTAAAATGATAGTACATTTTCTCCTTATTTAAAATAGGTATAGATAGGGATTCTGAGAAAAAGAATAATAAAGTGAAATCACAGTAGAAAAATTCTCCACTGATCAAATAACAGATAAAACAAGATTAAAAAATCTTTTTAATAATGTTCTTATCTTGAATTTGAAAAGACCATCACTATGTATAAAAGGCCAATTTCATGTCAAGAGCACTCGTGGCTTTGGTTTGAGCTTAAATTCTGAGTCGGGAATTTTTGGAGAGATTCTGCTGTGCTAACATGTTGACTTAATCTTTTTTCTAATATACCCAACGCAGGATGGCAAAGCGGAGTGTCTGTTAGGCATTTCTCTCCCTGCCATGGGTCTAGGAGCTTATGTCTTCATCTGATAACACCTGGCTGGTCTGTGGTATCCACTAAATCCCTGCCGAGACCTGGAATCAATTCCTTATATGGGATTGCCTCTTCATCACCTTCCAATGATTTCTGCAAGGCATTATATTTTTGAGGGATATAGTCTTGAGAGTTCAAGCCTTTAAAAGGCAAAATTTGATGCTATTTATTCACAACCAAGTACATGCTCACTCACACATTAATTGGATTCACAGTTATTGGCTGCATATCCCAGGGTGGGCATCCTCCCTCGCCCTGAGGAGAGAGCAGGGCACCAAACAGCAAGTCTTTGTATTCATGGAGCAAACACCAGATACCTCCTTCAAGAGTTAAAATACATGGTGAGCAAAATAAAACCAGAGACGTAGTGTGGGGCTGCACTGGAGGTGGGGGGTAGAGAGGAGAGGGGCAGCTGTTTTAGATTAGGAAGGCAGAGATGGCTTTCAGGATGGGGTGACGTTTTAACACAGACATGAAGAATATGACGAGTGACTGTAAGACATATCTGAAAAGAACGATCAGTCACAAGACGTGGCAAATGTGCATGCTAAGGGGGAGGAATATTCTTTATGTATTGAAAAATGCAAGGAGATACGTATGTCTAGAGTGGGATGAACAAGAAGAAAGTATTAATGGGCAAAGTTAGAGGACAGCAGGCCACATGATTTAGGAACTTGTAACCCATATTAAAGGTTTCACTTTCCTTTTAGTGAGATGCACAAATTGGAGGACTTGACTAGAGAAAAAATTGACTTATGTGTTAAAAATATCACTTTGAGAGCTGTGTTTAGCATAGACTATAAATATGGAAGCAGATAAGGAGGTTATTGAAAATATCCAGTCAAGAATAATGCTATCTTGGACCAGTAATAAAATTGACATATTGTCTGTCATAGGTGAGAACTGGCCAGTTGCCTTGACATATATTGAAGGCTAAACTAAGCAAAAAATCTATAATGGATGCTATGCAGTGTAGCAGGATAAGAAAGGAGAAGACTGACTATGATTTTTGGCAGAGTGACATAAAGGATGAGGTTTGCATTTATTGAGATAGAACAATTCTGGGTTATCTTCAAATCATTTTAAGGTGTGGGGCTAGTGAGGAAATCACAGGTTTTGTTTGGGATTAGTGGTTTTGGAGATATAATTTGACACCCACATGAGGAGGAGGAGTAACAGTTGTTCGTGTTTGATTATAGTTGCTGTTAATCAGTGAAGTCCAGCGTGGTTAAAAGTAATTTGTGGTTATCTAGTGTAGAGAAACCAGTTTTAAACACATGTAACTGAGTGAGACCACCCACTACATGAATGAATATAGAACAGAGGAAATACATAAATATTTAAATTTACCTAAACTGATGTTTAAAGGTAAAGAAACTGATAATGAAATAATAGTGGAGTGATGTTTCAGAAGGTAAGAAATAATTAAAGATCAATATAAAATGTGAGTTGATAGGTTGATTTAGATATGACCTAAGAATTCAGTGTTGTATAAGCAGGGACCCAAAAAATATCTAAGTTTTCTTCTGGAGGGTGGGTCCCTTGTAATACAGGCTTCCCCAGCTAGGTGAGTGTTCTAGAAACCCACCTGTATCCGTGGACCAGCTGGAGTTGTTGTGAGATGTTGTTTTTGGCTTCAGTGAATTTTTTTTGAAAACTCTTTCAGTGCATTTGCCCATTTCATGATGGGCGATTAACAAGTGCACCTGCCCGCACTGCACTGAGTGTTCAGCAGTTTTGGACCAAAAATGGCCTGACTCCCACATCCACCATTCAAAGGGAAACGGTCTGCCAGTGGGGAAGAAGTGAAACAAAAAAACGGTAGAAGCACTAAAAGGCATCACAATTGAGGAGTTAAAAAACTGTTTTGAGCAGTGGAAAAAAATGTCTCAATAAGTATAGTGCATCAAATGGAGGGTCCTTGGAAAGTGACTGAAGCTTAACCTGTGAGAATAAATGCAAAGTTTTTTATAAATAAATTCCAGTATTTTCAGATACCCTCTTGTATTTGCTAAAGTAGACATATTTTTCATTAAAGTTATGAAGATTAATGCTTTCCTCAAGAGTAATCAAAAGAATGGAATGAGAGACAGTGGGTTAAAAGGGCAGTAGAGAAATGAGGCTGCAGCTAGAAAAAGATGAGATATTGAGAGGATGTTTTTAAAAACATCCTCTCAATATTTATTTTGGTTATTTTAAAAATGGGAGAGAGATATTATGGCAAGTTTTTACACTGATGGTTATGATTTAGGACAGAGGAAAAATTGATTTTGTAGGAGGAAGAGAGAAAACTGATGAAGCATGGCCCTGAGAATTTGAAATGAGATGACATTGATTAACAATTTATGCATAGTAACAGGAAAGGAAGTAGATTATATATGCACGTAGATTAGTAGATGTTGTGATGGGAAAATGTAGTTCTCTTATAATTGTTTCAATGTTCCCAGTAAATAGGAGAACTTATTAACTTATGTTGTGTCACATGCTAGGTATTAACTATTATTTTCTGATACTGCCGTCAGTAGAAATGAGGTTCTTGCAGTGCCCAAGGAAAAGCATTCTGGGGTCCATGCATGGGAGGATGAGGTGTAATGGTGAGATTCATTGAAAATGGAGCAAACACAAAGGGCTGTCCCCGGGTGTCCAGAGTCATGTCTTATGCATGGCCAGGTGGCTTAGCTCTTTCTCACTGTGGAAGAAGTACAGCTTTGTCTTCAACAAGCCCAGAAGAAGGGCCAGGATCCAGACATTCTGTGCTATTGAGGCACAGTTCAGTCCCGTCTATGCCAAAGCTTAGCCCAGTTCCGACCCTGCCCCAGCCAGCTAGCTAAGTCTCTGTTCCCGCCTGCTCTGGCCAGTGCTGCCCTGCTATTACCCAGGCCCGCGCTTGGGCCCGCGCTTGGGCCCGCGCTTGGGCCCGCACTTGGACCCAGTGCTTGGACCCTTGTGGCTGCTATGGAGAGAGAATGTGAAACAAATGAACAAATACATGAATGAATGCATGCTACTGAGGAAGATCTTTGTTAAGCTTTGATTATATTATGTTGGGCTTGGGAGGTGCTGGCTGGCTTTCAAGTTAATTACTCTCCTAATCTTTCCCAGGCTTGTGTTGGGACTTCCCTTTCTCTAATTTGATTAATTCACCAGGCTAGATTCCTCCCCCTGACTGCCACCATCGTAGCCCTTACTCTGCATGCCTCAAAGCAGGCGGACTTTTCCCCTTTGGCATCTCGGTTTTACCGCACGTGCTTCCCGCAAAGGAATTCCCCTTGCCGTTTTCACTCTGCCCTCAGGGATCCTCGCTAATGACTGGTAACCAGGCCTTCCTGCCACTTCAAGGCTTAGGTCTTGAGGATGAGGAATGTGGCAGCCCCTGAGGACCCTACCAATGCTGTGGCTTCTTACTGAATGGGGCTTAATATCTGACTCAGCACCCTTATTTATTAGGCTTAATATCTTATTTCATTTGCGCCCTTCTTTTATTTATAACTAACTAGCTACCTACACTAACAATGTCACCTGGAAATAATGCCTCACTCACACACACACACACGAAATTAATATATGTTTCTCTCCATAATAATTAAACAAAAGTAAAATTAAATAATATATATCTCTATATGATATTATAATATATATAATATATAGTTGGCAATTACTAAAAATTTATATTTTATATACTACTTAAATATAGTTTAATTGACCTTCATATCTCTCCAAATAGTTTCAAATGTTATTAAATTCTTAGCATTTAAAAAATTCAACTATTATCAATATGAGGAAGCATTTAAATGACAGTATTTTTTCTTCTCAATAAAGAATCTAAGTAATATATGTAGAAGGAAAAAGAATAAGCTAGTTAGTTCATTTAACTGGATGAGCCATAATGTATGAAAAATGGGTTTACTTCTGCCTTTCCTATTTTGTTCCTCATGTAGATGCTTGGGCAAAGGCTTCCGTTACTGTGGTGAATAGGAGCGGTGAGAACGGGGACCTTTGTGTTTTTCTGATCCTAGAGAAAAGCTTTCAACCGTTATTGGTCAGTGTGAAGCCAGCATATATGACTTGTCATATATGGCATTTGTTGTGTTGTGGTATGTTTCTTCTATACCCAGTTTGTTGAGAGTTTTTAATACCAAAAAAAACATTGTATTTTGTGAAATGCTTTTTTCTGCATCTACTGTAATGATCATCTGATTTTTATATTTCTTTCTAGTAATGTGATATAAATCACATTTATTGATTTATATATCTTGAAATTCTATATTATTTCTTATAAATGTAAATGACCTATACTTTTAACTTTAAAATATACAGTGGATTGGCAATACTATTTTACCTGTCAGGATTTCCTGACCATAAGTAAATAACTATTTTTTAGTTTTAGCAGAATTTCCCTTCTTACATATGCATAGCTGAGTTGTTGAGAAAATGAAGAATGCTATATTTGATACATAAGTTTAAAGGAAATATCAAACTGCACTGAAAAGATAGCAGAATAAGCAGGTCAAGATCAGAGAACTAGATAATGAAGTATCATTCATCCTCAAGATTTGTTTAATATCTGGCCACTTATTATTGTACAAAGAGATATATCTTCACAAAATAAAGGTTGCCCTCAGAAGCTCACAAAAGCAACAAAATAAATTAAAAATTTTTAATGAGAAAAATATCTGAAATGGCATTAAAAAGTATAGTTTGCTCTATTCTAAGCTATTAGTTTCAAGAAGTCCAAATCCTAGCTTAAGAGAAAGTGCATTTAATACACAGCAACATAAATAAGAAAAAATCTGACCAAGCACCTTGGGGTATAGAAGGAAATGCATCACAACAAGTATAAATGAAAATAATGTATGTGGTAGATGTGTATTTCTTCTGAAAAGTCTGCAAGTAAATGAGAAGTTGATTTCATCCCCCATGGAGTAAATATGAAATTGATAGAGGTCGACCACTGAAAAATCCTGATGAAGTATTTGTAAGAGGAAGATTGGAGACAATATTAGTGTGTCCTTGGAGACGGAAAAACATTTATAAGTGTGAGCTTTTGAAGAAAAGTAACAAAAAGAAGTATTTTAAAATAATTACTGTTTATTCTTGAAACCAACTTAGAGGTGATCCAAAACTTTATAAATTCTACCAGCATGCCTTCATCTGAGCATTCTTGAAGATTCATGACTAGAAATTGTGTAAGTCCAATTATGTTGTTTTTTCCTTAGTCAATATGAATTAAATAGACAGTATTAACTTAAAATTGGTAATAGCTATGTTTTTTCAGGAAAAGATAAATTCAAAAATATTTAAATTTTAAAATGTTTTTAATTTTAAATGTAAAAATGATGTTAACTATCAATAAAATCAACACTAAAATTAATGTTTTGTTTATGTTGAATTTAACATGAAAACTAAAGCATCTTTGCCTTTTAGTGTAATACCTGGACTGGAGAAGCCCTAATATTTTTTCCTCCTAACCTTCAAAAGCTCATTACTACTTCATGCTGTTTTTGTATTAACTATATACATATATACACACACAGAAAATTAATCAAGCTGATTTACAGAGGTTAAACAATTTTTCCAGGACAAAAACCACAAATAAAAAGAGAATCCTGAAAAAGAAAGAAAACCCAAAATCTTTATCATGTAAATATTTTCTTTAATTTACTATATTTTTGTCATTTACCTGTTATAGTTAGATATCAAGGTCACAGAAAATAAATTCTCAATATAGTTTTCACCTCCACTGAAAATTTATTTTACTTATATTTTAGCCTTAAACCTTATATATCACTTTGCACATATTCATTCAAAATTTCAACACCTACAACATAGTTCATACTAACTGCCCGATTCTGTTCTCACTTACTTCAATGCACCTATCACAAACTTCTCACAAACCCAGAATTACTTTGTATTCTACCTAACTTATTGTTTGGCTAATTTAATTGACAGGGCAAGTGTGTATGTAAATCTAGACCCCAGTTCAGTGCTCTAGGTATCATATCTCACAATTTGTAGATGCACAAATTAAAGTGTTTAAAGTCATGAGGAAAAATAGCAAATAGATAAAGGATTAAAATAATTTGTAAGTCTTGACTTAGAAAAATTCAACAGTACTGGGCATAGGAACATAAATTCCTCCTGAATTTCAGGAGGAGGTTTGGGACTACAATCTAGGGAAAAAAATAACTGCAAAGATCATAAAAATGAGAAAATGGCCCACTGGGGTGGTAAAAAGTACAACCAGAGTATAAAGTCAGGAGGAGGGTAGGGAATGTCGGCTATATATTTTAGTAAGAACAAATCATAAAGCTTTTTCTCTTTGACACTAAAGAATGCATATTTTATTCTGAGCAAATTTTAAAGACTAAAAGAAAAAATGATGCATTGATTATATTTAACTTTGTAATTTCAATCACTTTGGTTTCTCTGTGGGAATGTGTTGAGAAGAGATAAGGTCACACAGTAGAATCCCTCAGGAGATCATTGTGATAATTTTAGTTAAAAAAAGTATGGGTAAATTAAAACATTGCCAATTGAGAGGTAGGAAGAAATGAGAGTTTTTATCAGTTAACAATGTTCAGTTCAGTCTTACCAAGTTAGATATTTCTGTAGGATGTGAAGAAGAGAAAAATTGTCCATGGGTCATGCCTGTAAGTTATTTGGCTATTCCTTTTCCTATAATGTTCTTAACATCCCCCTTTCTATTTTGAAGCTATCAGTTTGAACTTCTTAATCCCTGCATCTTTTCCCCCTCTCTTCCCTTTCCCCCTCCCAGCGGATAACCCTTCAAGTGATCTCCATCTCTATGATTCTGTTCCTGTTTGGCTTGTTTGCTTAGTTTGTTTTTTTAGATTCAGTTGTTGATAGTTTTGAATTTGTTGCCATTTTAACGTTCATAGTTTTGATCTTCTTTTTTATATAGTTCCCTTTAACATTTCATGTAATAATGGCTTTGGTGATGATGGACCCCTTTAGCTTTACCTTGTCTGGGAAGCACTTTATATACCCTTCAATTCTAAATGAGAGCTTAGCTAGATAGAGAGAGTAACCTAGGTTGTAGGTCCTTACTTTTCATCACTTGGAATGCTTCTTCCCAGTCCCTTCTAGCCTGCAAAGTATCTTTTGAAAAATCAGCTGACAGTCTTATGGGAAAAAAAGAAAAAAGGAAAGGAGATTTTGATTAATTTTAAAAAGGAACCCTATGGCTGTATTTTGGATATTATGTATCATTTTAACTATTTACATGTGGAAATATCATTAACACTACTCAGGCCAAGACACCATCTATAAAGAGTGTCTATAAATTCACAGATTTTCATCACTTAGAAACTATAACCACAAACAAGTTTAAATTTTTCAATGTTTTGGGTATGATAAGTAAAGTTCAATACAGAAATCATAAATTTAATATTAAAAACACAAAGAATAGATATGTTTTGTTTGCCACTGATTTAAGGCTTGTCTGTATTTTTATATAGATAATGATACTTCATGAACCAACAAGTGTATCAGCACATGTTTTGAAGGTCCATCTTTCAAAGATTATTGTCATTGGACTGGAACATATGTAAAGGAAAAAAACAACCACAAACAAAACAATACAAAAGAACACGAATAGAGGACTCATGGGCATGGACAATGGGGGGGATTGATTTTAAGAGTCGAGGGAGGGTGGGGAGAGCAATGGGGAGAAAGGCGGGGCAACTGTAACTGGACGATAATAAGGACAGTACAAATAAACAAAGCATTGGGTCTGGTTTGCAGTTTGCACCTTTATCCTTAAATAAATCACCAGAATTACTTACAATAGCTTAATTTAAAAATATATTTTATGGAAAACTTCCTGAAATAAGCAATCATGTATTCTGATTAGATCACAAAATTTCACTTCTTCAAACCAGGCTAGTCAGATCCCTCAAGAAGTTACATTATGAGCTGTGTGATCATTCAAACTTAGAAAAGATGTGTGATAGCAAGCCATCCTTCTGCCGACATATAGATAAATAAAGGATAAATAAATAATTAAAGAGTTGTGAACAGCTGGGTGTCTGTAGCAATTGAAGTAAGGAAGTCACTGAAGCTTTGAACTAAAGCATCTTGTTCATATAAGCTGACAGCGTAACAGAGAGGATAGAAAAAGATAATACATTCTAGTCAGTGCTTCGCCTGTGATACATGACTCACTGAGCTGGAATTTATTATTTATATTATTTATGTGGATGATTGGTAAGTGCCTTCTGATCCTATTACAAACAATTTAGCAAAATTCATGATAGATCTAGAGAGGAAATAACACTATCACACACATCACTTTAAACTTTTAACTACTCTAAAGTAGTAAGCTGCCAGATACTCTTTCTTTGTACATCTTCTTTCCTCCAAACAACCAGAATATAGAAACAGAAATTCAAATCCTTTCTCCTTCAGTCATATAGTGATGCCGAAATTTTTATCCTGCGATAGCCTGAAGAAGGCCCCATTCAAGGAGAATACCTTGGGTTAGTCAAATTCCATTATTTCAGATATTCCTTTTCTTTCAGTTAACAAAAATTTTATAAGTGTACCTAATGCATCTCTAAATATTGAATGGTTTAGTCAAAGCTTTATATTCTGTTCAATTAGATCATCAATAATTTTTTTAAATTTAATTCTCAGTATTAGATGTCATAAGATGAACAATTCTAGCACTCAAAACTATGTGTATATTTGTTTGAACGAGGTAGCTGCAAAATGTATTTATTTGCTTTTCAGCTATGGACAGACAAATGCTGTGTCTGTGTGTGTGAATGTGCACACATTCTCTAATACTTATACATACACACATTACATATTCTTTATATGTTATTCATATAAACATACTCATGATATATAGATACATTATATTCCTAAAAAACACTTCAAGAATCAAAAATATTCAGAAATAACTGATACTGAATTTTAAAGAAGAATGTGTTGCATGTAACACTAAACACTAACCAATTCCTACATCAAGGAATAAAGCATTATCAGAATTTAAAAAGAAAAAAACAGCTCTTTTACCTACTGCCTGTAACTTTTTCAATTTTAATTTCCTAATGACAAAATTAGTGTTTTTTAATTAAAATTTGCATAAATGGATTCACACATAGTTTATATTCAGTGTCTGCAGTTTATCTCAATATTATGTTTGTGAGAACCACCTCAATGGCATCTCTCTGTAGATGAACATTTTGCTTGTATCCAATTTTGAGCCACTATATAGAGTGCTGTTATAGCATTTTGCCAGTTTGTGTGTATGCATGTGAATAAGCGCATGCATTTCTGTTGAATATTTTGATAGACACTGACATGCACCCGCCCAGATGCAAGAGGAGGTCTTTGGTCAGCAAAACACTACCAGCTGCTCCCCCTTCATGGTCTGCCCCCGGTCACACCTTGACTTAGAATTTCTTCATCACAGGGATGCACATGGTCAACTTTAACAAGGACTGAAAATTAATTTTCCAAAGTGTGTGCACCAGTGTCATCCTGACCGTGAGGAAATGAGATTTCAGATTATCCCATATTCTTGTCTACAATTCCTATTATTTTTTTTAGTTCTAGCTATTCTATTATGGCTATAGCGGTATTGTATTGTGGTTTTAATGTGCATTTATTTAATAATAATACTGAGCACCTACTCTTAATCCTATTATTCAGTTGGACATCCTCTAATATTGTTTATTTACATCTTTAGCCTGATTATCAATTTGCATTGCCCTCTGTTATTTTTTTTTTAAATCGGCCTATCAATTTTGACATATTTTGGTCTTTATTCCACTGAAGTATACGCTGACATTATCTTTTTCCACTCAATGGATTCCATTTAATTTCAAGGTTATCTTTTTATAATAAATTAATTATTCATTTTAATTTAGCCAATTAAATCTTACTGTAATCCTTTAGTAATTTTTATGTCTAAGAAATGTCTATTATATATACATGATGATAGTTTCACATGTTTTCTTATCAAAGCATTATAGTTTTAACTCCTTTCATATGAACATATATACTCTCTCTGAATTTTTTCATTTCTATTGTGATAGAGGTTAATATATATTTTTCAAATGAAGATTTAATTAACAAGATTCTCTCTGTCCTTAAAATGCCCATCCTACCTTCTTTGCACCATGGTGTCACATTTATCACACCAGATTGTGTGATATCTTTTTGGACTGTTATTCATTTGTTTATTTCTCCAATATAAATTAGAGAATTTCTAATTCCACACTAATACCACTCCGTGTTAACTATCATAGCATTATTATAGATGGATAGCTATTATTTTAATATATATAGCTTTTTTCTTTTTCAGTATTGTCTTGTATATTCGTGATTTTTCTAGTTTCCATAAAATTTTTAGAAATATCTTTGTTGATTGTTATACAAACACATAACCCACATAGATCAGATTAGGTAGATTTTATGCATTTCTAATATAGAATATCATAATCAGTGAGTATTATATATCCTTCATTGATTTCAAATTTAGTAAGGATTTATAAGGCAAAATATATTTTCCTCTTTTTTGTTATTAAATTGACATTTTCATTACTTTTTACTAGATTCCATTTGCAAGAATTGTGTGTGGTAATTTTGCATCTGTGTTTATAACAAAGTTGCAAATGTGATTTCTTTTCTGTTTAATGTGTTTTTTTTTTCAGTATCAAGTTTATTCTGGCCTAATTAAAAGGAGTTGGCACTTCTGGCTTCTATTTAGAAAGCAAAAAGCTAGTGAGTATCACTCCCACGTTAAAAATAAGATAATCGAAGAAATCTTGAACACATTAGACAGCTGAGGCTGGAAAGCAACCAATTTTCTTTAAACCTATGAAAAAACAAACACTTCCAGAGGGAGATAGAAACGCAAGAGCTGCCTGACTTGGAGCAGAGCATGAGAGAACTATAGGAGTAAAACATAAAAACCAAAACTTAAAAGCAGATAAGATTTCAGCTTAACACTCAAATGAATTGCTAAAAGACAGTTATCTTTTTATATTTAAGCCTTGAAGCTAAGTGCACGCATAAGTATTTATTTTAATTAGAATGAAGCATTCTGGTATCACATGTGTGCCATGTGGGTGTGTGTGTATGCCTGTGTATATTTTAAATCGCTATCACATTTAAGCCAAAGTGGTCTAAGAGGAGAGGGAGCAGTGAGATAAATATGAACAAACTAGAACTTTTAGAATATATATTGATTTTTTACCTTCCAAGATACCTCCAATAAATCATGATCATTATATGCCATTCCAATGTGCCCTTGGTTCTGGCAAACCATAATCTAATCTTTTACCTCAAGCCTTGAGAAAAGCACATTTTTCTTAGCATTTCTTCCTAGTTATGCATTTTACTTACTCCATCTTCTTTTTTTTTATTTACCTACAATATTGCCAGCTCTACACTTGATGCTGACATCTCAAGGTTAACAAAATGAACTAATGAATAAGAATACTCCTGTTCTCAATGGGTTTTGCCTATGAGTTTAGTAAATTAAAAGACAAACAAACAAACAAATAAAAAAAACTCTCACACACAATGGTGCTTGAAAGCTTCTAAATATGATTTCTGAAATGTTTTGTGATAGAAATCTCTATAACTGCAAACATTTTAAATGAATGACTTAAACTTATAAAGGCCAGATGTTCTGTCTCCACAACAACACCCTATATGATCTGATATTTGCATTCAAAACAAATTGATAAATGTTTTATAATTTTTATTTCTTATGAAATCAAGAGGAGTATTATTGTGGTAATATTCAGGGAATGATTAGCCCTGTCTCATTTATATTTATTACTCTTTTCTATTTTGATAATTTATCACATATTCTGATTATTCATTACCACTACTCAAAATTGATTGGCTATAATGAATACTGTGAGCTCTACTCAACAGAAAGAGCTCTTCTTTGTAGAATTCACATTAGAGACTAATAAAAAATTGACTGGTAAATAAATTGGATAGGACAGTGCAAGTAAATGTATTGGAACAAAGCAACTGAAATGAGGAAAAAGAAACATTATGAAAAACTTTATTAAAAAAAGATAAATGTACAAAAATAGCACATGTTAGCAAGAGAGAGATTCTATGAATCAATTCAACCTTTGAAGAGTGTTTCTTCATACCTTCTGCCCTTGAAGCATGTTCTAAATACTCCAAAATCAAATAGTCTTTAATGAGCGCACCTTTACTGAAAGGTAACAACTTTACGCACTTCTTTCAGAAGAGTTTGAGTTCCGTAACAGAAATATCATGACATTAACCAAAGGTGCTCACTAACTGATTTGAATTAAATAGATACACACCAAAGGCAAGGTCCTCTAAGGAATCTGAACATAGAATAATAATGGACTAATATATTCAGAGTATAAAGTGCAGTTTAAGTTCAGCAAAGCAATTATAATTTCTATCTTGTGGAAATGTTTTATTTTAAACAATACAGTCAGGTTATTTTTCCCTGATAATAGTTGCTTGCTATTCATAATATTCAATATCTATTTATTATCCACCCATTCATATATTTTTATTCATAAATATGAAAGTTGTAAAAAACATTAAGTCTGTATTGCTATTTACTATAAAATATTGTACTATTTATTCTAAATCAGCAAACTAATCTGATCAAGTTCATTATATGCAAAATATTGAAACATTATATGCAAAATATTCATTTAAAAACTCATTTTAAATGAAAACTATATATTAAAAATTAAAATTTTTACAAGATAGTAATAAATATATTACAGAGTTACAGTTTAGGATGACATGTAAAAATATCAGAGAGGAAGATTCTAGTTATTTATCACTGGTTTTAAACTGGGATAATTTTTAATAGTTGTGAAAATCCCTAACGAATCTTTTGTTTATCTAGATTTTAAAATAACTGCCTTCATTTTACTCTTATTTTAGCGATTACTTCCCAAATAATAGAAACCAGTCATTCATGTACATGGTACAATTCCTAAGAATAGTAATGACTCTAACAATATGCTGTTAAAATAATATGCTGTTATACATATATGTGTATATATAAAATACTTTATATTTGAAGAAAGGAAATTGATCATTGATATATTTTAAATATTTTATCATTAGGAAATTACCACATTCTTATTTAACTGCCATTATATATAAATAAATATACAATATATTTAATATATATATATGTCTGATATAATGTATACAAATTATTGGGTTGGCCCAATAGTCTGGTTAGTTTTTTCCATAAAATAAAAAACACATTTTTCATTTTCACCAATAACTTTATTGATTCGGATATTTTAGGTATGTTGGCTATTTCCTGTGTAGTATAATGTTGATTGTTCTCAATTAATGTTTCGATTTGATCACTATCAACTTCAGCTGGTCTACCCAACTGTGGAGCATCATCCAGCGAGAAATCGCCAGCATGAAACTTTGCAAACCACTTTTGACACATTTGATCAATCACAACAGCTTCTCCATACACTGCACAAATCTTTTTTTTTTGGCATATCAGTTACATTTTTACCATTCTTGAAATAATAAAGCGTAATATTCCATAAATATTGCTTATTTTCTTCTATCTTTGATATGAAAATGGCTACACAAATTCACCAGTTTTGATAAGTTTTTTAAATGCACACTTATGTGACAGCTGTCACAATACAATCAAACAAAATTGTTTTGAATGAAGTTAAAAACAGCTAAGTTCTACTCAAGCCATCTTACAGAATAACAAACAAACTTTTTGGCCAACCCAATAAAACCTTTGTATGCCACATACAAGAAAGGCAATGGCAGTACTCTGTGAAAAGCATAATGATTTTTTCAGCCATATAACTTTTTTTAAGATAATACAACTAAAAATTATTAGGAACTATGAGTAAAAATGAAATTAATGTGTGATAACAGATTTTTTTTTACACAGAATATGTGTGTAATCTCCATTTCCCTAAATGGCTGGTATTTTAAAAGGCTGTTCGTTTGAAATATGTTGAGCGACAGGTCAGCAGGGCCCTTGATCAGGAATAAAAGCTCTGTGTTACAGAGCTCATGTCAGTTTGAGGAATGCAGTACCATTGGCTCAGTGGTCTCATTTGTCCTGCTCTTCTGCGTGGAGGTGGGCTTGTATGACACTTTCCTGGACTCAGTATTGCAATGACTTCATTTTATCCTACTATGGGACACCTGTTTTTGTATTTATCACATACATCTCCAGCAAAGAGAAGATAAGTAGAAGCAAACATAGATTAATAACTGGTAGGTGTAATGCACTTCATTACCTAAATTCTTGCTGTTTTTAACCCTATCCGATCATTGTAATTCACTATAATATTTCTAAAACTCTGCTTTGTGCTGTTTTTACTTTTCTGCAGCTGCATAAGCAGGTGCAGGTTGGAAGCAGTATAAGGGATGAAAGAGAGTTTATCATGCAAATAATAGTATCGTTTACCCCACCTCAACCCTGTAATTGACCTGATTGATCATAATGTTAAGAATCTCTCTCCATTCACTGAAACCACTGGTTAACTATATAGCAAGCAGTATTTTATTGACACAGTGGACCATAATAGCAGTCTATCTTTTAAAAATACATATTATATACCAACTGAAGTTTTTATTCTGTGAATGCATCTTTTTCCTTTGCTTTGAAATGAGAAATACCATATCATTTTGTTTTCTGCTATACATTTGCTGCAGTTGCTTAAGGATTCACACTGAGCACATTAAACCACCCAGGCTCATAATATCCACAAGCAGGACAGTTTAAGTCAAATTAGGAATATTTTTTAAAATTCAAATTTCTGATAGATTTTTTAAAAATCTAACTATACAAGGGGCATGACAATGTAACATCGCTATGCCTATTTGAATAAATTGGGCTAATTGGCTTCTGGAAATTTTTTTGAAGGCTGAAATATATCCTAGGAAGTGATGCTTTCATGTCTAGCTTTTTTTTCTACTTAAGAAGATGATTATGTCAAAAATAATATTTTATTTCAGTGATTTTCAAATGGTATGCTGCAGGACACTGGAGAGCCACAAAAATATTTAAAACATGCAATACCTGACTATTTAGTCAGGGGCACTGACATCTTTTTTCTTTTTTCTTTCAAATAAAAAAATGACAACAGCCAACACAACAATAGCTGTCTAATGTCAACGAATCAAAATTACACTTATTTTTTTCAGATCGGCAGAAAATAGAATATATCATTTGGTGTGCTGCAGAACTTTAGTAATTAGTTTATGGGTGCCATAAGATGGAAAAGGTTGAAAGTCGCTGTTTCATTTGGTCGTAACTGATAACAAGAAGTAAAAACAAATAAAAAGGAGGTGACTATGAGTAACATGAAAACAAAGGGAGGAAGCTTTGTGGCGCCTTCATGTAAAAGTTTGCACAGGAAGTAAAATAATTTTGAATAATAGGCACATTTTTGTAGGCAATAAGACAGTACATAACTTTAGAGGAGAAAGCCATATATTTAGAAAACATCAGATTTAAAGGGACAAGTGCTAATAAAATCAGGTAGTCTATGCCAATGGCATTTTGAGCTTATTAAAGCTATCTCATGTCAAAACAAATGGAAAAGCACTTACTACTTGTTTATATACTTCAAATTAAAGGCATAGCCATGGCTTCCTTTCAAAGCCCTTAATATACAAGTACACAAGTATATATACTTGACATCCTATTTAATGTTAGATATTCTGTGAGTCTAGTCTATCAGTTTGCTTACATTTGAAGCACTGAGTTATAAACACAAAATTCAAAATGTTGTGAACATTTCATTGAGGCCATTACTCTCCAGTCAGCAGGGATGAATGTTTGAAATACTCTTAAAAATCAGTTCATCACTCTTGCAAAACTCAACTTGCCACATTTAAATCTGAGAAAGATGAGATGAAATAAAGTAAATGCTACCATCTATTTGATGTAGTAGTATTTGAGGATTTTAGCATTTTAAGTTTTCTTATGCCATAATAAATAAAGGAAAGTATAAACCAATCTGAAATACTATCACAATAGTGAAATAAGGTTACACTTCGCCCATTTGGCTTCAAATCAGATACTCTTCCATCCTGACAGGCCGCCACACCTAAAACAGTTACACTGCATAGAGTCTTTTAAGGGTAAGATGTGCTGTGAACTTCCATTATGTTTTCCTTATATTCAGCTCCATTTTAATAAACAATTTGGATTTCTTCTTGCTGGTCACACCAGAAGTTCTTTTATTTTTTTTCATTTCCTCTTTCTTTTCTCCTCTACTTCACTGTCATCCCAAACTGAGCTTATTTGACATTCTCTGGGTGGAAACAAAAATTTCAGGTTTTATTCATCATATTCCCAGTGTTTAGAATGGTGCTTGGAACATAGGCGGCACCAAGCAGAATTAAAATTGAATGTTTGTTGAATTAAAAAAAATCAAGATCCATTTAGCCAAAGCACAGTGCTCAACTAACATTATTTGGTACATTTAGGAGAGGGTGAGACACAAGAATTCATTTCAGTTAATTCAACTGAATGTGTATGTTGTTGCATTATGAGGCAATATTCTTCTAAATCTAAACCTTATGTAAAAGGTCATATTCATTAAAAAGGCCAAATTCATTCATAATCCTTATGAAATATTGATATCAAACTATGATAAGAAATAATGCCTAATAGAAGACAGTAAAGTTTTATGAAAGTTCTTGCAGGTTTTAGACTTTATAGTGAAAACATCCTTATGATAGGATTTTATTTATTTAATATATTAGGGGGTGGATAATGGATACACCATTGAGTTCACTTTCAAAAAAGGAAAAAAAGAAGGAAAGAGAGTGGGAGCAAAAACAAGAGCTAGTGCAGAAGAGAGGAAGATGGGAAGGAAGGAAGGGTAGTAGACAAGTGACTGGGTAGATGACAGACAGATCGATAGATGTAAAAGAGCTGAGCTAAGCACTACTTAGAAAAACAGTGGGTTTGGGGTGTTTTTATAATTATACATAAACACTGTAATTAGTAAATTTCTTTCTCACAGAATACAGATTAGTAACCCTGAAACTACTTTTATTTGGTTTCCAAGTCAAATGAAATGATCTTCCAACTTAGGCACGGCTTTAATAACGTCTGATTTTAAGACACTTCTTGAAAATAAATTACGTATTTGTTTAATAGAGAGGAGGAAAACACCACATTGTTGAATCATATAGTGCATTTGGATTTCCTCAACTACTGCTCAGAGAAACTCCAGGATCGACATGGGGCTCCGAACACTGGGCTTGGCAGTAATGACAGAGGCTGAAGACAGGTCACTGAGTGACGAGCTGTTTTTAAGGCAAGGTCTTATATTAAAGCCTGAGGGCCAGCTATAGAAAGAGAAATATTTATGTGTGTATTTGATTTAATACTGGCCCTCTCTCCTGAGAAATATAGTTTAATATTAAAATTGACAAACAGAAAAATAGCATATAAAACACTAATATTTTTAATTGCTTAAAACTAAAGCTATTTGGAATATGACAAAAGATGTATAGAGAACATTGTGAGTAATAGAACAAAATTACATACATAAAGAATAAAAAGGATAAGTGTATTCTTTATAATATCACTAATCATACTTATTATAAATCTAAGACAATTATTCTAACAACACACCTATAATTTAAGAATATGTGCTACACAGACTTTATGGTGCGATCAAAATCTTTGTTTTATAAACTTGTTTCCTCATCTTAAATCCAAATGGCTTTGACAAGGTTAAAAAAGATCAATAATTTCTAAGAGTTGCTGATATTTAACTAAGAATGTTTTTCTTATATTAAATGGTGAAATTGTGTTTCATCACAATAATAATGTTCTATATATTTGGTACATTTTAACTGGAGGAAAACTAAACAATCAAGAAAGTGTGGAAAATATGATTTTACCCTTCAACCATAAAGAAAATACCACATAATAACATCTGAAAGAAAAGCACATATAAAATGAATGATCTAATAAAAGTTACATCTTAAAGTTTAAATAAAATCTTAGTAACTCATTTCCTTCTTTAGAGTTGTAGATAACCTCATGAGTCTGTCTTTATGTGTACATCTAAATATGGCCTTTATTAACATATGTGGCTATTTCCTTATTAACGTATATGACATTTTCTAGAACCTGATTTCATCTCAGCTTTTTATTTAGTAATCATAGTATCTTATGTGTGGATGTGTGCTTGGTTATAAGCAATATTTTGGCAACAGGAAATTGCTAATATTGCAATGATGAATAAATGTCACTCTCACTAGGAAACAGAGAACTAATGAAGAAAATGTGTTATTGGTTCTCATATTCAGAAATTAAGCAGAGGACTAGAAAGCATTTTATGAATACACAGTGTTCAGAACACATTTTTAGTATTATCTAACATAAAATTACATTTTACTATCTTTCATATTGTTAAATGTGCAATAAACAGAAATCCAATATATTTTTTAACACTTGGTCTACTTTTATGCTTTTTAACTTTATTGAGATATCCATTGGCAACATTTTTAACACTCCAATAACTCTCTTCTGTAAGTAAGGAAAGGTTATAGAGAGGTGGAAAACTAAGAAATATCTGCATTTTGGGATGATACAAAGTGTTTCTTCACAAATCCAAAACACCAAAAAATAAATAAATAGTTAACACAAACACCGCACTTGGCTGTTCAAATGAAGCAGGATTTTCAAACGAGCCAGATGGAGTGGGGGGATTAGCTGTGTCCTACTGCACTGAGACACAGCCTTCTGACGCAGCAGAAAGGCACTTCCTCTTACTGCTTTAGATTGATAATTATCTATTAATTTAATGAGACATATTGACAGTTATGTAAAAAGTATTTATATACTTTAAATTTTATTGGGACTTCATGGGTTTAGGTCCCTCAAATCAGTGCATTAACATAAATAAGAAAAAGTAAAAAGTATAGACTTACATAAGGTATATTGCACTTAAGTTTTTTTTTCTTTTTTTTTTCCCCAAGTAAATGCACCTAAATAACTGGAATTTTTAATGAATTTGCACTACTAAGTCACTTTGTAGATGGAGGTGTCCGGGCTTCAGTTTCCATTATCAGTGATGATTATTTATAAAAAGAAGCCAGGCCAATTTTTATTTGTTTGCTTTATTTCGTGTGAGTAGACTTTATAACAATAGAAATTCCATTTGCTTGTGAGATGCATGGAGCAGAAAAGAGTTATTTGAATAGAGAAGGCTATATTTTTTGTTGGTTTGTTTTTAGGTGTGATGGCTTTGCAATTCATGAGAGATCAAAACTTCCCTTTGTTGCCTCATTCTTAGTGCATTCGCTAAAGTTGAGGAAAATGTTATGCAAGGGAAGAGAGTGAGTTTTACCTTTAAACACTCACTGCATGAATATGGGAGAGCCATTTCTTTCGTCAAAGCCACTGTTACCCTTCCTATGAAATGAAGATTACAGTGCTTAATTTGCAGGGATTTTACAAGTTTACGTGATTGCCCTTGAACATATTTGCAGCTCAATAAATTTTACCTTCAGTGACAAATTATGGCTTTCCTTGGGAAAAGAAAATTTACCCTAATTATTCTCATTGCAGTACTTTAAATATTAAAGAATTAAACTATATGTATATGCTGACTGTCCAAAAACAAAACAACAAAAATCATGATGAGAAACACAATAGAGAGAGTAAATAATTAGGCATAGTAAAATTCTGAGATACTAACTCAAGTCCATACCTCTATCGCACACCGAAATTTGTACATGATGGCCTGAAGTTATTTTCTTCTTCAGTCAATGTCAAGGATGGTTTGTATTCTCTGCTGCCAAGGGCAAGTGGGTGAAGCAAAAATCAAAGGAAAAGTAAAAAAGAAAGAAAAAATATAGCAAACTAAGTTAATTAGATTTCACAGTAAAAGAAAAATTGAGTTCAGGCAATTAACTAGATAGGAAAGCTTCTGTATGAGTATAAGATATCGGGCTGTTCCATTTCCAAAAACAGGCCTTAAAATTGTATTCATTTATAAGAACAATAAGAGGTGGAGAACCAGATGAGGCCATCAAATTACAGTAAGTTGTTTTGCAGGGGGAAGTAGAAGCATTGTTAGAAAGAGAGGGATACATTCAGATGCTAATGAGAACATAAGTCAATATCCTGGTACCTCCACCCTAACGTCATTCCGGAGATGAGAGAGTTGAAGATAGAACCTGTAGGTACATTTGAGGGAACTGAAAATGAAGACCTTGCTTCAATATCTGTATGAATCCTGTGGATGTGGCAAGTCTTGAGAAGGATTTTTCTGGCCAACATTTGGTCAAAAATGGTGGCAAAGTGAGACCATCTCCCTTCAAAACCTCTGTCTCTGATATCACACACTTTGCTCTCTTTTTATTTGGAGCACCCACATTTTCCACACCACATCCTGTTTTAGAGCCCCTGACATTTTCGAGAAAGTACTGGTGATATAAAGGAACAATAAAGGAAAACATAAAATGTGTTTTTTCGTTGCTGTTTGATTTTTTTTTCTTTTTATTGACGGTAGGAAGAAATAGACAAGGCTTTGGGACAGAGGACCTGTGACTTACTGTTATGTTATAGACTGTTCTCATTCCAGAAATTGTATGAAAGATAAAGAAGAATCGGGGTAAACCAAATGGATACAGGGAGTGTTGGAAACAGCTAACTTTAAATTGGTTAATTTTAATTTAAGGTATGACAATGAGACCTTTGGCTACAATAGGTAAATAAGCTAAATTGCAGAGAAACAGGAAATATACAGTTCTTTATACTCTAGTTAGTGTAAGTTGAAGACTTTTATCTACTGGATCTTGCAGTTAACTACTAAGTTATTGTCTTAAATAGTATATACTCTCCTCATTAGTCTGTTGGGCTGCCATAACAGAACACCCCAGTCTTGGTGATTGAAAAAACAAACATTTATTTTCTCACAGTTCTGAAGGCTAGAGGTCCAAGATCAAGGTGCTGGCCAGGTTGGTTTCTGATTCCTGGCTTTTAAATGGCCACCCTAATCTGCTCTCACATTGTCTTTTTTTCTGTGCAGGCCCAGAGAGAGACAGAACTCTGACATCTCTTCCCCTTCTTATAAAAATACCGATTATATAGGATTAAAGCTCCATACTTGTAGCCTTATTTAACCTTAATTGCCTCCCTAAAGATCTTGTCTTCATTGCTGCTTCCCTGGGGATTAGGGCTTCAACATATGAACTGGGCGAGGGAGTCATAATTCAGCCTATAAGAATACTTCCAAGATTTAAAAATAAGATTGAAAATGTTCACCTCAGGGAACAACTCCAGGGGCACGACTGACATGATTTCCACCCAAGTGGTGGCTTCCCAAAATTGTGTAATAAAATTTCTTTTCGGAGGCTCATCATCCTACTTTCTCCACTCAGCAGATTTAATGCTTTGCATCTGTAGTGTCATACCAAATGCAAGTAACAGAAAATCTAATTCACCTTGAATTAAATAATAAGGATATTTTTATCTATCCTAAGTTGGAAGGCAGTGACTCACTGTGTCACTAAAAACCCTAATTCTTGCTTCCTCTCCTTTCTGCTGTCCACAGTGACAGCCACATGCTAAGGTCAGGTCACCCTGTCATCATAACATAGTTATCAATAATAAACGAGGCTGTATTTTTCTTTGGCTATAAACAGTGCATAAAAGAGAGCGAGAGCCTCACGTACTAATGCAAGGGAAGTCTTTTCTGCCATTGAACCTGACTGTGTCAACTTAGGTAACATGTAGCCCTTGAAGCAAAGGCTCTCTTTAAAAGAAGCCATGTACTGAGTCTGAGTTAAACCTTGGTTCTTCAACCAAACACTAGCAAACTCTCATTCACATGGTTGACAACTCGTATTTGACTCTACCCTTGGATCTGGGGTCACTGTTGCTAAGCAGCCATACAGGCTGCTTAGAGGAAGGGTGAATATTTGCCTAACATTTTTGTAATGTTTTAAAGGCAAAAGGAAGGAGGAGCAGATGTTAAAAATACAAGTATATGGTTCAAACTGAGCTTTATTCAAAAACAACATTTTGTATCCCTTTACCACTACTTCCCCACCTAGAACTGAGAATTACTAATTTCCCTTAAATTGTAATCAATCCCTAACCCCTAATCTTATACATGCATAACTCCCAAATTTCCCTCCTGGAATAACAACCCTTTTGTATTTGCATAGACATCTTATGTTATTAGATGTTATGTAAATATCAAAGCAAAATAAACATAAAGGATAATAATATTTTTAGTTGACTAATTTTAACAAAGTGTGTGAATAATGATTTTCATTTCCTTTTGGGTTTTTAAAAAGACATTCAAACACAGTATAAGTGATGTTGAAGAGGAGAAAAGTTTTTCAAAATGTAAGCAAATAGAATTATTGCAGCTATTTGGGCTAAAATATGCAATAGAATAGAATTAAGATAAAAAGAGGAAATATTAGGCAGAACACATTCAATGTGATTGTGGTCAAAGGGCTATATGTTTTTAACGAAATTCAAAACTCAGTTCTGCCTATAAAATATATAGTAAAAATAATGAGTTTAATTTTAGTGATATTGCCTTCCAGTTGTTTGGAGCCACAGTTACTTATCAGGAACACAGGGTGACAGGAGAGTCTGTTTATGGGTCTCAATAGCGACCAACACCCTGAAGATTTTCGTTATAGTATTTTGTTTGTTTGTTTTCTATATTCAAAAGTACTGGAGCTTGCATTTATACTTTAATTTCTACTGTGTAGAGAATATCATTGATATCATTAATATTAGTAATACTGAAATGCACAGGTTCCTTCTACTACTACTTGTTTTAGTGGCCAAAGCATGATTACACCATTAAATGTAATAATCAATTATATTACCGTCATGTGCTGTGTAACAATGTTTTGATCAGTGACGGGTGGACTATATATAAGACAATGGTCTCCAAGATTATAATGGAGCTGAAAAATTCTTATTGCCTAGCGTTGCCACAGCTGTTTTAACATCATACTGCAAGCTATTCCACATTTGTGGGGATGCTGGTGCAAACAGACCTACTGGCTACCAGGTTTTTTTTATAAAAGCCTAGGACATACATTTGTGTGAAGTGTGTATTTGATAATATTAACTATGTTACTGGTTTATGTATTTGCTATACTGTATTTTTAGTGTATTTAGATTGTATTTTAGCGTGACTCTTTCCACTTATTAAAACAAGGTCACTGTTAAACACTGTACCCTGTTATGCCTGCGGCTGACTCATACTTCTTGTGCTTCCCACAATCTCTTCCCACAATCTCTTGATTGCACCATGCTCACGTGTGATTGATTTAAACTCTTGTCATTTTGTACAGTTGCATGCTGTAGCCCAGGAGCAATAGGCTGGACCATACAACTTAGGTGTGTAGTAGGCTGTACCATTCACAGGGAGGGGAGGTAGTACACTGTATGATGTTTGCATGATGATCTAATCGTCTAGTGAAGCATGTCTCAGAATGCATCATATCCCCATCATAAAGTAGCACATCCTTATATTATTTATATTTTTATAATGGTACAGGATAGAATATCCACAAGATATTTATTCACCTTTATTTTCCTGATTCCAAAATAATGTAGGTGGCTTATAAATCACGCTGACACCGCGCTCTGTTTGCATGTCCGCTCCCAGGGAGGTCAGAATTGCATAATTCTCGGTCTTTATGGAGAAGCGCTCCCTGGAGTTACCCAAAGCACGATCTTTATGTCCAAATGTTCTTTCTCAAGGGGTTACACTGCCCACATCTAGAGAAAACACTCAGGCTCTTCAAATGCATTGTCGTATCATCTGTGCCCAGCAATTTTGGCACGATGGCATCCCCAAATATTCTCCCATACCATCGGTTTCTTATTAGACAATAGGGGTATAAATCCCAATAATACATTATCCTGACCACGTGTGCACAATGACTTTCTCTGCAGTAAACAACATTCAACAACTTCTTCCCTCCTCATACCACTACCAACGATGGCTTTCTAGCTGCCCCTCTGCACAACGACCTAGAAACTGCCTTCAGCTTCTTGATATTCTCCATCCCCTCTGTAGGTAGCCAGACTCCTGCCTTCATTGAACCTTCCCTGGAAGGTTCTCCATATTCAACACCAGGTTGCTTAACCTTCAGTTACCCACCCGGCCCCGCATCAGGCTGCCATCCTGCCTCAGGTCTACGATATTTTAGATATAGATAAAGATATTTTATTATACTGGAACTTTTATTGGCTCACCTTCCTTCTAGGTATTTTCTATATAGGTATTTGCTATAAAAACTATTGTGTCTTAAAAATATCCAAAGAAACCCAAATCACTAATTTGAAAGAACATAATCACCCCTATGTTCATCGCATTGTTATTTACAATACATTAGCCGAGAACTGGAAGCAGCCCAAGTCTCCCCCAAGAGACAAGATAAAACAATTATGGGACATTTACACAATGGGATACTACTCAGCCATAAAAAAGGAGAAAATTTTACCCTTTGCAACAGCACGGATGGACTCGAAAAACATTCTGCTAAGAGAAAAAAGCCAGTCAGAGAAAGAAAGGCACTGCATGATTTCATTTATATGTGGAATGTAATGAACGAACTGAACTAACAAACAAAATAGAGACAGACTCATAGACAGGAAGATGGCAGCTATGGGTGGGGGCAGGCTGGGGCTGGAGGGATGGAGCAAGAAGAGACAAGGACTAATGGGCATGGACAACAGGGTGGCAATTGCAAGGGGGAGGAGAGTATAAGGGATATAAATGGTAATGGAAAAATATAATAAAAATATATATCATATGACTTTCTGCAGCCTAAGTCTTCTCTGTTAAAAAAACAAGGGCCAGTTAAATAAATGATCTTAAAATATCCTTCAGCTCTATCATGTTATGACTTTATCACAGTTACAACATCGACATATGTGTAAGTGAAATGATTTAGGCAACAACCTAGATATACTGTAGTAACTACAGAGACGTAAGGGACTGTCAGATTACAACAGAGCTGGTTTTATTTATTTATTTTTTTTTAAATTAATTTATTTACTTTTTAAATACATTTGTCTCTGCCTTTCCCCCCCCTCTTTCCCTTGCCCCCTCCCACCTTCCCTCCCTCAGCTCTTCCCCTTTGGTTTTGTCCATGAGTCCTTGCTGTATGTTCCTTGACTTTCCCCTTCCCTTCCCTTTCCCTGCCCCCCCCTTCCCTCTTGTCTCTGTTGATTTCTTTTCCTTTCAGTATTGCTTTAAATCGCAGACCTATCATCGCATGGATCCACCTGCAAGTCCCTTAAACATGCGGAGGTTTTCTTTCTTCATTTCACTTTGGCTAACATGTGAGAAGAAATTTAAAATAAGAAAATAAGTTAAATGTATGTAAAACAGCGCAGTGCTTTGGTCCACAGTAACTGTTAGATCCCTTCCTAACTCTAAGTCGTTGTACCTGTCCAGTTTCTGATCAGGTCTAGATTTTCTAGGTGTTGCAATTAAACATTATAGTGACACTTGTGACAAGATCCATGTTTAATCTCTCGGGTGTGACTTGCCTACTGCTTCATCATATACTTTTCCTTCAGAAAAATACACATAGAAGTAACAGGCCTTATGGTCAGACATTTGGTAAAATACAAATATACATGTGTTTCTATATGTACATATGTACAAATACAATGTTTATGTTTCATCATCAGTACTTGTACAAAGATTTGGGGCTATTGTTCTATTTTATATGTTTAGCTTTATGGAGAATATAATGAAATGATACAGAATGATAACTTCTTTTACATAAAGGTAATTAAGATGCTTAGAAGGTTACCATGTTCTATCTTTTGGTTTCACCTTCTTGAAATTGGAAACAGAATGCTGTTTATAGAGGCCCTTCATTCCTCAAATTGCATCCTTGCGTTTATGTTAGCCTCCAGGGAAAATGCAGGCACATTGATTTAACTTGGTAGAGGAGGACACAACATTTTTAAATGTAATTTTTGTGTTAATGTAAATGCACCCAGAGGACCAAGGGCTGATACACATTTTAAATCAATTTGAATGGGCAAGATTCAAATTCTAAATATCTCTTTGAATACCCATGGGGGAAAAAAATCTTACTTAGTATACGTTTTTTATATGTGCATCTTAAGACATTTAAACAACTGTGCTAAAACCAAAATATATTCCAATATTGTCATTACTTTAGTAATCTATACGATATATCAAACTCCCTCAATTTTAAATAAATTTGACTTCAGCTTATCTGAAATCTATGTAAGTAAATAATTAAACAAATTTAACATGATTAACCCTGCAGTAGTTGTTCAAAAATATTTAAATCAGCATTGTATTAAACTTAATAGTAATGGGGATGAATAAAAAACTTGGATTTAGAAAATTTTCTAATGCTTAGATTAGAAATTTAGTGAAAATTCTCTGCTTCTGAAATGACTGGAACAAGTAGGAAGTCGGTAAAATATTAATTGTTTAATGTAGAAAAATATGTGAAAGCACTTACTTATACGTATTTCTTTGAACTATATTCTTTTCAGTCAGTTTTGCCCAAACATTTGGGTTTTTTACAGACATTAGTGAAGAAAGGTTTTGCATAGGTTGGATTTTAGTTAGGATATCAGGAGACTTTCCTGGTCTGAATAGTTTTAAGCTATAAATTCTGAATTGTGGTCTTCTTTTTAATTATCTCCATCATAAAAACTAATTGGTACATGATTTGATATTTACTGTTACAGTTAGAATAATATGATGACAGAATAAAACCATCAGGAGTTTAAGATCGCGAGCAACACTGAAGCAGATAGAGTTGTGCAGGACCCAGAAAACTATGTATGACATGGAGTGGACAAGGGTCTCTATAGACTTAAATAGAGTATTTGAATTTGATTTGCCAGTGCTATTTAAAGACAAAATGTCAATATATGTTATTTAGCTACAGAGGGATTTGGGATGACTTGCACTTATTGTTTTTTGTGTTTCTTTGGGTGCACTGGCATTATTTCTTTTTTTCTGGGATTCACGGTATGGATGTGAGTAGTCCCAAAATTTTAAAAAGCACTGTCATGTTTGAGAGTTCCTTTGTAATCAGTAATAGACATTTTATACTGTGAAATTAAGCTAATGTATAAATCTTGAAAATGACATGTGAAAAGAACCCAGATAGGCTGATGGAAAACAAATGGCATCTAATGTATTTTTCACACTGACTGAGGCAGTGATTTATTATGCTGTCTATGATGCTAAATATATGTCATAAATCCCTCCAACAGAAGTTCATTGTATTCATTCATCTCCTTTCCACCAGCCAATATTTCCTCTTTTTATGAACTTCATTGTATGAAAAGAATCATGATTTTTTAAATGCCATTTAAGTCCAGTGATTTTACATTGGATGTAAAAACTCAATAAGAGATTTTTTTTAAACTTCAGTAGAGAAGACACCCTATTGGAAATAAATGCCTCCATTCAAGATTTCATTTCTGCGAGGAAGAAAAAATAAAGTGCATGTATGGCAGCTCATTGTCCAAATGCCAATTTCATGCTTCATGACACATGCACCTAATTGAAGATGAGAAGAAAAAATATAAGTGTAAAATAACGTGTGATATCTGTACATTGTACTGTTTAAGTCCAGTAATATGTTATTGTTAGTATATAATCCAATTGAATTATAATTTTATTAACAATTTTATTTCTGCTAATATTTCAACTCATTTTTCAACATTGCCAATGAAGATACTATTAAGTACCATGAGAAAAGAAAACATTAATAAACAAAGAACACAGAGAATAAGGCCATAAATTTCTTACTGCATGTCTACTAGCCTACTAGTGAGATAAAATAACTGTTTTCATCAGAGCAAAATGTAAAATACATTTTTTTGAGCTTAACTGAAGAGTTATGCATCCTAGGGAACTTATTATATAATCTATTTTTTTCCTGGGGATAACTTTTTACAAGACAAGAGGAACTAATTATCACTGAATAACTGAATTCAAGGCTGTCCAAAGTAATGTCTGAACTTGTATTTGAATCTTTTATCAAAAAGAACATTGCCACCAGAAGTTTATATCACATGTGCATTGCTGAATTAAGCATGCCGCCAAAGAAGTGTGCTTGGCTTGTGGTGTGGCCATTAATATAATTTATGCTGTTATGAATAGTGACAATGTTTACAGAACATAAAAGCACTGTTTATCTTAGGATTCATTTCAGATTTTATAATGACATCATTTAACTTGAGAGTTGTCTTGATAGCATGAGATAGAGGAAAGAAAATGGGTGTGGAACAGGAAGAAATATGCAGTACTAAAGTAAGGACACATTAAAATAAGATGGATGATTAGAGTGAAAATACTGCAAAAAAAAATTAAGGTCTTACTTTAGAGTTTGGAAAGGTAATATATTTCAATTTGAATCCTGCATTCTAAATTTTGTATTAAAATGAGTTATATTTCAGATTTTAGTATTCTCAATTGAAAAGAGACATGAAAATCTAATTTTGAAATTAAAATTAAAAGTAGACCACTGATATAGGTTGATTCTTGAATGGAACAGAAATTTAAGATTTCAGAACTAAAATAGAGTGCTCTGCTTCTCCGCGAAGCTTGGCAGCAAAAGACTCCACAGCAACATTAATTGTGAGTGGAAATATATTTTATAGGAATATTTAATATATTTAAAAATATTTATATTAATTCAATATTGAGTGTCTGTCTTAAAATTTGTTTTTTTTAGATCCAACTAGTGTCCCACAATATTTATGAGTCAAATTTAACACATTTATCCTACTTAACTATGCTGTGCTTGTATTCGTTGTGCTCTGTGGATTAGCAAATAAGAGAGTAATTTATATGACATCGTCTCATATGTCAAGATGCTTATAATTAAAGAGTGAGAACAAATTGCTTACATAATATAATACAGTTATAAAACTACATTGCTTAACATCTATTTTATAAGTAAAATATGACATTTAATTTTATAGCAAGAATTATAATTAACTATATGATTGCATAACTCCATAGATAAAGAGTACATAGATGTATCTGGTTTTTGGTGAAGAAATTTCTCAAACACATGATTAATTGGCAACAGAAACATTTGTTGCTATTTAAATATGTTGCTATATAAATATATATTCACTTAAATGTACCAGGTTACCATTAGCTAACCCCCTACAGGTTTCAGGTGTACAGTTGTATAATACACCAGCTGTGTATTGCATTTGTGCTCACCCTCCAAACTCTAGTTCCCTTTCATCAATATTATCCCCTCTTGGCCTTCTTCATCTTCCCCCTAATCCTCTCTTTCTGTCTAGAACCCACCATACTATTGTCTGTGTCTATGAGTTTGTTTATTTGCTCATTTTTTTGCTTTCTCTTTTATCCCATGAGTGAAATCATGTTTTTTGTCTTTTTTCTATCAGACTTATTTCACTTAGCATGATAGTCTCAAGATCCAGACATGTTGAAACAACAATATTTCATCATTTCTTATGGCTGAGTAGTGTTCCATTGTATATGTGTATCGTATCTTTATCAAATCATCTGTTGAAGGACATGTAGGCTGTTTCCATGTCATGGCTATTGAAGATAATGCTGCAATGAACATTGGGGTTCATTTTTTCTTTATGAATAAGTGTCTTCAAATTTTGGGGAAAGATACTCAGAATAGGGAGTACTAGGTTGTATGGTAACTCTGTTCTTAATTTTTTGAGGAAGTGTGATATTCTCTGAAACCTCTAGGAAAAAAAACCATAGCCCTGCTGGCACCTCAAGTTTAGATTTTGACCAGCACAGTGAGAGAAAAAAAATTTGTGTTGCTTTAAGCCATGCAGCTTGTGATTATTTGTTATAAATGCAGCAATAGAAAACTCATACAAGTGTTGACAGAGGAGACTCAGAGAGATAGGAATCTGTTCTTAGTTCAATGATTAGAGAGTAAACTGGAAAAAAATGGGAATTGAACAGTATATCAAATAGTTTTCAGGATTTCATTGATGGATGTTAATGGGTTGCGTTCTTCTGTTCCTAAGACCTTAATAATCAAAGACTGATATGTGTGACACAGTTTTGAATGATGAGGAACCTAAATTATCACAGAGAGTTCAGTCTGTTGCTTGAGAGGATCAGTGTGGGAACAAATGAGTACCTAAGAATCAAGAAATAATAGATGCATCTTGAAAATGTCAATCAATACCATATTGTGGAGGTCTGTGAATATTAGACTCAGAATAGAGAGCATTGTAAAACACAAAAAGTCTTTGAGGACAATGAGATTAGGAGACTAAGTATCAAGGCCCATCCAATTATCAAAGTCATATATCTGGGTCTTAGTTCCCTGATTTGTAAACTGGGAATACACACCAAGATGTTATATATGATATTATTTCACATACAGTAAAAAGATAATGGAGGTATTTTAGCCTTGGAATCATTAAAATATTTCATTCTTCCTACATTAATGAGAGAACGTGTTAGAGTATTCCTCAAACTTCAGTGGGTGTATGGTTTATGTTGATATCTTTTTAAAATGCAGGTTCTGAGTTAGTAGGTTGGAGTGCGTCTCTGCGCATCTGAATTTCTATCAAACCCCTAGTAATACCCAGAGTTATGTGTAGAATACCCATCAGCAGGCTTCGACCCTTTAGTGTCTCTTCCATCATCTATTGTGAAAGTACCAAGCCTGCGTTTTTAGTATGTATTTCAGGAAATTCTTGCTGCTGCAAGAGGTCTGGGAATAAATAATTGCATTAGAGCATTTAGTCCATACTTTTGACCTACTAATTACTAATCAGACAAACTAAAAATAATCAAAAGCATTGAAACTTTTGTCATCAGAATGGGCACTAGGCAGTAACTGATCAAACTGTGCGTGCTCTGAGAAAATTTACTGAGACTGCAATTTTTTGTTTTTGTTTCAGTTCTAATGAGAAAACTTAATTAAAGTTAGCAAAAAATGTGAGAGGAAAACTGTCAGGAAAAGCAAAAGAATAACACAACTGAAGCAAAGGCAGTTTGCCACAGCATTTTTAATGATTTTTAAAATTGAGACATTACACTTGCGATTGAACGTTCAGATTTCTGCGCGTATACATGCCTGTGTGCACAGAGACACACACTCTCATTCCTACTCACTATTTTCAAACAATTTAGGGGGAGAAAAAACCAAAAAATATGCAACTAACTGTATCTTTCGTATGTAGTGCATCAAAATACATACTCAAACTTAGTGATCGATGCAATGTCAAAAAAATACTTTCATCTGAAAATAATTAGACTTCCAATGTGTTCTTTGATTTAGTCCATTATCAATAATACTCGCTTTTTCTCTTCTCGTCTCTGGACGGAATGCACAATGCCCTGTAGTTAACACAAGTCTTTAGGAAAGACTCATTTAGTTTTATATCCCCCGGGCTCTTCGCAGTGGACGTCGTGCTGAGTGACTCATCCTTGGTTAACATGGCCTTTTCCTCTTCCTGGGAATGACGATGTGTGTTGCGAGCTTAAGAGGATAAGTGCTTAAAAGTGCAGCTTTATTTGTGCCCATTATTTTAAAAGTCTCTCTTTTCTGTTAGAGCTTAGAGGAGGAAACCTAAAGTGTAGTTTTGTCTGGCCTAGGATTTTTAATCCAGAAGCAGCATTTTATAGATTAATCTATACCTTAAAAATATTTTAGGGCCATGCCAGTGTCTCTTGAGTGCTTTACTTACATTAAAAAAAAAAAAAGCATAAAATCTCCTCCATAAGAATAGGTAATTTCCTTTTGTTACAGTTTGGTCCATTTCCAGACGCCTTAATGTGTTATAATATCTGTCCTGCTGCCCAAGTCATATCAGAATCACAAACGGGCACAGAGAGGTAAATCATGTAAAATAACTGCACCGAAGAGCTCCTCGCCCCGGCACTAAAACCCCAATGATGCCAAATGTTACACTATTGTACTGACTTTCAGGCAAGAGAAGCATCTTTTATTTAATTATTCTTCATATTATCCTTGGCAAGTTGGTAAGACTCAAGTGCTATTGGAGCTATATTTAGACTGGAGAGTCTTTGTCGAAGAGCTTGTTTACCTGTATCTTTAAGCAGAATGAGGTATAAGAGCATATTAAACACCAGGTAGTGTCCTGAAGTGATTCATTCTGCCTTACAAGAAACCTCACCAAAAACATAACTTTATTTAGAGATATTACAGTGCACTATAAAGTATCCTCCAAGGAAGAGTGTTATTTTTGAATAATGAAACACTACAAAATATTTTTATGGCACATTATACTGTATGACAGATAATTATAGATCCCTCTAAACATTGCAACAACCTTTCTGGGATGATGATAACCAGGGCTTTTAGCAACTTGAGGATTAAGGTTCTGGACAGAACATCCAAGAGGAATGAAGCGTGGCCACAGCTATGATTAGAAACATAGCCACTGTCCTTCATATTAACCAACATATAGGAATGTTGGAACATATAGGAATGTGATCTGGACAATAGTCACGATTTTCTCTGTGTTCAGCATTATTGTGAAACAACCTAACCCTCTTGTTGAACCTTCATGGCCACAGGGTGGCCTCATTTAGCATTAGTGTTCTCTGAAACTGTTTATGCTAAACAGGGCAACACGAAAGCCTACTTGCAACCCACCAAACCAGCTTTTTAATTGAATTTTTGGGTATGATATTAGTAAGACCATATGGATTTCAAAGGTGCAATTCTGTGTTACATCATCTGTATGTTACGCTGTGCACCCATCACTCAAAGTCAAATCTTCTTTCACCATCTGTTTGATCCCCAAATTTTTAAGGTGAAAGCATTCAACAGTGACTCTATCTGGGCTTTTGGTTACTTTGTGAGAATGTTTTATAATGTGGATTGACTTTTATTTTAAATAAGATTGTATCTTTATTCTTTGTTTCTTTTAATAGTTTTCCCAGGGGATTGCCTAATTATTATTATTATTATTGTCATTGGTATAATATTGTTTACCATGTTTTATATCCATTTTAATATGGGTAAGGTCCATAGTGGTCTCTATTTTCACTATATATTTTGGTAATTAGGTATTTTCTTTCTTTTTCTAGATCAGAATTGCCTTATATATATTGACTTCATTAAAATTTTTATAATAATTGCATCTGCTAGATTTTCTTAATTGTATACTACCTTTTAATCTTTACTCTTGTCTTTATTATTTTGTTTTTTTTAATTTTTCATTATTTTTAATTAAGTCTGTTGGGGTGATATTTGTTAATAAGATTATGTAGGATTTAAGTGTACATTTCTATGATTCATGACCTGCATATTGCATTGTGTGTCACACCCAAAGTCAACCTTCTTCTGTGACCGTGTACTTGACCCCATTTACCCTTTAATAATCTCTGCCCCCTCCCCGCTGGTAACCACCATGCTGTTGTTGTGTCTATGAGTTTTTGTTTATTTTTCTTATTTTTCATTTGTTGATATTCATTTATTTGGGTTTAATTTGTTGTTCTTTCCTGATCTATCGGGTGGAATAATAAGTAACTTATTTTTATCTTTTTCTTCCCATATCCATTTAATGTCACAAGTTTCTTTGTAACCTCTTTGCTAGAAAAACATTGAAATTTTAAATCCATATGTGGTAATTTTTGTTAAGCGCAGGCTGCATGACAGACTAATTATTCATGGCACTTGATAGTCTAATATTTTCTAGCTGCTTACGAAATCTCACCTCCACTGTTCATCTTTTGGGTTTAAGGCAAGAGCTCAGAATAATGTAATCCAAGATTTTTTGGCCATAAAAACCTCAGACAAAGAAACATATTTTTTGAAGACATCACAAGGTGATTTTTCCCTGAATGTTAGAAATTTTGATATTTCTCATGTCAATTATTTCTCATTATTTCTCATTATTATGAGAATAATTCTATAATATAACCAATGCATTGCTGTTATGGAGGAAATATAATTATGAATATATAAGAATAAAAACAAAGACAGTGATGAGTATGCTATTAATGTTAATAATTTATTGATGTTTCTAGAATGTTGAAGGCACTATACATATTCCTGTGTTTGGATTATTTTACTTAATTTTTTAGCATTGCTTTAAGGTACACACCATTATTTTCACACTTTCAAACATTGAGACTGATAGTTAGGATAGTTCACTTATTTCCCATAAGTATGGAATCCCTAAATAGTCTACTTCATATAACACCCTAACAGTCTAATTCTATGTACTTTTAAAATTAGATTATACAAATAAAAATACAGGATCAGTCTTTAACCAAGGGAAATACATTGTTTCTTGTTATACTTTTTTTAACCTTTCTAGAGTCTTTAAGAAGATATAGGAGTTTAGCATATTTAGTTTATCCAAAAAACAAACAAACGTGGATTGCTCCATTGGTGTGCTCTTGAGCAGAAGCTCACACAAAGAAAGATAGTAAATGAACAAATTAACACTCATCTTTGAGATAGGAAAGTACACGTTCTAAGGACAGAGATTCATGAAGGAAAAGGTCCAAACTATTTAACTTAAAAGTATACAACTACTTTGAAAAATATTCAAAATTCAGCTATAACTCTTACTGGATAATTACAAAACAATACAAAGATGTTAAATCTAGGAATTTGAAAAACTCCAGAGCACTCTTACTTATATACTAAACAGTAAGATGTAAGCCATTTTTGATTCATGTCAGTCAATATATTGTGCTTTTGTGCAGAAGTGTTTTAAACCATGTTAGAGATGGTAAATCCAATGTAGTAGAACTATTAAAAAATTCACACAGTGTAGGGTACATTTCACATGCATTTATTTGACAGGACAAGATCCTTTCATGAAACACTTAAAAATTCTTTGAAATTCGTTGTTATATTTTTCCAAAAATTATTTTATAACCTCTTATGTTTTTATTTCAAAGGAATAATTGGCACCCCTTGATATCTTTTTATAGAAATTACTAGTTATATGCTAGTTATTTAAAAATAAACCACTTTTCATCTAAGCATTATTTTGTTCCACTGGGTCCAGAAAAATGGATCTTACTAAATAGCATTTAAGAAAACCATCTGAATGTCTCATCCCAGAATGTTTGATATGACAAAATAAATATTTAAAAAGAACTTGAAATATAATGCACAGTTGTCTGACATGAAAAACTGCCCTTTTTTTGTTTTGCCAAATCAAAAGTTCCCATTCCTCCTTTCCTTATGCACGAAAGAGCTGAAGGAAACACCGGGCTTCCGCACCTCTCATCGCTGGCAGCGGCGGCCAGGTCTACACTGGGCCTCAGAGACCCGGGACCTAGTGAGAAGGAAATGTGAGCAGAGCAAGCTCATTCTTGTCTCATCTTGGACAGCAGCTTTGCAGTGTTGCTGGTGCCTTGGCTATTCTAAAGGATTGAACCGAAGGTGGGTTTTCTCAGATGGTTATTTGTTCTGTTTTCATCAGACACAGTCATACACAAACCAGAGCAACTGTAGAAGGTTATGTTTCCCTTATCAGTCAGATCTCTATTTAAGACTTACAGTAATGACTTTTAGAAGTTTCCCTTTGTGATAGGAAGGGGTTTTCTATTTCCTCCGTAGAAAGCTATCTGTTATTCTCTACTGTTAGCTAAACTTAATGTAATGTATTATGAAATAAAATACAACCATTTAGAGGGAAAATATTTTCCTATTTCTTTAAAACAGAGGTTCTGCTAGCAATCTTCCCTACTGTTGGCAGCAGTAACAGTCACAGAAGAAATGTTTTGCCCCAAAGAGCAAAACTTAACTCAATATTTACAACGGGGAAGGTACAAAAGGCCCAAGAAAAAGCTGTAGCGACACAAGATCGTGGTGAAAAAATACATAATTGGCTCCCGTGAAAGCCTTCTCAGACCACACATATTAGCTCACATAAAATTGTCCAATTAGGTCAAGATTCAGGAAAGGAAGCATTTTCTCAAAGGCATTTTCCTACTGACAATAAAGTCAGTAACATAATAATCTTTCCTTTTACCAGCTTTGTGAGTTATAATCCATATAAGTGAGTGTTTTCCCTTAAAAGTAAGGCGAAGGTATATTTAAGTATTATTTGTTAAATATTTGTTGATCTGTTTTATTATAATTTTTTTCAGATAATCAGCCATGCAGTTTTCAGTGCTTTTTTTCATGTGAGTCTGAGTAAAATCTGAGTTTCAGGACATTCAGGACGTGCAGAGATGAGTCATGACAAAATATTCATTTATTAAAGATGATGATATGTATCAGAGATATACTGTGAAAGTCACACGAAAGGGAGCAAATTCTTCTTGTATAACATGGAATTGGTTTTTAAATAGTCAGATGAAATAGTTTTTGTGCTTTTTGCCTGTTTCATACTAGGTGAATGTAAACCGTATGGGATGTCCACTGACCTCTCAGCCCTCAAAGTCACTCCATGCCTGTTAGCTGTGCAAAAAGGCCCCCTCTGGCCGCGGACCTGGGCCACCGGCTCTAAGCATATTGAATCTGATGTTTCACAGATGCACTTAACTTTCTGAGAAGATCTTTCGATGGAAAGCATATAAAGAAGCCATTAAATTTTAAAGGGCAAAAGGATTGTGCCCCTTGCTTTTAAGTGTATATGTCTCTATGAATGAATACATAACATACACCTTTACAGGTACATTTTATTTAAAGTGAAAAGCATGTTATTTAAGTAAATAATGCATCTTTAATACTATGACATACCGAGTTTTGTCAACGATATAAACTTCCCAAAAGACTTGCTGTACAGGTATTACCCAAGAAGAGAGGTATTTCTCATAGGATTTGCCTTCTGTGGAAACTCAGAGCAGACACAAATTTTCCCAGGTGGCTGCAAGATGCACTGAACAGAAACAAGAAATGTAACGTCTTGCATTTAAAAGAATTAGAACACTGTGTTGTTGTTTTTTTAATTGCTAAATACAACATGTAGTCAATAAATAGATGATGTTGTTAATGTCAACTTTAATATATTGTGCATAGGTTTTCTCTCAGTAAATGAAGTGCTAAGAGTTCTTAAATTGATAATTTGAAGTTTTCTTTAAACTTCAGATTTTACTGTTAAAATTATTGTGTATCATGGATATTTCTCATATGAAAAAATCATTTAAGTTACAAAGTTTTTTTAATGCAATATTTATTATGTAATTAGTATTTTTAGCCACTGTCCATTATCAGGAAATAAAAATAAATGAGTACATGAAAATAGTATAATAAAAATTCATTTATCCCTAAGATGTACTATACTTTTAAAGTAAGTCACCTAGGGGAATACTATACTTTTAAGCTAGATTATATTTTGAAAATAGTTTTCTATAATATTATCTATTTGTTCACAGTAGTTTTTAACTTTCATGAAATAATATATTTTTATGTGTTAATTATAACTTATTATTTTTCTCAATATAAAATTATAATGATAATATTCAATAATATCATAATCTAAAGTTAAAATAGTAACTTTTTATATAGGTCCATTAAAATTTATTTTCAGCTATACAAATTTTTGTCAGACTTTGGAAATGGTCACATATGGAGATAGCATATTTTTATTAAAGTATAAATTGCTACTCTTCTTATACTTAAAATATCACTACATGGAAGATAAAATTTCTTAAGACTCTTACATTAAAATTACTATTCTGGGGAAAATCTATTTTGCACTATTCAATTAAATAAGAAAAATACTTGCCGTGTATCTTCAATTTTGATAATATGAAAAAAAGATTATGAAATTGAGGGCAGGCACCTTTGAGCTTTACTGACCTTCTCATAGAACAGAAAATATAAAGAGAATATTTCTCTGCAGCACATGCATGTGGAGAGAATAGACTATATCGGAGATTCTGTGTTGAGTATTTAAAATAGATTTTGGCTCTCTGTGAGAAATCATCGTTGACAAAATTTGTTTTGAAGAGCTACTTTATAACCATTCATAACAAAATTACTCACATCTTGTTCCAAAGATTTTATTCCTAGTTTTGTTTATGAATACAAAAACATTGTTAATTTCAGAAAACAGCCTATGACAAGAAGTAAGATATAGACAAAATTGCATTCACATGTTGGAAGTGTAGAAGTGATACATTATATAGTCGATGTTATGATATTTATTCACTTACATATTGACATATTTTCTGAATATCTCAGGTAAGGTTGAAATTTTAGGTAAAAATCAACAACAACAACAAAAACTCAGCCTTTTAAACACTCTAACCTACATAGTGTTAATTATATTAATTGCTATAATATTTACATTCAGGCCTTAAAATTCTAAGAAGAAATCCTAAGGTCAGAGAACAACAACGTCTCATGACCCGCCCTCTCCCTACAAGGCTCACACCAGAGACAAGAGTTTTATAACCTTTTTACCCTTCCGAATAGCAGAGACTAGGGAATATACATTTACTTTATTTTATTTATTTTTTTTCAACTAAAGCAACTTTCTTCATTGTTTAAATACTTAATTTTGTTATTTTTTAAAATTGTTACTGTATTTTTTCCATTACCTTTTAGTCCCTATATCCCACTCTGCTTCTCAGTCACCACACTGCTGTCCGCGTCCATGGGTCGTCTTCCCCTTTTGCTCAATCTCTCTACTCCCTAACCTTCCACCCCTTCATTATCATCCTGTTCTTCTGCGTCTGCTGCTATTTTGCGTGTCAGTTCAGCTTGTTCATTAGAGTCCACAGATGAATGAAACCATATGGTATTTGTCTTTCTCTGACTGGCTTATTTCACTTAGTATAAGGTTCTCTAGGTCCATCCATACTTCGCAGAGGGTAACATTATCTTCTTTTCTATTGGTATACTACTCAGTTGTGTTTTCTTAAAAAAGAAATATATAGATGTATATATATTTAAATGTGTCTCTGAACGTCTGGTCTATGATCAAGGTACCACAGATACCCCTTGGGAACGGAACCTAAGACTGAAGCCCAGTTTCAGCAACATTGAAGAAGCTGATCAGACAATCACATCATGATACCCTGAACTCTCTAGCTTAGGATGTGTTTTACAAGAATATTTTACGTTAAGAGATTTGAAATTTGAAGCATTGGAATATTCTTGTGCAGACTGACAACAAGAACAGAGTCCTGAAACAAATGACGGGTATGCAAATACTGGGTTCATTTATATCATTTGACCTCTAAGAGGCCTAGGAAATTGCCACTGTACACTTTCAGCTGCTGCTATAATTTCTGGCACAGACCAAGGATATCTATATAATATGGTAAATTGCTCATCTATTCTGGAGGAGATGAAAAACAAAATCTGTAGAAGTTCAAAAAAGTGTTAAAAAAAGGGTTGGAATATTAGTTTATGGTAAAAGTAGAACATAAATAATAGCAACATTGAGAACTTTTTGTGCTAGGCATATCACATTCTGAGTAATTTAATTCCATCCCCCAGATTCTATTAGGGAATAGGTACAATGTTATCTTCATTTAGATACAATCAAATTAAGGCTTATAAAGTTCAAAAATTTCTAATAACCATATTATCTGACAAAACATGGAGCAGGATTCACTCAGAAAATCTAAATTGGCAACCCACACTATTAAATAATGACAAAGTATTGAAGACAAAACAAGATCAAATAATGATAGTAACTTGAAAAAAAGTAATTATTTTATAGATCATAGTGAGTTATTATTGTTTCCTTTTATGCTATATGAAAATTATGCATTGATACTGGACAAGGCTCATGTGTATAGTAACATGTAACTATGCCTTGTTTACCTAAATTGTTTAGAAATGTATTTAGTAGAAAAGGATGCATCCTATTCTCAGAGAAAAAACTCAGAGAAGCCTCATGACTTTTCAGGTTGCTTTTATGTAATCAAGTCTCCTCTGTTTTCCTTAAGTCATTAACTGTTTTTCATTGGATCATTAGAATGTCCACTGCCATGCAATAGTGGTGGCCTGTCCCTCACGGGCCGTCTGTGGTCATGGGCAGGGATGTGGTCAGTCTTTCATTTCCACCTGGCTTCCCCTGTCAGCCTGCCAGTTGTGCTTTCTGCCTACATTGGGGTTGGTCTGCGGAGAGGAAGGAGATTTAAGAGAAGCATAAAAATTACTTTTAGCAAGCATTATTTCCACATCCCCTTGCAATCTCTGCGCCAAGAAGTATTTAAATATCTCTTCTGAGGGTACGTTAATGGCTTTTTGAGAACTGTCCATGGCTGAAGACCTCTTAGCTGCATTTCTCTTGACAGGAGTGATGGGCTGAACTCTGACGAGCACTCCCCAGCAGGCTCTGGCCCACGTCATACACGCTTTTTTATTGGATCCCCAGTCCCCTCAGGCCCTCTGGGTTTCCACGCGGTCCACGTGAAGTGCTGAAGGAATGCTCTCTACATGCCCTTTGCCCAAATGCAGTCAGGGAATTTTGCAGCAGTTCTTCTTTGCCTCCCTCCAAATCCACTAGCAGATACATCTCATGTTTTCTGGGTTGGCATCAGGCACTTTCCCACTGTGACCTCTAACTTGACTTTCTGAATAGTCCACTGATACTGTGCTCATTTGGCTGGATGTGAGGTGGAGATTCCCCAAACCCTCCTACTGGAAGGGGTATGAGATTCAGAGATGCCAGCAGATCTCTCCAAAGAAATCTTGCCCAACAGCCCTCTGCCTGTATCACAGCCTCAATCTATTTATGTCCTTCGGGTGGTTGAGGCATTTCAATAGTCACGTTCCCACCCCTTGTCCATTTATTCAGCTTGTAGGATGTCTTCACTCTCAACCAAAAGCAGGACAGGAAGGACTCCATTTACACATCCCGCTCTTTATGTTGGTGAGTTTGGATCACTATTCGTTTTCTCTTGCTCAACAACGACAGAGATATTGTCACATAAAAATGAACATTCTTACATGAGATGACATCATCGTATGAAAGAGCAGAGTTCTAGTTGATCGACAGAGCCTGAAGGCAAATAAATTAAGGTTCAGTAAACTACAACAAGTAAACTAATTACTTGTTGCTGGAACTAGAAACATGAGAAGAAAGTGATAAGAAGATACATTGAAAAAGCAGATATGAGCCATCTTGAAAACGATGAAGATCCATAGAGTTTTAAAGGTAGAGTGTTATATTCTTATATTACTTAAAGTATCTGAGAGCATAATGGATAATGATATTACAAGAAGAAAGACTGGAAGCAGGAGAAAAGGTACAGCAGGAACTGTAATATTCTACAATAATTGAAAAAGGGTGAGGACTGAATTTCAGTGGCTATAGGTGGCAGAGAAAGAAAAGAAATACTGAGCAATATCATCGAAGTCAGTTTTGTAAGTTTTGAAACAAATTAGTATGTTTGGTGTTAGATTAAAACTATGTAATAGTTTAGTTGATACATACTAAATATTAGTTAATTTAGTTATATCTACTGTGTACTAATATATACTTTCATGACATACAGAAAGGCACTTTTTCCCTTTTCATTTGCTTAAGAATAACACTAAATTTCCCGTTATAAGAAAATACTTGAAAGGGTCCTTACAAATCCCCTCAGTAAATAGTGTAGCGGATATGTGATGCCTCCACCACTACCCCCAGCCCCGACACGCCACAGCCCTTCAGCTTATTTGTGTCTAGCTTGGCCCACTCCAACAGAGTGACATCTTGGACAGGACGAGGAGGACGTTGGGAGACCCTGGAAAGTTAATGTCACACAGGTCTCCAAGTGTGATAATTACAACTCTCAGTCTGTGAAACCCCTCAGCAGATTAGAGATCATTCACTTATAGCAGTAACTGCCACAGCAGCAAATCCTTTGTCAGCTTTTGCCCAGTCTCATCTCAGATCTCTAGTTTCTCAGTTTTGCCTCTTGGCATCATCAACCAGCTACATTACCTTCACAAAGCCCTTTGCTTAGGGCTTATTGGGAATTTCTTCCAAAGACCAAGATCCATTTTCATTGGTCTTGCTATGACTATAAGATTTGTTGGTAAGTATGGGAATCATGTAAGACGTAAGTTATTATTACCAAATCCATGATTAAAATAAGTTTGCAGTATTGAAATTATTTGATTTAGATTTATAAATCAGTTTATCCAGTAACTTGCCACAGTGACTTACCTTTTAAGATTATTTTTCATTATTTCTTGAATTGCCTCTTATGTTTGCCTTTTTAATATTAATTATAATCTCATTTTTCACAATGTTCTTGGTTTTGAAAAAATTAGAGTTAATATCATGAAACTAATGGAGGCATTTATTAATTTGGTGACTGAGTGATTATAAAACCTATCTATCTGAAGTATTTCTTATCTAGGCACTTTAGTAATATAAATAGTAACTTAATAGCATTGTTAATATTGTATTTTCACTTTATTTAATGTGCTGTAAGTATGGTCCATAGGTTTATTTACACACAAAACAGTACAATGCATACTTGTACATTAAAATGGCACAAAAAAGTAGAACCTAGAAAATATCACTTCAATTTTTCAGGATGATTGATAGAATTATAATATGATGTTTATATTTCTGAAACATAGCAACATTCTTGAACAAGGGGACTTAAATCAGTTCAAAGTTTCATTCAAATTTAAGTTTCAACAATTGCTATTGAGAGCCACTAGGAACCAGTTATCCAAGAAAATTATTTCCATATATGTCTCTCAATATGCTCAAATATATGCAATTGTTGACTGTGAAATATATGTTGTATTTTATCTTATTCTCTGCTTGTATAACACAGTAACAATTTACTTGTACTTTCAAAATTTATTTCTGTTGAATTTCAGACTTTTTTGTGTTTTGTTTTGCTATCTTTTCTCTCTCCCTTTCCTTTTTGAATATAAATTCTTTTCTATGTCTTCTCATCTTCTAATTTGTGTGAGGAATTGTTGAAACAAATGATTCTTGCTTCTATTACAAATAAAATAAATGGGCCAGTTTGCTGGGTTAATATAAAATCAATTATTGTTTATATCAGTTCTGTTACTAAGTAACTGCTTTGCTGTGTAAATGATTTACAAACCTGCCAAAGAGAGAGAACAAATTCACTACATCAACTATCAAGATTAAATTTATCATTTTTTTGTTTTAATAGTTGGTCTTCAAAAATTTTCTCATTAAAACAATTTTTGCTTTCCTTAATTATATGGCCCCAGAATGTTGGAGTTTTAAAGCCATATTTGTACAAACTAAACCATGGTTGCCTACCAAATATTTTCTTGAAGCTTCTTAATAATATTACTTTTTCCCCCCCTCTAAGGATGCAAAGCATTCTGTAGCTGCTGGGAAATAATTTGTCAGCCAAACCACATTCCCATCTAATTATGCCCACCTGGTACACAGGAACTCTACACATGTGCTAAACGTGGTGAAATGAATATGCTGTCTTTTTTAATGCAATCAACAGCTGAGGGAGGGAAGGTGGGAGGGGGCAAGGGAAAGAGGTGGGGGGGAGGCAGAGACAAATGTATTTAAAAAGTAAATAAATTTAAAAAAAAGAACAAAGAAAAAAAACAGTGATGTGGAAATGTGATTTTTTGTTTGCTGCTAACTTTTTATTAATTGCAATTGAAAAAATAGCAACAAGGTTTTTGAGGATCATAGAAGGGAAGATGAAAACACAAAATAGGACGAATCCTTTATAAAATCTACTAAACATTCTAAATTTAGAAAGATGCATTTTTACTATATGGAAAGAGACAAAGTGCTAAATTATCTCAAAAGGGAGGTTACAATCTTCTAGCAAAATATATGGTAACCTATTCAAGAATATATATACATATGGCTGCTACCCTGAAATGCTATTTATTTGATGAATAAAAAGCCTGGTGTTTTTATCAGCATGCTAGATGTCAGTTCTACTTTTTTTGCTCAGGATGTCATTTCACCTGAAAGCTGTTCAGTGGCACACAGACATCTGTGTTGTCCTGCGGATCCAGAGTCCAAATGGCCTGGCAAGCATTCAGAATGATTAGCAATAGAGAACCTCATTTGGAAAAGAGAAACATTTCCAAATGTCTTGGAGACTTGAGTTTGGTGACTTTCTTGTGTGTCTAAATTGCAGGGGGGAAGGGTTTCATTTTTAAATGTAAGGAGGACACATCTTATGCATAGATACAGAGAGTGTTGATGCATTTGTTAATGAATAACAGCTGTGTCTTTGTGCTCTCTCTTAAATGTTGGGTCTAACAACCATTATGATATAACAGTTACATTGCTTTGAAATCTTCTACTGCCACCCATATATTTTACATCATTAAATTGTTATATTTTGCTATTTAATTCACATTTTTAAAGCCTATCTTGAAACTTCTTAGAATTTTAACATTGTTCCAGTTTTCTAGTCAGAGAATTCTCCCCAAACTATCAGACTTGACTGTCCTGATTACAGGCTGCAATTATTACCCTAAAAGTCTTCTTTGATCTCAGTGCGTGGGATCCATCGATTCAATCATTATTTATTATTTTATGGCTTCTTCCAGTGCATGTTTTTTGAGCGTGTAATTTTTGTAGCCCTTTACTGGCAGACTGTACTGCTCAAAAACATGCAGCACCATTTTCTGTGAGGTGATAATAAATACCAATCATTCATCTCAGGCATCAGATGACTTGCTCTGGCAGTGAAATGTCACATTTGTCACTTCAAACAGACACCTGAAGAGCCAGCTTATGGTTGATATGTTTTTTTTCTGTTCTACCTTGATGATAAGAAAATGCTGTAAAGAGAGGTCTCCATTGACCTGCATCCTGAGAAAACTACAGTGAAGAATAAAGCCCTAACCAGATCACTATGGACAAGAAGATGAGAATCATCTTCATTGTACATCCCTAAAATGCAGAGTTGTGACATGTTACAACATAACATAGCCCATTATGCCTGAAGCAAGACTTAACAATTTCAAGAGTTAAAAGCTGCTAAGGAGGCAATCTTCTATGGTAAGCAGGTTGATGTAGCAGGAAAAAAATCATAGTAAAACCTTGCCTGCACTTTTTGAAAATGATGTGGTTTTGGACAAATCACTTTATTCTTTGAGCCTCTGAGTTGTAGCTGAGTAAAATTTATAATAACAAATATAACATTGGTTCTATTGTGGATAGAAATTAGGCTCTCCTATGGGATTGTGAGGACAGCATCCCAAGGACTTATGCACAGGAGACTGTGGTGTGGCAAAATGGTGTAACTGTGTGGACGGCTGTCCCTGGGTTTCCAGTGTCCCATCCCCCTCTGTCTTGCCTTGGAAAATGTTGAACAGTGTCCTCAGTAGGGCCAAAACCAAAGCCAGAGTCCAGAGTTTTTGCTTCATATTAAAGCTTCGTCTGTTTTGGAGCCCATGCCATCTGCTTCAGGCCCCGGAAGCTGCTGGACCCACATAGTGGCCTTTTCCCAGGCAAGAGAGAGCGCAGAAACAAGCAGGGCAAGTGAGGGTCATTGAGAATGAGAGTGAGGTGGCGGGGGGAGAGAGAGAGAGAGAGAGAGAGAGAGAGAGAGAATCTTTGATCCCCTGGGATTATATTTGCTTGATTTTGAGATGGACCAAGCACTTTTTCAAAAAGAAGAACCAATCAACTTCCCAGCATTTTGTGGGGTTTTTGATGGGCTCGTACCCTGGTGAGACTGACAGGCTCCTTGGGTCAAGCATCTCTCCATGGGCCCCCCAACAATCCAGTATCAGAGTGGGGAAGGGAGGAGTGTTAAGCCCCTTAGTGAGACAGTGTTCTAATCCCGTGGCGTGAGAAGCTGTAGCTTCTTGGTAAAGTAAATAGGTTTATGCTCCCCCATTTATTAAATTCAATGTCTAATTTCCTTTGCGCCCTTATTAAGAGGTAGCTAGCTACCTACAGTAACAGTTCTAGAGAAAAACTGATTTTCCTTCCAGCTCCAATTTTATTCATTTTAATAGGTAATTACACAATTATTTTAGCTAGTAGAAATCTCACACAAGAGAAGTCTAGTCTGGTGTGTGCCAATTCAGAGAGAAAATGGTAGAAGTAGAAACATTTTTTTTCTTTCATATTCATATTCTCTGTCCTGTATAGTTCATGGGAGGGAAAACATACTGAAAAATCCTGGCTCTTATTTACAGTGGTAAAACTTAGAGTGTTATAGCAGGATTTACTGGCTTTTCTCAACAGAATCCCAGGTCAAAGTTCAGAAAACCTAATTGAATTTGGTTATGATGACAACCCCATGGGCACCCAACAATATTAATTGAAATAGCAATAATTAATATTAATATGAACATGAGAATAAATAACCAACTTGAAGAAAAAGTGAGACCACTGCAGAGAAGTCTAACCAAAGGAAGGGAAACAATGTTGACCCTTTGGGTATTTTCAAATTAAGAATATTACAGGGAAGAGACATAGTATTGTAAATGATTACAGTAAAATAAGGAATTTTTGAACTTTTAATAAACATTCTTTGAAAAGGTGCTCATTTGTATGAGTGACTGCATATAATTTTCTTTTGTTGATGTTATTGGGCATCACAAAACAATTGACATCTCAGTTTTTTCTTAAATCAGGCCAGTCTTAATCGTCATGATTTTTAAAGTATTATGTCTAAAATAAGCTCAACTCCCTTTTAGATTAGAGCACTCTTCCTCACTTTGTTCTCAGTTGATGTGTAGGATTTACATGATTGTACATATTGGTGAAGAAATGGTGTTTCTCCAGTGGAATAAACTTAACTTTGCCTTAGTTTAATCCTAGCTCACCCATGTCTATAGTGTACTTCATTTTTAAATTGTTTAATTATTGAAGTGGTATTTTTTCTTTCTATCCAGTAATTTATAATTTAAATATTAACATGTATTTACATATTCACTTGTGTTAGAAAGATGGAAACCATATTATAAGTTTCATTTTAATTTAACATTTTCTAGTATTTCGCAGAAAAAAAGTTAATAAAAAATGATTCTTGTAAGCAACCACATAAAATGCATAATGTATACAATACAATATGCAATAGTATTCACCTAATACACAGTTATATTAAAATGGTAGAAATTGTTTATCAGTAGCTATGCACATTTCTAAGTTCATCAAAATATAATGCACCATGATAAAGTCTCATATTATAATATAATGAAACACGTTTTAGGTAAAGATGTAGTGCTTATTATCAAGGGCTTCAGAACCATGATCTGGGAGTGACCGAGCATAGGTGAAAACTTCTCTGATGTGCTAGACTAAGAAGAAGGACATTGGAGCAATTACCACCCAAAACGGAGTTGAGTCTCCTAAAACGCGGTAACATAGCTATTTATCTATGAGTGGGCATCCACGTTGTTTACATTATTTCAATATATATATTTACATAGTCTGATATAATTTCTACAATGGCATTCCCTAACTGGCATCCAGCTGATGGAAGACAGAACTGCAGCTCAGCATCCTCTAACCTCTCCCCCCAACAAGGGAATATCTGGCTAAAGTGCCAAAGTTGAGAAACTCTGGACTCAGGAAATGTACGCTGACTGTAAACTGACTCATTTGAGGTTAATAATAATGAATTTAGAGTTAGAACAATCATAATTTTTTTGTGGATTGGCAAGCTGGAGTTATCTAGTGAAATACTATGGCTAGAATTGTTTGAATTGTCTATCAGGCAAATATAAGAGAAAAACAGGAAGTTGAAAATTTATGCAAAGAATGAATAGAGTGAATGAAATATATTATCCTGTGTGAAAAAGGAAGTGAAGGCATAGGGGAAATTCAGACCATGGAAAAACTGTAAAACAGCTATATTGTAGTTAATGTTAGGATCAAATCAGTTTTGGAGTTGCTCTCAGATATTTTGCTTCAATGCTGTTTTTGTGTATTCCTATATCAATACTTTGTTGATTTGAACAGAATAGTTACTGTAAGTCATTCAAAACTATTAAGGCAAATTATCATCATTGTTTATCTTTTAAAATTCTAGGGCATTTGTTCTTTTATATAAACCTTAATATTATTTTCTTTATATTTGAACATAACCTAAATCACACAAAATCACACATCTCATGACAATTGTCTTTACATATTAAATGTATCATAATATACATACATGTCTTTCATCTAAGTTCTTCGTGGTAATACTCTTACACATGTTCTTATGTCATTACATTTAAATTCAGTTTTATCAGTTTCAATGAAGTTTTTAATTTCACCAAGGAGTACCTGGTCTTTATTGCTAAATTTATTTCTAAACATTTTTCCCAGCTTTTGTTGCTATTACAGATACAATGATTAGCTATATATCTAATTAATGTTAATTTTTTTCCTGGAGCTTGGTTTTTTCAGAAGTATACAATTTATTATTCTGAAAAACATACTCTTTTTTTTTATTGTCTTCTGGTGCTGCTAGAACTTTCAAAACAATGTCAAGTAATAATTGTAAGAGAAGTTAAACCTCTCAAGTTCTGGTGTTAATCAACTTCATTTTATGTATTTTCCACTTTTGGAAAATAGTTGCTGTTGAGATTTGAAAATTTGACAGTAACTACATGGTTTTATTGTATTATCATTTTATTTAGGGTTTGGATAAGGGATAGTTGTTGATTTTTATAAATAATATTCTAGCATTTAGAGATATATTTTTCCTTTTAACTTGTTAATATTAATACATTTTTTGTTTACTTGTCTTGTTTTATTTTTTATTATTTTTTAATTTATTTATTTTTTCAAATACATTTGTCTCTGACTACCCCCCACCACTTTCCCTAGCCCCCTCCCTCCCTCCCTCAACTCTTCCCCTTTAGTTTAGTTTCATACTCATATGCTCGGGAAACTTTTGTAGTAATGTATTTTTATTTGATTTATTGCTGTCTTCTCTTAGTTATGCGTAAAATAGCTTTTAACATATTAACACAATAATCACAGTGATATTATATGTGGTTTTCTTAGCATTACAGTAGACCCTTGAACAACTTGGGCTTGAAATGCACAGTTCCACTTATACATGAACTCTTTTTAAATAAATACTGTAAATGTATTTTCCCTTCCTTATGATTTTCTTAATAATGTTTTCTCTAGTTTATTGTATTGTAAGAATGCAGTATATACTACATAAACATACAAAGTATGTGTTGATTTCTGCTTGTGTTATCAGTAAGGATTCTAGTCAATGGTGAGCTATTACTAGTTAAGGTTGAGAAATCAAACATTATATACAGATTTTCAACTAAATGGGGAGTTAACACCCCTGACCCCTACATTGTTCAAGGGCCAACTGTATTTATCAGATTTCAACATTAAATTTATGCTTATTTCATACATTGGTTGAAAAGAATTACATTTATTTTCTAGGATAATATAAATAATATTAGACTTATCAGTTGCTTAGAATGTAAATATCTTTACACCTGAGTTTAATGACATTTTCAACTCCACATCTTTAATTAACTTTCTAAATGTTCTCTGATATTTTTCCTCTCAAAAATTTCCACTTCTGGATAATTATTAGTAAATTGTATTTTTGTTATGAGTTAGCCATATCTTCTAGGTTTGAAAATATATTTTGATTCATTGTGTATTGTTTTACCCTCGGAAAAAATTATTTATCTCTTGAACAATTAGAAATGATAATCATAAAAATATTCACTATTGTTTAATTTGTAGTGTTAAATGAATTCCTGAAGAAAGAACCATAGAATAGATTCTTACAATTTAGAAATCTTCAATATGCTACAGAGCCCTAATATTTGTTGTGGTTGTCATCAATTTTGTCTTTCTCTCAGAGTATGCTGCAAAGTCATGACTAAATGCTCAAAGAAATCATTTCATTTTGCAAATCACACTGCCTTGCCATTAAGAGGATTCGATTTCTTTCTACTGGAAATAATGATATTTTACTTGCCTTCCATGACTGCACAAATAGAAACTTTCAAATATATAACCTTAAGATCTTTCAGGAGAAAAATTTAAAAACGGAACATGCTATTTTTATTAAGTGCTGTTATTTTATCATTGTCATCGATACAATCATCCTTCAAATATGAATAACTTCACATAAAAGTTTTCTTGAGTCATAATAATCACTATTATTACTTTGTAGTAATCCGTCTGTTATGGAATACAGCTGATAATTATCACTCTGAAGTAAAATGTCATTTCTTCACACATTGTCTCCTTTGAAACCCTTTGGTGTGACAGAACATAGTAAAATCATATTACAGTGCTGATACAAAAATCATGACATTTCTGAAATGTACTGAAAAAGTACAATTTTTACTTTGTTACCCTCCAAAAGTATTCTCTTCACTGGGTTATTTTTTGTTGTAAATTTCTCAGTATGAGCTATAACTACAAAAAATTAGTTGTCCAAAAAGTTTATGTATTTTTAATTTCTTTGATTGTTTATTCATACTCAGTAATATTACTACATTACTTTAAATATTAGAACGCATTTAAAGATATTTATTTATTTATTTATTTATAGACAGAAGGGTAAGAAGGGAGAAAGAGAGGGAGAGAAGCATCAATGTGTTGTTGTCTCTCATGCGCCTCTTACTGGGGACCTGGCCTGCACCTAGTCACGTGCCCTGATTGGGAATCAAACCAACAACCCTTTGGTTCTCAGGTTACTGCTCAATCCACAGAGCAACACCATCCAGGAGTAAATATTAGAACACATTTAATAGTGTAGATTATCTTTCTTGACTAAAGCAGTTGTCAAAAATTTTATCTAGATTAAAAATACACTGATTATGTGTGTTTTTGCAAAACACTTATTCTGTTTGGTGTTCAATTAACATGTATGTAAAATGAGACACTTCTTTGGGTTTCTTTCAGTTGTTGAATTATCTGTTATTTAGCTGGGACCAGGGAGTTAGACATTGAGGATTGAACAAAAAAATCCCAATTGATTATAAGAATATTAAACAAGTTATGTAACATAGGTAGGTTAAGCATAGTTTCGAAAAGAATGCCAGTCAATGGGACCAAATTCTTGCAGATCAAACAGAAAGTCTATATGTTTGTATGCAAGTTAGGAGAGTAGAAAATAAAAACTGTATGCATATAATCAGCTAGAAATTCTAGGATTAAAAGAGAAAAATAGGTGTAAGTTTCTGCACAAAAAGATGAAATACAATAGCAAGCTAATAACAAAAGTGAAAATAATAGTTATTGAGCAAGTATTATGTGTCTGGACTCTGTCGTATGTGCATTATCTAAGTTAACTCTCAAAATTCTTATACTCATACAGGTGACATTAACATACTCATGAAACAGCTGAATAATCTGATACTTGATAGTGATGGAATAGTTAATAAATGTGACCGACCAATCTACCTCAAAATTGTTAACTGAACAAATAAAATAAAATTCAATCATAATCTCAATACCTAAGATTCTTGATGGTTTAGAATCTTTCAAGCCATTGCACTATATAGGCTTTACGTGTATTTTTATTGAGTCCTCAATTCAAACCTTTCATTACATGTTGAAAGCCCCACTGTACAGATATATTAAGTGAGTTCCAGTCAGAATGATCACATGTTCTGATTCACCTAATTACTAACTAACAGAGCCACAGTCAGTTTCTTTGACATCATAGCTTCCTGTCATTCTTCAACGGAAATGTTCTCAGTACAAAAGGGTTTGAGCAGCAGGCCCAAAAGAAGGTCATAAGGGAATAGAGATGATATGGCAACGAATTGTCTCTTTGAGCTTTATCACCCTTCTCTATAAACTTAGAATAACTATTATCTATCAAAGCCACAGTGAACTAATTAAATGATAAATTATATGTAAATTATTGTGGGCCTAAAGTAAATGTTAAATAAATATTGGTTTTCTTTATTACCACAAGCAACAACAAGACAAAAGTACCAAGTAGTATTATAGAAAAATAATCACAAAGCAGAAAAAAGTGCATAGAAATTATGATTGACTTGCTTGTGTACTTAAAACAAGTGAATAATGAAAATGTGAATAATGTCTACCAGAGTGTTTGGACTATGGCAGGTAGACAAAAATAAAGCTTTATAAGGATTAAGTAATATCTTGCCTGAAATATTATTGGCCAACTACACTGATAGATGGATGGATAGATAGATAGATAGATAGATAGATAGATAGATAGATAGATAGAGGCAGATGAAGAAGAAGTAGAAGAATGAGGAGAAGAAAAGAAGAAGAAAGTGTGTGTGTGCGTGTGTGTGTGTGTGTGTGTGTTTGAGCATGCATTTAAGTCTCATAAGAACTCTAGCAATAGATTCTTTCCCTTTCCAAAAATAGGTCTTTATATCCAAGGAAGATTTAACAGGTTTCCCAAGTAATTCAGCAAACAAGAAGAGAAAGGGGCCTTTGGAATAAGAAACAATTTTAAAGAAAATAAATGTGGATGTGAAAACCAAAGGATAAGATTATTCATAATTTTAGAAATATAATTAGATTGTCTAAGACTTATGTAGGAATAACTATTTAAACTAGAAAAGCAAAAAAGAAAAAAGAAAATTAAAATATTCCCATCAGTGCCGGAGTCACTCCTGAATAATTTACAGCGGTCTTTCTTTCGGGAGGCAAGTAATTATGTTTCAACCAATCTGCTTAGATTATCAGGTTTGTACACTTGTATGAAATTACTTTATTATATTTATCATTATTATTTGTGATTTTGCTGATATTCAGGGACTTCATTTTTATTTAAATGGTTTGCATAAGGTTATTCTTTAGAGACTTCAGAATTTTAGTGGAAAATCTCTTCTTTGTCCCTGAGTTTCTCACAATGATTTTTGTGCTTTAAAACTGTATTTGTTTTTACCATTTAATCCTCATAAACCCAAAGGTTAAATATTCTTTTTATCTTCATAGATTTCATACGAATTTTTTCAGAAAAAATAGTAATAGTTTGCCTAATAGTAACATAAATAGGCAAGCCATTTTAACATTTTATTTTAGAATTCATTTTTCCACTAAGTTAATTTTATATAAAGTCACAATAACTTGTTTTTCAATAAGATTCATGGTTACAGAATAGAATTTATTTATTTTTATTTTATATTATTTATTTCTCCAGAAGATTAACACTTAGAAATCATTTTGAAAAAAACACATACTATATTTTACTTTTGTATTGTAGGAAATAAGCCTTTCTATACCCCAAAATATATGGCCTAATTTTAGTAGCACAAGAGTAACAAACATCAGGGACAATGGCTTCTCCATTTGATGAATTAAAGTTATATAATTCATTGATCTTTATGTGTAATTCAGGAGCAGTTTCATCTACATGTATATATGCATTTTATTATAATTTCATGGATTCACAGAGTCCACTGGCTGATGGCTGAATTTTGAATTGAACTTTTGATTTCAAGTCTTTGGAATCCCTAATGGGTATCACACTGCTGTCACCAGCAATGAATACTGTTTTCTCTTGTTGTTACTCATGTTTGAGTCATCATATTATAAAGTCTCAGTGACTTGGCAAAGTAGGTAATATAAAACTTTTTATGATTGAAAGCCATTAGAGTCTAATCTCTAGCTTGTGTGAATATGAGACTATTTACGTTTCTTAACCATTTATCATTTTAAAAGTTACCAAATGTATTCTATCACTTATTATAGCTCACTGAACCAAAATATTGACTCAAAGAATACATCATACTGAAGACAGAATAAAATGTAACAAAATGACAAGATCTTATTACAATTTTATTTAGTAACATGTTTTTTTTTTGCATTCGGCTCTTTTCTTTCTTATTAGAAAATACATTTAATTTAAACTGAAAAATGTATTTCATATCCAACACAAATAATATCACATTGGTTCCTCCACACTCCTAGGTTTAAGGTTTTCCTCATTAGTTTCTGGACCCAAGAAGAATTTGCAAATATCTCCCACTCATTCCATAAGTAGGAACATTAAGGTAGTGTTTTCACAAGTGCTTTAGCTGTACAATTCCATGATATATTTGTACATTTTACCAAAAAGCAAACAACTCCAGCATGTAAACCTTTTATGAAAACATTATTTTCTTGTCCTGACCAATGTGGCTCAGTTGGTTGGGATTCATCCCACAAAGCAAAACGTCACTGGTTTGATTCCCAGCCAGGGCACATGCCAGGATTGGATTTGGTCCCCGGTTGGGACACATACAGGAGGCAACCCATCAATGATGTTTCTCTCCCTCTCTTCTTCCCTTCCCCACTCTCTACAAATAAATAAATAAAACCTTTCAAAAAGAAAATGTTATTATCTTTATTTTTCTTCATTCTAAAAACAGAATCATAAATGCATGACCACGTTTGACTATTTACAAAATGTTGGCCTGGAGTGAGAGGCTGCGCAGGGGCAGAGCCTCCAACCCCCACAGAGAACCCTGACTCAGTGTTCTGAACACTTCTGCTGGAAAGGCCCACTTGTAGAACCCAGAACTTGAGGGTCGCTGCTCTTTAAATGCCAATGGGGTGAAAGCAGACATGAAATTTTAGGAACTACAACACAAGAGTTAGTATTTGTATCACTGGTCTATGATCCTTTGCTATGTCACAGTTAAAGAACCTGGTTAATTCCATGTTTCATGACTCAGAACCATGTTAGACCTACTGAAGCAATATTGGTTCAAGAGGCCCGGCATAGCTAATACAAATTGTCAGCAAAAAGTGATGCTTGTGGATAATGGCATCAACCCATAATTTAAGAATTGTTTTTGAAGTTGTGTTGATAATGATTTATTTCTTAGTGACTTTGTATTTTGATTATATTTTCATGTTGTTGGATGCACAATCAAGTTTTAGATTGCAGTTGCTATAGAAGATTCCCAAGCAGGGTAGGTCCTCATGCATTGCTGTCCTACAATAGACAGCTTCAGTCTGGCAACGTAGGCCTTGAACTCAGCAAAGCAACCAAAGACAAAGTGCAGTCAGATGTGGAATTCAAGGAAGAATTACAGAGGGAAATGAGAATGCCTATGTCATATGCACCACTTTAAGGCCAAACTCTTTTTTTCTGCACTTCATCTACCCTGGCTTCCTCAAGAATAATGTTTTAGAAATTGCCTCCTTTAATTTTTGCCTGACTAATCATTCCCATTGTTTTCAATTTATTACAACTAAAAACAAACAAACAAAAAGCAAAACCAGTTCACCCAATTCTTTTGCTCCATACCCCTGCCACCAACAATCTATTTTCTGTATCTATGAACTTGCTTTTGTTTTTGCTTTTTGTTTCTGGTTTTCAGATTACACAAATAAGAGAGATCATATGGTACTTGTCTTTCTCAGACTGACTTATTTCACTTAGCATACCTTCAAGGTCCATCCATATTGTCTCAAATGGCAAGATTCCATTATTTTATTGCTAAATAATATTCCATTGTGTATGGGTCTTCTTTTTTATCCACTTATCTAATGACATACACTTAAATTTTTTCTGCATGTTGGCTATTATAAAAAATGTTTCATTTATCAAGGTGGATGCATGAATCTTTTCAAGTTTATATTTTTGTCTTCTTCAGATAAGCATCCAAAAGTGAAATTGGTGGGTCATACAATAATTCCATTTTTAATATTTTGAGGAACCTCCACACTGTTTTCTCATAGTGGCTGAACAAATTTACATTTGCAGTAAGAGCACACGGGGTTCCCTTTTCTCCAACAGTTGTTATTTCTAGTCTTTTTTATAATAGCCATTCTAATAGGTGTGAGGTGATATTTCACTATGATTTTGATTTGCATTCCCCTGATGATTAGTGATTTAAATCATCTTTTCTTGTGCTTGTTGGCTATCTATATGTCTTCTTTAGGAAAAAAAATAGTCTATTCAAATCTTTGGACCATTTTCACAGTCAGGTTGTCTCATATTTTGCTATTGAGTTGTAAGAATTCATTTCATATTTTTAAAATTAGCCCTTTATAATATTCCTAACTTGCAAGATGTCATCTATTTTATAATGTAAAGTAAAATTATTATACCATCAGAATTAAAAATAAAACCTTCTTCAACAGCTACAACCTAATTTTTCCTTTCCTTTCTATGACTGTTGCAAAAATGTGTCTATATTCCCTGTATCTAATTTTTGTCCTCTCCTCTCTTCTCTTCAGTTTGCCTTTGACCACCATCACCTACTTATTCTTTCTTGTCCATCTATCAACGACCTCATCGATGCCTTAATGTGACCTGGTGGCTGATTTGTTCTCTCCCTTACATATCTGCATGAATTAACACAGGATATCACTGTTTCATCCTTAAAACATTTTCTCATACTAGATTTCAAAACCTATATTCTCCTGGTTTTTCTCTTGCAGAATTCACAATCTCCATTGCTGATTCTTCCAGCATCTTTAAAAATGGGAGGACCCCAGAGCTCAAATCTCAAACCTGTTTTCTACCATTTACTCTCTACAGTATTCAAATCTAATCTTTTGGATTTTAAATACCAAATATACTGATTAATAGCCTTCTTCTTGAACTACAGATTAGTATAACCACAACTTAAGTTTCTTATCTGATAATTCCATAATCTATGTCATATCTGAATTCAGTTCTGGTGCTTTTTTTTTATGCTTCCCTAGAGTGTAGTTTTTGTCCTTCACTTTTAGCATTTCATGTAATTTTTTTTTGAAAGACAGAAATGAGATGTCGGGTAATAGGAACGAGACCCATAGACTTTAGTGCGAGTTCTTGGGTTATTATGGCTAGTGATTGAGCCATGTTTGTTTGTTGTAACTCTAAGTGCCAGAGGATTTTATTGCCTCGAGTGTTCTTGTTTTATTTTCTTCTCCATTATTGTATTTTAACTTCCCAAAAGGCTCTATCTTAGAATCTATACTTTGCAGCCCTTTGAGTGGCAATCCATTGTTACTATACTCGATACTGGAGTCCTAATGATGTGTCAGTGAGGCACCAGGGAGAAGCAATCTCTAGTCCTCTTATTAGGTCCCAGTCTTTTAATGGTCCTGTTTCTAGTCTGTGATACATACTAGTGTTTCTTGGCATCTCCCCCCATTTTGGTGAAACGGGAAAAATAGAGGCAGGTGGTGTGGGATAAATGTTTTCCTTGTCATGGAATGGAGTTCTGCTAAAGATACCCCCTCCCCAAATTCTGCCTTTCTTAAGGAAATGCTCCAGGCAGAGTTCACAATGGTGACTTTCCTCTTGGGTTGGTCAAAATGTTAATTTGTTTTCTTTTTTTGGGGGGGGGAGTTTGTTTTTGTTTTTTTCTGTAAGATGGCTCTAGTAGCACTTAGTTATCTTTAACTTCATTTGAAACATTTTTGTTAGACTGTATTATGACAGCTGTCATATCAGCATGTATTTTAAAAAAAGTCAACATCTGTGAATTTTGTGTAGCCATTTTAATATTGAAGATGAAAGAAAATAAGCAACATTTTCAGCATATTATTCTTTATAATTTCAAGAACGGTAAAAATGCAACTGAAAAATGCAGACACTTATGCAGTGTGTGGAGTAGGTGCTGTGACTGAACAAATGTGTCAAAAGTGGTTTGCAAAGTTTCCTGCTGGAGATTTCTCATTGGACGATGCTCCACGGTCTGGGGAGACCAGTTGAAATTGATAGTGATCAAATTGAGACATTGATTGAGGACAATCAATGTTATATTACATGGGAGATAGCTGACATACACAAAATAGACATATCAATAAGTTATTAGTGCAAATGAAAAATGTGTCTTTTGTTTTAAGGAAAAAGAAAACCTAAACAAACTTTTTGACCAACCCAATACTGCCCCTGCTAACCACGAGGGTCTCTTTGTAGGCACTTAGGAGAATCTGACGGGGCTCTTGGAGGTAAAACCCACTAGACTAGGACCAGAGGAGTTTCTCACTGTCCCTCTAGATCACATGCAGACTCCAGCAACGCATCAAGTCACTCCTCCCATGTCCTGCCTGCTTGTGGCTACAGCAGCTTCTGCTCTAGAATCATGGCTGTACCCTCTGGATTTGCCTGTCTATTCAGACTTTGGGGTAGAAGTTTGCCCTGTGACTTCAATTCTCTGGTGAATGTAAGAAAATTTATTCCTTTTTAGCTGTTCAACTTTTTCTTGTTGTAAGCATAGGAATAATGACTCCCAAACTCTTCCCCTGTTGGATATGAAACCAGTAGGCCTAGGTCAACAGTTCCCTCAACATGTCCATGACATGTTAAGTTACTTCTCACAAGCAACTGCTCCAGAACAAAATCTCATCTCTGTCTTCCCATCATCTTTCAACAGGCTTTTCTTCTAAGGATTCCCCACATCACTAAATAGCAGCTCCAGCCTCATGCATGCTCAGACTCTAAGTCTTAGAAAGATTTTTTTATCCGTCTCTAGAATTGCTCCTATGTATATTAGGAGAAAACCCCATTGTTTTTATCCCCTTCGTTACCACCTCTACTACCACCGCCTTGGTCCAAGCATCCATTGTGAGAATACAAATGGTGGCAAGAGCGTCATAACTGGCCTCCCTGCTGTGTCCTTCCCTACTTCCCTACTTCATTGTCAAAACATTAGCAAGAGCAGGTTCTTCACAAGATGAGTATGATTTTGTCACTCACATTTTCAAAATTCCAGTATTTATCCTCTCACTATCAATGAAAATCATAGGCCCAAATATACATAAACCCTGCCCACACCCTCTACCCACCATCACTACACTCAGCTTAAGCCACAGTGACTTCTGCCCTACTCTTGGGGTAAATATGTGTACTCTGCCTCCAAGGCCTTTGTCTTTTTTCTTCTCTCTGCTCTCTGTAACCTCTGTTGCTCGTATGACTGACATCCCACTTTGGCAGCTCACGTCTCCATCAAGCACTTCTGGATCAATGCATTTAAAACCATTCGACCTTATGTTTACTTTCTTCCACAGCACCTATTATGGTCTTTATTCATATGTGTTTATTTCTATATTGTTGATCTCCACACAAAATATAGGATCACTAAAAACAAGTAAGCAAGTATGTTTAACTGTTTTATAGACGAATGCATCACCAATACCTTAAACACTGATTGAGATAAAGTAGGTGCTTAATCAATATTTGTTTAAAAACTGACTAAATTTTAGTCTACTCAAGTAAGATTATTTTGGCTATATGCTATATGTTCTGAATAGCAAAAACAATACAGACCTAGTAACACACAGAGATATTTTTATATTCAAAACTTGTATTTACTTCTTGTGATTAAATTTAGCGTGAGATTTTTGACCTCATAATAGTTTACTCAAAAAAAAAAGAGAATGAAATAATGATGAATAAAAGCTAAATAGGATAAAAGGGTCATTAATTATTTTTCTCCTATTCCTTTCTTTACTGGAGTGTATTTTTAATACCAAACATTTTGTCAGGTGGTAAAAGTTGGTAGAAGTAGCTACCAATTTCATGTACTTTACAAATTTTATTGTAACCTATATAAGTACAGTTATGTTAAAAGATACACACTTTTTGGTAAATCTACAATTAAACATGACCTCAAAATAATTAATGCTTGCTTTTCAGTCGTATTTTTCTCTAATTATTTCTTCAAATTATGTAGGCAGCTTCCCATATCCATAGAGTTTATACTTAGGCATTTCATCATCCACTTATCTTAAATCTCAGACTACTTAGTAATTAAAACTTTTCTGGCTAAGAACCTGCATTTCTAATACATAATCACTTCTAAATTAAATTTATAATCAATTAATCATTTCTCTAATAGTAATAAGCATTATTAAAATAATGTTTCTTTCCCTAATTTTTATAATCATGGTACAAGTAGCAGAAAATGTCACAGCTTATTAGAAGTTTGGGAGTGACGGGTGCCTCAACTCTGTCCCTTCCATCTGATGAAGGTGTTAAAGAACATCAGGGCATTTTTATAATGCTCACCTCTCTCTATACTTCTTTCCCATGAAATGTGGAATGTTGCTTTTTTTTCCAATCAAGAAACCAAGACCCTAAAGAATATGAAGTGCAAAAAGTATGCAGTCATGAAAGAAATTCAGGTTATTGTTCAAGATTGGCTTAAGTGAAAAAAGAAACAAACAAAGAAACAAAACAAAAAAAACCCTGTGTAATTACTAGCCAAAAATCAAGGTTCTTTATCCTTTTAAGTACAACTCTGCTTCTTAACCATTTTTGATTGCAGATTCTTTCTTAAAAAATCTTATTTTACTTATGGCTTCTCCTCTGTAGAATATATATATATATATATTTATTTATGTATTATTCTTCTTACAGTAATGTTTAGGGGATGTAGTCAGAGTGCTGACTACCAGCCATAGCCCCAAGTTAAAAACTCCTTTAATTGGAGTTAAAAATGCTTTAAGGTTATATTTATATTTTTGAAATATTTAATTTTATGATTTGTGTGTAATAACTAATATTACTCATGTAATCTAAAAAGAAGTAGTCTTTTTACTTCCCAGAGATCTTCAAATGTTCTTGTATTTTGTTAATACTATAACCACAATCATTTACTCAGAAACTTCTGTGTGATGTGTTCGGAAAAATAAATGCAAAATCTAAGTCAAGTGAAGCTTTCTCAATAAGAAGTTTATACACCTCTTTCATGTATCACATTGAATGTTATCATACTTTAGCATATTTAGCTTCAAACGTTCTAGGAGGGCTTTCTCTCCTGAATGGACTCACCATCCCATGGCATGAACTTATGAAATATCAACAGAGCAAAGTTCCTAGAGATTTCTCATCTTACAGATCTTTCACATATATGCAAATATGACCCATTACCAGATTTACATCCTTCTGTTAGCTTTTAAATGTCTTTAAAGGGAAATATCCCAAAGAAGTAACTTAAAAAGTTTCTCATTATTCTTCTCTCAGGCCTAAGAACCCAATTAATTAAATGCATTAATGTGTATTATATCGTTATTCTCTTCTTCACACAGAGAGACACCTCACTGAGGAGTGTTGCTTGCAGGCTGTGTTTTTGCCACACTGGCCCCAAGTAGACCCATGGCTGGAAACCTCAATTGTCTGGAGAAGTTTTCAGACTTTTGCCTGGTATTTTTAAAACATCACATTGTGCTATATGTTGAAAACATACAGATAAAATAAAACAATAAAGTAGTTTATAGCCCCTTCAGTAGTACATTTGTGAAGATAACATAAGAGGTGAAAGATGACTATGCAAAGGTTTATTGGAATAACGGGAAGAGGTGCAGCGGCTCTGCCCCTCCCCGCCCCTCCCCGCCCCTGTGACCGAGGGTGCTGCAACAACAGACTGTATCGGGAGCTCTAGATACAAGGGATTTTCTCGTCAACTGGGTATGGCTCCCCTCCGGGCATGCGAGCTGCAATCTCACTCCATGTCTTCTACACGATGGAATATTTGGAAGGAGGTTTATAACCCTAATAGTTGAATACTGTTGGGACCTGCCTTTATATACTGTCCATTTACTTGGATCAGACCACGCATGGGTGGGCAAAACTAAGTGTATAATAATAAATAAATAATGCAATAATAAATAAATAATCTACGAGAATAAACTTGCATACTCACAACCGTAAACCTACTTTTGCCCACCCTGTGCTTATTGGAAGGTGGAGGCACTAAATAACTTTTTGAGGTGGCGACTGTCTCCAAGTTCTTTGGAGGCTGATGATTTTGTCTCACCTCCCTGAGAACAATGGTAGGAATTAAAGTACTAAATGGAAAATCAACTGATTGTAAACTAGATTCAAGATTGGAGTCCAAACTCTGCAGTTAATCAACCCTATTAGCTTCTGTTTCATTATTTACAATGTCCATCTATATTATTAAAAGTATTAAATGTTTCTAAAGCTCAGTATACTTTAAAACCTTTGGCACATGTATATAATAGATTTAAAGTGAAAATTTATTTGTATGTGTATTACAACATTTTATACTTGCAATATTTACTTACTTTTTCTGAAATAAGACTATGTATAAAGATTTGAATTTAGAAGGTTTTAATTAAGAGCTAAGTCATCGGGACCTTAGGTCATCTGCATTTGCTAATTGACCTGCCAGAGGGAAAGTAGATTTTCTTGTATCTCATTATGGGGGTAGTTATACAACTTGGAATATAACGCCTTGAGAAGTTAGGCTCCTAACCTCTCATGGAGAACAGGATACAGGGCATAAATCTTACAAGATGATAACAATTCAATAAGTTGCTTTCTAGGTTTATTCAGAAAGATATTCTTGAGTTGTAGCAATTTGCAAGATGCTTTTAGAAAGATGTATGTCTCAAAGGGTCAGAATTTTCTGAAGTAAATGCTCTAGAAAATACGGGTGTGGGTCTCAAGTCAGGAAGAAGCCTATCCAAAGCTTAGTCAAACTGAGGAGACCTTTTAGCTGCTTTTCGTCAACATCACGGGCCTTTATTGTGTGGGCTTAGAAACAGGATGTTACAAGCTTAATTTTCTCTCTTTCCTCAAACTTGCCATGTTTGTATGACAGCTTAATGATATATTTGTTGATAGAATCATGTTTAACTTAAAACATGAAGACAAATATGAATGACCAAGCTAACCACTGACACACACTGACTCATTGTCCTGCCTGTACAATAATAACTAGCCTTTTGTTGCCCATTTTTGTTACTAAATGACCCCTTGTCATTGAACAGAAAGAAAGGAATCCAAGGGTAGTAGTTATTGAGTGATCAAAGTGGCATAGTTCTTGGAGCATCTTTTGGAACTATCAGGTTCATTGGAACTAATTATATTCAAAAATGTCACCAAGACAAAAATGAGTCTAAATTCATCCAACAAATTTAGTAAATTCTCCTATTTAGCAATAATTATAGTCATTCAAAATTAATAGTAGATTTCAATTACACCAACTTCTCAAAGCAAACATTCATGATCATGATTTCACTATTTTGAGAATATAGTTTGAAATTTTAAAAGCTATATTTTCCTAGGTCAACCTTTTTTTGAAAAGTAAGAACATAATGAACTGAGGTGACATCTAACAGAGTACATAGTTTAGTACAAATTTAATTTACACGTTACAATCCCTAAACAATGCTTAATTGATATGTCATAATGCGAATAAAGCCATTAACTTTGTGAATGATCTTATAATTACTAGAAAAACGACTCATAAGGTCTTACCTGGCATTCCTCCCTCCCGAGAGCACTTTCCTTCGAACCAATTAAGGTTCTCCTCAGATCACAGTGAAAGGCACAGATGCTCTAAGGTCAAATCTCAGGACTCTCCCTTGATTTAATACATTACCTTTATTTCATTATTAAATCAATAATAAATCAAAATTATTTCAAGTAAGAGAGACAAAATATCTTAATAATTTATAACCTCAATAAAATATAGCTGGATAGATATGAGAGAGAGAGAGAGAGGTAGAAAAAGACAGGAAAATATTTTGTAAGAGAAATAAGCCATTTAAACCTCACACTGATTTTTAAACTATTGTATAAGTTAACTATGCATTTATAGCCTGGAAATATACTCTACTTATTGGAACTTTAGTCCTCAGATATCTGTTATATGAAAACTGCTATGTGGGCCTACTACTTCGTTCTCTGTGTTGGAAAAGGCAACATTTGTATGTTTAGAGCCTTCTCTGAGGCAGTAAGGCAAAGTCACATTGGAAGAAAGTTGACATTTTCTTATACACTTAAACTTATACTAAATATTCAATCCAGTTAATTTACACCCAGATATTTACCCCAGAGGAATGAAAACATACAATTGCTACCCAAAGATTTGTATTCAAATGTTTAGAGAAGTTTTACTCATAATAACAAAATCTGAAAAACACCCCAAAGGTCACTAATGAAAAATCAATTTTGGTAATCTAGGCAATGGGATACTGCATGGCAAAGAAAAAAAGAACTACTAATGGTGGGACAACATGGAGCTCTCACCGAAGCATTATGGTAAGTGAACAAATCAAGAAAATATGATTACATATGTTACTTCTTACATGTAGAGCCTCTATTAAGTACAATTCTAGGTAAAACAAAGTCTACAGTGATGGAAAGTAGAGTGGTGGTTATCTGCATCCAGGCTATATAGGAAGGAGATTGAGTTCAAAGTGATACTTTCATTGTCATGTTGTAAACAGTATGAACCTTGAATATAGGTCTTCTTTCCCTGATCTCAGTGCTTAGGCCCATATCATTGTCATTTGGCTCAGAAGATCTCTAATTTATCATCACAGGCGTCTATATAACATTTCCTTGGACCAAGGCACCCACACTACTTCAAAGGACATGGGGCAGTGGGTACTTGCTCAACTATACACTACTTACCCAGAAGCTAACAGGGTGATAAAATGTTGGAACAGCTTATTTAAAGTTCAGCTAAGCAACATATTGGAGAACAATAAACTGCAAAGTAGGGGGATTCTTTTCTGGATCAGATGCATAATTTGAAATAAGGACTGTTATGTGCTGTGACCCCAATAGCTAAACTGCAAGGATCCTTGGTTCTACCCCTTAAAACTGAATGTTTTGGTCTAAACCAGCAACACTGGCCAACTGGAATAACAATGAGTCATTCATAAAGCATGCCATGGAAGTATAAATAATATATGTAGAATGCTTATACACTACAAAGGCAGATGACATGTCCTCAGAACTAACCCTTATCATATCCCTCAACTACAGTAATTCTTCAGACATTGCTAACCACCTTCCTCTCATTGCCACTTCCATTGTAACAGTTGTCTTCGCTTCCTCTCAAACCTCCTCCCTTTTTACCTGCCAGTCATAAAGCGTGTGTTCCTATAGGCTTAGTGAAGTATTTCTTTTTACTGAACTATTTTTATTAAATCTGAAGATCAGAACAATACAGAATTTATCCACTCCTCTTTTTCCACCACATAAGCTTGTAATACATACCATTTATTTGATAAATTATATTAATGCACAAAAGGGAACTGAGACAATATGGGAGGCTCTCGTATATTGATACTATTTTTACTTTCAGCTCCTTTTCAGAACAGAGCCAAAAACAATGAGTTTGGTATTTTTTTAAGGTAAAAAGAAATAAAAAAATCACATAGGCACACCCTATTCCCCCAAGTGCCCAGCTAGCATCCACATCTTGGTGTCTAGTACTATTCTCTAGTAAAAGGAACCAGAGCTCCTTGGAAAAATGTCTAGATATAGGGCCAAAGCAAGAAACACACAAGATGACCCCAGAGCATCTCATGGTGCCAAAAGAAAGGAAGTGCTCAATACACACACATGCACACAACAGACGCACACACACTGAGGGAGGTGTTTCAAGGGCCCAATTCAAAGAGCCCCTAGTGGCCAAAGCTAGAACAACTTGATCAACAATTAATAATTCAGTATTTGATTGTGACTCATAGCATAAAATAAAATAAATATCTATAATCCCATGCCATGGAAATAAATAATTAAATGGAGAAAGATCTAAGTTCCCCATGCGGAATAATTCTATTCTATATAGATATATTCTTCCTTCAAGGAAAGGGAACATCAGTTCCTGCTGCCTCATAGTTGGCTACATGCAGTGGCTTCCTTCTAAACAGTGAAGTACGAATGGCACTTAAGGAAGAGTCACTTTAGAGAAACCCAACAAATATTACTTTAGCCACGGTGCCAAGATCAACCTTTGGTATGATAAAAAGGAAAATGTCACATGACTTCTGTGGCCTTCCTCTCAAAAACACACAACCTCAGTCTTGTGAAGAAACAAAATCAGACAAATTCCCTGGGAGAGTAATCTATAAAATACTTAATCCAACACTCCTTAAAACGGTCATGGTCATTGTCACAGCCAGGAGCTCTTAAAGATACATGACAACTAAAGAAAATGTGGTATCCTGGGTGGGGTCTTGGAACAGAAAATAGACATGAGGGATGTTTTAAGCAAATTTGAATAAACGATAGATTTTAGTTAATAATAGTGCATCAATATCAATTTATTAACTGTAACAAATATATCCTGCTAACATAAGATGTTAATAATAGGAGGAACTGGGTGCAAGATATATGGGCACTCACTCATCCAATAGTCTATATTAACCTACAATATTCTACATGCTTTTGCACAATTTCTTGAATTATTATGGAGTGAATAAAAATAATCTTTAACTACCTCCTAAATCAGATGATTCTTGCAGCACAGTTCTAACATATTACTTCACTGGATGCCAACAAATACTTAACCAAGAAAAATGTCCTCGTAGAACTTAAATTTAACAATTCACTAAAGATTAAGTATAGTTAAAACAATAAAAAACACAGAAAAAAACTTTTTTTTCTATTGATTATAAGAAAAAAGTTCTGGATTTGAAAGTCTCTAGGGCAAAGATCTCTATTTCATTCCAATTTACTGAAAATAAGTTATATGTCTATGGATTCTTAAATATTTCTTCAAAGTTATGCATTTTTAACATCATTTTTCAGGTTACATAAAAATATTTTCTAATTTTGTATAAAGTCTATTCTTACACTAGATTTCTCCTTTCCTACTGATGAGCAGAGCTCACCCATATTTATTGAAACATGCGTTATAGAGTCTGTGTCAGTGTTAAAAGTAGTTTTGTAGCTATATATCCCTGTCACATTAGTTGGTTGTATGTATGGCCTAGTTTAAGCAGAGCTAAATGTACAGTGAAGGATGAGGAGTTCATTCAAAGTAGAAATTTAATACATGATGTCAGCTCTGAAAGATTTTGTATACATTTCTTCATATACAAAAATTTACCAGATTTGAAAAAATATATATGTACTAAAATGCATTATATATGTTATCTTTATTATTTTGTAACAAAATAGGCATACTTATTTTTTGCCAATCTCAATGGCATAGAGGAAAAATGACAAACACAGTGAGGAAGAGACTTAAGAGTTTACTAAACATAGAACCAACTCACACTACAGTATGGTGTAGAAAGTGTAGATTGTACAATAATTTTTGTTATTTTTAAATTTGAAAATCAGGATGCTTTCATGTAAATCTTAATAGATGCATCATTATTTCTATCCAATCTACTTGTATATACTACAATCCGTTTCTGTGCAACATACATTTTCTAATATTTTCTCTTTGAGAAAAAGGGAACATTGCAGGAATCAAAAAAATTTTACAATTATTTTGATATTTAGTCTTTTGAACATCAATGATTTTGTTTCCACTTGGAAGATATTGCTTGGCCAATGTTAAAACACAAAACAATGTAAAATTACTTTTATATTTTTTTCTATCGAGACAAGAGTCATATGTAGAATTCATAGTCATCTCACTTCAAGCATAAAATGAATTCTAGCACACATATAATAAATAATTTCTATTTTTCCTCAATGATATAGTCATAAATTAAAAAAGATAGACCAATTTGTTACCATCAATACAGTTTTTATTTCAAATTGAAAATCAGAAAAATATCTACCACTCTATGAATATTCTAATTTTCTCTTCAATCATCAAAATTAATGAAGTGACCACTTTAATACTGTGTGAGGCTGTGAGGTAATATGGCTTACATATAAAAATAAGGTGCAACTTTTTAAAAGTGCTTCCTTCAAATTCTTTACAACTTCATTACAATGTTTGAAATATTCCCTTGGAACTTTTGGTAGGCTATTACCTATTTTGTTGCAATAATTGTTACTTCTTTATTTATCATTATGCCTGCCCACAATACATAGCTATCAAGTCAATGTTGCATTACTGAATGAATGAATAATTAATTGTGTACAGGTTGACATACAGCTAATCAAGATATAATTGAAAAACTATTCTCCATATTTATAAGGTGTTCAGAATTCTCCCTTACCATGCACACAATGGTCTATAATAGGGAAGGATAAAAGGTTATATGGAAGTATCCTGATGTGACTCAGATCTCAGCCAGCACCAACTGCCGTCTCGGACCTGTCACCCCCCCAATCAGCCAGATGAGGATAAACCAGAAGAGGAAACAATGAACTAATTCATCGATCAGAAAATAATAAACTGTTGATGTTTAAAGATACTAAACTTTGTGATGCTTTGTTATATTATAATAGATAACCAAGACCATGATCACTACTAAATGCTAAGAAATGTTCTAAGTGCTTTACAGATATTAACTTATCCCTCATAAGAACCCTAATGAGAAATATTATTTTTATATCCATTTTAGACATGAAAAGAAAGGGCACAGTGAGGTTATAACTTGCCAAAGATTCTCAGTTTAGTGAGTGGCAGAACTTTAGAGTACTCTCAGAACCCTTGCCATTTTATGTCTATTAATATGAAAATCACTTTATTTTTGTTTTCAAATTCTTATTTGGTAATCATATTGATTACAATCAGTATCACAGACAAGAATCAGATAGCATGATTAATGAATATTCAGAAATCTATTACTATCCCTTCAAACACATCAAATTTAAACTTGCTTGCATTCTTAAATATACATTAATTATAATTACAGATAGATATTTTCTCAAAAGTTAAAATATACTTTTGGTTATATAGCAATAGAAAAATACATCCAGATCCACTTATCAGAGTTTGATGAACATTAATTACCATATTCAGTAACCGAGAAATCTCTACGAAAATAGGTTGGGCTTTGAACAGATTACACATTCTGTTATAGTTATTCTACTACTACAAATCAAATGCAATAATAATGACCTGCAATTGAGTGCTTACCTCATGGCCAAGTGTTTGCTAAACACTTTACATGATAGAATACTTCATTTAGCTTTTAAACAATGCAGGGAGGTAGACAAAATGACTAATCCTTTTAATCTATCAGGAAACGAGGGTTGAAAGAAGTTATATAAATTCCTCAAGGTTAAAACACCTGCTAATCTAACTCCAGATCCTGTAGAATTGCCCATGATCCTAAATTGTAGTATATCTTTTTTGCCTCAGTTATCTTTGTCTTGTCTGATGAGACAAGAATAAAGATATTCTCTTTCAATATCTTGGGTGGAGCAATTTATCTACATCATTACTTGGTCATATAACTACCCAGGGAGCCAGGTATCAAAATGAAGAAACAAAGATTTTCATAAAAGTTATGTTATGGGTTATCAGTTTAGTTTATATATATAATATATGTGTGTGTGTGTGTACACATTTATGTATGTATACATAGCTAAATGTTACAAAATGTATGTATATATAGCTAAATGTTATATATGTATGTATAACATTTATAAAATACATTAAATAACATTATATATGATTATTAAAGAAATGATATATCCCCTCAACTTATGCATTATGTATGTGTGTGTGTGTGTATTTAATAGTTTCATCATTCATAGTCAAATATATCACATTGATTTTTTTCTCTTTTGCTCTTTTCCCCTGGAAAAAATGTTTTAAGTTTGATGATTTCAGTTTCTTTCATTCAATGCCAGTTGATACATAGCTATCAAATAAGCATTCCACAACAGAACAGTCATTTTCTTACATTTTGTTGGTACTGGAACGGAGGCACAAAATGTAAACATTCAGCAACTGTTTTAGAAATTATGTTAGTTTGTTTTGTGTTATAGTCAATTTTAGGCAAGTATCAGCAGCCCAGATTATGGGGATATTTGTAGCAGGTATTGTGTCTCCTGTGTCTATTGTACATGGGACTTAACTCAGGTTCTGTACACAGTAAATATCAAATACATATGAATTCAAGTAGAGTGAACCAAAATCTTTGGGAGTTAATCAAAAGATTGAAAATCCTTCTTGATAAGAAAATCTTAAATTGTGACAAGAACTTGAACTTACCAAGAGATTGGTCTCTACCAAACCTAGGAAAACAATGATATATTATCCTATGCACAATTGTCACATGTATAGCTTATTTACATCTGAGTCTTAAAAGCAGTTTAACTTAAGTAAAAACAAATCCTCCTGACATGCCTTTGAGCATTTTGAGGCTTAATGATGCCTAGCACAGCAGTGTAATTAACAGTACCCATGATATATAACAACGCTGTGTTTCCTAGTGCTGTAAACAGAAGGCTTATGCCAGATTGCTTGTTAAGGTACACGCAGTATCAAAGTACACCAGATGAAACAGTCCCCCAGTAACTATGTAATGAGGTGAAGACATCTGTAACATAATTCTAGAACTTTGAGTGTGAAGATTTAAAGTCTTTGTAATGGTACAGACGGAATTATCACCATCCCCTTGGACAATAACTAGAAATAGATTGGCTCCAGTCATATTAGACCAGGAAGAGACAAATTGTGTTTGCCTTCAATAACAGTAAAAATAGCATCCCCTAGGTTAATTGTAAATTTTAACTGCAAATGAATATCACAATCTCAAAATTTCTAACTGCATGAATAGAGTACAAATAGACATTGAAATGAATATAAGACACTAATTTGATGGATAATTTTTAATATTTTAAAAAGATTTTATTTATTTATTTTTAAAGAGAGGGGAAGGGAGGGAGAAAGAGAAGGAATGAAACATTAATGCACAAGAGATACACTGACAGGTTGCCTCTCGTACGCCCCCAGCTGGGGACCTGGCGCATAACCCAGGCCTGTGCCCTAACCGGGAACTGCACTATTCGGTTTACAGGCCGGCATTCAACCCACAGAGCCCCCCCAACCAGGGCTGATGGAGCTGATGGGTAATTTGTAAAAAATAAAAAATATGCCCACATTTGTTAAGCCACTTAGCCAAAAATATGTTATGTACATATAAAAGCAATCAAATGCAACTGAAACAAAATATTCACCAATAATTAAAAAAAAACAAAACAAAACTGTAGGATCTTGCTGTGGCACACTGAAAATTCCAGAAGATACAACTGAAATATTTGGCTGTGGGTGGTGGTTATTGAATCATACCAGACTGATGGAGAAGAGACCTGGCAAGGTTTACCTGCTGCTGGTGCCTGGGTAGCTGTTTGGCTCAGGGGGACTTCAAATCTAACATAATATGTTTTGGGGACTTGGTCGCACAGGCCGTGATCAGCAGTGTGGGAGCCAGTGATCTGGCGGGTCGATGTGTGGGTACGGAGTGCAGAAGATGTATTCAGAGTAACTGGAGCTTTGGGGATTATAATCAAATGCTTACTTCGGCCTCTGCCCAACTCTCTTCCAGTTTTTGTAATGGAGAACAAAAAGGTCCTCTAACACCCCAGACTAACTGAATTTTAAGTGAGTTTATCCATCTCTATTGTATAAGCTGATTTTCTGTCAGACACAATAATCTGAGCATTAATTTTATGTCCACTGAATGCCAGGTGTCATAAATCTTTTCACGTTCTGTGTAGTATACCTTAAAATCTATAGAGCAAAATTTGTGAATATATGCAGAAAAGGAGATCATGCTTTTGACCATTTTGGAATATACCTATAACTTTGGATTTGGGAGGATGTGTGTCATTGTAGCTAAACTCCTCAAATTCATTTCATGGCTAACTGAATAATTAAATATACATAAGTTCTGAAATTTTCTCTGAGGGAAAAAGGATAACATCTGTGTAGCCTTTTTATATTTTATTTTGGATTAACATCCTAAGAGCTACGTCCCACTAAATGGAAAGAATAACAATCATGCTGTGTGCTATGCTTTTTCTGATTTACTATCCCTGTATGTTATCATTTTCATTTTTCTATATAATTATTTCATTCTTAATTTTAATGAGACTTTAATAAAAGCATAATTTACTAAGTTTACTTGCAAATGATCTGACAATTAACTAAAGGTCTTGTAATGTTTATTGGATTACTTTTCTGTGTTTATTCCTTAATTCATCTTTTCAGTTCTCCCTTAATTGCTTACTTCACGCTTTCACTGCCATCTCTTTGATGCCTCCCCTCCTTTCTCTGCTTTCCATCCCTGTTCTCTTCCCTTTGTTTTCTTTCCTGTTTTTTTTAAATAAAATTAATTATGATATCATTGACACAATTATATGAGTTTTAGGTATATGACATAATGATTCAATATATGTATAAATTGAAAAACAGTCATACAAATAAATTTAATTAACACTTCTCACCACCTTTACATTATTTTTCTTGTGATGAGAACATTTAAGATGTGTTCTCATAGCAACTTTAACATATACAGTAAGGTATTATTAACCACAGTCACCGCGCCGCATGTTAGGTCCCCAGATCATCTTTGTCTTCTGACTGAAAGTTCCTGCCTCTCGACCCCCTTCGCCCACCTGACCCTGCTCCCCTGCCTCTGGCGACCGGCAGCCAAAGCTCTCCATCTATCAGTATCCTGATTTTTTGAAAGATAATCTATGGTAGTTTGGACTGTTTTGTTTGGTGTTTGTCCAAAGATATGAAATAACTAACTTCTAAATTTGATGTATAATTACAGATTAATACTTGCCATGCTCCATGTTTTAAATACATGCAGATAGAAATAGATGCCACCGCCAAAAATTGTTTGTTTTAGAATTCTAGGAACTCACCATACAACTTACGTTACAACTTTGATTTAATGTTCAGAAAACTCACCATATCATTTGTTTATTTTATTCAGTGATCTCCTATAAATTGTTTTCAACTTAATGATCCTAGAACAAGAGCATGCTAGCCTTACAAATAACATATTTACTTTTATGACCATAATTTTTAAGAAAGTCAAAAGATACTCATATTAAATTTTGTTAAAGGATGCCAAATACTCCGAAAAAGGCGGATTTAATTCACTGTCATATAAACAAAATATAAATGTAATCATTTCTCTATGCCTTCAACAATACTAAATCTCATAAAATTTTGTTTTGTTGACAATATGAGAGTTATAAGATTTTATCTTACTGTAATAATTGTCACTTCCCTGACTTCCAGCAGGCTTAAGAATAATTTTACACATTTACTGCTCTACTAAAATTCCTTCACTGTGAAATATTCATTTATATTTTTTGCATAATGATTTATTGTGCTTGTTTTACTTGTCTTGACTTTATGAATTATTAGCATCTCTGCACATATCTTTATATCACGTTTTGGTATTATTTCTTCAAGCCTGTTACATATCTTTTCATTTTGTTGATTCTGTTTGGAGACTGTTGCTATATGATGTTATGTTTTACAAATTTATGCGCTGGTCTCCCAAAAACTAACATATGGATATAGATTTACCTTCTTGTTGATCTTTTTATTTTTAATATCCAGCAATAGCCCAATAGCTAATGATGTGGATGTCGAAACTGTTTCGATTCAAATCCCAGCTCCACCACTTAGCAGCTGTGTAACATTGAGCAGGATACTAATCTCTCTGTGAAGACACTAATATAAAGATACTAATACTGCCCATGTCATGAAGCAGTTATGATGATTAGATATCTTTTAAAAAGTGTAGGGCAATGATTGTCCTGCATTAAATTCTTTGTGGGCCTTAGTTATTAGTTTATAAATAATTTATTTAATTATAATATTTTATCTTTATTTTGCCAAATATCAAAATCAAAAAGTATAATGCATATTTAAATACTTAGCTGATTGCTATTAAAATAATAGTTGTGATAGAAAACTCAATTAGAGAAATTCTGCAAAATATTTTTGAGAGAGTTGATTCAAAACTAAAAAGTGGTATTAATGCTAAAAATAGCTGGTGAAATTATCTTTATTTTAAATTGATATGAATTACATTTTAAAAACCTGTTTACTATAAAATAAATATGGCAGAAGTTCACATAAAAAGCAAATATATTCAAAGTTTTATTAATACAAATTTTATGTATGTACAACTTATTTTATATTCTGATATGTGTTTATTTTATGAGAAAAGTCTAAATACATTATCAATTTGCTAATATTTTATTCTTAATCTTGAAGTTACAAGTTTAATTGTTCTTTCTCATTCCTAAAATCCTTACAAATTTTAAGAACAAAATTATACTGACTTTATAAAATAAACTAGTGATTATTTTTATTGTTTTGTTTATTCATTCATAATAAGCTACCACAAAATTAGCATTGGAAAAGAGGAACAATTTACTATGTCACAATGTCTGTGGGTCAAGAACCCAGGATTGAGCTAGTTCACGCACCACCTAAAATTCTGCAGCTGACCAGGCCTGCTCTCACTGGAGGCTTGAGTTTCTCCTCTAAGCAATTCAAACCCTTGGCAGAATTCACTGTCTTGAGGTTTGTTCATCCAAAAATAAAAGGCCAAAGTGAGAGGCAAGCGGCGTTTATTCGAGATCCAAAATATAGCTGTTCAGGGACCACGGATTTGGGCAGAAACCCACGGAGTGTTTCAATTTGGGGATAAAGGCAAAGGGGTTTTATGAGAAAGGGAAGGAGAGCAATTACAGGAACAAAAGGGAGGAATTTCTACGGGTGTTAATAAGCCAAGTTATTCTTCAGTTGTCCATGATGGTGCCAATTCTAAAGAATGTCTTCAATTCTCGCTGTGGAAGTCAGGATGTCTGCTTTGCCAAGAGTCGTTTGGAACGCACATCGGAGTGGCCCAGGGCAAAGGTGCGTTTGCCCAGTGAGAACTGGTTGTCCAAAGGGTTGAGGAGACAGACCTGCCAGGCAGTCCCTCTGGGAGGGCAGTCCCACCCCATCAGTGGTCCCATTGATATCATTTTCCACAGGTTGCAAAACTGAGGTCGCAATTTTTTGGCTGGCTGTCAAGAGAGACAATGCTCGGCTACTAGAAGCGGCCCCAGACCCTGCCGTGAGTCCTCTGCGCAGGAGGGCAGTTTGCTCCATCACGGAGAGCAGGCAGTGCTGCTGCAGCTTCAGATCTCTGTGCCTTCCCCTGCCCATGTCCTTTAGACACCCCTGTAAAGGACTCACCCGACTAGGTCAAATTATAAAGGTGATACAGCGCTTCTACACCAAGGATTGTAGACTCATCTTAAAATTCTACCTATGGCATTCATCTATTTCTATCATCCAGAATATTATGAATAGCTTAGATATTCTCTACCCCTACCCCTATATGGTCCAAATTATTGGCATACAATCAACTCTAGTTTTGGTTTTAGTTTTTCTTAATTTTTGTTGATTTCTACAAATAATCTACTGATGTCACCTTTTACAATTCTAACATTATTTATTTCTTTTTGCTTTTTAATATTTTGTTCAATTTGGCCAGTGATATAGGTATTTGCCTTGCAGAAGTAGCTTGCTTTTTAACTTATGAAGACTCTTAACAAATTTTCAGGATACAAGTCAAATGTTCCTTGGGCAGAATTGAATTCAAACCCATTTCAACTTGTGAAAATGGAGCTCATTTTAGGTTTTGTTAAAAGGGTAAGAAGATAGCAATATATGCAAAAATTATTATTTTTCTCCAACAGTGTCCCTAAAATAAACTCAGCATGTGGTATGCTTTGCAAAGTATAGCAGGTGATAATTATGCCAAAAAATTGCAAAAAATAATAGGCATTTAATATCTTAAAGTGAATGAATTGTGTAATGAATGATCCAAAAATTTGATCCACCCTGACATTGTCAAAGAACTTGTATAGACATATCTGAATCCTGAAAACTCTGGTCTTTACAGTATCATGATATTCTCATCCCTCTTCTGTTAGGTTAAACGAACTATGTTGAAGATATTTTTTTAAAGGTGCCTTAGTAATGAATGGACAGATGAATGAATGTTCATGTCATGAATGACATAAATGAATGAAATGTCACTAGTATTTGAAGATAAATCAGTCTGATTCCATTTTTTTCCCACTTCTGTTACATAATATTCATTAGGTGTTATCCACTGTGACTAACATTCTCAAGCTCTTCCAAAAGGAAAAGCTAAGGATTCCTCAAGATTCTGCTAGTCAAATTTATTTTCAAAGTTAAATATGTAAACATATATTCTAATGTATGATTTATAAAATTTAAATAGTGAAGACTATTTTAAGTGCATTAATAAAAGTGCAGTTAAGACATCCAATATCTATGTACTTAGCATAAAACTTTAAAACTTAACATTAGCCATATTTGTTTCTGCTTCTTTTGAGAAATAAAATACTTTTAATATATTGAGACCCACTGTGATCACCTTCCTGATTACATCCCCCAAACTTCATTCCAGAGGTAATCACTACCAATCAACCACGGTATGCCAATCTTTTGTGTGTTTTCATACTTTTACTACATAGGTTTTCTTGCACAGGTTTTTAACTTTTTAAGTGATATCAACGTGTATGTATTCTGGGACATAATCTTTTATCATTTTTTTGAGATTTATCCATATTGATACATGTAGTTTTAGTTTTAACTTCTGTATAAATCTCATAAATAAACAACATATTTATTATGTTATTAACATTTCAGAGTGTTTAAAATGTTCATTATGACATATAATACTCTAATAAATCTTATTGTGTAAATGTTATCAAACACAGCAATTTCTCTGTGGTTTACAAAGGTCTGTCTGGAAAAAGTTCAGCCATTGTTAATGTAACGAGGACGGTTTGCACGACATTGACATTGATGTAACCTGACAGCCAAGGAGAGTGGACTGGAATGTGCATGAGTGAGCAATGATGACCTCGCTACTAGTTAGTGAGGGCAGTAGACATCGCTGAGTGAGTACATGCATACTTGTAACTTGCACATGCAAAGTGAGCAAGTAGAGCAACAAATCTGCATCGACTTTTGCATTAAGCTTGAACATTCCTCCACAGAAACTATTTGGATGATTCAGAAGGCTTTTGGGGACAATGCACTGAATGCAGAACAAATAAAATTGGTTGAGAATCTGTTGAAAGTGACCCACATTCTAGAAGGCCTGCAACAAACGGAACACCTGAGAATGTTGAACGTGTACCGGCTACAATCAACACAGGTTGGTGACTGGCAGTGCGAGAACTAGAAGCTGATCTGGGGATTCCAAAAATTACTGTGTCTGAGATTTTGACGCAGGATCTTGGCATTAAATGCATTGTGGCCAAATTTGTTCCACAGCTTCTGCTACCAGAGCAGAAGGAACATTATGCAGCAGTGGGGAAAACTGTGTGAGGTCCCAAGGGCACCTACTTTGAAGGGGACTGAGGCATCATTGTCTTGTGTAAAATGTTTCTTATATCTTGTATCTTCTCCAATAAACATCTCTATTTTTTATAGTGTATGGATGGATACTTTCTGGACAGAACCTATTTACTTAGGGATAGACTTGTGGGTTATAATGCAGTTTGAAATAATCTTCAAACGAGACATTCAAATTCTGTCTGTAAAGTGTTTCTACAAATTTATTCCTCGCTAGAATTGCATCAGAGTTTATTTTTCTCCATATTCAGACTATCATGCAAAATTATATGACATCTGACAGGCTTGAAATGTTATCTTCTTTTAATTTGAATTTTATTTCAAGATTGAACAACTTCTTATATACTTTATTTGCTATTGGGTTTATTTTTCTCAATGTTGACAACCATACCTCCTGAGCATTACTTTCTATTGGTTCTTTTACTTTAATTCATTTACTTAAATGCCCTATATATATTCTACATATTAATCCTTTTAAATATCTGCACATTTAAAATACCTCTTTTCAGATTTTATCTTGACGTGATAGAGGAAAATTTTATTTCAATAGAAGTATGTAAAACATAAAATTTAGTGACTAAAATATATTTGTACTTTCCTTTATGATATATACTTTGTTTTGCAAGTTTTCAAAAGTATCTTCAAAAGTTCAAAATTAAGCAGTATTGTTTTCTTCTTCTTCTAACCCTACCCCACCCTTCAAACACATACACACATGTGTCCTTGAGCACTGAAGATTTTCTTTACAACAAGTTCAAAATACTGAGCAGAGCTCAAGCTGAAGAGTTGTTGGAATGTAAGCAACAGAACAAGCTCTACTGGAGGTTAGGAGATTGGTCCTCAAGAGAAAAGATTTAGTTTTAAGCTCTAGCAAAAGCCAGGGTTGGGCCTACCTCTCACTACTCTTGAGCCTCTCTACTTAACTCAGTGGTGTTATAACATAGAATATTAACTTTGGATACTGTATATCCTCATTCTTTGGTTTTAAGATAAAAGAACACAAGCTTTCTACTGTCGTCCATGAAATATTTTTGTAGTGTTAAACAATGATGTCATTAAGAATTAGCTGATGAATTTCTATGAACATGAAGTTTTATTGACCCAGTCACTCCTGTAACATCTGATCAGCAGGGGAGGATAGGGCCTTAAAAGCCTTTAAAATTGATTTCTGCCTCTCAGCCAAATTTTTGTGGTGTTTAAGTCCTCATAGGCTACTGTTTGAAAAAAACATCCATTCCCAGGTTTTAAAAAAAACACTTTATAATCTGGAGCCCTACCCTCCTCAGCTGCCCCACAGAGGCTCACTTCTCTTCCTCCCCAGTTGTAATCACCACGATGCTGAATGAGAAGCCTACTCGGTCTCATGGGATTGGTGTTGTTTTGGAATAAATCCCAAATCTCCCTTTGTGTTTTAATTATATTTGGCTTATTACACATAAAAAAATAGTAACACAACGTAAGGTGAATTTGACTATTAGGTTGCATATACTCGATTATCACCTTTTAGTGAAATAATGTTGGGGAGCTGGTATTAAGGGGTAGGAAGAGCTTTTGGGGAATAGGAAGAGAGTACAAATCATGTCAGCCCATTCTTTAGGATTCAAAATATATTCAATATATTTTGAAATCCTATATCCAAAATATATTATTTCTTCAAAAGTAAGAAAAAGTTAAAATATAAATTTAATGTGCTTTAAAAAGTGCAATCAATTAATTTGAATTTTGTAGTGATATGTTCCTTTAAAATGTATATAGGTCTTAGTATAATATATTCTTTTATCTGATTCTGTACATAATATAAAATGCTTAAACCTGTGAAATACAACTAATTTATTTATTATGGTTTTATATTTTGATGTTTCCTCCCTTCTTGTTCTTCTAAAGAAGCTCTGAAGGAGATAGATGTGATTTATAGCAAGTTATTGGAGTAAACAGAAATATCATTCACACATTTCAGCAGTGAAGCATTAAAAGCACACAATACCATAATAATAAATTGCTCACATTAGCTTGCCTCTAAAAACTGAAAAACATATTACAAGAAAGTATCATTTAAGAATTGTCATAATTTCATGTTCTTTGGAATGTATAACTGTCATTATTTACTACTATTTTGAACTGTTTTCAATATTTCAGCTTCCTATTCACCTCAATCCAAATAAAGTGAAAATTTGAAAGGCATAGCATATCCAAATGCTGTTATAAATCATAAAATAAAAATATAGAAAAATATGACTCAGAAAAAATAAACATGTTATTTTTCTTTTATCTGTTAATATTTTACGTCAATGCTATTGCCTGAGATTATTTCCTCTTCAAATAAATCCCTGTGGAGACAAGACATCTGTATAAAAATCAGGTCTGCTACTTGTATGCTCTTCATTGCACATGGGGATGCTCACCCAAAAATGCCTTTGCTGATGAAAGGAACGGAACCAATCTCCTGTGAGCAGAACAAGAGACTGAATTGTCTCAGCCCAGAACAAGTGCACTTGGAATCAACTGCCTTCTGGATCCATGAGGAGTTAGCTGGTGATAACAGAGAAACCACCCGAAACTGAGTCTCTAGACACGACTGACAGAAGAACCCAAGACCTCACAACTGCCCCCTGTACCAGATCCCAGTCAAGTTAAAAACACTGTCCGCCCGCCCAGAGAATGCTTAGCAAGTAGATCTCATTGGGCCTCACTTTTCATCCAGAGAGTTTCCCCATATCCTGACTCCACTCGATACTTCCTTCAGGTTCAGCTCATTCATTTGGAAGTGTTCCACCGACTCCGTCATGTTATTGAGGCCCTGGAGTTCACACAGAGATCAACTTCGGGTATTATTCACACACCTGAGGCTATGACGAAAGAGTGTCATAGACAGACAAAGCTGTTATAACTAACTGCCTCAGGTAATCCTTCTGAAACCAAGGTATAACCTAAACTGTTCAGCCTATCCAGGAAACTCCATGGTGCAAGGACATGATAGGGGCCCTATTAATCTGACTGAAGATTATGGATCCTGGGTGGAGCGCCCTAACATTGTGAATTCTTTGTTTGCAGCCCTCAGGGAATGTACTTGTATACGGGTACCACAACCATGTCCTCATCATGACGCTCATGTAGCAATGTATAATAAAGAACAATCCTGCAGGGCATGCATGATAGAGTAGTTTATGCTTCATTCTCAACCTGAAGGAACAAGTGATTGAGTTGAGGAACTGAACTCCAGACAAAAATCCTGCTTGTGATGCTTAATGCTGCATCACAGGCAATTCCAAAACTTTAATAGTGGGCTTCAGAGGAAGAGCTGCCTTCCCCACACTGGACTTGGTACAGACCCAAGGCATTATTATTATCTGGAGAAAGTCATAGTTAAGAACTCAGGGACACACAGGTCCAGCAATGCTCATAGGCACATTTGCTTTCCTAGCCCAGAAGCCTCTGATAGGAAGCCTTATGGAAATACTAAATGACTGTGCAAATATGCTTTTTTCCCCCCACCAACTACCCTGAGTGGATGCATGAGTAATAAATACTTTCCCATCATGTTTTTACAATAAGTAGTTAACTAGTTATTAATAAAGGGAGCAAAGAAAATTTGACATTGTGCTTAATAAACTGGGGAGCATAAGCCTGTTTGCTTCAGCAGGAAGCTACAGCTTGACACCCTCAGGGATCATAGTTTTGCCCCACCAAGGCGATTTGCACTCCTCCCCACCCCTCCAGTACCTGATTGTTGGGGAGAGTAGGGGAAAGTGCTTGACCAAAGAGGTCTGTCAGTCTTACTAGGTTGTGTAGACCTATCAAAAGCCCACAACAGTTTGGGCAGTTGATTGTTTCTTTTGAAAACATGCCTGGTCCGTCCCAAACCCAGGCTAATATAATTCCAGTGGAACAAAGAAGCTCTTCCTCTCTCCCCCCCCTCTTTCCCATACACACACAGACGCACACTCTCCCCATTCTTTTCTCTTTCTGGGAACCACACTCACCCTGTGTGTTTGCATGTTGTCTCTCACCCAGGATCATGAGACCATATAGGTCTAGCAGCTACTGGGGCCTGTGGCAGTCTGTGTGGGCTCCCAAGAACTAACCTTTAATATGCAGAACTCTGGACACTGGCTTTTGTTTTGGCCTTGCTGAGGACATGGTTGGACTCTTTCCATAGTGGAATAGAGGGAGATGGGGAAATTGGAAACCCACAGGCAGATTTCCACAGAAATAAACTATCTTCCCATACCACCGCCTCTCCTGTGTGGGTCCTTGGAATTTCCTTGTGATACCATGGAAGAGCCTTATTTCTACCTATGACTCTATGATCTGCTACATGCTTGAGTCCATTAGTCATGGTATCCTTGCATTCCTGGCTAGTTAACCTACGCTCCTGACTCTCTACCATTTGCTGTATGTAAAGTTTCATAAGCCAGGCTTTGAGACACTGACTTCATTGTGTTCATTATATATGCTTTTATTATGAACACTTCCATCATCTTCTCTGTATAGGAAAAAAAAATACTCTGCTGACTTTACTGAGATTTTTTCTTATTACCAGCAGTTGAATTGTATGCAATACTTGCTTCATCGTGTGTCATTATAAGAATTGTCAAGTCCCTAATCCTACAAACCTGGGCACTTTTATCCCTAACAATCCAAAACAGTGGGATAGTGAGTACATGGTATTAAAAAAGGAGGAGATATCCTTAATAGGGCAGTCTGAGAAAGTTTCCGGGATAGGCTGACATTTGAGAAGATGATTGAATCATATGAAACAACAAGCCATGGAGAGCTGGCAGGAAGCGCTTGGAGTGATTTTGTTAACACCACAAAGCTCAATTCCTTGCAACTTAAGCAGGAAGCCAAGAACGCTCGGAGAACAGATTCAACCCTAAAGATTTAGAGTTGTGGGAGAAGCAAAACTCTATCAGCTATATTGTTGGAGAGGAAAAAAAAAAGCAGCATTTTATTGGTATTTCATTTAAGTACTGTTATATACAAGTGTTTCTATTACTTCTTATCATCTGCAGTAATACATCTTTATAAGTATAATTGAATAAAGTGCCACTATCCATATATTCCCTGCCTAGTTAATGACTCTAATACTAATTGAAAAGCTTCTGCAGTGTCATAATTCTATCAATAAATCTATGTATTTATAGTTCTACTATCAACAGAGTATCTCATTGTTTTGACCTGGTGCCATTTTAGCAACAGGCAATAAAAAATGGGGAGAAATAAGGTATTACAGAGCAAACTTTTCTGCAGCTCATGCACACATATTTTTTCAGGTCTAGAAAATAATGCTCTTTAAAGCATTTTCCTTTAACTTTCTAGACCTGGATTTTATTGTTCTTAATTTATATAATATTTCTTGATAATCACTTCATCAGACTATCTATAAATCGTTCATGAGAACATTCTATTTTCCTTTTTGTCATTGACCTTCTGTTATACAATAGGATTTTCATTACATTTGAAAGATCTTTTTAAAAAGATCCTTAATAGTAATTTTCACATTGCTAGCCTAAAGCTCTTTCTCCTGTTCACTCCTCTCATCTCTACTAATATGATTCTCTTAGTTTGTAACCTGATTCCAACATTGACCACAAATCCAGATAAGGGCAGGGAGAGTTCATGTTTGAAAACTTGGTATTTTTTATTCTAACACTTAAACTGTCCACTTTTATGTGGCACATATAAGCTTTCTTGCAGAGTGAGGCAAGTGTTGCCTAGAGTTCATAGAATTCTATTTTGAAGCTCATTCCACTATTATAGCCCAAAACGGTATAGGAGTAAAAACTACGTGTGGATTGCTGAGTATGTACCCGAGGTCAAGGAGATGGTTGTATAATGGTGATTAAGTAGTGACTAAAATTGATATGCAACTCCTGTTCTCATGCAGATGAGCCAAGGAAGGAGTCAAAAGTCAGGCAGATAATTAATTATACAATGATCATTTAGTAACTATTGTTACTAAATAACTTTAGCAATTATTTTGTTTGAATAAACTTAAAAAAAAAACAGTTTTTGTGAGAGAAAATAATGTCTTAACTTAGTTTGGAATATAACACATTATGTCCCTGGGGAAGAAACTGGAGTGAGAAGGGGAAGCTGGTGAGTGTTTCAATTCAATGATAATAAATCAGAAACACCTTTGATGTTTGAAAAATGGAAAAAAGCTGATAAAGTTGGAGCCTAATTAGTAAAAGAAGATCGGCAGGAATTTGGGCTGGAATCAGAGTCAATGGACAGATTATCTGTCAATAATCTATAACTCAATTGAAGAATTGAGCTTTGTTATGGCAAAAATAAGAGTACAATAATTAGATAAACTTTGAAGCCCAATAATTTCAAATATAAAAACTATAAGTAACAAAGATAATTATATAGTAAAAAAGATTAACAGTTAATATAGCTAGAATGCATGCTACCTAGATAAACTTAGGAGGAGCACTTCCTTATTTTGAGACAATTAGTGATAATAATCTTTTGTATAATAAGAAAAAGGAAAATAATATGATAGAATTGTTTAGGGGTGATGGCATACCTACTATTGAATAAAATATCCTTAAAAGGCATTTAAATGATTAGATATATAGTAATATTAGACCCTGAGTCTCTCAAGAAAATCTTTCTTTGACATCTTTTAAAAATAGAATGTTTATTTTGTTTTTTTCAAATGCAAGGAGAATCAAAAATTCTAAAATCACATAGAGCATTTTTAAGATAAATTGACAAACCAGATTTTAAAAATAAAGAAGGTAATATAATTTCACTTCTATTACATAAAAAGTAAGATTTATTATTGTATATTAGAAATTTATTTTTGACTTTAGACTAGGCTTTGTCTGAACATTTATTTTCTTATTTTAATTTTAACTGCATACATTTGGCCTCGTTTTCTCCATTGGTAATATACAATAAAACTCTACTACAATATCTCAACCAGGATATCAAAATGAATACAGTTGAGTCTGGAACATTTCCATCTCCCTCACATAGCTACAACTTTTATCCCATACACATTCCATCCTTAACTCCAGGCAACCACAGATCTGTTCTCCATTTTTACAATTTTGTCATTTGAAGAATATTGTATTAACAAAGTATAATAATATGAAATATTTACAGTTGGCTTCATTTAGTCATCAGCATAATCCTTTGGACATTCACTCAAATTGTTGTGTGTATTAATAGTTTGTTCCTATTTACTGATGAGTAGTGTTCTATGGTATGGGCATACCACAGTTTGTTTAACCATATTACCCATGGGAAAGATTGGATTATTTTGAGTTTAGTGTTATTATCAATAAAGTGGCTATAAACACTGTGTACAAACTTCTCTGTGAAATAGTTTTTATTTCTCTAGGACAAATGCCCAAGAGTGCAACAGCTAGATTCTATAATGACTTGTTTAAACTGCAAAACTGTTTTCTAGGGTGCTTACACCATTTTATATTTGTACTAGTAATGTATGAGTGATGGAGTTTCTTAACATTTTACCTAATACTTGGTGGTGTCTGTATTTTTCATTGAAAGAGTCTGATATTCATATAACAATATTCCATTGTAACTTTCATTTGCATTTTCCTAATGGCTAATGATATCCAAAATCATTTCATAGGTTTCTTTGCCATCTCTAACTCTTCTTTGGTGAAATGCCTCTTGATATATTTTGCCTATTTATGTATTGGATTATTTATTTATATATTACTATTGAGTTTTGTGAGCTTTTTATAGCTCTAATCTAAGGGGGTTTTTTGTTATTGTTTGTTTGTTTTTATTACTTAATCATTATTTATTTCCCTTAGGATTCATTAAGATATTATTGACATATAATACTGTAAAATATGAAGTGATAATTTGATATACTTATATATTGCAAAACGATCATACCAGTAAAAATAGAACTATGATATGATCCAGCCATCCAACTTCTGGATTTATATGCAAAGAAAATGAAAACAGGATACTGAAGAGATATCATCACTCCCATATTCATGGCAGCAGCATTCGCACTAGTCAAGATACTGAAACAACCTGAGTTCATCTAAGAATAAATGGTTAAAGAAGACATCAAACACACACACGCATGCGCACAATGAAATATTGTTCAGCCAAGAGAAAGGTGGAGACCTAGCCGTTTACAATCACAGTATTGAATATAAGTGAATCTTCTGCTTGTGTGAATTTCTAATTTCAGTATTCAACAAAATGAAGAATAACAGAATATATTAAACTATTTGGATTACATTTTCACTTGTTAATTTGAAAAGAATGTTTTAAAGAATGTGTCAGATTTTTGGTATATCCTAAGACTTTGAAACCAAGGAAAAGATTGAAGAAATGCACAATGGTTTTGACTGTTTCATATTTTAATATATAAATTCCCTGTTATATCTGAACTGCAATAAAATATATTGTAGAAGCAGTATGGTTTAAAAATGTGATGTATGCGTGTACAGTTTCTAGTTCTAAAATTACTAGTTGTATAATAAAGGTCAAATCACAGAATCTGATTATCACAGTATTTTCTACTTTAAAATGAGCATAATAAAACTTGTGTAGTTTATCTTATACAGTGTAGGGAAAATGAAATATTTATTATATTCAATATATTTTCTAAGATGCAATAAGTGAACTACTATATTAGTCCACCCTTATCAAAGATGCCATACTATATTCTACACTACAATTTTTATTATGACTCTTAAAAAGTCACAGTTTCTGTTTTTTTATATCTTCAAAAGAGTTTTGATCTGTAGCCACATCAAAAAATGTGAACTATGTGCATTATATTAGTAATTAGTACTTTATATTACATTACATATTTTTCTAGATAAATGATAATCTAGAAAATTATAGAAACAGAAAACGAAGACAACACTGCATAATTTTAGGAACATACAAATAACACGTAATTTATCCCACTTAGAGTTCATCCAATTACAATATTCACATCTGGAAGCCAATTAAAATTTGATATCTTTAATTGCTACTGCAAGTTTCTGCCATTTCTTTTTCTGTTTTCCACCTGGTTGGAAATCCATTGCCAAAAGACAATCTAACCTTTAACTTGTTACCAGGAGAATTTACTGAGCATGTTTATGTAGAATTCAAATGCGACCAGACAGAAGGATAAATTATCTGAGGTGGGCTTGAAGGTAAACAGCTGTCGGTGAACTATGAATCATCTCAAAGGCACATTAGCTAAACTCATTTTTAAAAGAATAATTATTTTGCATGTTGAAAGGAATAACCACAAGGACCCTGCACTCCCTCTTAAATTGCTGTCTAACTCACAGCTTCCTTGGGGAAGGAAGCAACGCAGATGAGCTGCTTTAGGATATTTATTTATTTATTTATATTTAAGTAAGTTTCTTTTGTCTGGATACTGATATGAATATGAGGAGGAAAACTGAAATGCCCTTTCTTACAGAGAGGTAGAAAAATATCAGTGCCCCTGTTCTGGGGCTGAATCCCAGTCTAGGTTTAACTGCTTAAAAGTGTTTGGCTGGTGATTTGTTTTTTTGTTTGTTTTCTTGTTTGTGTTTTCAAAAAGAACATTATGCTGCCTCTGTTAATGAACCTGATGATTTGGGTTTCTCTTTCTTTTGATCTTTTTTTTTAAGTCTATGAATATGAGATAATCTTGATTCATTCAGATGAATAGCTTAAAATGGAAATGTTTATCTAACACCATGTCATATGCTTTTAAAATAGAATTTATTTAAATACAAATGACAGAAGAAACTTTATACCAATGCCTGCCAAAAAAAAAAGTTAAATAAACAGTTAACTCAGCAACAGAACCAGAAGATGCCAATGGGTAACACATTTAAATGGCACTCATTTGAGTATTCATGGTTGTTACTGACTTTTTAAAATGTCCCAAATTAAATTCTAATTCAGAGTCAAACATTATGACATTGAGACATTTCTGTCTGGAATACAGCTTAACAATTTTGCCTGTAACCCTGGATTTATGGCTCAATCTCTGTGTGTTTTAATTTCCATGATTGTGATCATGGCTTTAGTAAAACATGTGTGAAGATTTCCACTTCCCAGTAGTTGGCAGATGCAGAAAATGTACAAATTATAAAATCACAAATATCAATGCTTCGGTAAGGACTAGATTGATTAAAATTCTATTGAAGAAAACAAAATCATTAGCTGTAGCTGGTTTTAAGGGCGTCTGTCAATTTAGAACACAGTCCAAATGTAAGAAAATGAGCTAGTCCAAGGCTGGGTATTGCTGAAGGAACAAAGAAACAGCAGAGACTTTAGCAGCTATAGGGGCTAGAATAATAAAGTTTGAGATATGGGGGCACTCAAATACATAGGTTTTTTTATTCTAGAAGCACTTTCCATGTTCCAAAGTTGAAAGGTGCAGGAGAATAAAACAGTCAGACAGAATAGAAACCCCAGGACTTTGTGGTGACTACAGAGACATGATTCCCGAGAGTGGGGACCACAACAGTCATGTTCGGCGGCCTTTCCCTCCGGGACTGGCGCTGCTCCGCAGCCCAGAGGAAAATGAGAATTCAGGTGGCTGGTACTGCAGTTCAGAGGAATTAGAAAAAAGTTTGGGTTTCAGTGTGACTCTTGTCTGATGCAATACAAGAGTTGAGGTTTCAAATACAAATTGTTATCTACCCCAGGTGTTTGTAAATTCCAAAAATGCATGGGTGGGCGGCTAAAAAGCTAAGTTAAGTTGAAACCCTTGGAAAGCATAGTCGAAATTTCCACAATGTCTGTCTGCAAAGAAAACAACATTTGTGAAGTGTCAAGGCATCCGTCCTACCGTTCACAGAAAACCCTTGGGAGCTATGTCCTAGAAACAGAGCAAACCAGAGACAGGGGACGCCCTATGAAGCTGCAGTGTAGCCTCAACCGAGCCCGGACTGCAAACGAACCCAGGCTGTCAGGTTCCTTGCGGACTATGGTGTAGTTGAGGAAACAGCAAGTCCTCTTTTGGAAGATATGTGCAACCTTTACAATTTTTTTACATAAAATCTGAGTTAACAAGCATATGGTTAGTGAAAACCAGAAGACATACAACTAATAGAAAAAGAACCAATAAATAACAACTCTACAGGTGATCTAGATATTATAATTTACAAAGGTGTTGAAATGTAAAATAATTGATGAATATGTGCACTATAGAAGTTAAATTTAGTGGCATTTAGTATATACAGTGTAAAAGGAGAACTGTATTATACAAAAGATGTCAAATGGATACTCTGAAATATAGAATACAATATCTGCAATTAACAATCAATACATGAGACTTATTGCACTATCAATATAGCAGAAGAAAATATTTGAGAAGTGCAAGTAGGTCATTAGAATGTATCCAAATTAAAGTGCACAAAGAAAATAACTGAGCATTAAGAACATTGAATACACAGTCAAAAATACATTTGAAGAGTTAATGGCTGAGAAAGGTCTCAACAAACAGATCCATAATATCAGAAAATTCTAAATAAAATAAACACATAAAAATTACATCTAGGGATATCATGGTAAAGCTATTTTAAAAAAAGAAGAAAACCCTAAAAGCATCTATAGGAAAAAATCATATGCTTTTCAAAGAAACAAAAATAAGACTGGCAACTTACAAAAAAATAGGCTGTCAGAAGAAAATTAATCATTTTAGATATGATACCTAAAGCATAAGAACCAAAATAAAAAATAAACAGGTGAAACTACATCAAACTAAAAAGATTCTGTATCAAAGAAACAAAAACAGAGTGAAAAAGACAACCAAAGGGAGGAGAAAAATATTTGGAAAGCATATAACTGATAAAAGGTTAATATCCAAAATATATGAAGATCTCATATAAAGTCATAGTGAATAGATAAATACATAATAATCCAGTTAAAAAATAAGCCAAGGAACTGAAATGAAAACACTAACTCGAAAAGATATCTGCTCCCCATTTTCATAGCAGCATTATTTACAATAACCAAGGCATGGAAACAACTTGATGCATGGATAAAGAAAAAGTGATATATGTATTACATATACACATTACATATACATATAGATACAATAGAATATTATTCAGCCATTAAAATGAGAAAACCCTATCATTTGCGACATGAGGCATTACACTAAGTGAAATAAATCAGAAAGGAAAAGACAAATTCTGTATGATATCATGTATATGCGGAATTTAAAAAAAAACAAATCAACAAAAAAACCAAACTAACTTAAAGAAATAAGACTTGTGGTTATCAGAAGTGGAAGGTGGGGAGAGGTGGAATTAGAAGATGATGGTCAGAAGGTACAAATTTCCAGATGTAAGACAAATAAGTACTAGGGATGCAATGCCATGCCATAAGTCCTAGGGATAAAATGATGACTACAGTTCACGGTGCTGTATGATATATGGCAAAGTTGTAAAGAGAATAAGTGTTAAGCATTCGCACCACAAAAGAAATTTTTTTCTTTTTCTTTTTATTCTAATAGAAAATTATAGATGTTAGCTGCCCCTATTTTGGCAATCACTTCACAATACATGTAAATCAAACTATCATGCTGTATACCTCAAACTTGCAGGGTAATGTATATCAGTATTGCAAAATAAAACAGAAAGAAATTTTTAAATAAAAATGACTATGTTTCAACTTCAGGTAAGATAGCTATCCACATTATATCTGTCTCTGTTACTGATGCAACTAAAAATCCTGGACAATAGGTATGAAATATCTGAGTTCTCAGAACATAAATGGAAGGATTTGATTGGAGGACATAAGAGAATGAAAATACAAGACAGACCTTGAGAAACATTTGCAAATCATGTATTTGACAACAGACCTGAATCTAGAATAGATAAATAAAATCAAAACTAAAAGCAAGGAGACAGAATATCTAGTAATGTTGGGCAAAATATTTCAAGAAACATTTCATCATAGGAGATACACAGCTGCCACAAAAGCACATGAAAAAAATTACTTAAAATCATTAGCATTTAGAATCAAGATGAAGGAGGAGTGAGTGGAAGTCACACTGACCCCTCCCAGGACCAATCTGGAATTACAACTAAATTCTGGAGAAATCACCTTGAACAAACAACTGGAAAATAGCAAGAGAGGAGCCTTATAACCTCGAACAGGCAGAAGACTCAGCTTTAGAACAACCTGACTGGTAAGGAGTGCAGTGGAGACTCGAGAAGGTGGGTGGGGCACCCACTGTTGGCAGCGCCAAATGGATATTGAAACAGCCATTTGGATCCCACTGAGAAGAGCAGGGTCTAAACCATAAGTAGGGATCTCCAGCCTATAGCACCAGAGTCCAAAAAATACACAGGAAACAACCACCTGAGAAAAGCAGCTGGGTTGCTCTCTGCCATAGACAGGAGGCTGGAGACGTAAAGAGCTGTTTAAGGGGCAAATGCATAAATTTTTATTCTCAGCCACTTACCCTGATCTCTGGCAAAGGCGGGGCAGAGTGGGCTGGGGACGCCTGAGGAGAGACTGAGGAAGGAGGCTTTGGGGAGAGAACTGAGAGAGTAGGCAGCAGGATCCCAGTGCTGATTCATTCCTCATACGGCGGCAGCCATATTCCTCAGGCAGATCACTCCTCTGAGCGGCCGCAGCGTGAGAGGACCCAATAGCCCCGCCCCCAAGGAGGGATTCTGCCCTGGTCTGGTGGTGCTGAATCCTGACTGCTAAGTACATAGTGGCAGCCACAGATAGTAGATCCCTGGCTAAAGGGGGTGCAGAGTAGCCTAGAGACAGACATTTGAGGAGAGACTGGAGATGGAGGCTTTGGAGAGAGAACATAGAGAGTAGCTGGCCAAATCCCGGTGCTAACTCATCCCACATATATCAGGAGCCATCTGGCTCATGCAGAGCACTCCCCTGAGCTGCAACAGCTGTGAAAGGACCCAATAACCCTGCCCCCAGGAGGGACTCTCTCTGCCTCACCCTGTGGTGCCTAAGCCTGACTGCTGAGTGCTGAGTGACTATATTTACAACTGAAGGAGAGAGCCACAGACAGTAGATTCTTGGAAATCTCAAGTAGACTGCTGAAAGTCAGACAGTGTCAACAGCTGACATCATCAGAGGCAGGTCCAGAAAGAAAAAACCTCAGTCTCCTACCATAGAATTTCACACCACAAAGTCAGGAAATCAAGACAGATAAATTTAAGAAGTAGAAGTAAAAAAGAAGAGGCTCACAAATAATGGAATGACAAAGAAACACCCCCCAGTCTAAGGGAAAGGAGGAATCCCCAGGAAGAGAACTAAGAGAAATAAAGGCAAGTAAACTATCAGATACTGAGTTCAAACAATGGTTCTAAGGAAGCTCAATGAGCTCAGTGAGCTCAGAGAGAGTTACAAAAAACTACAAGGAAACTACAGGGAACTTACTGCAAACTATATCAGTATGCAAAGGACATAGAAACTATCAAGAAGAGACAAGAGGAAATGAAGAATACAATTTCTGAATTGAAGGACACAGTGGAAGGAATCAAAAGCAAGGTAGATGAAGCAGAGGGTCGAATCAGTGAGCTGGAGGAAAAGGTAGAAAAAAGCTCCCGGAAAGAGAAGAAAATGAAAAAAAAGGACTAAAAAAGAATGAATAGGAATTTAGAGAAATGCAGAACAACCTGAAACATAATAATATCCATATAATAGGAATACCAGAAGGAGTAGATGATGAGGAAGGGATAGAGAACCTGTTTGAAAAAGTAATGATGGAAAACTTCCCTAATTTAAGGAGAGAGAAAGTCACACAAGTCCAGGAAGCACAGAGGGTCCCATAAAGAGGAACCCAATGAAGCCCACTCCAAGACACATCATAATTAAAATGGCAAATATCAAAGACAAACAGAGAATCCTAAAGGAAGCAAGGGAGAAACAGGTAGTAACATACAAGGGATCCTGGTATGGCTAGCAGCTGACTTCTCAACAGAAACACTGCAAGCCAGAAGGGAATGGCAAGAAATATTCCAAGTCATTAAAAGCAAAGGCCTGCAAGGCTCTCAATTAAAATGGAAGGTGAAATAAGGAGTTTCCCAGACAAAAGAAGGCTAAAAGAATACATTTCCTCCAAACCAGCATTGCAAAATATGCTAAAAGGACTTCTTTAAGAAGATGAAGAAAAAGAATCTATGAATACCCAGTTCCTTTCACAGTCACCAGTACTTGATATTACCAATACCTTTAATACTTAATCTGATTGTGACAATGATGTGTTATTTTAATTACACATCAACTTTATTATTTGTTGAAACTAAACCTGTTTTTGTATATTTCTTTCCTACTTCTATTATTTTTAAAAAGCTTTAAATGACTTTTTGGTATTCTTTATCCATTTTTTGATTAAATATTTGTGGAATTTTTTCCCTAAAAAAACCAAAAAACAAAGAAACTATGAACTCTTTTTTAGATGTGTTGCAAATTCTTTCCTATTCTATTATTTGTCCTTTAATTTTTTATATGTATATTACTGTATAGTCTTAAATGTTTAATATAGTCATGTTATCAATATTTTACTTAATAGCTTCTGGGTTTCAATATTTGACTTCAGGGTAAGAAAAATATTATTTTTTATTTTCTCCTAAAACTCTTTAGATTTCACATATTGATTTTTAACTCACCTGAGAATTTTTTGTATAATGTGTGAAATAGGGCTCTATATTTGCTTTTATTTCAAGTAATAGTGGTCTATGCACCTTATTTGTTCAATAAGCCTTATTTTTCCCATTGATTAGAAATATCAGTTTAATCATATATTATGTTGTTAGACAGATATATATGTTTGTTTCTAGAATGTTCATTTTATTTCATTGATCTACTTGATTATTTCTGTGCTGGTACCATGTTGTTTTAATTGCTGAGACTTTATAATGGATTTAAATTTTTTAATATTTTATAATGGACTTTGAGATTTAAAATAAATATATAAATTAAGTCAATCTGCATTAAAAAAGAGAGAGAAAGAAAGAAGGAACTCCTTTCTTTTGTGACACATGGATGGAACTGGAGAATATTATGCTAAGTGAAATAAGCCAGTCAGTGAAAGACAAATACCATATGATCTCACCTATAAGTGTAATTTATTCAACAAAATAAACTAACAAACAAAATAAACCACAGGCATGGAAACATGGAGCAGACTGAAAGTGACCAGAGGGGATGGGGAAGGAGGACAATGGTGGAAAGAAGGGGAAGAAGGGACTAGTCACAGAACATGCGTGAATGACCCATGGACATGGACGACAGTGTGGGAATGGACTATGGGAGCTGGGGGTGTAGGATGGGTGGAGAATTGAGACAACTGTAATAGAATAAACATGATTTTTAAAAAAAGAAGTACAAATGGAGAGTCACAAAACAGTCATAGGGATATAAAGCACAGCATAGGTAAAACAGTCAATGATGGTGTGATAATTGTGTACGGTGCAAAGTGGGTCCTGGAAATTTCAGGGGGAACACTTTGTAAACAGTGTATGATTGTCTAACCACTATGCTGTACAAATGAAACCAATACAAAACAGCAGTGAAAGTAAACTGTAATTGAGATAAATAAAATCATTAGCATTTAGGAAGTGAAAATTCAAGTCACAATGGGATGCATCTACACACCAATCACAATTGTATATTGTAAGAGTAGTAACACAAGTGACAATTACAAGTAATAATAAGGAGGTAAAGCATCTGGAACTCACACACATTGCTGATGAGAATGCAAAAAACATTACAGCAATTCTGCAAATATGTGGTATTTTCTTAAAAGTTGAGCATATACTTACATTATGATCCAGCAATTTCACTTCCAAGTATTTACCTTAGAGAAATCAAAACTTATATTCAGACTAAAACAAACAAACAAACAATTTGTATTCAAGTATTCAGGGAAGCTTTATTTGTTATCACCCCAAACTGGAAACAACCCAGATGTTCTTCAGTCAATGAGTGGTTAAACAAATTGTAGAGCAAACACAAAATGGAATTCTACTCAACAATGTAAAGGAATGGGTATTTACATACACACAACAAGCTAGGTGAGTATAAAATACGTTATGCTGAATGCAAAAGATCAGGTCAAAAGATTATGTACTCTACAATTCCATTTATGTGATGGTCCGGAAATGGAAAACTACAGCAATGGAGAACAGATAGATGGATTAGCGGTGGGAGAAGGACTTTACAACAAAAAAAGCATGATAAAATTTTGGAGTGTTTGGGCCCTGTCACGTATCCTGACTCTGGTAAAGTTTAAACACATACAAGTAGGTCCTAACTCATGAACACCTGTACTATTGTTAGGTCGAATTAATAGCACATTAATGCATGATATTGATATAATACATAATATACTATATAACTATAATTTCATATTATGTTAGTAGTCACATGAGTATATGCACTTTCCAAAACTAATAAACAACTAAAATGTTGGAGTTTTATTGTACATAAGTCATTCCTTAATAAAGTTGATTATAAAACAAATAGCACTCCACATAAAATAAATAAAAGTGAAAAAACACAATTTTAGACAAATGAAATAGAAAGAATGTATCATCATTTGATCTGCATTAAATTATGATAGCTGGATAAACATGTAGGAGTTAATTCTAGATAGACCTATAAATAACCAGTTATATGGAAAAGTGTTCATCAGATAGTTATAGCTTAACATAATATAAATGTTGAACTCATACAGCAGATATATTTAATGTTAGGAGAAAACAAGATCAAAATCAGATTGGTATTAAAATAAATGTTTGGGAGGTACATATATTTTTCTTTTTGAATCTGGAAATGAATGTATCTTATTTTCAAACTACAACTTTCAAGTAAGTTTAAAAGTTGGACTTTTGTAAGAATAATGTAATAAAATTGAATAAACTTATTCATAATTCAAATTCTTCCATTTTAAGGAGACTGTAGGTAATTAATATTTCAAAAGCCAACATCTAAATTGTAGAAATAGTTAATGGTTGTCAGTGATAAATTAAAATTGTTTTCCATGCAGCTTTCTCTGTAATCCAATCTTTTCTCCTTGATGCCAGGGCAATTTGCCTCCATAAGAAAGATTTTGAAAGGCTTTCTTATGAAAATCATGCCCTAACATATACTGACCAATTAAAAATAGGAAATGTTATTTTTAGTGGCATTAAATGGCCAACACTAAAATGAAACAAAAAGATTAATAGTATAGGTCAAATATCCATGATAAATCACAGCCTATAGAATCACCCCCATGGTCAAAATATAAATATTTCTTGAAATAAATTACCAATTGACTACTCTTTATGGGATTTTAAGTATGAAAATATTTTAAATTCTACCTACATGCTCTTTAAACATTAATTTTTAAAAACTCTCCCAAATGCATTTTTCTAAATTATCAAGTGTTAGAACATTTGTTCATATGTCATCAGCACTAGCTTTGTGTAGGAGATAAAACTCTTGTGTATCATGAGATGAAAATAAATGGCTGAAAAGCTGTTAATTTGTAAATGGTAAAATAAAAGATGCTCAGAAGATATAAAATGAATGATTTGTTAGCACATAAAGAAGTACTGTGTTACAGGTTTTTTCTATGTACTTGTAAGTAAATTATAATCAAATATGGTTTCATCTTAGGCTCATCATTTCTGATGCTGATTCAGCTCTTGCTAATGAGAATTATAAGCCTTTGCTGATTAGGTCATTGAAATCTCACTAGTACCATTACAACACATGTACAGTATGGAAGTAATAAAAAATGGGGACATTTGTCTTTTCATTTCTGTAGAAGTAGATTTTCTACTTGAGAATGGAGCTACATCTGTTTTAAATACCTTCACTGGATTTTCTTAATGCCTTCAGTGGCCAAAAAAAAGAACAATAATAAAATTTTAAAAATCACCCAATTTATAGAACATATATTCTGGGGAGAAAAAAAATCACTGGGATAAAAACATTTCAGTAAGAAGAGTGGATAGAACCTGAGGTACTAAAATCTAGCTGCAGAAGAACTTCAAAGAACATGACCAAACAGGGGAATAAAACAGGGCACAGGCTGATCTGTGTAATGGAATGGTCAGTTTCCCATTAACGTGAAAGAGAGAATGGCTAGCTCTAAGTTATCGATCACATCAGCAGGTTAAGATTCAAAATTCAAAACGTTGTTATGAAATACTAGTTATAGCTCAAAGATTTGGAGATACTATGCTAGACCGAGGGGAGGTCACAGTCAGGAGAACTTGCTAAAACAAGTAGGCTTATGCAGGCAAAACAGTAGCAGTCGGCAGATAGCTGAATAACATCCCACTTTTCCCTTTGTTTAGGAACATTCTCACTAATGACCCAGATAACTTTCTATTATAAAAACCTCAGGAATCCTTAAGGCCTCCAGAAAAAGCACCACGAGGTAGGTATTCAGGAGGTAAAAACTACACTTGTAAACCCGTCTTGAAATACTAAAAGCCGCACACATGTAGGGAGTAAGTTAATATACTTCTAAATTTAGCATTGTGCTTCTTAGAATTAAAAAGATTGTGTGATTTTCTGACAGTTCTCACGGTTTCTATTGTTATTTTTTCCCTATGATTCAGAAGGCTTATGCAATCAGATCTTTAATAATCCGCAGGACGTTTTTCTCTCTTACATTCTCTTTTCAATTGAGTAATCATTTTCGACTTGCAGGACCTGAAGTCCAGAACGTGAGTCCGGTTGTTTAGTAACGTTATCAGTGGAAGTGGGGTTCTTGCAATGTCGCAAGGAGAAGAATTTCCTAAGAACTGCACAGGAGGATGAGGCTCCGTGGTAAACTTGACTGCTGAGGTATAATCAAGGGGGCTCCCCTCCTGACTTCGAACTGCCCCAAGTCTGTCCATCTGCCATGGGGAACTCCAGTCTCGTCTTCCGGAGGACCAGGAGGCACACCACTGAAAGCCCTCATGCCCACTGCAATGGCAACACAATTGTTTTTATTTATATTTATAGAAATAAAACTATAAAGTATACCTTCTTTCGGCACTTGTCACTAAATATTGTCTTTGTAATTCATGTATGTGATATTTTGTTTTGTACATCATGCTCTCTTGACCCAGTATGGAGGCCCAGCCTAGAGGTCAGTCAGTTCCTCTTTACTACCGTCGGATTAACTTCAGATCCCTCTCCAGCCCGCACACTATGAGCTGCTGCACATCAGCGCTAATGGCCCAGGACTACGGACCAGGCACAGAGGGATATCCTTGCACCAAAGCCCGCGGAAATTATTCAAAGTAGCCGATCTACAAAACCTGGCTCGCCCCACGCACTTGCCGTGCACAAGCTACCCCTCACCCCAGCGCCAGCTTGGCATCGCCCTGTCTCTGGGTGCAACCCCTATGAGCTTGCAGTTAATTTTAAAAAAATAAAGACAAAAGCAAAAACCCTTTCATCTCTCCCAAATTCGGTGTGTTACGTCTCACCATCAAAAGAATCTTTAGATCTTGTAAAGCAACACAGTTGCATGTAGATATAGTTTACCCAGTCTTGCATAGAATTTCCATTTAGGAATGTGCTAACATTTATTTGTATTATAATATTGATGCATGTTTCGGTTTTTATTTGGGTAAATACAAATAATTTTGTTAAGCACATTCTGTACCTAACATTTAGGTGCATACGGGGATAAATTTCTACAGTATACACTTAGCAGTAAACTTGCTACATCATATCACCTTTAATAGAAAATTCCAGTTTCCCAAGTGGGTTTTTAACTAATTGTCATCCACATGAACAAAAGATGATACTTGTAATTGCTCCATAACACTTTGTATTCACAACTGCGTTAAATTACAGCAAGCCTCAGGAGGTAGGTCATACTGGCTTTACTGTGCATTCCCCAGATGACTACATTTGGGGCACTTTTCATGTTTTTATATATAATTGTATGTCGTTTATGGAGTACTGTTTCAATTCTGCCCATCATTTTTCTCTTAGGACTTTGACTTTTTTTTGTTATTAAGTAGTTCTTTCTATATAAAAGATAAGTCTTTTCTTGGGTATAAGTATTATGATTATATTTTTTCCTCCTTGTCTTTTCTTTTAATTCTTATATTGATATTAATGAACAGAAATTCTTTATTTTAATGTACATCAATTTATAGTTAAGTGTGTTTTTTTTCTGGTCTCATTTTATTAAGTATTTTTTAAATTTATTTTTAAAGAGAGAGGGAGGGAGAGAAACATCAATGTGTGGTTGCTTCTCGTGTGCCCCTACTGGGGACCTGGCCCACAACCCAGGCACGTGTCCTGACTGGGAATCGAGCCAGCAACCTTTTGATTCGCAGGCCAGCACTCAATCCACTGAGCCACAGCAGCCAGGGCTTGGTTTCATTTTAAAAGAATATTTTCTTCTTTCAAGGTCATTAAAACACTATCATGTTATCTTCTAGAAGCCTTATTTTGGGAATTTTTACTTTCAGGTCTATGGGCTACCAGGAATTGGATTTTGTTTATCATACCACGCACAAAGCAAGGGTATAATTTTTATTCCCCTTCCCACATGGAAAGCACCTATTTTTCCGTACTACTATGTAATACCATCTTTGTCCTAAAACAGGTATGCTTATGTGGATTGTTTTCATTTCTGGACTCTCTGTGGATCTAGTTGTTCATGTTTATGTTGTGATCATAATGTTTCATTACAACAATTTAAATATGTTTTGTTACCCTTGTTGTTGCCGTTCACATTTCTCTTGATTGTCCTTGTTAAAATTACAAATAAACACGCATATAAATTGACTTGTCAATTTCTACACAGGCAACACTGGGATTTTTATGGAATTCTGTTCTATCATAAGATAAATTTGGAAGTATTTGACATTTTTACAATATTGAGCATTAAAATCAAATTGCTTCTGTTAAATATTTATGACCTATTAAAGAAATATTTTATATGGTTCAACCTAATAATTTCATTTATTTGGGCCTCTGATTTCTTACACTGATTTTTATGACTGTCTGTGCAGACATTCATATGTATTTTCTGCCGTAATTTATGAGCTAGGCTTCCTAATCAAAGTTGAATGGAGTGTCAACAGTGTGCTCCCTAGTCTGAGGCAAAACTTTCACAAATGTTTCACATTCATATGTTGTTTAGTGTAAGTTTTTCTATAGAGTCCTTTATCAAATGGACATTAAGATAATGGTTTACTCTTCTGTATATGCTGAGATGATCATTTTGGCCTTTCTTTGTTCTAATATGTTCAATTATATTGATTATTTTTTAATAGTAAATAATACACATTCCTGGAATAAACCCAAGTGTGTGAGGATGCATTATTATTTATATATAACTAGAATGGCTTGCTACTATTTTGCTGAAGATTTTGTATTGGCGTTTATGGTCTTAAATTTTATTTTGTGTCATCTATCACATTTGGTATCTATGTTGTACTGGCCACTTAAAACATTTTAAGAAATATTCCGATTTATTTATTTATTCTCTGGATGACTATATGAGACTGCTCTCCCTTCTTCCATAACAATTTAGGGAAGGAAACTAATGTCAGTGACACCTTTTGAACTTCATCATGAAATTTAAAAATGTGCAGTTTATCAAAAGAAATGTTATATTGTAATCTTTTTACTGTATAAAGCATCTGTAATAATAACTCCCTTTTTGCTCATATTGGTTATGTGTTCCATCTTTGATTTTTTTGCTTTACTAATTTGTTATCTTTTTATGAAAGTTAATAGTGCTTTAAAATGTTAAATTTCATTATTCTTTACATTCTATGGCATATATTTTCCATTTTGTTAATTTCCACTCTCAGTTTTATTGCCTTCGTTACCTTTCTCACATAGATAAATGATAGAGACTCTTGAAGTTTTTCTCTCTCTTTCTCTCTGTGTGATTTTTGTCTCTTTCTCCTCTCTAGAATTTCTCATTTTTCCTCTTAAATCCATCATCCACACTCCTTTCAGAGTGCACTTTTAATAAAAATCAATCACGTGTATCTTACTCTGTTCAAAATCATTTGATGGCTATTGATTGTACGTTGAATCTCCTTGCTATGATACCAGGCCTTGAACTGTGCCTTAACCATCTAACTTCCATTCTATATAATTTGCCTTGTCTAGCTACTTTACATTGATTAATAACTAGTTACTTGTCATTAGTTTATCTGTCCTTGCTGTCACGGGCCTGGAAGTCCCTTCCTTGCTGCTTGGCCTGATACCTCCTTGCTGGATGAGTTAGAGTCCTAGTTTTCTCTGACTTTCTGTGATAGAAGTAGTACCCTGTTTCAGGCTCCAGTAGCATTCTGTGAAGACACATAATTTCAGCCGCCAAATTCTGTTATTGTACTTGAGTTTCTTCTCTGAATTTCCTAGTAGGTGCTGGGAAATTTCTCTCTCTCTAGCTTTTAACAAAGAGCCTGCAAAATAGGTCAGGCTCAAAATATCTGTTAAGCAAATTTATGAGTGAATGCATTTCCTTAGAATTGAAATACATAGAAAATACTGGCATTACATATTGTCATATTTAATTTTCTAGAATTCTCTAAAATATCTATTTAAAATTCCCTGACACTCTCTTGAATCATGCTTAATATGTTTTTAAAACAGGGTAGAAATTTCAAACTTTCTAATTATTTTTTGTAGGTTTAACTTTACCTTGGCTATTTCCTGAAGACAAACAAGCATATATTTTAATTCCCAAAGTAAGCAATTCTTAAATTTAGTAGCACACATTTCTTTATTTTTATGAAAACTATCTCTTATTGGTAGTATCTAACTGTTCAGAGATTTTACAATTATCTTAGTATTTATCTTACTTTAATTGTGTATATTCAAAAGAAGGCCTTGTGGTCAGTCACAATTTTAGAGGAATTATATGTCTGAAAATATTTATAGATATTGTGATTTATAATAAATAAGTGATTATCTTATTCAAAAGAGTCAACTCACCAGAAACTGATTGTATTTTTGTGAACTGATAAAAATAATTTGCTAGACTTAAACTTGAATATGGATTATAGGAAATCACAGATACTCTAAATATCCTACCTAACAAGCATCTAAGGACTTGTAAAGTAAAATATCAATTTTACTCACTTTTAAGTTGGGATCTGATAACTGACCAAGAACACAACAAAATATACAGAATAAATTTCTTTAATTTAGACTTTTTTTTTACAAATCACTCTTTGGTTATTACATATATATGCATATACTTTTTACTTTAAAGACTTAAATCATCTTTCTTTTCATGAATAACTTCCCATAATATCTCAGATAAACACATCCAGAAATCAAGGTCAGCCTTTTTTTCTTTTTTTACTGAAACAGTAATTATGTCATCTTTGGTTTTTATCAAAAAGCTTCTATTTGAGTACACTGTCCTATTATCTATGTGTTCCATTACAGATTGAATGTTATGTCTCATTACAACAGCAACCATAATTCATTAAGCCTGTTTCTACTTTTTGCTGTTATAATTAGCATGTACATTTTCCCCTTCTCACTCTCCATTTCATTTTTACTCCAGTATACTCCAGTATAATGATATTAAATAATCAATACTATTCTAGTTTTAAGCACAAGCTATATTTTAAAATATAGGTTTTACAATTGACTCTTTTATATTTGAATCCAACTCCATTTCTAATATCTTTTATAATAAAATACAAAGAGACAAAGAATAAACTATTGTTTAATTATTAAGGACATCAATAACAGTGTTAAAAATGTACACAAATGTTAAGATTAAGAAGAAAAATACTTAGAACACACATTTTACTTGGACATTAGTGTTCTACTGAAATAATTACTTTTTTTATAAATTTGTACCCTCACCTTGACATAGCGTGGTCATAGGTTATTACTTTACTCTCCCAACCAATTATAAAATGTTTGATGCACCCTCTCTCAAAATATTTAATTTCATTTTTGCCCCAAATTAATCATAGAATCTCAAAAAAGTTGAAGGTTTACTATGTCACTCTTCCTTATGAATTAACAGACTATTATAAAACTTTACTTCTTTTTTTTACTCCAAACATGACTGCTTAAATTAATAAATTATAAATCAAACTGGAACAATTTGGTAAAAGTACTTACCCAGTTATCTACTCACATGTGGATAGGAAATGCATGTATTATGTAAAGTTCACCATAGCCAATGTTAGTTTAGTATTTTAAAGTATTAAAATATCATTGTTAAATAAAAGTAGTTCCATTTACATTTACTAATGTGTAATATGCTTATATTATATGGATTCATACTTTGGTGTTCGTAGTAGAAATGTATTGGCCTTGAACTTAGAGGTTGATGTTAATGTAGACTCTCACTTATTTGAATTTTGATTTAAGTCAACTCAAATTTTTATCACAATTTCCTCAGTCATAGGAGAAAGCTAGGGGTACAGATATCTTAAATTAATTTTCTGAAAATTTTTATTTAATATCATTAATATCTTTCATAAGTGTTGGTTGAGCTGTTCTGACATCAATTCTCTAACATCAACTGGGTATCCTACAATTAAATTTAATTCTGACAGTAACTATATACAGTTCAGATCCTACAAGTGAACAGCAAAGTCCTCCACAAGTCTGTCCCCACTTTACGCACTATCAGCAAGTCTTGGTGGTCACCCATACTCCCAACAAACTGACTATTAATTTAGAGCCGCCCTACAATCCCCATAGGGTTGAATTTGCTAAAATGACTCATAGAACTCAGTAAGAACACAATACTTATTATTATAGTTTTATTTTTTAAAATACAGACCAGGAACAGACAAATGAAGAGACACCTGGGATATAGTTTGGGGGGGTTAGGGGTGACAGCTTCCATGACCTAATAGTGTGTCTTGAAATCCAGATGTGTCACCATTTCCCATCACATTCCTTGAATGTGTCTAATAATTCCTTTATCTGGTTCTCTTCTTATCCCTCCTGGATTCTAGGAACTCCCTAACCCCACCACCTTGCCTCATCCTCACTGATAGATCTCCTTCTCTAAATTGATGAATCTGCATGCATTCCTAGAAAACAACAAATTATTTTATACTTCTGAATCCTACTTCTGTATTTCCTTTCTTCCTGAACTTCTTCTACAATCTTTCATCCCATCTCAAACCTTCTTTCCCATTACCAGCTATTTGTCTTTGAAAATTCAGTGCCATTTTAATACCTTCAATAAACTTTCACCAAATCCCTAAGTAAAATGGACCATTTTCTTTCTTAGTTATGAATCAGCATGGCATATGTCCATTTTAGTTAATAAATTACTTTAAATATTGACACTCACAACTCCTTCCACTCAGCCACAATAGCTTTGAGGCTGGGAGAATGTTCTATTTAGTACTGTGTTAATAAGACAGAGATCTAGGCAAGGCTAACATAGATATATGCAAATGTATCCTAAATTTAAAATATAAATGATGTCTCTTGATTAGTTTCCTTTTGTGGCTTTTTTTCTTATTTAAATATAGAAGCACTTGCTAGAAAATTAATGTTAATTTATTATTTTATTAAATATTTTAATATTAATGCATATGGAACTCATGATGAGAAGAGTAAGTGACTATAGACAAAAATGCACCAATAAATACAACGAATTTACTTAACTCTTTGATCAGATGTTAAAAATGCTTTTTCTAGGAGATTTTTATTGAAAAGAATATAATACCAATTAGAATAGGAAAGATCAGGAGACACAGGCATAGTTAATAATTGTATACAAATTTCCTCATTCTAAAAATGTTTCTTAAGAAACCATCACTGTATTTATTGTTCATAGAAAATCTTATATTTTATTTCTTTGACAAAATTATAATATGCTATTTTTATAAAACTAATACCTGAGATTTCTGATAATCTCCAACTGAAGGCAAAACTGTAATTAGGGATATGTAAGTATATTATCAAAGTACCTAGGCTTAAAGGCTTCAAAACTCTTGGATCTCTAAGGCATTATGGATTCTAATTATCTTCTCATTGTTCATTCTTCTTAATATACTCTCTATCTCTCTTCTCCAATCCTTGTCTTTTCTCTCTTTATTTTTTCTTATTTTAGCCAAACTCAAAATCCTCGTGAGAAAAACTTTCGGGGGAATATAACGTGATGGTATGGAATCTGACAATATTAATAAGAAAGACTAAAAATTACCTGATGCCTGACAGTTCACTGAGAATTAATCACCTTCAGGGGTGTTATTTTAGGGGAAAAAAAGTAGTAAATGAATCAAAGAAATAAAATATATATATAATATATATAAAAGTAGTATACATCTATTTTTCAAAATTAAATTCTCATAAAAGTCATTCATTTCGATTATGTGGTTTGTTTAAAGAAGTTTTAGTTTTTAAAGCATTTAAATGTTTTCTGCAGTATTTCACCATTTCTACGTTTCTCTTCTATTTGCATCTTCCTTATAAAAGCTGCCACCGTTTCTCTTCGTTTAATATCCTCCTCTTTTGTTTTCATTTTGTATCATTTTTAAAGTTAGAACTAACACCTCAGCCACACATATTAGCCCTTTGTCCCAAATGTCTACCTGGTAAAAGTGAGGTACATAATTTGGGAATACAGGCACTATTTTCACAGCATCATAAATTTGTAACCATTGCTCTGAGAAAAGAAAGTTTTCTTTTTCATTTAAAATCTATGTCATTATGATGGACTTGCTCTGAGGCAGGATAGTAAGAAGCCAGGAAAATTCCTGGGTAAGTGGAATGGGGAAACTAAGACAGGAAAATTAAACAAAGCCAAACAGTTTGAGCTGCTTACAGTCAGCTGATGAATCGTAAGAACTTACCTCCCCTAACCAAGCACACTTGAGAGCAAATGGTTTACACCTCTCCTCTCTATCCCAGGAATACATAGCTTCAATCTTCCTGGTCTGGGAGAGACAGAACAGAGACCCAATCAATGTCATTAGTGCCAGCTAAACCCAAGGACAGGTAAAGTTAGGGGAACAAATAACATAACTCCATTATAAGCCAGACAGACCCAAGATAAAAGTAAAATAATATAGTAGACCAAAGAAAATTCCCAAACTCCCTATGTGCTTATTTTGACCCATCAGCATATTAAAAAGGCACCTGGGAAGCTGATGAATATTCTGCTGAAAGGTTCCCCTTAGATTCTCACCTGTGGGGACGGGAGGAGGGGGAGAGAGGAAAAAAGACAAAAATCCTTAGGAAAAAGAGTCAGTGTGGGCTCAGTCTAGAAATGCACATGCCTTGGGCATGAACTTTTTATTTCCTCCTAAACTCTAAGGGTCCCCAGGAGACTTGCAGCCAGGGGAGCAGTGGGCAGCAGCCGCTTGACCTGGGCTCACATTCTGATCCTGTCTCCAGGGCCCCTTATCTCTGACTTCCCAGGGAGCTAACAGCAGCCTTGCCATGGTTCACTCCTTTTCTATAACATCTCTAGAAAGCGAAAGCAGAGCCCTGCCTAGGCTCACTCCTGTTACTGCTTCTACGCTGGCCCCTTCCTTTGTTTCACTGTCCCCAGCCTTAGTAAGTGCTGTCTCACTATCTCCTGGGCTCCCGCTGTGAAATGTTTCCTATACGAAGTCCAGAACCCACACACTACAGGCTGGCCTGAGACGGACCCTCTCGGGGCTGGGGTCTGTCTGGTAAGAGCTGTGGGGAGAGCCTACAGCTCACAACTTTATTGAAAATGTATTCCCTAAAAATGTTCACAGATAAAAGTGACCTTTTTTTTTTTTTACCAAATCTATGTCTTTAATAGATAATAAAGGTTGTGGATGTGCTGCCAGGCTAACTACAGAAGGCCTCAAGGCACTGGAAGAATGATGGGCTGGGGGCAGAGAAGAGGAGTTTGGTAAAGGAAGGAAGCTTCTCATTAGTTCCCAACAGTTTTTATGACTCTACGGATAATGTGTCTTCACAATATTCCTCATCTCTATCTTCTGAGATTTTATTTCACACCAGGGTCTCACTCTCCTTAATTTTCTTAGCATATACAGGTAGTATTTGAAAAAAGCGCATCTTCCTCTTTCAAGAATCACTTCCCCAAGATTAATCATTGTTTTAACTTTTAAAAATATAATGTGTTTAAAAAATTATTTTTTACATACATGAGTAGCTACATAGTTGTATGTTATTATATATATGTATTTATATGGAGGTTTTATATATGAAGGAAAATGGAGGGAAATATTGATAAGTTGTACCGTAACAGTAATCTCTCATCTAGAAATGTATGCTTGCATGAAAAGAAGGAAACATCTTTTCTGGCCTCAATGCTGCATTAGGAATAGCTTACACAGCAGACAAATATTAAATGCTCAGGAAAATCACCTGAGAGAAAACAAAAGAGCTCTTAAATTGTGAATCCAATTTTTTTGTATTTGCTTTAAGAGTCTGTGAATGTAAAGGTTTAGCCCTTCAGTAGAATAGATGATTTTATCTATTCAAAATCATTTTCTGTTCTGTTCAAAATCATTTTGCTACTGAATATACCGTCTTGGAAAGAGGGCAAAAAGAAGCAAAAAAAAAAAAAAAAAGATCCCTGGGTCTTCCTATCCCTTCAACCTGGTTTGTAGAGATTGCTTTTTTCCACTTCCACTCCCATGATTGCATCTGTTCAAAAGAAGCAGATTCTGTCCCAAAATTTAATATGCTATAAGCACTTGAGAAATACTAAGCAAATAATAATTATAAATGTTTAATGCTACTAATGAGAACTACATCAGAACAAAGTGTGGTTATTATGTGTTACCCTTTGAAAATTCACAACTAATTTATTGAAATAATTTGCTTAGAAACAATGTTTTTCAAAAGTGATCTTTCTATAATAACGTGAATTTAAATCATTCTCCAGTAGATGGCTAGGTTTAATAAGCTCGAACACATTTCTGTGCTTAGAATATTATAGCTATCAATAAAAAAGAGAGAAAAAATAAGTGACTCCCTTGAAAAGAGACAGACTGATAGCTATTGGTTAATCCAAGGCCAACATAGACTTGGATAGGTATTATATTTAAAATGTTTTAGAAACAACATATTTCTAATTTTCAGCAGAACACATACTCAAAAAATAAATAAAACATTAAAAAATAAAATAAAAAACTATACTTTTCTCATCCTGACTGACAGGAGTGGGCAGCCACAGCTCAGCAGAGAAGTGATTCCTTGGCAGCGAAGGGCAACGTAGGGCATCTCTTCTAAAGGAGATTAACTTGGCCTCAGGTGTACCATCTGTGGCCATGGAGTGAACTAATGCATTGTTTTCTATCACCTTCAGGTGGACATTTTGAGCTGTTTAGGTTCACATGTGATGTACAAGAGTATGAATGTATAGCTCTGCCCCATCCTCTAAACATCACATTTTCCACAGTCGTAATTATCTCTTCTTCATACGACCAGATGAGCAAAAAATTGAAAGCCCATTAGAAGCCTTAAAACACACATGCACTTCACAAGGCAGGAGATACTCCTGAACACACTCTCTGAGTCAAATTTACAACTTAAAGTCTTTTTTACAAATATCTCATGCTAAGACAGAAACAAAAGCAGCAGTGCTCACCTGATGGCCCCACGTCTACTACAGTTAGCTGAAATTAATATGTACATCATGCCTCCATTCATAGGACAATAATAGCAGATGTCCATATTTAAAAAAATATACTCAGTAGAATATGTAATGATAGAGGAAAGGTGGATTACTAGGTTGTCTATTGTATACTGGCACTCCCATAAGGGTATGAACAATTGTATGTTGAAATGACATATGTTATTGTTACCATTGGTATTTAGCTAATTATTACAAAGAAAAAGGAAACAAAGGGAGTTACATATTGTGCTTAATAAACCGGGAAGCATAATTCTGCTTTCTTAGCCAGGGTGCTGAAGCCTCACACAACAGGGATTATAGCATTTTGTGCCAAGGGAATTAACACTCCTCCCTTCCCCCTTTTGGAACCAGATTGTTGGAGGGTGGGGGCGGGGGAGTCAGGGGGGACGTACTTGCCCAAAGAGGTCTGTCCCTCAAACTAGGGGCTGGCCTTATCAAACCCCTCCCCGCCCCCACACACACACAAACTGTGAAAGTTCACTAGCTAATTTGAAAAAACTTCCGGTCTTTTCCAAGCCCAACTAATATAATCCCAGGGGAACAAAGAAGCTCTCTCTCTCTCTCTCTCTCTCTCTCTCTCTCTCTCTCTCTCTCTCTCTGTCTTTCTCACCTGATGACCTGCCCTCACGTGGTGCCCTTGTCAGTGCTCTCCATGGCCATGTGGCTCTGGCAGCGGCACGGCCCAGGGTTGTGGGAACACCACATGCTGCTCCAGTAGAGAGCCTGAATGCCACAGCAAGGAAACAGATTGCAGCTGTAAGCCCACACTAAGCCAGCTGAGAGCTGGAACAGACTGCACTTTAATACGGTTACTTGGTGGAGCGGAAGCACTAGTCCGGTGGGCCTTGAGCATCCAAGGTCCAATGGAGTGGCCACGGTGTGTTCTGGTGGCGGTGTTCCTCCTGACGACAACCAGGTGACTAGGCAGGAGCAGTAGATCATAATGGCTGTGTGAGAAAGGGACTGGGCCCATACAGTATGTCATCCCCAAAGGCAGCTTCTGGCACCTTAGTTTAGTCCTTGCCATCACCAAAAAGTGAAGAGCAGGCTACGTCTGTGAAGAGAACAACGCTGGGCCACCTGGCTCTGGCCGCACAAAGGCGAGGCCCAGCAAGGCCCTAACTGAGGCGCCCATCACGGGCCCCCGAGCTAACGCCCTCAAACTGCGCTGCAAGGCTTCTCGTTCCTTTGCTTCCACCCCTTGCCCCACAGAAAGAGAGCAAGGCAATGCATTGGTTTGTAAGTCAGCTTGGCTACTTCCTTGGAAGACCAGGGATGAGGCTCTGATTGGAAATGAATGTGAGCAGGGCATTTAGGGATCTGATGAAGTGTTTTTTCTTCATTGTATAGCAGTTCATTTTTCCCCAATTTATCTAGCCATACATTTACACACATTCGTACGCTAGTTTTATTTCAACAGAAAATTATGTATGTGCATATATACATACATATATAAACAATCTAATATATATATTTTAAAGTATATTTTATGGATCATGCTGTTACAGTTGTCCCAATTTTTCCCCCTTTGTCCTCCTCCTCCCTCCACGCCCCTCACCCTCCAGCATCCGCCCCCTTTAGTTCACGTCCATGGGTTGTATATATAAATTCTTGGGCTTCTCCATTTCCTATACTATTCTTAACCTCCCCCTGTCTATTTCCTGCCTACTAGTTATGCTTCTTATCCCTGTACACTTTCCCCCATTCTCCCCCTCACCTTCCCCACTGATTACCCTCCACGTGATCTCCATTTCAGTGATTCTGTTCCTGTTCTAGTTCTGTGCTCAATTGTTGTTTTTCAAGTTCAGTTGTTGATATTTGTGGGTTTGATGTCATTTTACTCTTCATAGTTTTTGATCTTCTATTTCTTAGATAAGTGTCTTTAACATTTCAAATAATAAGAACTTGGTGATGATGAACTCCTTTAACTTGACCTTATCTGGGAAGCATTTTATCTGTCCTTCCACTCTAAATGACAGCTTTGCTGGATAGAGTAATCTCAGATATAGGTCCTTGCTTTTCATGACTTTGAATACTTGCTTCCAGCCCCTTCTTATCTGTAAGGCTTCTTTTGAGAAATCAGCTGATAGCCTTATGAGAACTCCTTGTAGGTAACTCTTTCCTTTCCTCTTGTTGTTTTTAAGATTCTCTCCTTATCTTTAATTTTGGGTAACTTAATTATGATGTGTCTTGGGGTGATGGCCCATTAGGTGCAGAGTTCAAAACACTGGTGATCAGGATGCTCACAGAATTGATTGAGCTCGGTCACAAAATGAAGCAAGAAATGAAGGCTATACAAATTGAAATAAAGGAAAACATACAGGGAACTAACAGTGAAGCGAAGGAAATCGGGACTCGGATCAGCAATTTGGAACAAAAGGAAGAAATAAACATTGAACTGGAACATAATGAAGAAATAAGAATTCAAAAAAATGAGTAGAGTCTTAGGAACCTCTGGGATAACTTTAAATGCTCCAATATCCAAATCATAGGGCCGCCAGAAGGAGAAAAGAAAGAGCAAGAAATTGAAAACTTATTTGAACAATTAATGAAGGAAAACTTCCCCAATCTAGTGAAGGAAATAGACTTCCAGGAAATCCAGGAAGCCTAGAGAGTCCCAAAGAAATTGGACCCAAGGTGTAATATACATTATATTTTACACATTCATTCATTTATAAATTTTGATGGAATGCTAAAAAGCCAGAATAACTAAATATAAATTTTCCCATCAAATAAAGTACAAGGAAATTTAATGTGTTCATTTTATAAAAAGTGATTTGTTCAGGGGAGCTGTTAATATAGTATCTCCTCAAAGATAGAATTTATTATGAATGATTAGGAAGAGAAGATAACAAAAAGGGAAATTCACAAGAGAGTTTGTTTTCCTGTTAGTCTTATATTAGATAAAAAGCATTATTTTTTTCTGTTTGTAAAATGGCCTTAGTAATTAGTACAGAAACTAGTACTAGATGAGAAAATTAGCTAGAAACTAGAAATTGAGAACATATTTAAGATAATTATCTGAATAAGTCATAAAAGCTCTTAGAAATAAAATATTTCAATGCTTCCGCAAGTAAATGGCAATAATAACCATTGCTTTGTCTAACAACTACTAATCATTAATCTCATTTCATCTTGAAGATGACTGAGTAAAGTTTTTTAAAAAGCACAGTTTCAAGTTATGAGAACCTAACATACAGCGTAAAGACTGCCGTTAATTATACTGTATCGTATACTTGAAACTTGCTAAAAGATTAGATCTTAAGTGTTCATGCCAAAAATAAATAAATGAATAAATAAATAAAATAACTATGTGAAACAATGCATATATTTATTAACTTGATTGTGATAATTATTTCACAATATATACATATACCATATTGTCACATTGCACACGTTAAATATATTAATATTTTGTTGGTTATACATCAATAAAGCTAGGATAAAGCTTCTCTGAAATAAATCAACAAAAGAATTATAAGAGCTATAGATGATCAATCAAAGGTAATTCTGCAAGACACAGAGAACTTTGGTTACAAGGCTTCTTGTGCGGCACTCTTGGATGAGAAGACATCATATCCTGTGCGACGCGAGACGTCCTGGCTATGCCTGCTGTCCACCCTAATCATTTATGGGACTCTTTCACCTCCTCCAAAGCATTCCAATGTGAACTAACATTATGTGGCTGGTCAAAAACAACTAATGATCTAATGACCTCTTTGTTCATCAAATTACTGATGACAAAACTAAATTTTTAGTATTTAAGAGACCCAAACATTAATTTAGTCTGAGGATGAACCCATTAGAATATAACTGACCAGAAAACTCTTGCATCTTGACCTGTCAGTATTACCAGGATTTTAAAGGAACAGCAGTATCATCTGATATCCTGAATATCATAGTGGTTATTTTATTTTTTTTTAATTTTATTTAGTCTTTATTATATTTTTTCCATGACCACTTAGTCCCTTTAAGCCCCCTCCCCTCAGCAATCACCACACTCTTGTCCATGTCTGCAAGTCCTTTTTCCTTTTCGTTCAACTCCTCTACCCGCTAACCTGCACTCCTGCCACTAGCTGTCATCTGTTCTCCATGAGTCTGTCTCTGTTTTGCTTGTTAGATCAAGTTCAGTTTGTTTGTTAAGACTCCACATATGAGTGAAATCATATGGTATTTGTGTTTCTCTGACTGGCTTATTTCACTTAGCGTAATGTTCTCCAGGTCCATCCATACTGGGTAAAATTTTCTCCTTTTTTATGGCCAAGTAAAATTCCATTGTGTAAATATTCCATAGTTGTTTTATCCTTGCCTCTACTGATGGACATCTGGGGTGCTTCCAAATCTTAGTGATTATAAATAATGCTGCAATGAACATAGGGGTTCTTATGTTCTTTCAAATTAGTGTTTCGGGTTCCTTCAGATATAATCCCAGAAGAGAGATCACTGGGTCAAAAGACAGAATGCACTTTTAATTTTTTGAGGTATCTCCATACTGCTTTCTGCAGTGACTGCACCAGTCTGCATTCCCACCAACAGTGCAAAAGGGTTCCCCTTTTCCACATCCTCACCAGCATTTGTTTTTTGATTTACTAATGATAGACATTCTTTTTAAAAATTATTTTCTTCTCATAAAATTTTCAGAACTTATGCATATTGAATAACACATCACATTAGGTCTAAAATTAATGGCAAATTATTTATCATTTGATATTATTTAGCAAAGGAATATACATATATTTTGGTACATTTCTTTAGGAGGCAGTTAGTATATTTCTTTAGGCCCTGAATCTTATGTTTAGTTTATTTTTAAAAAGCAACATATATGAAATAGAAAAGTAGTCAATTGGGTACACAGCTAGATAAGTGTAAGTCTGCAAATTTGTCATTTTCCAAATGGTTTGGAACAAATATTAATTTTAATCCCTAATGTAGGTATTATAATATGCTAACACATCTTAGAATACAATTTAAAAAGTAATTATTTTCTCATTTACAGAAAGATTAAAAAATATTTTAAATGTACATGTAATGAATACTTAATTATACTTGTAGTTCTATAGTAGAAAGATATGCTTCTTATTTTGTAGCTTTATATTTTAGCCATATTTTTTAGCAATTTAAATATTTGATTTTAGTTTTAATATAATAAAAGTATTTTATATGGAATTAAATTTTTATCTTGATGTGTAATATGTATGTAGAACATGGAAAGAAAAACCTTGTAATTTAGATATATTTGGGCAAAATCTGATAAAAATATTTTAAAGTAGGAATATAGAGTAAACAAAAAAATTTTTTGATCATTTTAGCATACATGCCTTGTTATATAATTAAATATGCTTTATTCTTTTGTCCTTAAATAAAATCTTTTATTATATAAAAATATATATACACAATAAAACATTGCAGTGACTATTTCATAAGGTTGTCACTAGAAATGAAAAGACGTACATAGTATGCATTCCTTTAGGAAAATTCCCAGTCCTATGGTTTATATCTCAAGTGCGTGTAAAAGTCTCTCATACGAATACAAGTGATACTGGTTGGGAGGAGATGAGCATGGTGCAGAGCGTGGAATCCAAAGAACCCAGACTCTTCTCTTGAGCCAGGGATTTTAAAGGCCTAGCCTCTAATAGTCAGACCAATACAGCCTCAGAGGATTCAGCCAAAGCAGAAAAGGCATTAATGTTGTCTTCAACGCAAAAGATAGCCTTCTAAGGAAAGGTTTTTAAGTCAAAAGGAACCTGGAAGAATTGGTATTCCAAATGACATTGTTTCAAAATAAGCAGAAGTAGAAATGGGCACTGATCTAAGCTAGAGACATATTACTATTTATTCATTAAATGTGATTATAATTCATGTCATCGTCTAAATTTTATCTGAGAACAAGTTTAAGGCTAATACCAGGAGATAGGAGACATTTTCTGGTTGCTCTAGGCATTTATTTGTACCAGACGGTGTAGCTGAAGGTATGTTATAGGCAAAAGCTTTTTCTTTTAAACTAACTTTAATGAGTTTTATAAGATCTGATATAGTAAATTAAGATGTCAGATATATAAAGTTTTGTGAAAATGCTCATTTTTGTAATAACTCAAATATATAATTACTTGTGATAAATCACAAAGCTTTGTAATTAATTATATGATTATCCCAAATAAACAAACCATTTCAAATAATCTGTGAGCAGATAAAAAAACCAATTAAATTAAAACATAACAGATTCATTCATTTAGCTATAGTATAGTGTTAGAGATTAGGCCCTCTAGAAGCCTGTGACTATGGTTTTTTTGCCGTTCTTACTCTTGTTAATTTTGGGCATAGGGATTCATTTTGTTTGGGAGATAATTTGTCTACAAAGTAATATTTAGGTCAATAATTTAGATAAGATAATGTGGGATATTATGGTTACTTTTTATTGATTCATATTTACGTTCACTGATTCTTTTCTAACATCACCAATCTGAAGTTGATTAAACTTAGTCAATTTTTATTTTAATTATTATAGTCCATACATTCACTTTGGTTCTTTTAAAAGCTAACAAATCTTTATTTATTGATTTATTGTTGCCACATTTGGCTTTATCTCTAGACTTTATTTTCTTCCTTTAAAATCTTTTTATAATAGCTGATTTGAAATCTCTGTGGGAACAGGAATATTTTCTACAAAGTGTTCTATTTTTAAGCATAGCTCGCACTTTACTGTTTATTTCCATTCCTCATATTATTTTTTGACTGAATACTGAGTATTTTGGTAATCTATTTTATCAACTCTCAAGTCTGATATTTTCCTCTGAAGACTGTTTTTGTTCCTCTTTCAGGTTTATTTCCCTTTGCTCTCCCTCCCTCTCACCCCACTCTTCCTTATTCATTGGACAGTTACCGATATCTCTGCTCAATTTAATTTTATTTTTAAATAATCCTGGGGTTTATGTTGAAGCCTAACTTTACTTTCATTTCCCCTTGTTTTCATGTAACTTAGTGATCAGTCAGTGACCACACAGAGTTTGTTTTTAAACAACCAATGCAATAATCCTAATGCCAACACCCAGGCTGTGTTTGCCCGAAGAAGCGCGTTTGCCATTCAAACTTTTCGCAAGTTGTCACTGGGTAGTATTTCCTTCTGGACGCTTTAGGGTATTCTGGGCACATGCGGCAGTTCCTCAAGCACACCAGGAATCTGTTAACGGGTGGGGCACTCTCTCCTCTCCGTTGCACAAGCACAAAGCCACAGTGAGCGACATCCTTTCTCTAACCGTGACCACAGTCTCAGTTTAACAGCGTGATTATGTCCCATCACGTCCTTGTTTCCTCTCAATCAAAGGGGTAAAGGGAGGAGGTGTTTTGAGGTCACAAGTTATTGTATCATAGCCCAGTCATAACCCCTGTTATTTGTTAAAAGGTCGTTTTTCTTTTAGATTATCTGGCCAATCTACAAAAGAGTATATGCGTAAACTAATTACACAGCCTTAATCTAATTATTTTATTTTCAGGTAGGAACTGTGCCCTTAAGAAGCTGATAAAAAACATTGTGCAGAAAACATGGAAAATTACAGGCAATGACCACCAGCAGTGTGATTATGGACTTTGTCTTAATTTTATAGCTATGAAATATTTATCTTCTTTTGTAAGTGGGTCAATGGAAAAATTTAATATGCAGCAAAATATTAGACCATTTCTACTTAGAGTCTAATGGGTTATGTAGAAATCACTGTGTCTCTTTAAGGTTTATAAATTCAAGAAACCCACACAACAATAATTTTCAAAGGAGGCTAGAAAAGTAGAAACAATAACCTAAGGGAAAAATTTTTTTTTTTTGCAAATAAAATTCCCAAATATGAAAATAGAAAACCAGAGTAGTTAACACAACTTCATAAATGGTAATAGATGACCATTTTATCTCTGTTTCTGTGCCAGATTCAAAGACAACATCCTCCCCTCCAGCATGAAGAGCTTCGCAAGAATTGATTGCCTGTTAGTGAAAGCTATTACATATTAAACTGACTTGAAGTCATGAAATCTGTCAGAAGTCCTTTACAAAGCAAGAGGTTCACATCTCTTTTCTATGCTGCACTTAACGATTCTGCTCTAGGAAGATATAACACGCCTAGGTAACTTTCCATAGTTCCTTCAGTCAAATCTGGTTACTTGGTGCTGATGGTGAGTGATGCCCTAGCTCTTGCCAATTAAAACAATTGGAAAAATCTGGAGGAAGTCCTGATTTCATGGCGTCTCCTGTTAAGATATGCCAGAAAAAGATCCCATATACTGTACTATTTTTGGATGATATTCTCAATGAATAATTTAACACTTGGGAATAAAGAAAACATCTATTTTTTTTAAGCTACAGCAGTATTCTAACCATTTAAGAGAATCACTTAATCACAAGAATACATAATTGCAGTGAAGTCTGATTGAATGAAAAGAAACATTCGGAACAATATTTTAGAAGGTAACCGGTTCTATTTAAATCTTCAGCCCATCCTATATTGGCATAACCTTCATCTGCTCTTCTTTAAAGTTACCAAAATTTTTAAAAGGAGATTTTTCCTAAGCAAGACAAATGTTTTTCCTTAAACTATATGGCTTGAATACACACACACACACACACACACACACACACATATATGTATACATGTGTCAATATAGATACACATACACATGCATATATTCCACACATATCTATAGTGGTGGTGGAAATAACAAAGATTGTGCAGGTGAGAATAAGCAGAGCTATTTATTCAGAGCTGGCAAGGGATTTATACACTATCACTTGTACAGGGTGGGACAAAAGTAGGCCTACTGTTGTGAGTATGCAAAACACAGAGTTTATCCTTGTATTATTATTATTTATTAATTATTGTGTTATTTTCCATATGAGCAACTGTACACCTACTTTTGGCTACCACCCCTTTGTTTGGCAAAGGCTCCACGGCATGCAGGGGATCATGAAAGCTCTATGGTGGAAAGACTCTACTGCTTCAGGTGCGCCTGGCACAGAAGTTGTGCCCAGAGTGCAAGTGATTGGCATGAGGAAGTTGGAGGTAGGCCAGGGAGAAGCAGGTAATCCTGTGCAATTAGTTAATGTGATATATTTGGCTTTTCTCTGGTTGGTCCAAAACAGGATGCTGGGAGGGAGGAAAGAGGATGGCAAAACAGGGAAACTGGCCATTATTGACCAAATCCCCATCCTATGGGGCTGATGACTGCATACAGAGCTTGTGATTTGGCTCCTGTGTTGGTTGCTGCAAAGGTTGTGTGACTAGAGTTTTATATTTACATATGGTCTGGCAATTACCTCTTTGTGTATTTATTCTCTCACTACGATGCTTTTATTTTAATTTAAAACATATGTGCGTTTTAAAACAACTAATATTGAATCTGATGTAAAATATCTCCAAAAAGAATAAATGATACAAGGACATATAGTCTAAGCACATGCAGCACAAATGTCAGAGGTAATCAAATATCCTAGGTCTATTATCTCTTCACACCACCAACACCATCTCTAGTCTTTGTCCTAAAGGGCAATTCCTCTTCACTCTACTACAAATGTGACACATGGGTCCTTCATGAGCAAAGCTTACATTTTCTCTGTCTGCCTCCATTTTCTATATGACTTTCACTCATTTGTAGGGAAAATGACAGAAGACTGTTCAGGGCTTATGCCTTGGGTGCCATGATCCACCATGTGAATTGCTTTGGCCATGAAAACAAGGTGAATGTGATGATGAGCAAACTCCTAGCTTAGGGTGAAAATGCAAAGGATTTGGGGAGTTTTTGCTTGTTATCCTCTGATTCTATGGTTGTCAGAAGAGCTTCTTATGCTAACCTCCTGGTTCCAGGAGGAGTTAGAGAACAAATGAAAAATAAGCAAAACCACATACAGATGATTAAGTCCAACAAACATTAGCTCAAGCCAGCTAGATCAGTCACACCCTCCAGATATTGGATGCTAGTATGTTTTAGGTATATTTTTACAAAGTGAATGCTGATGTAGAGATTTATCATTGCACTGAAGCCAAATGAGATTATATTTATGTAGGAAAATTGTATTTCCCTGCATTTCTCGGTGCTATTATATAAAGCTTTGGTCTCCCAAGCCTCTTCACATACCACGAGAATTCGATTTTTGAACATCGGTCTAATAAATTGCTTTGATTTGAAAGGCTAATAAAAACTTCCCTTACATCCTTAAGTGAACCAAATGGTTATAGCCTGGTTTCTGTCCCCAGGTTCAGCTCCCAAGAGGTGCAGCCTGGAGAGTTAGCTCCATAGGATGTTCTATGTCACGAAGGATGAAGCCACAGAATGTAAAGATGTTTCTATGCCATAAAAGCTGAGACAAATCAAACTTTCTGGATACTAGAGAGACTTTACTTACAAACTCAAGTTTTGGAGTAAGGACTCTGTTTTCATTACTCTCCCAAAATGACATATCCAGCTGCCTCCTCTGTCTCCTAAGCAGAGTATAATATATTTTTCTGACCTCGTGTCTATGGGGTGTCTAGGTACTGTTATGGAAAAAATTACTATTGATTCTCATCACCTCATGCCAGGAGGAAGTGTGAGGACAAAAGAGGGCAAGTCACTTATTATGTACTGTGAAGTAATAAAGAATAAATCTGTCTCTGACCCAGAATGCCATGCATGCTCATTCAGGATAAAATTAGTAAACATGAATATTCATCCACAGCAATCTAACTTAATTTAGTTTAAATAAGATAGAATTTAACTTTTGAACATAAAAAATCTGCAGCTTTTCATAATTTAGACAGTTCTATATGTTATATACTATGAGAGTATTTCTATGCAGTGATATCCAAAAGAAAGAAATCTTTAAACCAACCACTTAACCAACTGAATTAGATTTAGGGAGATGGGTATTTAGATGCTGACAGAACAACACTGTGTTTATTAGAAGCTAAAAAATAGAAAATAGTATAATAACAATCTTTAACACTGAAAAGCTAGAGCAGTAAGGTTTCATTTGATAACATTTAAACTAAAAATATATATTTAAAATCCCATTATTCAATATATAACTCAATCCAAGGAAAATAGAATAACATGATAAATGATAATAGATTACATGGTCCAGAATCATGCTATAGGCCTTTTAAATAAATAAATAGTAGCTCTAAGAGTCCCTGAGTATAGAAAAAAAATAATGTCCATGCATAATGAATAAAAGAATGATAGATAATCAGGGAAACTCTTAGATATCAGCTAATTTGACTGATATTTTTTATATTGTGGAGAGCAGAACCGATAAAATGGCATTGGTCTGATCAAGATAGCACAAAGTATATAAAACAAAGTGGAGTCACTCATGCCAACCAAGATGGCTGCCAGTGAGCCATGAGGCTTTGGTTCAAGAGGAAAATTACCTAAGTCAGAGGAAACACATCTGGCAAGAAGACATGTCTGCCCACGTGGTCAGAAAAGACACATTGTAGAGGAGACACACTTAATACACCTGCACACATGGTTAGAGTAGCTGTGTCTACAGGACAGGACCAGCCATAGAAAGGCTCCTGGGAAATTCCACACTTGCCAGCAAAGTTGTCTAGTAGAACAGCCATGAGCCACCTATAGGCTCCTGGGCACATCCCCCACTTGGACATTTGTGGAAAAGACCCAGAAGGATGGAGTTCACCATGTTCAAGGTATAACTGAGGCCGGTTCCCGACCACCGCTGAGACAGCCAAGCTGCACACACCAGAGAGCCGCTCCACGCCACGTTGATCCCCCTTGGCATCAACCACAGGAGGCTGTGTCCTGCTGCACTGAGGACTTCACCTGCCCTGCTGCCCACCTGGCCCTGGAGATCCTGCCTTGCAAGACACTGACAACTCCCTCACCCACCGTGCTGTGTCCTGGACCTGCAGACTGAGACTCTGGGACACCGGGTCGTTATCCCTCATTGATTGCCGTACGTGTGCATTATACTTCTCTTAGGTTGTTTGAGTGTGAGGAGGGTATTAATGTATGTTGATGTTCTACTTTGTGTGAACCCTCATTCAATAAGAGCTGAGCGAATAGCATAGTCGCTGTCTGTGACTCTTGCCTATTCCTTGGTGCTGCGCCTCTCAGCAGGCGGCAAGGCAAGCAGCTGCCCGGCTGACTTAGAGGAAAGACTATAACACAAACATACGTTTGTGACGTACACTGAGAAAACCAAAGTCCCTGAGATTAAAACCACAAATGAAAAGTAGTTCACCAATAAGTCACAGAACCATGGACTGAGTAGTGATGTTTTTAAAAGGCAAATTACGATGAACAACATGTAAATCAGAGCACTTGTGTGTTTTTCACTTGCAGGTCTTGTTTTAAAGGTCAAAGGGAGTTCTGACCCATTTTGGAAATAAAAAAGCCATATTTTTGACAAATTTTCCAAAGTTAAATCAGAAAGAAGGAAGAAGTGCTGATGAAACAGCACAGGGTCTTTTTCAGATAACCAAGGACAAGAAACTGACCGCAGGAATTAATGAAACACAAAATAAAGATGTAGAAAATAATAAAGAATAGAATCAACCGAGGAGCTTCTTAAAAGAGAAAGAGATTGGTTGAGAAAAACTGTGAGAAGCCGCAGCATTGACTGGAGGTACAGTAAATAGGGATATAGTTTGGACTTACATTTTATCCGACCCTGAAAATTCTTGCCCGTGATTACAAGCAGCCTTGAGCTTTCTAGATAAGCATTTGGCTTACATTCCAGAAATAATGAGAGTGATTTACAGTCCCATAGTAGTGTTTCTGGTATCTTATTTCCTAATATACAGCATGAGATTGGGACATAATAGAAATTATTTTTATATGTGATTCATAGAATGAACATCATATGTCCACCTTTATATAATACAATATAAATATGTATATATAATTGTAATATATGTATTGTTGATAAAATATTAAATTTTCTAGTTATGGGAGGTACAGAGACAATGTTTCTGAGCAAGGAAAAACCAGGTAGGTATTTAACTTACTAATAAGAAACCTAATAGCACATAAACTACATAACCATTAAGCCCCAAAAGATATTAATTCTAAGATTATTGATTCCAGAAATTAAAATTTTTCTCTCTCCCTTTTGTTAGCTCTGCCTGCCCACATCTTTTCCTCATTTTTGAAGATGATAGGATGTTTGGGATTATGTGCAGTAAATATTAACCCTGGGAATCACATACTTTAAAATACCTATTTATATCCTCTTGTTTTACTACAGATAGATGATTTGAGTCTTAGTTAATGTCCAAAATGCTAATTTGTTTCAGTTTTCATTCTCAAAATTATACAATTAGCTAATTCACTTCTCACAGAAATCATAAGGGGTAGTTCTTAGCCAGTAAAGAGCTCCATCAACTTAGGAGTTTAAATAGCTTAAGAACATTAAAATCCATGTTCCTGATATAGATATAAAAAATCAAATGGAAAAATACTATTTGTCAGATGTAATCACTGTTTCCTGTAAAGATTCAAAGTCCAGAGACGAGAATTCAAAACACATTTCCTAAAGCCGTGATGCTGCAGTCGTAGCTGTGTTCCAGCTTGTGCTGTTCCCCCGTTTTCCCGTGTGTTGACCAGCCAGCCACCTTGATTTTGTTGCCCATGATTCCAGGCTCACCTGTCATTGCGTGTGTGCATCTAAAACTTTAAAGGCATTCTTAATGAAGCTGGGGAGCCTCGGAACAGCCAAGTCAGAAGTGCATAATAAAAGACACAGAGGATGAAAACTTTTGATGGACAAAATAAAATCCGCTGCAGGTCTGTGGACTTCAGTTGTTTAGAAGGTCAAATGGAAGTGCCAGTCCCATTTAGAGAGCAAAATCTCATCATCACCATGCACACTAACATGTTCTCTCTTGGATCTTAAATAATTTGCGGAATAAATTGGGTGCCATTTACATCCCCTCTAAGAAGAAAAACCTACTGCATTTTTAACCGATATTTCTTTGTAAGTTTTGTTTTGCTCTCCTCCCTATTTTTCTCACTTCAAATTTCTATTAACTTCAATTGATTTTGTCTTATTTGCAAGTTTATTTTTAAAGCAATAAAGGAATACTGGCTTAGGAAATAGATTTTCACAGCTATAGCATTAGTGTGTGTTTTGAAAGAAAATACTAAATAATTTTCCTTTCTTTTAAATAAAGAAATCAAACACATTTTCAGATGCATTTGAACTATTGGCTATTAATACCCCCATATTTAATATTTTATAGAAACAATCTATGATTTAAAAAAGCTACTTCACAAAATCAGATTAAGTTTTTCAAATGAGACAGTTTTTAATACTACCTTAATGTGTAGAAATTGTGTATCTTTTTTTTTTACTATAATTATATAAGTCTACTCCTTATGTCCAGATTCTTAAACCCTTCTATGGTCTATAGTCTACTACTGGGCCTTCAGATTTCAATCAACACTCATGCATTCAGCATGTGTCGAGTGTAAAATATCTGTCAGATAATATGCTACGATAGAAGCTCAGATAAAAAGACACTGTTTAAAATTAACTTATAGCAGTCAAAATCATAAAAGTTTTTCTTTTTTTGAAAAATCTTTTTTTCTGCCCTGGTTGGTGTGGCTCAGTGTTTTGAGCACCAGCCTGTGAACCAAAAGGTCACAAGCTGGATTCCCAGGGAAGGCACATGCCTGGGTTGCAGGCCAGGTCCCCAGTGGGGGGCGTGCTAGACTAGGCAATGACACATTGATGCTTCTCTTCCTCTCTAATAAATAAATAAAATCTTAAAAGAAAAATATTTTTTAAAAATATAGCAGGTGGGTAGGGGCAATAAGGACGTGTAATAGGACTTGCTAAATTGTATAAAAATGATTAACTGTGCTAATAGGAGGTGAAGGGGTATATTATATCTCCTGGTGTCATATAGCAGGAAATTAAATTACAGGTAAAATAACTTCAAAACATTCTTTAAGGAAGAAAAATGTAGGCCTTTGATTAGTTAGGCATTTTGTTTTTCACACGCAGTTTACTCGGAAGTGATTGACTGGAAAAGATATATTGTAGTTCAACTATGAGCCTTTATCAAGGAAATTTTAAAAGCCACCCTCCTTGAGAATGAATGTTCCAATACTGGAAATGGAAAAATAATAAGGTTAATGTACCTGGCCAATGATTAGGCATGTGGTTTAAAAATTATAGGTTTTTTAAAATTAAACTTATTGGGGGACATGGGTAATAAAATTACATGAGCCTATATAGGTTTTCTATGATACATCATTTGCATATTACATTGCATGTTTACCACCCAAAGTCAAATCTTTGATCACCATATATTTGACCTGCAAACAAACAAAAACACTAGGTTTTTAGTGTAAGTAGTAGGCAAAGCAAGCCATGATTTTCTAAGGGAAATAATACACAATACCCAGAATGTAAAGGAAGGCACTAAAAGCATCCTTATATCCTTGCTTAAAAAAGTAAACCTGAATAGTCTTATTTCTAACATACATAAAGAAAAAAATAGTACAGGTCATATATCCAAGGTCACGAAGCAAATAAATGGTAGAGTTAGTACTCAAAGTCATGGTTTCAGACCAGACTGCAAAACTTTACCATTGCAAAACGCCCATCCTGGCATTTTAGCAATGCTTTCAGTAGAGAGATTGGTCCTTCAGTATATTGATTTTCACTGAATAAATTATATATAAGATAACATAAATATGTTAATTGCTTTATGTACATTAAGAAAGTATGAGATACAAATATTTACATTCAAATACATTCTTAACACAGTTTCTTCTCATAATCCATGTAGGAGGATGCTAGAAAGACATGCCAAGCTTGCGATCTAACAAAAAAAGTGTTTTACACTATTTATGATCCACAGACATAATACATAGCCTAGGCCTGCACACCATTGATTGGGGGGCCACATGAGCAAGGCAGCCAAGCATCAGTGACGTCTGTATCAGGTAGGGAATGCTATGTAACCTGACAGCCACGGAACGTTTGCTCAACCTTCCCTTATCCCCACTCTCCTCTTCCGTCACTGAGGTGAACCTGCCCTGTGCCCCAGCTTCCACTCAGAAACAGCTCTTTTAAAGGGCTTCCATGACTTTCTAAAACTAAGTTAATACGACTTATTTTACCTTTGAAATTCTTGACCTACTTCCAGTTTTAGATTCCCTAGCTTTTTTATATCTTCTAAATTTTAACCTCAAACTGCAGCAGCAGAGAGTCTGAGCAGTGACCTGTCCTGTATTATGTATCAATGTTTCTCACAAGAACAAGATGTGTTAGCTTATCTACATGTGTGTTTGCTTGCTTTTATCTGTTAGTTGTAAGCTCTTTAAGGCTGTGAGTCTTATTTTTCTTGACAACGTACAACATGATAATAATGTAATAAATATGCACTAAACCAATTAGCTAATTGAGAACATTATGAAATGTCTTTGGAACTTAACATTATTGTTCACGTCTCCTCATAATTCTGCTCCTCATTTATTCTACATCACCCCATTCTCCTAGCTCAACACCTAGCATATCTAGCATTCCTTTCATAAACCCATTATCTTTTTCCATCCTATTGATCATATTCTCTTTAAAAGTTCTAGTTTCTCTTCCTCATTGTATAGGCTCTCCTCCTTACTAGTCTTATTCCTATTGCTTTACATGGCCTGATCTACAGCTTGAAGCAGAGCATACCCTCTCTTTTGGTCTGTGTCTCCATAGAAATTCACAATTTTCTTACAGCCTTTGAGAGTTAACATTGAAAGTAACCTTAGCTTCAACGCTGAACAAGTAGAAACACACAGAGAGGCACACACAATTTCTTTGAGAAGAGAAAATAGTGAAAAATGGACTGGGGGAAGAAAAGAAACATAGCCAGGCCAAATTGAGAAAAGACATAGCCCTATCCTGGATGCAGATATAGTGAATGCATTTAATATAGTAACAATTTAAATACATGACTATAGTATGTATTATATTAAATATATTACTATGTATTAATATATTAAATTATACTTGTGTAGTGTGCTGTCCTGTTATATTAGTAAGGAAGGTAATTTGGTATCACTTTTCCTGTGGACATTTTGACAATGTTTACATGCTGGGCTTTTAATATAGAACTTCGTAAATTTTATTCGCATAAAATTTAACCTGCCCGGGAGATGTTCTCAGTCAAAGATGAATTTCTTAAACATACATATGTTGGTGCCCTTGTCTTAGCGCTTACTCCCGGGTGACACAGGAAGAGCCACCCCAAATATCCCATCTGAGCTGCCCAGTGCTCCATAGGGGAGGGCTTCTTTGTCTATGAAGGGGAAGAAGACAAGTCTCCTTGAAAAAATAAATAGTCTGAGTCCTTTTTTTTTTGCCCTGGTCACCTCCTGTTCTAGTATTTCATCCCTTTGACATGTAAATACCCAGGGTGTCGGCTCCCTCCTCTTCCTGAACTGCCAGAGCTTAGTTCCCCTGCCTAGTCTGAGCTGTAGCTCTTTGGCTTCCACGGGAGGTAAGAGACAGTATGCTCTCTCACCTCATCAGGGCAACGAACCCCACAAATGGCTACAGGTGCAATCCTCACGGTGCATGAAGAGTCTCAGAAGGCCAGGACTTTTAGATGAGCACTGAGAAATAAAGAAAAATGTTCTTTCTCCATGCCGTGGAATTAAAAGTCTAATAATCTTTCAATCGTGGATAGCTGGAAGTCACACTCTTAATGTTCTTATAAGTGTACTTCCAAATATAACTGCACATATGACATTCATGGAATTGGTAGTAATAGCAAAACTAAAAATAGCAAAATATGAAACAGAGAAATGCATTCTTCAATATTTGGCAGCGATATTGCTAAGGTCTAGTCTTCAAGGATGACATTAATTTAATCCTCTAAGACATTTAGCCTTAGTTATCCACTCTTTCTCACCACATAAGAATTATCTTCTGAAATACTGTAAACTATATCTCCTTTTTGCTGTTACTTTTGCAGCATGCTCATCATCATGTGTGAGTGGACTTAGTCTCACTCTTGATTTCAGATATTGAGGCTATCTAATTTTTTAAAAATGCACATCTTTCATATGTATATAGGCATGGGACAAAGTAGATTTACTGTTGTTCCTATGGAAAAAAGACACGTAGGTTATGATTTTTACATTAGTTTTATTCACTCAAAAATGCCACAATGGCACTGTGCTCTGAAGTATAATCTCATAAGTGTCATTGCAACAATCTTTTGAGTGAATAAAGCTATTGTAATAATCATAACATGGATGTCTTTTTTCCATACAAACAACTGTAAACCTACTTTGGCCCACCCCTATACATTCAGTCTTGAATTTTAAAACACAGCTAATGAGAGAACTGAACTGCTTCACCATCTTATCTCTTTAATCTTGTTCAATAACATTTTCACCCTTTCTAACAGCACTCCTCTTTTATTCATATCTTCAAAACTCAAATTAGCAAGAGGAAACTTTGATGTTAGCTTTCTTTTGACAGAGAGCACTGAGCGTGATCTTGCCGGAATACTTTGCACTGCCTGCTGAAACCCATTTCATTTGCATTTGATTGTTGTGTGACCTAACCAAGATTTCCTGCAGGAACAGCAGCCTGAGGAGCGCATTGCGTTGATCTTTTACTCAGGCCCAGCTTTCTGTTTGTTTGCTATTTTATTCATAACATTTTTTAGTCCAGAGATGTCCATTTGGCTCTCTTTTGTTACCTCTATTTTTCTGCTGAGATCTGAGACTTCTTTGCTGAGATTTGCTTTCACTGAAACTGTAATCAGTTGAGGACAGTTACAACAGGTGCTTTAACCTGTTTGCCTGACAGTGTCAACATCTTGCTCATCTCAGTTTTGGACACAATTAGCATTGTTTGCTCTTGAGAATGTATCATGTGTCTTATTTCTTCATATTTCACTAATTTTTATTGTATTACTGATACTAAAAAGGTTAAATTGCGAGGAAACTGGGTCCTGTGATTTTTCTCCAAAATTTTCCCTCTTAATTTTATCAGGCATATTTGGCTGAGGTTGAATTGCTTTACGAGTGGCATCTCTCTCTGGTCTCTGCGCAGCTCCTGTGCCTTTAGTGGGGCTGGTTTGACTCTGTTTCACCCATGGTTCGATATTCAATCAAAATGTGGAAACTGATTTGGAATCCCCTCATTAGCTCATTTTTTCCCCTGACATTAATCTTTTCAATGTTCATAGTCAAGAGATTTTGTTATGCTTTCCCAGGCCAGGAAGACGGGGCTTCTCCGCGTGAGCCCCGCAGGTAGTTCGCACATGCCACAGGGGCTGCTCCTAGTTCCTGATTAAAACTCTCAGGACGTGCAGGGACAGGTTTCGTTCCCCATCCCTTGTCAGAGTGTGTGCATCCCTATGGGTCTTCCTGCGTCTTTGCACACCTTCGCGCTTGGGCATCACCTGCGTGCCTTTTCTTTGTTTTACGGTGGATTTCATACCAGTTGATTTTTAGTCCATCGTTTCAGGAATCAGAATCAATCTCTGTTCTTGAGAAACCAACACAATTAACTTTTTTCATGGGCAAAATGTGTTTTGAAATATTTTCATAAATTTATCTTTACTTTCTGAAGTATTGCGTTGTCCTTAAAATTGTAGGTGATGAAGGTTTGCATCAAGAAGGATTATTACATCAACATTTTCAATTTAGTTGAAACAATATTTTTTGTCCTGAAATACAATATAGTATGCGGTCAACTATTTACATAGCTATGAGGAAGCACAGATGTAAATCTAATATTAGGATAGCCTCATTTTTATTGGAGCGATAGTCAACCTCTTACATATTTACTTTTTTAATATGTAAAACAGGTATAAAATTATCTAATAGATGCCTGTTAAACGAAATAGTATATGTCAATTTTATAATAAAGTATCTGAATTAGAGTAAATATTTTTGAAAATAAACATTATTAGTCCTAATTTCAGTAACTTCCATTCCCTTCCAGGGAACATAGTACTTTTAAAATATGTATATAGGTTTAATCAAATAATACCAGGTTTAAAAGTGTTATAGGTACTATTTATATCATAAAATAAAACAAAACAAAGCAGAAGCCTATTAGATTTAAGCCAATCCACAGGTAAGAAACAAAGAGAATATTAATATTTATATACTTACTGTATACTTTGTACATGTAGCATGTAGTGTCAAGAATCAAAATATCAGTTTGAAAGAGTACATGTATAGATAGGGTCAATCAAGACAAAGGAAATTTTTAGAGTTTATTCTCTAACTTCTGATATATTTATTCTAGACTGAATATTTTGTTTTGGTTTGGTTTTGGAGGGGGTGTGCTGTTCAGATAGAGATAGTATTGGTGGAAAGGAGCTTGAGGAACTTACGTGATATGTGGAATCTTCTACATTTTCATCAGTCTTTTTTCATTAGCTTTCCCTCTGCCCCTGTAGTAAAAACTTCCCATCTGACAGGTGTCTGTTGGAACAGGAGGGAAGATGCACTCTCCTCTAAAAGAAAATTTTCTTAAAAACCAACAAAAAAGTAAGCATAAAATTTTCAAGTTGGCTACTAAAATAAAAAATTCATCCTAGGTATTGTACATTTTATAGTGATGTCTGTTAAAAATGAGGATGGGGAGCATATTGCATATAATGAGGATGGGGAGCGTATTGCATATAAAGACCATTACTAAAAATTTTAGCTAAAGGCTATGTACAAATTCGGGGCCCATGAAACATCACCCTCTAGGTACAGAAAAAATATTCTGTTTCTCTTTTACAAAGTCTTTTAAGGATAAAGGGGCTTTCCTGATGATAAAATGAAATGTTTTAGGTGGATAAGCTTAAGGATTCCTTTTAATCCACAAATTCTGGAATTCCTTTTGCCCCTAAATAAAAACCACCATTGTCACCCACACCAGCCGCAGTGTCTAACAGTCAGTGCTCAAGCTATATTTGTTAAGAAAATTATAATCTAATTATGTTTATGTGCTTTTTAGGTATGAGTTTAAAAGTATGAAGGTGAGAAAAATTATGTGATCTAATTCAAAAATAATATCTTCAAAATAAGGTAGACTCAAATGTAACCAGAATGTGCTGTAGTGAATTTAGAGAGAGAAAAAAAAACCCAGAAAATATGGAAATAGATACTTGTAAAAAAATTTAAGTTTTCCTCCAACCAGTGATCTTAATAGTATTTCATTATAATGGCTGTTTCCACAAGTCCTGATTGTGCACAGCACACAGAACTTCCTACAACCCCAGATTTCAGAAACAACAAAGCTTCAATTCTTGATCCCCCCTCCAGGCTGAACACCAACTCCATACATGGCTGTTAAAAAAATTCTGTGGCATTCTCAAATTCATGAGTCAACAAGCCCCTCTTTCCACCCCACCATCAAACTAGACACATCTTTCTGTGTTAAGGAATAATCAATTATTAGAGAAAGAATATATATATAGGAAGGCAGAAACTTTAAACAAGATGACAGGTGATACATTAGTGACAGCTTTTCATTTTTAGTAAATGACTCACTCAGTATCATTTGCTTACACATTTTTCACATGAATGGCTAAATGAATAGTGTTTTTGTTGTTGTTGTTGTTGTTGTTGTTTTTTACTTTTAATACACAGGGTGCATATAACAACCTGCCCTTTAACAAACTGCATTAACAGCAGGGCTTAAAAATGAATAGAGTTTAGTCTGCAGTATTACCTCTCTGTTTTCTTCTAAATCTTTTTGTAAGAGCAAAGGTGAAATGTAGTCAGACATTAAAAATAATTTTGTAGAGAAGGAATTGTAGAGTTTCAAATAATATAAGATGTGGTGGTTGTAAAATCTGGGAAAAACTGGAGTAATTAAACATTTTTTAATAACATGATATCAGTAGACATTTTTGTACAATTGAAATAAAATATTTTTGAGATCATATGCAAAACAGCTTCTGAGGAAAGCATTTGCAGACATGAAGACATGCCAGTATGTTCCCAATAGCTGACCAACTACACCCTGCCTTAGTTAAGTTTCTGGGTTTGTTCATTTGTTTGTTTTTATTGCACCTGTTAGGAAGCACTGAGAGAGGATGAACTGTTGATTTCAGAGACACCATGGTTGGTTCCCTAATGGGGAGGTGCAAGTATGTGGTGGAGTAGTAGCATTTTCAGGCATTTAGCCTCTGGAGAGCGCTGACACACAGGCTCACCTGGGGAGCAACAGAGCTGTTGGCCATGCCCAGGTCAGGGCTGGGGAAATGTGCGTGACAGTAGCAAGCCCGTCATTAGAACCCTGTCGGTTTGGCGTTAGCCAAGCAACCTTATCTGAACTACATATTATGTAATGGGTAACAAATAATGTGTGGTGGATCAGTTATTCTTATACATGTACACAATTTTAGTCGTGATTTTTTTGCAAACACGGACCATGGCTTTTATGTAAGTGCCATTCATTTTATAGGTAAAGTAATACTTGTATTACTGGCCTTCTAATTTCAGGTTTGTGTGTGTGTGCATGGGCACAGGGATATGGGGGAGAGGTGGGGAAGACTGAATGTTACTATTCGTCCTCCAAACTCTCAAGTGCATGATTTTTCCACCCCAAGTACAACGCAGGATGAGAGAGAATAAAATAAAATTTATGGAAATGTGTGCCAAAGAGCCAGGCAGACTGTTTTCTTAGATTAAAGAACATGTGTCCTTGAAGAAGGACACGAAAAAGACAAGAGATTCTGTTTATACTCCATAAATCTCTTTATTGACCTATAAAATGATTTCCAGCACAAGCAATGAGAAATGATATCAGTCTATTATTATTTTTATAAACCATCAACAATGTCAACTCCTCATATGAAAAATTCATGTGAGTTACCTAAGTGAATGGGGTGAATTATAACAAAATTAAAAAATACAAATAACTCATAATCATATTTATTGAGAGATTTTTCAAGGTTTAGTTTTGATAATAGTATAGCTCCATAATTTGTATTACTCACGGCCTTAGAAATTGCCTTCTTTAGATAATGGAGTGAAAGAAATCTAAACCTAAACTGATATATAAGAGAGAGAAAACAGCAGATAATACCTTTTTTAAGAAAATAGAATATCTTTCGATAGAGGGAAGCTATTAATACTGGCAAAGGAGTGATGACATTTTCTTGCTTTCCTCCATACACTTTTCTTTTTGTTCTTGAACTTTTGTATTTTATTGAACTGTTTTTTCTGCATGACAAACATTGTACTTTTACCTTTTACCAGAACGAGGCTCACTCACTCACTCCTACTTAAACCAACTCCTCAGTTTTCCAAAAGATCTCGTCACAACAATAGTTGCATATGGTAATGTAGTAGGCACTCACATAATGTGTTTACCAAAACCTGGCTGGCATAGAGAGAAAGGAAACGTTAGAAGGCATTGCTTAAATGTTTTGTAGATTTAAGAAATAAAACAGCGGACAATGCAGAGGAAGCGCAGGCATAACAGTAAGATAAATAGTATCTCATTCATCAACCCATGCATACTAGCTTCTCTTTCCCAGAAAGATATAATTTTCTATTCTTAAAGTAATATGTTTGTCAGGACCATTGAAACACGCCTATGTCTTTCAAGAATGACAAATTTAAGACCATTAAAACAAACAAAAATAGCCTTTGTTAAATTTTTTCAAAATGTCTATAACAAGTTAAAAACAATCATAACAAAAAGGAAATATACAATATCAACATGACACAAGTCATTTCTATGTTCTTCCCCTTTCTGTTCATTAGCTGCCTTCAAATTACGATATAATGGGCAAAGGGGGAAGCAATTAAATTTATTTTTCACTTTTTGGAGGGGGGAAAAACCTTTTGTATCTCCTGGAGAAACTAATGTAGATTTTTCCACACAATAGATTATTAATAAATATAGTAAACTTCAACATTAAATTGTATTTACTTTATAAACTATAAGCATTTTACTTTCAATATTTTCAAAAACACAAAAGGTGTTACAGTGAAGACATTTAAAAACTTAGTCACATTAACAAAGTAAACATTATAGATTGTCAAATAATAGAATAGTTATATTCAAAAGAGAATTTTACACAAAGTGTAGTCAATACTCTTAACAACATAAAATATAAAGAAAAATCAAGTTTTATTTTCTCATAATAATGTATTTGTTTGTTATTAAATAAATACATGGACTATTACAAATAAAGTCATATTAGATTGCATAGCTATATAATTTAAAAACATAATGATTTGTTTTGAAAAATATATTTGAGATGTTTCATCAAGTTTTAAAGAAAGGTGCTGTATTTGGAATTCCCTTAAAAGCGCAGTTAAGCAATTTTGGGGGGGTGTTAATGATGCATCTTCAGCATCACTTGTCAGAAAATCATCCTTCAAAGTGGAGAGGAGAAAGCACACGTTGCCTCTTATCACAGCAAGGCAGTACCTTCCCTGCAGGCGTAGGATGTCGTAACCTAGTAGATTTATCAGGCGCATTCCATGTGCGTGCACAATAAAGACCACACTATGGCACACAACGCAATAAAAGGAAATGTTCTTTGGAAACCAACCAATGTGCTGAGACTCACCTATTATTTCTGTGCTGAACGGTACTGATGAGTTGAAGAGATGAAATACAGAGTCAAGAAGGACAAAGTAAAAGGCTGCTAATTAGGTAAGTAATTACATGGCTACAGAAAATCTATTTTGGAAAAGTTTGTCTAAAATCAATGTAAAACTTTTAAAAATCAAATATTCATTGTAAATTTTTTCAGATGTGAAAAACAGAGTAGAAATAAAAGCAAGCAGATAATAGTTTTTGAATTTTTAAATTTAAGATTTGGGAAAAAAGAATGACTTTTAAGTTGATGTATAGCTTTGAGACATTTCCGAAATGTTAGGTTTGGGTTTTAACTGTTCATTTGACAAAGCAGCTATTCTTGATTTTAAACTTAATGCTTTTCAAGGATACTCTGTTTTTCAGCACGATGCTATCTAGATTATAAATTCCTTAGGGCTAGGTTTTTTCCTACTACTAAAACTTACAGTAATACCTTTCACATGGATAGTAATATCTCATTCAATAATCACCAATGGCACTGTGAGGAAAGCAGCTCTCACTACAGTAGTGATGCAGTCCTGAAAATGTATTTTCTTACCAATGTAAAAGTCTCAATTCATTCAGAAACCAAACCAAACCAAATAGAGTTTTAGTGCCTTCCAGAATTTCCCTCTGCACCCTGCGCCTGCCCTTTGTGTGTACTGGAAGGGGCACAGTCAGGGCTCAGAGAATGTTTTCAGATCAGTTGAGTGAGCAAGTGAATGGTGAATGAAGAAAGCGCAGACTTGGTCTCCCAGGCAAAACGTCGGTAAAGAATATCTGTGATGACTAATTTTGTGCCTGCTTGGCGGCGCTATGATGCCTCGCTTCTTAGTCAAACACTAGTGTAGCCTTCCATGGACAGCATCTGATTTGTGTGTTTTGTAAACATCCTAAGGGTTCAGACTGCCCACACCTCACTTCAGATGCCAATCTTACGTCCAGCTTGTCACTGGGCTTCTGACCTATGGGCTGTAGATTGCAGATTGCAACAACTTTCTCCTTGGGTTTGATTCATTTGCTAGAGGAGCTCAAAGAACTCAGAAAAAGATTTTACTTTCATTAGGAGAGATGTATTATAAAATGGTATCATTCAGGAACAGCCAGAAAGAAGAATACATGGAACAAGAATGGGGAAAGGGTGAGAGGCTTCCATGCCCTCCCCAGGCTCATCCCTCTTCCCCTACCAACCTGCAAACTCTCCAAACCGCCCCTCTACTGAGATTGTACAGAGGGGCCGTCACATGGACCTGACTGATTAAATCGTCAGCCTTTGCAAAGTGACCCAACCATCAGTCCCTCTCCCCAGAGGTCAAGGGCAGAGCTGAAAGTTCTGGTTGTTGTATGTGGTCACTTTGTTAACACAAACTCAAGTGTGGCTAAAAGAGATATGTTATAAATATTTGATTGTCTTTATTCTCTTATATAGAAAATTCCAAGGGTTTTAGGAACTCTGTAACAATGGGACAAAGACCAAATATATGTGTCTTATTATAAAGGAGAATATCTATAAGGAGTTATCAAATTATTTGGTAACCAGTAAACATACAAATAGGTCACAACATTTAGGCCAAATAAATCAAATAAAATTGCATTTAACTTTATTTTTTTTTAATTCAGATATATTCTATACACTTGCTAAAACTAAGAGATGGAAAGAATAGGATGTATTAACTTCTGACATGTGGTTTTGATATTTCCTTTACATTGATTATAAATAGGCAGCATATTATCCTACAAGCTGACATTCACTAGAAAAATAAAGATTGAGCATTGCCATTACTGATATGTTTGTTTATACTTAATTTTTCAGTTGAAATATTCTGACTGGTTTTATTTTTTATCTTTCAAAAACTCCTTTTTTTTTCCTGGAGTATGCGAATTGCACATATTTAAACCTCTTAAAATATGGATGTGAGCAATTTCACTCCATTAACATTTAAATACGAGCTGTGTGTTGCAATTACAACAGTATCTGACTGAAATTAGAAAACTGCAGATTATCGTTGAGAGAAGATAAAATATCAAATAGTTGTAGTTTCAAATGAAACCTGAAAGATATTAATTTCTTCACACTGTATACTAAATTTAATCTATACTTTCTAGAAAAGTGAATAAATTTATCCACATATAGACTATATGAATAAAAACTAGTTAATATATAATAGAAATCAATCATCATATAAGCATGATAATAACAATATATAGTAGTTAATCATATTGTAAATGACTAATGTTCTCCAGATCATGCAAACAGAAGAAAGGTATAAATTAATTGTCAAGTCTTATAAAATTATAAAGCCTTTGAATATACTTGCCAGTTAAACTACAAAGTTTATTAGGCTTTGATTTTGCACTTCCATAAAGTATATTTCATAATCCTGTAATTTTGATTTTGAGTGACTAGAAAATAATTGTTATAATGAAAAGCAACAGAGAGATCAAACAGATCATAGTGGAAGAATTTTCTTTGAGGTGAAAATGAGATTCTTTTAGACATACAGAATTGGAAGGAATAGTGAAAAAAACTACTGTTAGAAATAGCCTAAAGATCAAGTAGATGGAAATCAAAGTATTACTTTTATATTGATAAAGCACTTTGGAGAATGCAAGAAGATGTATGAATAAGTGTGCTGCAAATATTTTACTCTAAAATGAGACATTCTAGTTCACCTGTGCAGAACAAAGTTAAAGCAGCGGAGCTGGGATCCATGTCTGCCCTGATTATGAAGGAGATCCCTCAAGGGGAAAGAAAGCAGGTGACCCAGTCTAATCGTGGGCATAACTGGATGATCCAGTAAACAGATTAATGGTATTTGCTAGGCAGAAATCCTTATCTATGGGAATCTCATATCATGATATCCATAGTTTAGTATTACTAACAAGAAACAAACCACCATCTGTAAATTTATGACACACGAGTTTAATAAAAAAATGCAATACAAGTTTTGCAACATTCTTGCTATAAAATGGAGATGTTTGATAACCTAAATGATCTGCACCATATGAGGTGGCACAGACACCTCACTTAGACTCCATAACTGTCACCGAGGGATGGAGAACATGTGTCTGACGTCAGAAGGATGTACCTGAAGTAACAGCACAGCGCTCTCAGACCTCCCTCTCTTTGTTTCACCGACGCTACTTCATGGCTTGTATCCTTGAATGTTAGTAAAGCTAGACATGGGCAACATCTCCCATTTAGTGAGTCGATTTGACAATTTGCTTGGTGGCGGTAGCTCTGGTTTGCACCATGATTATGGCTGTCTGTCAGACAAGAGGTAGCTGCAAACCTGCCTTTGGTGTGGAGTGCCTGGAGCTTGGAGGCAATTATAAAGAATCAATGTTACCAATGGGATTTGGAGTGAAAATAATTAAATCCAAGGAGAGTGGCTAAATGAATGATATGGAATAAGTACATAGAGGAAGAAATGTTAAAAAACAAAACAAAACAAGAAAAACCCCAAACTCTATTCCTTATGTCTAGCTGCTTTGAAAGAGTCCAGACCTTTGAAAGAGGACAATATTGTAGAAGTGGTAAAAGCGGTTGATTCTTTATATACACATCAATATATGTTCTGCTTATGCATTTTTTGATGACCTGAAGAGAGCCAAATTATTAGTCAAAATAAGTCAACTAAGGTATTTGATCACCTAATCAAAAGCTCTGCTCTTGGTTAGATGACTACTGAATCCCAAGGGTCCCCTATTCAAGAATTCATACACTTTACAGAGAAAATATCACAGGAGTCTGATGAATAATTAATGGTATGATCTCCTAGAATTAATAATTGGGAGACATGGCACTAATTGTAAATACTACTGAACAGAACAGATATTTTAACCTTTAATATTAACTAACCTTAGTTTTAGAAATGAAATATAGCTATCCTTTATACTATTACTATGTATACACTTATGATCTAAACCTGCTATCATAGAACACCTGTGACATCCGCGAGCCACAGCTCAGCTGCACTTCACTCCCGTCACGGAACATAGCAGCAGAGGCCAGTGGGGTTTGCAGATCCCTCTGCTCAAAACCCAGAGAACTTCAAATGTGTTTAAAAAGGCATTCATATTACACATATACACACACTCAAACACAGAAATATGTCAAAGAAAAAAATGTCTGCAAACCCCTAACATAACAGATCAAAAGTTTCTTTGTTGTATTAAACTGTTTTTTTATCTTAAAGCTCTTATGAAGCAAATGGTTGAAAATAAGCTCTTCAATATTGCATTCTTTTAAGTTTTTCTAAAATACAATAAAAACAAATGATCTTTACAAAACTACAAATAATATGAAAATAGTAAATGTGTTTGCTCACTGGTTGTAGACTTGTCTATTATTTTTACCCAAAAGTTAATGAGTATAATAAAAATAAAACAGAAATTGTACTTTATGTGAATACCTTGAATGTAAAGATTTGCCAGGATAAAAAGATTATCCTCTTAATATATTTGAGACTAATTTTTCTTTTAATATTGTATTGTTTCACTCCATGTAAAAGTATGATATTCATTATCAGTCTTAATGTGAAGAAAAATGAAAATTTAAATTTCTATCATTGCTTTTGTTAACAGCCAATTTAATGTCTATATAAAGCAAATTGACTTGATTTGGTGAATGTTTCTTAAATATATGCAGGAATCTCACAGTTTTGCTATTCATTTAAAATATGAAAATAGTTGTTCATTTTTAAGATTACAAAGGAGGAATGTGCTCATTTAAAAAAGGTTCAGATGGTGATTGAAATATGATAGGAAAGTAGTAATTACCTAATATCCAAATTCTTAGTCATAACTGTTATAAAAATATAATGTATATTATCTTTTATTTTGCAATGTAATTTCATATACTCATGCATACATGAATATACTCATATATTGAAATGATCACATACATTTCCTATTTGGATATTTTCTCATCAGAGCAATTTTATACAATACCCATTATGTTGATTATGAATTTGCTATTTAACAATATATGTTCATATATCTTGTCTAGCTATCTGATCCAAGTGTAAAAAACTGAGTTTTTAAATTTTTTGTACTTCCTACACCTATTACTTACTTCTTATTGTATTTTACTGTAATAAGACAATACCTATTTCTTTTTTACTTTTCTCTTACTGTTAGGACAGTAGTTTGTTTCCTGCTTTATTTCATCAACTCTATTTCCTTCTTAAATTTTCTAATGTAGAAAAATTTCTTGCTATTATTCTTATTCTTATTGTTATTAATGCCCACCATTGTATACATGTGTAGTATTTGGTCTTTCTTCTGGATAGAGAATCTCCTTAATCTTGATCTTAAATAACTTCATCAGATTCCAACCAGTTTTCTGAGGGTTTACATTTCATCAGTTTTCCCTGCTAGATGATATGCCCCTTAGAGCTTACCATGTAGTCTCAGACCTAGGGATGCAAACTTTCTTTTATACACCTGACACATTTTTCTCTTTCATTTAAGTTTTTTTTTTTTACTTTTCACTCGTCCTGCTTAAATATTCATGTTTTAATTGTTATGTGACACACAATTCTATCATATTTTGTATGCTCATTTATAATTCTTGAAAGCTTCCCCTCGCTTCTGGGTCATTTCAATTCTCTTTGTTTTATTGTTGTTTTGTTCATACTGCAAAAATATTTTGTCTGCATATAATATACTAGGATTCACAAAGTTGTTTCAGTGGAAAATATTACTGTATTTCTATTATCACAGAGTTCACAGTTCAAAGATGATATAGTTCTGTGGGAGACAGGTATCAAATCAATAAACATTTTTATGTAAAAAATGAATACATTATTATGTATTTGGACAGTTATTTTGAAGAATTATTATTCAAACAAAAACAATTTTATATAGAAATTAATATTTAGATTGAGGAGTCAAAAACAGACTGCCTGAGAAAGTTGCAGTCACAGAATTGAAAGATCACTGGGAGCAAGACAGGCATAGGGACCCGATCATCATCTTCATAACTCCTAAGCATAAAATATCCCAACAGTAATGTATTTTAAACTATTTATTGTGCATGCACATATAACAAGGAATAATTTTACCTTAAAATGAGATTTTTCATGTTCCCATTAGTTTCTTTTTTAATGGTTAATCAGAGCAATGATATAGTGTTTTAGATAGTTTAAAATATTCAAATTGTAGGGCTCCTGAAAATGCACACAGACATGCAAATCATGTTTCTTATATTAATATGTATGTGCATTTAATGGGTTTTAATGAATGTTCAAAGGTCATTGCAATTGATTTGAGTAATTTTTATTCCAAGGGATTTGAGAAAATTGTATTAAAAAAGGCTGAATTCTCATTACAATCATGATTCCTAATAGAATATTATAATATTAAAAAATGTTTTGGGGTTTGAAAACCAGTGTTTTGCCATAAGTCACAACTCTGAAATTATAAGTAAATTAAATGATTTGATATAAATGTATTTGAATTACATATGAGTTAGAAAGAATGTTTTTCACCATGAAAATGATAGGCCATAAATAAAATGAAATAGTAGAGAAATTTAATAATTGTCATCTGATCAAAAAAAGTACAACAAATGATTTCTTAAGAAACACAACAAATGCTGATGTGTCTTTAACACCATGAATCCTGAGATTGATTATTATAAACCAATGCATATTTAACTTTCATATTTAATAATAGATGAGAATTACCATTATGAGCTTTTCCCAAATTTTAAACTTAATAAAATAATTTAATTGACTACAAACTAAAAATTCAGTAATTTAAAAAATATGCACTTAGAATTTTATAGTACGTTGTATGCATTTAAAAATATTTTTGATCTTAAAAAGCACAATCCATATTTGAAGAAAAGCAGTATCTGTACAATAATAAAACCTTGTTTCATAATGTAATAAAAATTGTAAGACTAAGTTAAATGGAGATTCAATCGCAGGTATTTATTTTAATGGAGCAGGAGGCAATCATATTCTAACTCGAGCAATTGGGATTTCTCTCAATTCTACCTGTCGTCTGAATGATGTCACTGTGATGCTTACATCACTTTCATCTCCAAAGTATTTCAATGTGGTCTTGTTGTCTTTACCATTCAAAATAAGATTGGGGCACATACCAACCAGATGTCTCCATCCTATTCCAATGATTTAAAGGCATTTCTTATGATATCATCTTTTCAGTATACTGCCCCATTAATTTTTTACCTAGACTGACAAATTTCCAGAAAATATAATTTTCATTTGATTCTTTAGTGCAATCATACATAAGGCATTGTATTTCATTTTCTTAAAACTATTCCCTCAAGTTTACTTAAAGAATCAAATCTAATGATATTTTCCTGGACATCATTTGAAAGCTCTGTTCAAAAACTTTTCCAGGGAGGATTTGAGATACTTATTACTTCAAGAGTAAACACCATTTCACCATTTATGCAGCCACAATTTATGTCTTTCTCTAAATTTTATGCATTCTAATTCTCTACAGAGATATATAAACCAAAGTTATTCCCTTGCCTACTTTCCTTGATAAATGATGACCTTCTTACATCACCCTGATTATTTTGAAACTGTATAAGCACCTTAAATAATTTTAGTAGCTTTTTGAACCACCCTTTTGAAAGATTCTTCTTATCATATCAATTCAGTTTTACATATAATATTAGACAAGGTGTCTTAATCTTTGCACTATTAGCATTTTAGGCTGAATAGTTATTTGTTTATGGGAGACTGTATAGTAAGTAAGGCATTCATCAGCATTTTTGGCCTCTACCAACTATAAGACACAGCAACCCCCTACCAGTTGTGACAAACAAAAACGTCTCCACATATTGCAACTTATTCTTCAGAAGCAAAACGTCTCTTTCTTGAGAGAATCATTGTACAGATAAATGGAGGTTGTAGAAGTCAATGTGCAATAAAATTAGTAGTTTTAGGACACTTCACTAATTACTATTCTAATACATTTTCCAATTTAATTACATTATATATAATCATCACACAAAATCAGTGAGGTAGATACTGTAATAACCCCCAATGAGAAAATTGAGGTACAAATTATTGTTTAGCTTACCCAAGATATCACAGTTTATTAGGGGTAGAGCCTCATTTTAAACCCACTCACTCAGCATTCTTGCTGTTAGCTAATGCAACCATCTAACTCTAAATTGAATCTCACTTGAAGGCCAGAAAGAAAATGAACATAAAAACAATATAAAATTAAGATAGAAAGAAAGTATTTTTAAATATTGAAAACAATTTAAGATTGTAGAAGAAGAGGACAAGAGAGGAAGACACAATCAAATACGTGGATGAAAGGATAAGAAGAGTCAGGAATACACATCTTTAAGTGGTTTGGGGACAAAAAGAAAGCAAGGCTACATACCCATAAAACAACAGATTTAAAACTATAATGTAGCAGGGTAATTTTTTTTTAGTTTTTAAAAATCTTAGTTGTCTGTTTTACAAACACATTATTTCTGATCAATAATTTTTCTTCAGAATGTTGGATTTTCTGTGTTCACATATTAGGTCAATGGTACAAAAAATGTTAAGAGAAATACAGAAGTGTTTAGTGATCCTTAAAATTAGAAATCTAGCAAATGTAAACCTGTGGAGTATATGTTTTACATGGTGTCATGGAGTTAACTTTTGCATAATTTTACTAATGATAAAAATAAAATAAAATAGCTTCTAATAAACATAAATTGGAAATAAACATTATTGGTTTTGGTTATACTAAGTTTCCATTGTCCTTTATTGTAAGAACTACAATAGGTTCATAGGTGCAAGATACAAGAAAATTTATGTATTAACAGACCAGCGGTAGGGCTTGGTGTAGAGAACTGTCACAGTCCAGTTCCCAGAGAACACAGCGTGCAGCGGTGGCAATCTGCACCCAGTCAGGTGGAGAAGGCAATAACGTGCTAGAATGACGTGAAGTCTTATAAAAGACTCGGCTGATTGCACTATCCGAAAGGCTGGTGGCTCTTTGTACAACGGTACAAAGTGTCAGAAATATTTTACATTGGGTTTAGCAGGAGAATAAAGGTAAATTCTGGATCAGCCAAACCAGACGAAAACACATCAGGCTATCCAGCCCCGGGCACACTCTTCACAGCTGCTCAGGGAATAAAGAAAATAAAAACTTCCTTTCAAAGCCATGTCACAGTTTTGTACATCCAAATCCTAATCTTCCAGGATAGGAAGAAATATGCTTTATAAATATTTTTATTCTCCCTCCAAAATTCAGGCTACGTTATCTTTCAAAAAAATTTAAAAAACAGGTATTCATTAATTATTAAAAAAAACAACACTTTTTTGACTATCTAAATATTTTGTGTGTGACCTTCATATAATATCAGTAGGGACAATGACTTCTGAAGTTATAGGAAAGTAAGGAAAACAAAAGGTAAAAGGTTGAAGCTACCTAGTAAAATGGTTTTGAATAGTTTGTTTTTAAATACCTTTGAACACATGGTATATGTGTGAATAGGAACCTAAATGGATGAGTTAGCTTATTTATTATAGTTACTGCATATTTCTAAGAAAATATACAACTTTTAATAAAAAAACTCAATATCTAACATATAACTACATAAGAATAAGTCTTGGTATAAGATTTGAGTAGTACTATACTCTTATATTAAGATGATAACAAAAACAATTAGAGTATGGCAGTATGAAAAAGTAATTATTGTGCTTTGAAAAAAGCTGAAGTTAATGTGTTCTAGTAACAGATTAAGAACATAGTTCTTTAAACTTGTTAAATATGTAACTATGTCAATCCCATCTCTGAGATCACATCATGCTGGGGTTTCATTTCCAAATTGTTTTCATATTTTTATTCAAACTTTTCTCCTTCCCTCTTTATTTCAAAGTACCTTTTAACAGATGACCTCTGAAAAGTTTTAGAAAAACAATTTTGGGGTAAAATTTTTCAGTGACCTCCAGAACTACATCCTTTTTTTTTATTCTTGTTTATTCTGTTACAGTTGTCCCAATTTTTCCCCCTTTGCCCTCCTCCATCCAGCCTACCCCCTGCTCCCATGGTCCTATGTTACAGAGCTAAGTGAACTGTACATGGAAAAGGGCTTTTGTTTGCCTATAAAATATGAATTTGTATCTGAAAATGGATTGCGAGAGCATTTTAGCCATTATAATTTCTAGTAATCCTAACAAGAAAAAGATGTGTGAAAAATAAGACAATATCACGTTCAAGTTGGAGCAACTTTTTTCAATCTATGCAAATACTAAGGGCATAATATAACCCCACATGGTATAAATTTTCTTCTTTTTCACATTTGGAAGATAATTTTAAGATAGAGTATGTGGCACAATGACTCTAACTGCTAAAGACTACAGAGACTGTCCAGGAGGTAATAAGACCAACTCCCAACAGATTATCGTTAAAACAGGCAGAGACCGGTTTCATTCAATATGGTGACCAGTTTCACTTTACTGTAAACACTAGCCTCATTATACACTTGTTGTAAGTCATTGGCATGCTAAACAATACACTCTCTGCCGCCCTAATTGGAAACAGAAAACCCATATAAAGATGCAAAATGGCTAACAGGACCCTTCTGAAAAGGTCCTGCCCCTTTTCTAGAAAAATCCTGAAAATGCCTTCCCCTTTTTGAATGCCCTACATGTTGACTAAATGAGCCTAAATGAAAGAAGTAAATCCCACCACGGAGAAGCTGCTCTGTCTGTAGATGTCTCACTGCTTCACTAATAAAGTCAGTTTCACCTTCGTCTCTATTCCAGAATCCTTTGGATCATTTCCTGCACAAAGCCAAGGACTCACAGCAGGTACTAAACCCCATGGCCCCTGAGCCTCAGATGGCCTGCTTCATCACCACATCACATTTATCTATGCAGTCGTGTGCTGCTTATTGCTGGGGGTGCTGTCTGAGCAATGCATCGTTAGGTAATTTCATTGTTGTTTGAACATTACTAAGTGCACTTACTCAAATCTAGATGGTACAGCCTACTGCATGCCTAGGCTATACAGTATATATTAGTGATTTTCAACCTTTTCCATCTTATGGCGCACGTAAAATAATTACTAAAAGTCTGCACGCACCAAAATATATACATTTTTGCTAATCTGACATAAAATGGTATAATTTTGATTCATTCATACCAGATGGCTTTTTTTCAGCCAACAAATTACCAGCAGTAGAAAACTAAAACAAGTATTTCTCTGCAATTCCCATGCCTCTTGTTATCCCATTAGGATAACAAACAGGAGAGAAGAGTAGACAAATTCAACTTCAAACCTGACCACACAGTCAAGAATCACTAAGTATTTGAGGACAGAAAACATGTCAGTGAGATAAGAAACTGAAGAGGTGAAATTATTTGGGAAGTGTTCAGTTAACATGTATAAAAAATCCTTAAAATTAAACAAAATACTCAATACAGTAGTTTTTTTTAGGAAATTATTTTTAGAAAAAAGGTATATAGAAATTTTTTGTGCAATCCTTATTAATAATAATAGAATATTCAATATTATGAGGCTGGCTAAATAAAGTATGCCATATTTGCATATTACAATATTATGGTCTTATCCCTCGGGAGAATATCAGATAAAACAATGAATGTATTTTCTCCAAAATATCCACTAAATCTGTAAGAACTGCAAGAGATTAAAGAAAAAAGAAAAGAAAAGCATGCAAGTATATGAGAGTGAGGTAGCTGGCTGTTACACCAAGGAAAGCACGACACAGGACATCTACAGAGAAAGCTGACGACAAAACAATTCCAACACTAGAAGTAAAAGTTCCCAAGAACTGAGTGTACTACATTCTAGTGCAATGAAAGTAAGAGAAGCACTTACACACCAAGATGCCCTCTCTATATCTCCACTGCAAGATATAGGCCTTTCTTTTACTAGAAAGAGACCTGGGGGGATGTGTACACCTTTTGGCTGCTCCTACCTCTGTAAGTCATAGAATCACCACCAAAATTATCTGATTTATCTCCTGCTATGGCCCTCCACCATCGTACACATGTGATACATCAATGCCTTTCTCTCAAGCTGCCATTTCTACTTTAAATACGAGTCAACCTAATTTACTTGATTAATAAATCGATCATGATTTTTTGATCTCCTAAATATTTCTCTCTTTCTCATTTTTGGTGTAGCTGTAATGTATGAGGTCTGTCCAGAAGGTATCCAGCCATGTAATATGGAAAATAGAGACATTTATTGAGGATGATACAAGACACAAGAAACATTGTACATAGGACAATGACTCCTCAGTCCCCTTCAAAGCAGGCATCTTGGGACCTCATACAGTTCTCCCAGTCATCATCAGCTGCCCTATTGTATTTTCCTGAATCTCATCAGTGACCTGAAATCTCTTCCTTTTCAAAGATAATTTTAGTTTTGTGAAAAGCCAGAAGTCATAGGGCACCAAATCTGGGCTGCAGTGGGACTGAGCCACCTGGGTAATTTGATGTTTTGCCAAAAATACTCTGCACAAGACATGATATATGAGTGGGCATGTTGTCATGATGAAGCTGCCAATCATCAGTTGCCCATAGCTGTAGTATTTTGAATCATCTGTATAGTTTCTGTGGAGGAATGTTCAACCTTAATGCAAAATTTGACGTAGATTCATTGCTTTACTCACTCAGTCATTTTGAATGCATCAGCCACACAGTGCACATGCTCACTCAATGATGTCTACCACCCCCACTGACTAGTACATGAAGTCGTCATCGATCACGCAGGTGCATTCCAATCCACTCTCCTTGGCTGCCAGGTTCCATCAATGTCACGCAAACCATTCTCGTTATGTTAACAATGGCTGGACTTTGTCTGGACAGACCTCACATATATATTTTTTTCTATAAGTTCCCAAAATTTGGTATAGAGTTGTATATAATAATAGGTACTTCACATATAATCTAAAAATAGAAGTTTTACCTAAAAAAAACTACCACAAAATTATATTATGGATTATAGAATTTCTCCTTATATATTATGAATTTTGTGTATACATACTATATATACATACATCAGTTAATGAGCAACACTTTCTAGTTTTATCATAAGTTAAAATAATAAAAATAAACATTTATTTAATGAACTATGTTATGACTGCCACCTTATGTTTTAGGTTGCCTTTTGATTTATCTTTTATATGGGGTGTTGATTGGCTCTAACTGACCATTTACAAGATCCTAAACATCCATTACATATACACATGCACACACGAGTATATGTATGTGTTTATACATATATCTTAATTTCTAACTAAATACAAATGGAAGTTGTAATATTTTGTTTCTACAGCTTAGCATACATTTTATAAATAGATGTGTATTTGAATCTAAGTGGTCTGAGAAGCTCGGGCCTGAACAGTCTCTGCTGTTCCTTCTCTGCTCTCAGTCCAGCCTAGGTCACTGAAGACATCTGGTGTTTAATGTTTGGCAGCTGCTCAATAGGCTATGACATATGAAACGGTTTGGTGGTCTGACTTCACTTTTCATCGAATCATTGTCAGGTACTGATTAGCAGCCTATGAAGAACTTGGCAAACAGGAAGGGATGTTCCATGTTGGAATTCTCCTCTATTCATACACACTCTGTTTTTAATATCAGCAATAAAGTATATTGGCAAGAAAGTCTGTCTATGTCACCCTTTCCTACTGTTCAATAAATAAAAGACTTTAACTGCCAGGGCAGATTATACATTTCAACGGGTTCTAGCATTTGAAATTAAAAAAAAAAACTAATTAGACAGTGCTGAGAGTATATAAAATCACACAAGACATTTAAGAAATGTTCACTAATATCATTTCTCTATTTTCATAAAAATATATTTTTCTAGCTGAAAAACCTACAATCAACAGGCATTTAGCAAATATGTATTGTTAGTTAATAGTCAACTGTTTTCACTGGATGCAAATAATTTTCTTTTTTTAATAACAACATTTATCCCCATTGGAGATGCAGTCAGAACTACCCCTGTGGAATGCTTAGAATGCTACCCGCCCCCAGGTTTGAGATGTAATTGACATATAACATTGTGTAATTTAATCACATACAATATAATGTTTTTATACATTTGTATTGAAAAATGTTGGACCCAGAGGGATCTAGGAATCCAGAATATAGTGTGTCTTCCACAAGCTTTGATATAACTGAGTGGGACAGTCGTTTGAAGGGCTCTTGTCTTGAGCAGCAAAGAAGATTCATCAGACTCAACTTGTCCAAGGATCACTCTAGCTGTGATGTTGAGAATGGATTTAAGGAAAAATGATGGAAAGGAGATAGGCTGTGAGGAGTAATCCACACAAAATAAAATGTTAGTTTGGCCCACAGCAATAGTGACAAAAATGATAAAAATCCAATATTATGAATTTGTTTTGGGAAGCACTTTCTTACTGATATGTAAGTGTAATATATACAGAGTCAGGCAAAAGTAGGCTTACAGTTGTTTGTATGGAAAATAATGCAATAATTAATAAATTATAATACAAGAATAAACTCTGTGTTTTGCATACTCAAAACTGAAAACCTACTTTACCTCACCATATATATATTTATATATGTAAATATATATATTTACATATATAAATAAATAGGCATTTAGCAAATATGTATTTTTTATATATATATATATAAAAATTTAAGGAAAATCCAATCAACCTACTATATAGCACAGAAGCACTCAAATTGTCATAACTAATGTGGTTAATTTTATAAAAGGAAAATTTTCAACACATATAAATATTATACTCTCTACTTTTCAAATAAAAATAGAGCTTGTGGATTTTTTACATAGGAAGATTTGAGATACTTGTACTCCCTTTGTGCCTCCTTTTAAATAAATGTTGTAATGTGTCAGTAAAAAATTCATTGTTAAATCAAGATTTACAAAAATAATAAATTATGTCATGAAATTTTTGTTAATAATTCAGGAAAATCCATAATTTAAATACTTTCATATTTTCTCATGTTATATACGAAGAGACTGAAGGAAAGAGAAATTAAGTTTAATTTGCTTAAAGTCACACAGCATGACAGAAGAAGAGTCAATATTTGAACTCATATTACTGGTAAGTATAGATTTCTCTGTGTATTTCACTTTACAAAGAATCCATGTGACTCCTTCACATTTTTTATACATCCTATAGTCTGTTAAATCCCCTGGTGCAATATTTTTTTTTTATTTTCAATGCTCCTTGGTAAAGTTTTTATATTTTTAAAAATTGTTTCACTGGAATAGTTTAAATTCTCAAGACCAATTCAATTTCCACTTGAAATTTTGATGCAGTGTAACCATAGCCTTAAGGTACTCCTTTTCTTTTTTCTTTTTTCTTTTTTTTTCTGTGTTGTTTCCAAATTTAACTACTCTGAAAGTGCCAGTGTTGACTTTGAGCTGTGCTTCCATGGCGTTAATGACTGGTATAATTGCTTTTTAAAGAAACATTGCTACTTGTAATAATTGCGAAGAGTACCTTTGAGATGCAATTTGCAGAATGAGAAGGGTGGTGAAAGGCTATTATGCACAAACTCATTTCCCAAAACCTCAGGCTTTGATCTAATATTAGACCCTGAAGTGAATTGTCCTGATGTATATTTTTAGTAGAGGTCAAGGATTTCTTTAGTAGAGGTTAAAGATTCCTTCAGGAACTTTTATTGAAAAATAGATAATATGCCTTTAGTCATTTTGCTCCCTGCAGTTGTTCAATTAAAATAATGCCATTCTGCATTTTATCTTTATCAACTATATTCAACAAATATATATAGTTACAAATTTCAAAATTTTATCCTTAAAAGAATTGGAATTTATCCATATCCAAAATTAATATCCTAAACTATTGGTAGCAAAAATGTAGTTTTTTTCTCCGTGATTCCAAAGAAAGCCATACCACAATAAGGTTAACATACATTGAAGTGAAAATTTCTATTAAGAATCAACTATCTACTCAGCTATAAGAAAAGATGAAATGCTGCCCACTGTGACAACACGGGTGGACCTTGAGAACATAATGCTAAATGAAATAAGTCAGAAAATTTAAGAACCATATGATTTCACTTATGCGATATATAAAACTGAAAGCAACAAATGAGCAAACAAGACAAACAAACAAACAAAAACTCATAGGCACAGACACCAGTATGGTGGTTACCAGCAGGAAGAGTTGGGGGTCAGCTAAGAGTAAAGAGGGTTAAATATATGGTGACAGAAGATGTGACTTTGGGTGGTGGGCACACAATGCGATATGCAGATCGCGTATCATAGAAAAGCACTCTAGAGACCTATACAATCTTATTAACCAATGTCACCTCAGTAAACTTAATAAAAAAGAATCAACTACCCATCTCTCAACAAAATGGCTAGTCTTTTGTATGTACAAAATATATTGAATTTTTAGAGTTGACCAGTTGTGTGAAGCTGAATGGGAGGCCCTGCTCTACCTTTCACGCTGGAAGATAAATATCCCAAATGGTTCTCCCTCGGTTTCAGAGAAAATCGCACCCCTGCACCCTGTCCAAGTATAACCAGCTGCCTTATATTTTAAAGTTAATGCTAGCAGTGTAACCAGGAAAAGGCAGCAAAAACCTGTTTGTGCAGTTGCTGCAGCAAAGATACCCGCAAGGTGGTGGTGGCTCCACCGCACCCCGCAGGAACAGCTGCAGCGTCTGGTGGTGTCCCTAACACGCTGCCTGACGATTATTCTAAAGGTCCCTTGTGCTTTTTCTTCTTTGGTCCAACAGAAGCGTTTCCGTTTGTGACATTTTGCCTAAGCGAAAACTTCTTACCTTAAACAGGATGGATAAGACCCTGACATCTGTCCAAAGAATGTCCTTTGTGAGTTAGAATGTATTTATCTCCCTTGAAGGCAAGATTACTGAGTACTGTGGTATTTAAGTGAAAGGACCCAATTAAAAGTTTTAATAACCATGTAGAACTGTGCATTGTTTGTCTTATTTTCTGCTTTTTAAAGAAACATTTAGGATGTTAGAGTAAAGGAAGATATCATCTGCCACTAAATGTTTTAATTCCTAATTTTATATGTGGAATCTAATTATCTATTTGTTTTGCCTGTTTTGTCTACTTATTTCATAACAAACCACCATAAAATTATCTTACTATTTAAAAATTTCAGTGCATTTTCTGAAGTGTTTTAAGTATATAATACCATCTAAAATCATAATTTTACTTATTTTTTGTCTTTAGTTGATAGGGTAATGCTTTTAGAATACTCTTAAATTCTTATGTTCTTAAAATGGACAATTATGTTCTTAAAATTTATGCTTCTGATGATCCAATATCATGAGTGATGCTGGCTTTTACCTTATGATATATGTTTTAATTTACATCAGGAAATAATTTTATTTTATTAAAAATTTTTATCAGAAATGGACACTATATTTAATCAAATGACTTTTTGGCACTTGTTAAAGTGATCTTATTTCCCCCTGATTGGCTTTCCAATGGTGAATTATAATAAAGGAATTCTGAGTGAACTACTACTGAATTCCCAGATGAATTTCATTTGATTCCATTCTTATTAGTCTAGTAATGTAATGCTGCAATGTATTTAATTGTTTGATTTCAAAAATAGTTTGCAGTCTCAATATATGTGATTGAATAGTGGTTTTCATTTTATTGTGCATTATTTTTGTAAGTTTCTACCAAACTGGCTTTCTGTGTTTAAGAAAAATGTAATTTTTTCACACTATCATTGAAGTTGACAAGTCCAAATTTGCGGAATGAGGGGCTCCGTCCACAGGCTGGAGACACATGCAGGTGGCTGAAAATCTTGCTCTATAATGTGAGGAACAAAGTCAGAAAGACAGTAATATCCTAATGCATGCTGTATGCCTAATGTGTGTGATTAAATACACAAAGAAATTTAAGTATTACAGTTTTTAAGTTACATTAGTAAATTTATATAACATCTCTTTGACTTACCACCCCATAATAAGAATGGTGTGGTAAGAAAGTCAACACATTTATAATGCTGTCTATACATTCTCCTAATACTCATTTTTGTTAATTTTTGTGGTGGGTTACAGATTTGATAGTGGTCTAATAATTTTGTCAACATTAAGTATTGTATATTTGAACATATGCTAAAGATGAGTGAAACTGAAATTTCACTTCCTCACAGATTTCTACCTCAATGGTCTGTGAATCTGAGTCATTTTTGTTATTTCCACTCTGTTGAGGTTCCTTTTATTTAAAATATATTTCACAGAATGATTCCCAGATATTAGAAATGTTCAGCATAATTACTTTTCTAAGGATCTTAATTTTTCTCTTGGTTGCTGGACTTGGTCACCATTATTTTTTTTAAGAAAAAATAAACATGGCTTTAAACAATATGTATCTACTATTATCATTGTTCTCCTATTAGTTTCTTTCTCTGTGGCTTTGAAGAAAGAATTTCACTGCTGCTGAGTCTTATAACTCTAACTTCCTATCCTGAATCACCTCAGTATCACACACATACACACCACATGCCTACACATAACACATACGCCATCATGACTTGATTTTTTACCCCTATAAATATTTATTTGTGTAACTCAGAATGCCTCACACTAACATGCCTTTATGTCAATTGCTCAGTTATTTTTTTGTTCTTCATCTTCATAAATACAAATTACATGTGTTTGGGACTTTTCTTCTATGTCTTTAATATATGTAATTATTTTATTTTATAACTATAAAGTTTGTGTACTTTTGTATTCCATTTTATTTACGGTTCTTAAGCTCATTCTTCAAGTGCTTGCTTCTATTTAAAATAATATATTCTCCTTTCTTCAAATGTTGCTTTTATTTATGAACATAGTTTCTTGTTTTTTCTATTATCAATGTTATTCTGTCTCATTTTTTTCATATTTTATCACTTATTTTTTTATTATTTGACCTTTTATTTGAGCATTTCTTTTTATTTTTAAAATTTTATGTCATTGTTTTACATTCTTATATGTTTTTATTCATTCACCATTAGGAGGGCTGAAATTTTGGTATTAGAATGAAGGTCAAACTTGAGCCCTGAGATACTAGGAAAATTGAATGTAAGTAATTTTCTCACAACTTCGTATTCAAAACTTTCTTTCTTACTCTGCAATCTTCCCTGATAGTACATTTGTGATCATGACCCTCAGCATTTGTATGTCCTTTATCAGAAAAATCAACAAAGCTCTGCATGTCCCATGTTCTTTGTTTCATTTCTGTTTTTGCCTCTGACTGGCAATTCAGCTTTATTTACTTTTTCACCTTCTGTTGGCGGCAGCTGGCAGCTGTCACTCTCTTCTCCACACTCCCACCTGACAGCACCTTCTTCTAAAGAGTTTGTGCTTAGGTGTGCCTCATCTGGATGAACCAAAATCTTCCCCAAATTCACGTTGAAAACTAAAAACCCGCATTATTAACTGGCGGAAAATGTCCCATTTGTCCAAGGCCTTGAGAGGCTCAGCCTCTTCTTTCCCTGGACCCACACATCTTTAATTTTGGACCATGATTCAGGGTTACTGTAAATCCTGATTTCATTTTTAGTTATTTTTCTCTGTTTTGTGTTCTCTATGTTTTTAAATAAATGCAGCAGATTGTTGTGTGCCAATGGGTACAATTTTTTAACAAGGTGGAAGTTATAATTTGATTTCTTTTAAGATTACCTTTGGTTGCAGAGTGTAAAAAGTATTAAATGGAAGAGAATAAAAAAGTAAAGCTCAACATTTTGTAATAAATGACGTCACATTTTCAGAAAAAAGAAATTTCTTGTCTGTGAACATAAGTTCTATATGGGCAACGGTTTTATCTCTTCTATTCACTGCACTAGAACCGGGACAAAAAACGGAAGGACTTCCAAAACATACTATTAAATGGAGGGATGCATTTGTTTTAATTTTTTAAAGTATAAGTTGGAACCCATTAGCACTTTCAGAAAAAATTATTTAATTATTATGGAGTCTTCTGTCCATTGTGTAATGATGTCATAAAGTCACAGGCCCCTCAAAGGGATGTTTGAGAAAAGGGAGACATGATTAATGGATAGGTAGGACCTAGCAGAGGGGACGCCCTGGCACCGCGTCCGGCACAGGCAGGGGTTTTCAGTCCTGCTGTCACGCTCCGGAATCCTTTCTTGTGAATAACCACAGGTTTGCTCCCAGGAGGGTGTTGTGCTTGTGATATTACAATATTAAAACATTAATATTATTAATATTTGATATGGTTTCCTGGTAGTATGTTTACTTTTAGTTGGCTTTGTAAATACATTTTTATTTTACCTTTTAAATTATGATTTGGGGCATGCAATGGCATCAAGTGACGAAAGTATTACAGTCCGAATGAATTTAATTGTTTTTGTTCACTATTCATCATACATCTTGCTCCAGTGAGGCACCGGATCAAAACGAACGGGAAAACTCCAGTTCAGTTGTCAGTACTCATTATTGTGATCATTTCAGGGGAATGTGTACTAAACATTTCTTACAAATAGGTACAAATATATGTGTGCAAATAAAAGTACTTTTTTTAAACCAAGAGAAATTCCTCAGATTTTGACTATGCCTACAAACTCACGTGCAGGATTAGTTTCCTTTGAGGCTTCTCCCCTTGGCTTGCAGACAGCCAGCCTCTTGCTATGTCTTCACTTGGTTGCCCACTGTGCGTACAAGACACCTGTATCTCTCTCTGTCTTAATCTCCTTTTCTTACAGTGACACCAATCATACTGGATTAAGGCTCACTCTATAGCCTCATTTTAACTTAAGTACCTCTTTAAATGCCTTGTCCCCAAGTACAATGACCTCTCAGGTACCATGTGTTAGAGCTTTAAGATATGAATTTGGCGGGGGAAGGGACATGATTCAGCACATGACGATGTGTGAGCTATTTTTTAGGGAATGTCCTCCTAATCAACGTCTGTGGAAGGCAGGAGAAGGAGCAGGCCTGGGCAGAGAGAGAACAGGAGCTGCTGCGCCGCAGGCCAGCGGTAGCCTTGCACTGCCCCGCCCCCGAGGCTTCAGAGCCCTAGCGCTTCAGCCGTCAGCCTGGTCCTGTTCTGGGTGGAAGCGACCGGGCCTTCCAACCCAATTTGGCAACTCTTGAGAGGCGTGGACCTCAAGAATCACATTACTACCTGCAGCGGAGTCGCAGAAGGGGCAAGGAAGTAGGAACTGTCTACTGACGGCCATCCCAGCAATTGAGGCATCGGATCTCACCGCGAAGGAAAATAGGGGTGATGCGTCACCTTATGCGTCGCAATACTTCTGCCGGGCTCGTTCTCATTAACTTTTCCCATATTATATTTCCAAGGGCAGTTTTCCATTAGAGAATCAAACGTATTTAAAAAGTTGATTATGAATTCTCAAAAATATTTCAATTTCTTGTGTTTCACTGGTGGAGAAAAGACGTACAAGCTCAGGTTATTTTAGGTCATTAAATAAAATAAGGGAGATTTAATGTATTAAGCAATATTTACTCTAAAAAGTGCATTAATATTGTTCACAAGGTCGTTTCTAGCATGTAATAGCCTTGGTACTAGAGAGAATAGTAATCAAGATCTAATTTTTAAAAAAATAGATATTTCATCAGGTAATCAGGGTTAGAGGCAAAGAATTTTCTGCCACTACCCATTACTCAAATTCTGAAATAGAGACTCAAACTGCATAAGGATTTGTTTTCATATCCCCTTAAATCATTCCTTATTATTTCTTGGCAGTTCTTGCAAAACCAATCAGCATTGAGTTGTCAATTTTGAAAACGTCAGGGACCCTGCTAGGAATGTCCGGGACCTAATTAATGGGTTAGTGATAAACACAGAATGGACTCAGTTTGTATTATCTAAAGTTGCTTTGAAATGGCAGGTGTTTTACTACTTCCTAATATGGCTAGTCATTCTTGGCTTGATGATTTAATGCCAAAAACTCCATATAATGACAATTTCTGTTTTGAAAATACCACAGAGATATTGGAAAGCAGAGACATATTTGGAGGACAGCAGAAAACAGTGGAAAAAAATCAGTATATTTATAAATAATTTGCCTAGACCATGGTTTTGTAGCAAGATGAACAAACTGGGAATTTCTGAAAAGAAATGTATTTTCTTACCCTCTAATAAATGAGAAAAGAGTTAAATTGCCTCTTTCAATGTCAGACTCCTAATGATGTGCATTTTTGAATTATGGAGGATAAGGCCACATGTTAGGTTTTCATTTTAATAAATTGAATGCTCCATGCTGGTGACTTTGCTTAGTGTGCTCATGAGTAGAGGTGCTGTACACTGACTGTCAGGACTTCAGACTCCTCAGACTATTCACTATCTCATGCATTTCTTTAGTTTTCTCTTTTCATTTTTTTCTTTTTAAATGACATCTCTATTTTACTTTTTTCAAGAAATATATTGGTGGAAGGATTATTATTTCCCTTCCAAACAAATGCTAATTAGGGAAGATGATCAAAAGGTTATAGCTATGTGAATGCATAGAAGGAGTTATTCAGTCAGTAAAATTTAAAATTTACGGTCATGGCAGTTTATACAAAGCTTGCATGTGAAACATTTGGTGGCTTTGTCTGGATGGTGAAAGTCAGTACAAATGCAGAACTGAATTCTTTCAAAACTAAGGACAGAGGACGTTTGTTTGGGTCAACTTTCATTAATATAAATGTGGAATTTACCTATACTTGATAAATTAGTTAATTAAGGTTTATGGACACATTTACTAGGGTTGGCTTCAACACAACAATGATAGAGTTACATTGACTTAGCAAACTGAAAATATTACAACCAATAAATAAGTTTACAAAATAACAAGGCATATGCATTGGTTGTATTTATTGTTGATAAATTATAAAGGTGAATATAGAAATTATAATTTGAAAGCATTTGTAAATAACACCAAGGCATCCTTTCACTTTAAATTAGAGGTAGTAAAATATACCATTTATATAAAAGTTGAAAGTGTTCTTCATACCAAGAAGAAACTTGGCAGAGAACTTCAGTCCTTATAAGCAAATTCTCATCTAGCAACACAACTAAAAACACAAGTCCTGCCTAAGTGCATTATTGCTTGCTCCATGATAATGTTCTTCTAGGCCCTGCGGTATGCCTCTGTGTGAAGAGCACTGATTTCCTTAATGGCATCGTGTCAGAAATGTGAAAAAATCCAAGGCCCATTGGATTCTACCCTGTGTACTTTAAAGGTTTAATAAAGAATCATTTCCTTGGCTTAATCTAGGCATGAAATTGCAAATGTTGAGAACACTCCTCTTTTGATTGAATGTGTTACATATTGTCTTGAGAATTTACATTTTACTAACTGAGCAAGGATAAGAGAGAGAAAAATATAACCTTTACTAAAATAGAACCAAATGATCAAAAGTATGGATTTGAGCAATAATAAAGAGCTGTAGTTTCAGGTGTATCTTAGACGTTAAACTTGACTGAGAAATAACTCCCCTTTGGTTCCCGCTTGGTTGCCCGAGACACTAATTCTCAGCTCTGAAGATTATCTCACACTCCAGTAGCTTTGGAGCCTTAGTATAATCATCTGCTGTGAACTTTTTCTGCACTTCACAGATACGCTGTAGGGAACAGAGCAGCCATAAAAGATGAAAAGCTATAAAAGGCTACAGCCCGCTTCACCATAATAGTTTCTATTTAGATTTCCAACAAACTCCCACAAATTTTATTTTAAGCAGAATTCAAAAAGTACTCAGATTCGCAGGTAAGGAATTCCCTCCCCATCTTTGCCCCAACTCGTTTCCCTCAAGTTCACTGGTTCGTAAGTGGTCAGTTATTGTGGGCAGGGATGTCAAGCAGCGTTTTGTTTCTTCAGTGTTGACTCATGCAACTTAGTTAAAATGTATAAAGGGGTTTGGGATGCATATTCAAATAAAATGCAAATACATGTTCCACAAAATATTCTAAATTAATGCATGTGAAAATATTCAAACAAATATATCACTATGGTTCTCAAATAACTTAATAGTTCACTAATAATTAAATTCTTAAATGGACTTTAAACAAAATCATGTGCCTAAGCATTTACATACTACCTGATGTTTCTAAATTCATATCTGTAATGAGAATAAATATATTTAATTTCACTCTTTCTTGGGCACTTTAATGACTTTAAGCTGTACAACTATTTATATCAATAAACATGCAGACAAATGATTTTTATTACCAAATTGTACAGTTGTAGACATTTCAGGAGAATCAACTGTAGATTTATTAGGAGTGATTAAATGGTATAGTAAAGTGATATACAAGCTGTTTTAATGTAGATACTACATGTAATTACAAAAGATAAAATAATAATAAGAAAAAAACAATCCTCTTCATTTTCTCAATGGTATACATTAATATCTGAGAAATACATAAACCTGTTTCAAGTAAACTTTAAAATTTTATTAAAAGGAATAATAGAATACCTGAATAAAGGAAGAGTCCTACTGAGTCTGGTACTTTGTGTCTTTTAATAAATTGGTTAATTTCATGAGGCATCAAGTTGTCATAGGTTAGTTTATAATATTCTCTTATTATTCTTTTAATATCCATGAAATAGGTAGTCATGACTATTGTTTTATTTCTGATAATGATAATTTATGTGCTCTCTCTACTTCTCTCCCTCCCTCCAGCTTTACTGAGATATAATTGAAAAAATAAAATTGCACATAATCAAGGGGTACAATGGGATTGTTTGATATATGCATAATTTGTGAAATGATTACTACTATCAGGTTAATTAACACATTTATCACCTCACTCACCATTTCTTGTGTGTGTGGTGAAAACACTTTAGACCTTCCATATGAGCAAATTGCAAGTATGCAATTTAGAATTTTTAATTAGTCACCATGTTGTGCATTAAATCCCCAGAAACCATTCCTCTTACAGGTGGAGATCCTGTACCCTTGACCAGCACCTCCCCACGTCAGCGGTCTCCCAGCCCCCCGCAACCTTTGCCCTGATTTCTGCTCCCTGGGTTTGACTTTTTATTTAAGATTTCACAGGTGAGTAAGATCTACGGTACTTAGCTTCCTCTGCTGGCTTATTTCACTTAGCAAGTCCTCTATTTTCATCCATTTTATTGCCCGTTTATTGGCAGAGTTTATTGCCCGTTATGGGAGTTCCTTCTTTCTCCTATCTGCATAATATTTTATTTTACAAATATTGACATAATATGTATTCTTTACCCACTCATCTGTTTACAGGCATTTTAGTTGTCTCTATATTTTTTTCTATTATGAATAATGCTGCCGTGAACATAGGATTGCAGATACCCTGCTGAGATGCTGATTTTGTTGCCCTCAGAGAGTTACACAGAAGAGGGATTACCGGGTTCTCTCTCTCTCTTCTGAGAGCGTGCCCATGTGCACCTCGCTAGAAGTTTCTCAACTGTGTTAGTCTTTTTAAAGAGCCAGCTTTTAATTTTGTTGTTTTTCTTTGTTCCCTGTTTTCAGTTGCATTGATTTTTAGTCTAGTTTCCATGATTTCTTTTTATTTTTTTCATTTTTGGTTTTCCTTAAGATTAAAATGTTCTTTGTTTCCTTTAGTTTATTAAAATGGAGTCAGATTTTTGTCTTCCATCTTTCTTTTTTAATATATACATTTTATACTGGAAACTGATCTCTAAGAACTACTTTAACTTAATCCTAAACTTTTTTTATAACTTGTATTTTCATATATTGAAAAATACTTGTTTCTCATGAGACTTATTATTTGACTGATGGATTATTTAATATTGTATTGTTTAATTTTTTAATATTTGGTGATTTTTTTTATTTTTCTGTTATCAATTTTCAGTTTAAGTCTATGAGAGCCTAAGAATATACTTTGTATTACAGATTTCTGCTCTTTTAAGGTACAGGTGTAGTATGTGATCCATAATAAAGCCAACCTTTCAGACATTTTCATTTGAGTTTAAGGAACATGTTTTCTTCTGTTGTTAGATGAAGTGTTCTATAAATTACAGAAACGGTTGTTGAAGTCTTAAACTATAACATTGGATTTGTCTAGCTCTTCTTCAGTTTTATCAACTTTTGTCGTGTGTGTCTTGCTGTCATGTTATGTGCATGTGTGTTTAGGACTGACCCTTTTCTCATCTGCAATGCCCTTTTTTAACTCTGGCAATTTTTTTGTACTGAAATCTGTTATTTTTTTCTAAAATTATTATCTCTATTTCACCTTTCTTTTGATTAGTAGGATTTATATTATCTTTGTAACTATTTAGTATTCATTGCATTTTCCTTTGTTTCTATCTCCTGCCTCTTTTCGGTCATCTCTGATTTAGACTATGTTATACGATTCCATTTTATGTCTCTTCTTACATTATATTCTGTTCAATTTTAAATATTGAATTTTATTTAACTTTCAAAATTGTTCTATAGTTCATATCATGCAGACAGCTGTTCAGAGTGGGAAAGAGACCTCCATTTTGATCCTTTTTAACACAAACAACAAGGATATTTTCAAGTGTTTACTTCAATTCTCTGGACCTTGTGTACTTTTTTTTTTTTTGGAAGAAGAAGAAGAGCTTGGTCATATTGTTATTGAGGAATGTTGAGTGGTACAAATATAAAAAGGGTCTGAAACATCTCTGACATTTGATAGAAACAAAAAATAACAGTTTTTGCCACAACCTTCACCAGAGTATATAATAATTTTTAGTATTGCAAGAAGTCAGGTTTTCTAGAAGGTGTTTTGCAGGGAGTAAAAAATTGTTCAAAATTAATTTTTTATATAATCACAATTTTTAAAAGGCTATGGCAAACCAGATGTAGTTTTCTTCTAAGGTTTTGATTAGTAATTCTCAAGAACCTTATATATTTATTTTTCATAAAATACTGTAGTTAAGAATGTGTCATTTCTAGATTACTGTATAATGCCAGGCCGTGTTCCTCACCATGATCGCCTCCATCCTCACTGTCCCTACTCTCGTTACCATCAGCAACGTTTATCCTGAGACTGGACCACAAATTGGACAGAGCCACATGCAACTGGCATGTTGCTGTCAGCAGTTTCCTATTGTCTAATCTAATAAAAGCCATTGGTATAAATATGTAACTGTAGTATTTAATTTCATTCTGATAGCATACAAAGGTAGATAAGATTATTCCTATCACACTTGAGAAAGCCAAGGGCTTAAAAAGTTTAAGTGACTTGGCACAGTAGGTAGATGGGGACCAGAGGACAGGGGCCTAACTCCCAAATCAAACTCTTGAAAGTGTCCAAGCCTTTGTGCAACTGATGCCCCAGCAGTTTTTCTAAAGTGTTAAATTCTTTAAAATATCAGAAAGATGTTTAAACAGAGAAATCAATATAAAAATAATTTATAGAGACAAATGGATAAAATCAGTTTTTAGCTATTAACTAATTTTTTCGTGATCATAGGCTTAGTTTATTCTCATATATATTATAAAATGGCCACAACTTAGTTAAAAGCAGTGAAATTTAAGCATTTCCTCATTTCCTGGAGACACTAAAAACATGCACTGAAAATGCACATTTATATGCATAACAATGATCTTAACTCTAATACAGGTCAATAAAATCAAACTGTGAAAGCATACATTTTGAATTCTCCAAACAAATTTAGCTATTCTTCCTTAGGGTGCTAAATGAGCTAAAATAATTGTTAGATTTATATTCATTTTACCTCTAATTACTTAATTTATGTTAATTATTTACATATTACAAATATTACTTAAAATTATTACTTTTACCTAAAAGAGAAAATGTAATAATACCCAAAGCAGAATGACAATATACAAATATGTGACCTGAACTTTTAAATGTAGAATGTGTTTTTAAAAAGTTGTTAGAAAGATATATTTAGATATCAATTACTCTTAAAATGTATATATTTTGGTAACTAAGATTGATTACCTTAAAAATGTATTTTGGTAACTAACTATAAGATATATTAAATGAAATTTCTAGTTACATTATTTTTTAGGGCTGGAAATTTTTGCTTCAGTAATTATTCTAAGGAAATCTAATTAATCTAATACTCCTTATAACATTTAAAATAAGAATATTGGTATTAAAATAATAATGACAATATATTAATACTCTACAGCCATGTAATTTGCCTACATTCATTATCACGTCAATCAATCAAATACTCAGCATTTGAGTTTTTGATGATTGTGGAGATTCCATGATTTGATAGTTTGTTTTGGCACCACCAGCACCATCCATTAATTTTTTTTTTCCTCTTAAAAACCTTGGTTACATTACACCATTGATAAATCAACAATCATGTATTAAATTTCTCCTATGAATTAGAGACAAGGAAATTCCACAGCATATACAAAGTGGAAGAAGGGAACCCCAGATCTCTGATTTAGTTAAGGAAACAAAAGGATATATATGAAAGGGTAAACAAAAGAGTGTCTATGAGAAGTCTAAGAATAATTACAAAATAAATGTTAAATACAGAAAATGCCTTAGCTTTTTTAAATAATAAGAATTACTTTGAATTGTTATGGTTGCTATACAGAATGTTGACTGAATTAAGCATTTTTTGTGCTCTCTTAAGTGATAGGTAGGATTACATCCAAAAAGTACTGTTCTAGCAATTTCAAAACAGGTACTGATTATGAATTTACACATTGATTAAAATAGGATAAAGAATGAAAACTGGTATTCTGAATATTTACCATATGCTCACAAAACCCTAGTTGGGATTGCTCCTACCTTCAATACTCTATGTAACACTCCTGGAGCGTAAAATCAAGAGTGGAACAATCGATCTCTATGCAAATAATAATAATAAAGAAGAGAACGGAAAATTATGTGGGAGGCACACAGTGCAGGGACTTGAGTACACAAACGGGTAGCATCTGAGTGGAAAGTTCAGAAGAGGTCTTTGTTTACTAGGACTAAAAAATTAGAATTGATTGGTGAGAGGATAATGCATTTTATAAAGAAGAAAACGAAGGACACAGATGGAAGCTTCTTGTGAAAGGACGTATGACTTGATTTTGATAATTTTAAAATGCAAAAGTTAAAAACATAAGCAGATTGAACAAATGAGTTTTAGACTCTGAGATTTCACTGAGTAGATTAAAACTAATTTTGTTGCAAATACATAACAAAAATCGTAAGTTTCAAAAGAGCCCAAACTGATACCCTCTGCACTTGAAAAAGATTATAAAAGAGCTGCTTTTGTAATTTATCATAAACACCCAAGAGCCCACACTTCATTTTATGTCTGATTATAACAATATCTGCATGTATAATTGTCCATTGGCAGTAACAGATTGGTTTCAGAAAGCAAGAAATTAACAGCAAAGGAAGAAAATACATTCCAATCCCTTGCTACTGAAATCAATAAACTGACCAATTTTAAAGCTGAGCTGTTCTATTATGTAGTAATGAAGTTTATTTAGATTTTTGGCAACCACATTATAGCTCAGGGATTTATCAACCACTCTAAAACAAGAGCATTTGCATACTTCTTTAACCCAATTACTCTCCAGGCAGAAATATCAATTTTTTTTTCTTTTGAATATTTAGTTTTTGAAATCTTAAGTCTTCACTCTTCTCAGTGTTACTGAATAATTACCCTTTTATTTTAGTGCTTGATAGCAGGAAAAAACAGCTGAACTTTTTTTTTCTAGCACTCATTTTCTTAAGACAAATTAACATCCTTAAATTTCTGGATCCCCTTCTATTAAGTCAGCTCTCCGAAGTTTCAATTTATTAAGAGCACAAGCACATGTCATTACCAAGAGCTAGAAATAAAGGAAACAATGATTTTCACTGTTCAAAACAAAACCAAGAATCCCAATCCCTGCTTAAATGGTAAGAATGTCAGATAGATTTGATATCCTATTCTATCATGATTTTATGGTGGAAAATTAGGGGTTTATGAGAATACAAAAGCTAAAATCATTATTCAAGTAAAATTATCAAAATACACATTGAATCCTCCCAGCAGGATCACTACCCGGGGGTGTATTAAATGGTGCCAAGTGCCCTGCTAAGCGCGGAGCGACGCCGCAGAGGATCCGGTTTTCACCCCTGGCGCCTTCCTTGGCACTCGCTATCTTCACACCGCGGAAGAGCTGCGTGCTGGTTCGAACCCCGCCTGCCACGCCAGGAGCCCGTAAGTGCCCCCGCCTTTTTCTCGCCCTTGCCTTTGCACGGCTTTACACACTTAGCACCTCAGAGCTTTACTGTTGTCCTGTGTGTAATTTTCATTCAGGTTTTTTACTATCTTTCCACCTGGTAAGTAGGCAAAGAATTTAGAGCCGTCCCCTAAGATGCGGTCTGGGGCCCGACCTCCTCCTACTGTGGCCGAACAGGAGCATCCCTTACCACTCACTCAGGGAATCCGCGGCGGCGGTGGCGCTTGCCACACTCTGCTGCTTCCTAATAATAATCCCGTGGTTTGGTTTATTTTTATTTTTCAGAATTACTTATTTAGTTATTTTTATTTTATTACATTTATTGGAGTGACGTTGGTTAATAACATTATATAGATTTCAAGGGTACATTTCTTTCTTTCTTTATTTTTTTAGGGAAAGGTATTCACTCCTGCCATTTTTTGCCCATTTTTGTCTTTTCCCTAACTCCGCTGTCTCCTTCTCTCTACCTTAACCATCCATCATTGATTGGGTTGCCATAAATATGTTTTATTTAAGTTGCTAATGTACATTTTAAATTTATGGTGCATTTTTATTTACAGTGCAGCTATCAATATGATTTGCCAGTTGGATCTGATTTCTGAAACATTTTGTGAACATTTATCAAAGTTTTTCTAGTGATAAATATTATATATAAGAGAGAAGTAAAGGTGTACACTGGATTTTTTTAAGTAAGATACATTTTATTTTTTACTGTTGTTCCATTACAGTTGTCCTGATCTGCCCCTCATTCCTCTCTCCCGCTGCACCCACCCCCACCTCCCACATTCTGTCCTGCCCGCCGGGTGTCCTTGTCCATGGGTCCTTTATACATGTTCCCTGACGACCCTCCCCTCTTTTCCCCATTACCCCCCTCCTTCTTCCCCTCTCGCTGCTGTCAGTTTGTTCTTTACTTCCATGTCTCCGGTTATAGTGTCAAGTGTATATTTCCGTGAAACAGGATCTGTGTACTGAATTGTGCGCTCACTGCCCGAGGTCCGATCACCTGCTGTCAGCCTACAGCTGGCCCCCTTTACTCTTTACCACCCCCCATCCCCGGTCCCTCTGAGAGCCGCCATTCTGCTGTCCGTGTCCCTGACTTTCAGTGTTACATTCCACATGTGAGTGAAATGAGATAGTTCTTAGCTTTTTCTGACTGACCTATTTTGCTTAGCACAATAGTCTCAAATGGCACTATTTCATCCTTTCTTACGGCTGAGTAGCATTCCGCTGTAATCCACATCACCTCTATCACTTTAATGAGGAAATAAAGTCTCACAGACATTATGTGACATGTCCATGGATAAATGTCACCAAAGAAAGAGGTAAAACATATAAATATACAATAAAGAGAATCATAAAAAAATTATAACTATGTGTGGTGATAGGTGTTAAGCATACTTATTGTGGTGATCACTTTGAAACATATATATATAAAAACATGGGGTCATGATGTTGTATATCTAAAACTAATAAAATGTATGTCAATTATACCTTAATGAAATTTTAAAAGACAATAATTTTCAGTATAAATTAAGAAATATAATGAAAAAGAATTAGTATTTTTCATCATCAGATTTAGAGGAGTAAAATTTTTAAAAATCTGGTTTTGGTGGACATGTGGCAAAATCAGCTTTCTCATTATTTATATCATGGAAACAAAAATAAATAACTCTTTGTAAGGAGAATTTTAGACTTTATGAAAATAGAAAGAAATACATCCTTTCACCTACCAATATTGTTTCTGGGAATATTGTATATATTTTATGTCAGACATTCACAAAGATATATTACAAGTATTTGGGACAAATGAAAAAATTGTGCAATTTTATAAAAAGATAAATAATTTTATATATTTGAAGAAGATAACCTATAAAGGATATTATTTTTACAAATTTGAAAAGGAAAAACAGGTATACAATGTGCTTCTGCAAATCTAAAAACAAATGTTTATATTTAAGATACAAAGTAAAATGAAAAATATGTTTCCAATGAAAGAAACTTCATTTTTACTCAATAACATATGCTTTATTCATACTGTGTATTTTACAGAGAGTGTGTATTCTTTACTAAATTGTAAATAATTATAGAGATAAGTATATTTTAGTGTAATAGAAATAAATAAGTATGTGATCTTAGATTATATGATTTACATATTGTTAATTACAAGATTATAGTGGGTTCACACATCTTTTTCATGAGATGAAAAATATCTAGATCAAATCATTAGATGGGTTAAATAAGTTCTAATACATACATAAGAGGCCTGCCAGAATGTATCCAGCCATGTAATATGAAAAATAGAGACATTTATTGAAAAAGATACAAGATGCAAGAAACACTGTACATAGGACAATGACAACTCAGTCCCCTTTAAAGAAGGCACTTTGGGACCTCTCACAGTTCCCCAAGTTGCCATCAGATACCTCATTGTATTTTCCTGAATTTCTTCAATGGTCTGAAATATTTTTCCTTTCAAAGGTGATTTTAGTTTTGGGAAAAGCCAGGCGTCACAGGGCACCAAACCCAGGCTGTACGGGAGCTGAGTCACCTGGGTGATTTGATGTTTCGTCAAAAACCTCTGCATGAGACATGCTACATGAAGGGGCACATTGTCATGATGAAGCTGCCAATCACCAGTTGCCCTTAGCTGCAGCCTCTGAATCCTCCCAATAGTTTTCATGGAGGACAATTCAAGCTTAGCACAAAATATGATGTAGATTCATTGCTCTACTTTCTCAGCCGTTTTGAATGTGACGGCCACGCAGTGCACATGCTCACTCAACAGCATCTGCCGCCCCCACTGACTAGTACAGAGAAATCTTCATTGTTCACACATGTGCATTCCAGTCCACTCTCCTTGGCTGCCAAGTTTGATCAATATTGTACAAACCATTCTTGTTACATTAACAGTGGCCTGACTTTTTCTGGACAGACCTCATATATTCTCATATGTCTATATTTAATATGTATATGTATGTGTGTGTATGTATAAACATATGTGTGTATATTTTTAAGCTCTGAACTTCTTAAAAATAAGAGTGCTGAGAATTGCAATAAATCAAATAATCCGATACATGACAGTGTCTAAGAAAATGACATTTTTCAGATGGGTAAGTATTTTTATTACTAGTTGACAGTTAATATAATTTAGCTTATAACAGGATGAGATCAATTAATATAATTACTTTATATTTATCCCTGGCCAGTTCTACCAAAAGCACAAGATGCCTTATAAATTTAATTAACTAAACATACACTCATGCTGAACATAGAACTATAAGTTAAATCAAACTAAATCCAGAATCCGTAAGCACCAACAATTTTTAATTGAAAATAAATAAAAATATATACAATTCTTGGATACTAAACAATCTATTGATATCCACAGTAGAGTCAGTGTCCCTAGTTAATTGATTAGCTAAATTTTTTACAAAGTCATGAATATCAAGATACAGTTTATGTGTAGCATCATTTAACATAAAATTAATTAGAAATATGTGAAGTTCTGTTCAGATAACTCAAAATATTTACATATACTGAATATATCTTATTCATTGGTGTGGCTCTTAACGTGGGAACTTCTGCTTTGCACAAATGATGGATTCAATTATTTTATTATTGAAAGTGAAAAACATTACTGTTAAAATAATGACATAATTATTACTTATTTATTTCTGTTTAAGTATCACTGTTTTAGTATATTCACAAAATAATTTTTATCTTTATTAAATCTTAATCTTTCTCAAGTGGAAAACTTTATTTCTATCCTCATTTTCTAGGTAATACAAAAGAAAGTATAAATTCTCACTGATTTATTAAAGAGAATACTAATAAAGCAAATAAGGAGAACAAAATTACATACATATTTTATTTAACATTTCTGTTTATCTTTAATTTTTACTGTGGGTTCAAATTGATATATACTATCATATACTTTAATCCAATTCATGGAATAAATAATTTTCTCTAATCTTTCCTTATATGGTTTTGTATATTATATCTCTATTTTATAAGCACAACAGTACAATTTTATGAATACTTTTTTTACAATATTTTGTTTTGATAGTGATTAAGAGAAGACAGGAGAGAAAAATTAATTGTACTGTCATTAATAACTACTACTTAAATATACTATATTTTATAACTATTTGAGATAAAAGTTTTATTGCTCTAATTTAAAATTTAAAGTAATCATACATTAAAAACAAAAAATCATAATTTGAATGTAAATTTGATAAGTAAGCTTAATTCAGAAAGTACCATTCCTTGTGACTAATCAATATGGAGAAAACTCACTAATTTAAATTAAATTTTTAAGTGCTTTAGGTATAAATTTAAGTGTTGGTTATAGATTCTAAATGTCATTTCCAGCTTTATTATTCAATGTATGTAATTTTATATATGGAATTCAAGTTTTGATCTACCAACTCAACCTAAAAACCAGGCATTTTTGCATAGGTTTTATACTAACTTTCACTCTGCCAATCCCAAAATTGAACTGTAATTTATTTAATTTCAAGAATTTTGTGCTATACATAACTCTTTTCATCCTCTGGATACAAATAAATACCTCTTTAAATGACACATGAACTTAAAATTTTGCTGCAAGTCTCCCAGCGTTACAACTATTTGGAACGTTTGACTGCAGTCTGTTGAAGCACTGATTGGGTTCGCAAAATCCAGGGAGCCGTGAAAGTCTCAGAGAGAAAGCGTTTCCTCGGAACTGCTGGTGGGAAATGGGCAGCTTTGCACACCCCGAATGCGGGCCTGAATTCTAAGTCTGCGGCCACAGGCAGTATTGCTCAGTTGCAAAATTTCTTTTATTTTTTCAGCTGAGGAAGCTGGTTTTTCAAGTTAGTTGCTTGTGTTTTCAGATTGCTATGATGAACTCACGAATTCCTTTTCAATGAAATATATGTACCATAATTAGTAATGACTAATACAACCAAGAGCAGATTTATAGTTGCATATAAATCTGTAAATGCACTTATTTTACAGACGTGTAAGGAAATATTTGTTTTCCTTCCCATTGTCAGGTTGGGATAAAGCGCTGAGATCCAGCTCAGAAAGAAGTGGCGTGTATTATCACTCATCTCTCCCCTTCGCCGGCAGCCTGCCTGCACACGACCAGGCCTGCGCACGACCAGCGCTTGCTCCAGGCCAGCCTTTGATGCATGAAGCACGTGGGAAAGTGCTTTTTGGCCATGAGAAATACCCTTTATGTTTTCTCTAAAGAAAGCGATTTAAAGCATTGCAATTTTAATGTTTAATAGTGTCATAATTGTGTCCTCCCTATATGAGTAAGATATATATATCTCAATAAATGAATCTTCGTTTAAAAAATTTGACAAAAATATGTTTATTAGCAGAAGTTGATGATTATGTTGTCCACCCCAGAAATACAAATGTGCTTGTTTTGTAGGTGTAATGCAAAAGCCTTGATTTACTGCTACTTGAAATCTGTACTATAAAGATGGTTGCATTTTTAAAGCAGTGTTTACATACCTAGAGGCTAAAATGAATTCTTTGTAATTCAATCTGAAATAAATTGTCTAACAGTCATTGGATGACTTCAAAATACCTTTTGTAGAAAGATAACTCAAAATAGTGAAGGTGACAGACTAAATAACCAATCTAGAATGGCAGTGATTTCTAGTTCATGAAAGCTTTTAAACACTTTCTGAAGGATTTCAAATATATGCCAAAACAGTATATAATCATGTGAACACTGATGAGATTTACAGGCAATTATTGATAATATATAGGTTGGAAGATCTCAAGTTTAGCAAACATCATCTAAAGACACAAACTGTAATTTTCAGCCAAAAATAGTCAATGTTGTGGTGGTTGTTATTTGTCATCTGTCTTTAGCCACAGTAAGCCATAGAAGAGAGATGCATGTGCATGTTTCATAGTGGTTGAAAAAAGAGCCCAGCACAACAAACAGTCCATATTCTTTATGTGACGTTCAAGAACAGGCAAACCTGAAAGTGTGGTTTTAGACATCAGAAAAGCTGTTCTGATGGGTGGTTAGCCCCCGGAGGTACAGAGGCCGCTTTTTGTTCTGGAACTGTGCCATATCTCGATCTTAGTAGCTACATGAGTTTAGGAAAAATTCAACAAACTCTGTACTTAATATTTTTAAAATTTATTGCATGTTCATCATATACAAAAATTTTATTATAAATCATCTTTGCCCTTCCAATCTAAAATACATGCTTGATGTGGTTTGTATATTGCCCTCTAAACTAAAAAAATACTACAGTTCTAATCTATTCTCTTTGTTTTTTCATTTCACAATTGCTGCCTAGCAATTGTGTCTTCCCCCCGCTAATTACTTTGACCTTTTTACATGGGCCTTGCGTTGGTGATTTATGCCATATTTCCTCCTAAACTTCCCCACCTACAAACTCCTGCATAAAAAGATCTTCTTACAGCTTTTTCTCTTGCCTTCAGCTCATGGCCTTCTACACAGAGGGTGCACAGGAAATGTTTGTGGGAAGCAGACCAATCAGAATTGAGTCCCTGCACACATTGTCTGTGGCATCAACCCAGGCAGTCACTCTCCGGGTTTCAGTAATCGCATCTGTAACACAGGAATGAGCATTGAACACGCCTTCTCATAGATCGTTATGAGGATAACGTGACATATGCAAGGCATTTAGCACGGTGTCGTTCAGAACTAAACACTTAAAAATGATGTCATTAACAATAATTTATTATGAGGGAACAAAACCATGGTGTGCCATTGGGCTATTTTAGAGTGGCTAGGAGTTGGGAGAGCAAAGAAGTCCTTGAATTAGTAGAGTAAGATTATTTTTGCCTAAGCCCTAGGGAGGTTTAAGTGAGTAAAAGGGGTCATAGCAGACACAGCCGTACCTCTGCTCAGTGTCCTGGCTAAGGAACAGAGCGGGGGCTGAAACCAACAGAGGTCCTCCTCCCGCGTCCTGAGCCCCAGGCCAGGGCTGCAGTGTCTGGAGGAAGGGGTCAAAGAGGTGGGGGCCCTCTTCCCAGCGGACACACAGGCTGTGCGGGCTGGCCAGGTCCGGACATCAAATCCCTGGGAAAATGTTGAAGAGGGCATAGAGGACCCAGCAACTGCTTGTGCTGGCGGAGGCTAACTCACTTCAGCCACCTAACAGTTTACCAGGTAGGTAAGACCATTACTCCGCTTTACACAGAGGAAAACTACAGTGTGGGAAGGCTGAAGATGTGTACAAGCTCAGATCTCTAGAAATGCGCAAAGCCAGCATTTAAGCTGCTACACTTCAGTGCTAGAGTTTGTGCTGTTAACGACTACACACCTTGCCCTTTCTTGTCCTCTACTTCTCTTTCTCCCTCGCCATGTTACTATTATTCCACTGTCACTTAGCATTATTTCATAACTTATTTTTTTAAGTTACCCAATATTCCATGGTGTTATCGTCAAGGATGACTAGTTACTATAATTTGAAGTAAAATTTAACCATCTCCATATGTTCCTCCAGTTCTTTCAACTGATACATTGTGTAAAAATGACTAGCTTCATGAAGATTCTAATAAATTTACATTTGTTATTATCAGTAATATCAGTAAGAATAATAGTTGAGATACTGCATAATGTAGTTGAAATATCCATTTATTTAAAAAGACATAAAATTGAAGTATGGGGTTGGCCAAAAAGTCCACATGGTTTTTTTTCTGTAAAATATAAGACACATTTTTCTCTTTCACCAGTAACTTATTGATTTGGTTATTTTGAATATGTTGGCTCTCTCCTGTGTGGTATAATGTTGATTGTTCTCAATTAATGTCTCAATTTGATCTCTATCAACTTCAACTGGTCTACCTGACCATGGAACATTTTCCTGCGAGAAATCTCTAGCACAGAACTTCTTTTGACATGTTCAGTCAGTCACAGCGCCTTCTCCATACATTCCACAAATATTTTATTGCATTTCAGTTGCATTTTTACCTTTCTTGAAATAACAAAACATCGTATGCCAAAAATGTTGCATATTTTCTTCCATCTTCAATATTAAAATGGCTACACAAAAATTTGTCAATTTTAATAAGCTTTCTAATGTATGATGATATAATAGGTGTCACAATACAATCTAACAAAATTGTTTCAAATGAAGTTAAAGACAACGAAGAGATACTAGAGCCAACTTAAGACAAAAACCGAATGAACTTTTTGGCCAACACAATGTCTACTATTATATTTAAAATATTACAACTATAGTTACTACATCTTTTATCTTCTTTCTCTATTTCAGTTAATATCTGTCATGCTTATACTATGTGACTAAGATTTATAATATTTATAAGACAATGTACATGAAAGCAGTTTGTAAATCATGATTGTGATGTGGAATATAGCTGCTCATTAGTAATACTATTATATTAAAGGTGCCAAATTATGGTAATCCTGAATATAAATGGAGGAAATATTATCTCTTTAAATCACCACTTGCCCTCCACTGCCATCTTCTAAACCACTTACAGGAGTGGGGACCACGCCTTCGGATCGTGCTGAAGCTGAAGGGGGCAACTTATCTTGTCACATCTAGGGTTGGAAAAGAGAGGATAGCTGTACAAGGCTGGGATTCTAATGTATTGTCACATGTAAATCTTTTAACTGGAAAACCTCTCTTGAGTTATATTATTATCAAATATTCTACAAGTCTTTCCATCTTAGCCACAGAGACACAATTTTTCTAAAGAAGGGATTTCTCATTTTGGAAGACTCACTTAGTCAAACATTTTTAAAATTCTTTATGCACAATTAATTAGTAGGAAGTTTATAAAAGTAAGAAATTGTCAAACTCCTTAGGGGTGGAGGTTGGCAGAGAAGTGGGAAGTGAAGAACTCAAAACTGCCTGCGATTGTGCATATACCAAGTGTTTATTAGCCATATTATTCTGATAGCTATCTAGGAGGTTCAAATGCCTAACCACTGGAGACAACCATAAATACGCAGTACAGCATAAATTTTCACATAATGAGCATAAATATCCTTTCATAATCTAGCCTGTTCTAATCAAGTCTGCATTGTTGCATGAAGAATGCTAAGCAGCTGAGTATGAGGAAATGCAGTTGAAAGAAAAACAGAGAATTTATTTTGAAATGTTTTTCAAAAAACATTTTAATCTCTTGTTATTCTGCTAAAAGTAATTATAAGTTATAATTTATAATTAGGAAAGTCTGTACTGTCACTAATAAAATTCTGAAATGAATGAACTAGAAATGTATCTTCTTCATAATAAACAGTCAAAGCTAAAAAAATATTTGTGTTTGTGTTGAGTGAATTCTTAACTCTGAACTTCCAAATGTGTTAATAAGAATGGATAGGTATTTTTAAAGTTCAGAATTTTCAACACTATTTCTTATTTGTACAAAATTAAATATGGATATTTAATCTGAAGTATACTTTTCTCTAAAACAAAATAAGCATTGTTAACATATTTCATATTTTTAAATGTCTAGTTGCATATGTTTAAAGAAACAGTGAAAAAAATCCCAGTAGCATTTGGAAATGAGAAAGGGCATTTTCTGACTCCAGGAGAAAAGACTTAGTAGAATTTTCTTTGGAAATCTGGCTATTAGACTGAAAATTTATAAAAAGCAAAATTTGAATTTTACAGTAGTTGGAGAGATATTAACCTAGACCTTTCCAAATAAGGCTGATGCCTGTCTTCCAAGAAAAAGTATAACTGAAATCCTCATCTTTTGTATGTTGATTACATCCATATTTTTCTTGTCAAGCATTTTTCAAGGAAATAGATATTGTTAACGGGTATCTTCTCTAGTTGATAAGTTAAACTAGAAACATAGATATTTTATTTTAGTTTATGTAGATAATAATTCAAATTAGAAATCTCTTAGCTTATGTGTCCACCTATTTTCAATAAACTAAATAAGAACAAAATTTAAGAGAAGGCAGACATATATTAGAAGTTTCACATTTATTGTTTCTTCTGTGATCTTAGTAATGATAATTCACATCTTCAATAATGTAGCTTCTTTTTAATGAAATGACTCTAAGATTACTAAGTTTTGAAAGTTGTGCTTTGTATAAGAATGTATTGTCTTTATAATATATTTTGTCTATTTAAGCTAACAATATCATGTTTCTTAAGATTATTTGAAGGAAATTTTTTAGAGGTTGAGATTTGAAATCACTTTTGAAAACTACACTGTAAAATCAGCCACAAACAATTGTTTGTTCCTAGCCATTATAGTGAGTTAAGTAAAATTGCATAGCAAATAAAATATATTTGGAAAAAATATTAAAATTGAATAATATCCTGCTTTTTTCTTTCGACTTGAATAACAGAGAAAGTCATTAAAGTATTTCTTAAAAGTTTTGTACAAAACTAAAACTTAAAGAAAAATACTATTATAATCAATTACTGAATGGAAGAAATACAATTTTTAAAAGTAAAAAAAAACAAACACAGTACATATTATAGAATAAAGCTTAAAGAAATATCAAACATAGCGTTGATTATAATCATTTGGCACAAGGCAAATAGAGACTATTTAATACACCTGAAAGTGTCCATAAGAAACTTGATTCTTCCAAATCAGTGATTTTCAACCTATTCATCTCATGGCACACTTACTAATCACTAAAATTCTGTGGCACAACAAAAAAATCTATTTTTTGCCAATCTGATGAAAAAGGGGTATAATTTTGATTCATTTGCACTGAATAGCTATTGTTTTGGCTGTTGTCGTTTTTTAATTTGACAATCTAAGGGACAAGAGGTCAGTGCTCCTGATTGAATTGTCAGTATTGTATGTTTGAAAAATTCTTGCAGCACACCAGTTGAAAATCGCTGTTCTAGATAAAGATAGACATGTGAGCAAGTAAGTGTAAAAAAATGGAGCATTGATAAATATCAGAAAAGAACATAAAAAAAGTTCTTGAGAGGGGATGGTGTGCTCCTCCTTACCGAGGCAGAGATGCTCTCTCCCTGGGTCACCTAGTGCTCAGTTGTAAGGATGACTGTCCGCAGGCGATGGAGCAGGTGGTGGAGCAGGGAATGTGTCCCAGGGAAAGTAAGGACACATGAGAGCCAGGCCAGAGCTCTGGTCATGGGGTCGGCTTCAGCAGAGGTAAAGAGATGTGGAGCAGCCAGAAAAGTTCAGGAACATAAAAGTAGTGTAGAGCTAGCATCTAGGTAATAGATGGTGGGAAGAAATAAACTGGAAATCACAGGCAGCGATCAGACAGATATAAAGCCTTCTATGAAGTCCTGGGAAGTGTGGATTTTATTATATACACTTCAGAAAAAATAAAGTTTTCTCGAGGGTACAGGACAACAACGATCATTAAGTTTTAGGGGAAAAAAAGAGATATATTTTTTACTAAGAATACAGATGTAGTCTGGCAGCTGTTTAGCAGGCAGAGAGGACAGTTTAGGAGACATTTATAGCTGACTTTACTAAGAAGTACTGCTAGAAACACAGAGGAAAATTTAGAATCCAGTGTATTTAGTTACTAAAATTGAGAGTATATAGGAATTGAGTAGACATGCAGAATAAGGGGGTAAAATTGTTTATGGCATGCAGGATCGAGCCTTGGGCAATTGGGTTTTCCATGATGTCATTACAAAGAGAAGCAAGAGAGGATGGAAAAGCGTGGCTTCCTAGCTGAACTCAAGGTTGTGTGAAGAGAGCCAGTGCACTGGCTCTGCAGACGCCTCGACAAGGTTCGAGCTGGGGGAGCGCCAGGTCCAAGGCTATGTCCCAATGTGAAAGAGCCCGTGGCCCCAGCTAGCGTCTGTAGGGGCTGGGAGTTGAAGGATTAAGAGCTTGCGGGTGAATTAATTATGAGAATGTTGATTTGGAGGTGCCAGTGGAATCCTGAGTTACGGATGACCAGTCAGCAGTTGCTTAAGGAAAGTACCATAGTTCTGAGTGTCTTCAAGAGAATGGGCTTTGTCATCACCCAGACGTGTCCCGGCTGGCGAATGCTCCTGATAACAGCCAATTGCTTAGCCTCTTCGAGCCTCAGTTTTCTTATCTCTGAAGAACTCAAGAAGTAATGTAAGGGTCAAATAAGAAAGTGAATTTAAAGTGCTTAGGTCCTGCACATAAATTTCTGGATCAGGGGTTTGGATCACAGGTGGTTACTGATCCATGAATTGTCGTCATACAATCATGCACATGCTTGAAGTCAGGAGAGTATATGATTCAGGCAGAATGTGGGTTCAGGGCTCCGATGAAGGAAATTTAAAGGGACCAGAAAGAGTAAGAGTGAAAGTGATTAAAAAATAAGGAACCAGGGAGGAGACTGTAAATATATAGATATCTATGAAATATGTATATACTCATATAAATAAAACTGTTAAAAGTGCCTGGCTCTATAAGGCAGCCAAACAGTAGGAGTGCTGAAAAGAAGGCCCACAGCGGAAGGAGTCCAGGGAGCCTGTGCCGTGTGCTGATGGGTGCTTTGAATGGAAAGCCGTGGGCTGTGTGGGAAAGAGAGAATGGATTAAAAAAAAGGGGGGAACAGGTGGAGACTCTGCTGTGAAGGCACTTGGATTCAAAAGGAAGGAAGGAAATAAGGGAATGACTAGAGAAGGGCGCGGAACCGAGCGGTGTTCTTTGTGTGTGTGCCGGCTTTCCTGGTTGTGCTCTCATTGAGATTCTTTCTTTTTAAAAATGTGTTTCTTGTTATTTTTAAAAAGATGTTAGTGTTTATTATTAAAGAGATGGGAAAGAGAAGGAGAGAGGGAAAGAGACATTGATCTGTTGCCTTTCACATGTGCCCCAACGGCAGAAGGAACCTGCAACTTCCCAACCAGGAATCAAACCAGTAACCTTTTGCTTTGCGGGAAGACACCCAACCAACTGAGCCGCACCAGTCAGGGCTCGCTGAGCTGTTTTCTGACGTGACACTGATATATGACATGTAAGTAACATTCACTAATCCAGGCACACACTCAATTATCTGCAGAATGTGGCCATATTTTATACAATGTTGATGATTTTGGTGTGTGGAAATAAAGCTACACAAATCCGAATAATCATGGCATATGGAGATGTAAAATAAGTTATAAAAATTTAAGATTTTATCCCTGGCTGGGGGGCTAATTTGGTTGGAGCATCATCTGTACACCAAAACGTTGTGTGTTTGATCCCAGTCAGGGCTCACATCTAGTTCGCGGGTTCATTCCTGGTTGCAGCAGGTGTGGGACTCAGCTGATAGCTGTTTCTCTCTCTCCTTCCCTCTCTCCTTGCCTCTCTCTTCCTAAAATCAATAAATATATCCTTGGGTAAAGATTAAATGAGTATATATATTTAAGATATAGCACAAACCATTAATATACTTTCTAAAAATGATAATACTTAATGTTTAGAATAATTGACTCCATTTTTGAAATAAATAAACTGATCACCTATAGGAGTTAATTTTTACAAGAATTAACAGAGACCTAATGCCAATTACTGAGCTAAGATATGAGTTTTCATATCACCTATTATTTTCATTATATCGTGGCATGGCCAAACAGAAATCTACAATATCATCATGCTTAAAATCCTAGAATAATTCTTTAATTTTACAGCTATGGAAACCAAGACTCTAAGAGGTACATTCAAGCAAACAAATCTAGAACTTGTATTTCCAGTTTCCCATATCAGAGCTTGTTTCTTTGAATATATGCTCCCAAAGAGAAAATTTAAATTTTGTTCTGGATTTTTGTTTAAGAATAACTTTATTTTTTTAAATGTGTTTATGCTAATAAAAGCGTCATTTAGAATAATTTTAGAATTTTTGTGTTGGCCAATTGCAGCAAATAAATAACTTGAAAGAAGAAAAAAGAACAAAAAGCAACGTCATAATAAGATAATAATACATGTTGCATGACAGCCACTTAATTGTCGGTTTGCCATGGCCAGTGAACGCTACTTGTAAACCCTCTTGAGAAAATGATAGCCTGCTAAAAGAAGAAAAATAATCAAGAGGAAGAGATCACACAGAAGTATAAATTAGCATATTTTTAATCTATGCATTGTCAAAATATAATGGCCCTTCTTCACTCATAGCAGATGTCTAAAGGCACCGGTTAATTTAATCAAATCTGCTGCCCCCAAATATTTAAGAGAATGTCCCATCTCCACTTTTCTTAAGAATCAGTTGAGTTGAGCTATTCTTCAGCAGGAATACAGTGTGTTACATCATATCTTGGAATCCTGAACTATCTACTTGGCTAAGTTGATTTTTTTCATTTTCAGTTCAAGCTGAGCCCACTTAGAATATACTATTTTCACTGGATAATAGAGTTCTTTTACTTTCAATCAGCATTGGGGATCGCTGAATCAGAGAATACTTGTTTTATCCTGGACAACGTAAAAATAAGCCTTCACTTTCAAACTTAATCTTGTCTCTATGCAGCGGTGTCCAACCTGCGGCCCAGGATGGCTGTGAATGTGGCCCAACACAAAACTGTAAATTTCTTAAAACATTATGAGATTGTGTGTGTGTGTGTGTGTGTATGTGTGATTATGTGTTGCAATATATTTAATGTGTGGCCCAAGACAACTCTTCTTCTTCCAGTGTGGCCCAGAAAACGCCAAAAGGTTGGACACCCCTGTTTCAGAGTATTGGTGATTGCTGTCAGAGATATATCTGCTTGCCACAAATGCCTGTAATTTTCTTATTAAAATGTGCCACAGAAATTGTGTGCCCTATTGACTGTAGTAAATCGGAAATGGACCGCACTGCTGAACATTTTGTCAGGGTAATGGGATTTAGTGACTAGCTTCTTGCTCTGGGCCACACTTACAATGGGGGTTCTTCAGGTACTGAAGTTGTCTGTTTCAACTGCAAAGATAGTGTTAGGACAATGACTATCTGACAGTTTCAAAGTTCCGCTGAGCTGAGTATGAGATGTACTCTGGCCAGACTCCATTCGTCATCTGCCTCACTGGGACAGCCCGAAGGCATCGGGCACCTGCAGGCCTTAGAGTTTGCTCAGAACCATATCCAAACCTCTAAAAAGTCAGGATCTTTCCTTTAAAGTTTGGACTTTTTCTTCAGTTCAGAAATACTCTTTTGACTATCCTCAAGTTACCTCAAAGGGAAATAGAAGGTAAAACATGGTACGCATTTCTAGTTTTATATCAGTGTATCAGGGTCCTTCTTTTAGTTAGCAGAGATCAGGTTCATGTTGAAGTCTAAGAACTGTCTTCAACATGAGAAATGTGTCAGAGACTCATCCTTGGTGATTCATTCTTCCCTACAAAGGCTTCACATGTCGTCATCTAGTTATTTAAAAAAAAAAAAAAAAAAAAAAGAGGTCTTGCAGTTCATAATGACTCTCAAAACCCAAGACTCAAAATCTTAAGAATGTCTAATTAATTTAGCTTCAGCCAGAACCCATGATTCAGAGAGGGAAAACTAAGTAGGCTGACTCATAGGCTGCACATATCCATGCATAAAATGGGGGAGGATTCACTCCCCAAAGGACTCTCTTGCCTAAGAACCTTTATTGGATGCAAAAGGCAAAAATGAAGAGAGTTAATGAGGCTCCGACAATTAAGTTAAAGAAAACTCCCCTTCCCAACTGAACAAAGTTACGTGAATTCACATCAATCTGCAGTCTTCCAGCCTCTGCCATGGAGCTTTCATTTTCCTTATTGCGGTCCCTCCCCCCACGTTCACCTCATGATCACGTTGCTCCTCCTTATCTCTCCAAATCTGCATCACCAGCCTCTCTTTCTTCCTACAGAGTCAAGCTCTTCTTTCACTTATTTTTTTTCCATAGTGTAAAAAGTACTCAAATTTCACCACTGTAAAAACTCTTTTTTCTATCAAACTTCCTAGGAAAGCTATCTATACAATTACGCAGGTGAGCTTTTGAATGTTTCTTCTCTACACTTGATCCATTTCTTCACCTCCAACTTACCCTCAGTCGACTCTTGGATGACTTTTACCAGCATCGCACACTTAAAGATCTTGATAAAAAGGCAGTCAGCACTCTTGACTACACACTCCTTCCTGAAACGCTCACATCGCTAGACATCTGTGAATCCACACCATTAAGTTTTTCTTCCTGCACAGTTCTGGATCATCCTTTTAAGAATCCCTCATTAACTCTCCCTCCTCAATTCAGTCTTAAATGTAAGGTTTTTATGTAGAGTCTGAAGGCCATTTTCTTTTTTATTGTATTTCTTTACTATACTGAATTTCATCAAGGATTGTGACTTCAAGTATAATATAAATGCTGAAGACTGCCATATATCCATCTTTAGTTGAGAACCCACCTTTAAGCAACATTCTCATATATGCTTTCCTGTTGGACATTATTTTATTGATTCACATAGCTAAGCAAATACATTCTGTCCAAAGCCAAACACATGATCTCCTTTCTTTATCCTGATAAGTATTCCTTTTCCATTATCTCATCTGTGAATGTCACCACCTTTTACCTAATTACACAGAATCTGACAGAAAAAGAAAATGAAATCATATATATTTGTCACCTTAGGACTATTCTACAGAGGTTGAATTATCAATTTTTTGAACAGGAAATATGCAGCTTTGAAAATGGAGAATACAATTTGAAATGTTATTTTTAAGGTTGCCAATGAGATATTTTGAGGAGAAAATTGTGTTCATTTAACAAAATGCTTTTATTGACTATTATATTCTATTTTTATTTTGTGAAGTGATTCTTAGAGATGGATAACTAAGTTAGAAAAGAGAGGACGAAGAATGATTTGATTTATGAAATAAACTAAAATGAATTTTTATGTTTCTTAGGTATAGATATACCTAAGACATAAGAAAACCAGAGGGTGGGGAGATTGCAGGAGTTGGGGAAAGGCCCGTGAAATAAAACCCTGGAACTTGAGAAGAACAGACAAGCAAACTTTCTGCAATGCATGCATTGCTGAGATATATTTGAAAATGTGACTGTGATTGAATCATTTATTATATTCCACTTGTAAAATAAATCGCCAACATACAAATATAAACAACCCCCCCAATTTCAACTTTTTTGAACACAGTAACTTTATCTGTATCATGGGATGAATGAAGGACATGGGTCATTTGTCCAGCTTGTTCTTACACCATGAAGAAACTACACTGTATGTGCCTATAGCTAGAAATATAGGATGGAGATTCTATGGATTTTCAGGTAATATAACCAGTAGTAAGAACAGGGAGGGTAGACTTAAAAATCTAAGAAAATTTTGCATCATCACATAAATGGCCTTGGCATTTTAATGATTTTTACTTCTCTGAAATATGATTAATTATTCCCAGTAAGCTGGTAGAATTTAGGGAAGCTGTGGTCACAGGCACCTTCCAATCTGTAGGGTTGTTCCAGCTGTAGAAATCTGTGTGCACATAATGCATTTGATATAGCTCTGACATTATTGATGAACTTTCATATTGGATATAGTGTAAATCATTAATGCAGAATAAAATTTGAATCTGCTCCCATACAAATCTCTGTGTTCTCTTTCTTTGTATTTTATAGCCATTGCTCTTTGGGCTTCTGTTAGTTTGCAGTAGCTTGGGCATTGGAGTAAGACTACAAGAGATAAAAACAGTAGTTTAATTTAAAATCTAATTGAGAAAATAGAAATAATCAAATGGAACAAGACAAGATAAGAAAAAAATAGAAGCTTCCTATTCTATTCAGTGTCTAAGTGGAGGTCTATTGAGTCTTCTGAATTGTTGATTTAAGTAATTAGGTTTTACTTAACAGGATCTGGCACCCTAGAGTCACTCTTTATAGACAGTGATATATAGAAAGAGGATATTTAGGGACACTATAAGTTTACCCATCAGTTCTCCCAACTGTCCCCATCGTATCTCAAAAAATAATAATAAAAATAATGAAGCCATGTTAGAAATAGCACCCGCTGATATATGTAAAAAGAAAAAAAGTCTGTTCCTAACTTAAGATCTGGAAAATAAACTAATAAATTAATGCCTGTTAAAGTGTTATGACCCTTTTTAAAAGATACAAAGGTTATAAATATTAAATTAGATTATTAGAATAAGTATATTATTGTAAAAACAGACACAGTAAGTTCTAAGTACATTACAATTATTACAGCTTAATTTACCATTTGACCTTATTTTGGCTTTATATCACCCATGTATTTAAATATTATTTTCTACCATAGATCCAATTTTGACACTTTGCTTGTCTTTTTCCTTCCTTTCCTTTGTACTGGCACATCTAGATGGTAAACTACATCAGGAAAGGAACCGCATGTGTATTTTTTCCTGATGCAGTTTTCATATCCATATCACTAACACTAGACAACTAAGGAAGGCTTCACACACTGTAAATGCTCAGGAAAAATTTTACATTTCCTAAATGCATATTTTCATGTTTTTGAAGAATTCAACTAGTGAAATAGATGAGTTTGATTATTAGTTTGATTTAATCATAGAAGTTGTTTCCCAAAGTTACCCAGGTGAGATGTTTTATACAAATACAAGAGTATAAAATATGGTAGCTGAGATTTACTAATTATTTTTACAAACCAGAAATACAAAGAATGACTATTTTTTTTCTTTTTGAAAGTGTGCATTTAAATATATCTATAAAATTATGAAATGAAAAAATAAAATGATAAAACTTTAAATTGAGTTAGATGCAGAGGTACTAAATTTTCAATTTGTGCCTCTTTTACAAACACAAATCATAAAATAATGAACTACTCTATGTAATTAAGTGTAAATGTTACCTTAAGTAATAGCTTTTGCTTTTAAAACAATAATGGACATTGAATACTTATTTTGTGCTAGAACTTCTGCTTAGTGTCTTGTTTGTACTAACTAATGAATTGGAGAGTCTTGCAAGATAGATACAACTATGACTCTGATTTGACATGTTAGGAAAAAAAAAAGCACAGAAAGATTAAGAATATTAGCTAAGCATGTAAGTGGCAGAGCTAAGTTTTAAAACCAAACATTTTAGCTCAAAAGACTTACTCTTAACCATTAACTTCATTGCTCCAAATGTTGATGTCTCTAAGAACTTAAAAAATTGTTATTTCTCTAACTTTGCAATAATATTGTGTTAATAAACCCCCCTTTCATTGAGAATATAAGTAATTTACCCAATATTGCACCACTAGTAAATGGCAAAGTTAAAATTATAGACCAACAATCTGGCTCCTGACCATTATTACATTCTTAGCATGTCACTATGTATTGGGTTTAAAGAAATTTTACTGGGGAATTATTTTTAAGAAGAGGTAAAATGGCCATAGAGATAATTGTGGTCATTTTCTAGCAAAGCAGCTTAGACATTTCAAAATTTTGAGTTTATTTCATTCAATCTTACTTTACAGACATATGGCAAAGGTGCACAAAGATACATATTCAGAAATGTGAATGGCAATATTGCGGCGTAGCAGAGACTGAAGCGGTAAAGCTGGAAGCCAAGCGATGCCAAGGGTCAAAGGCAACCACCAGAACTCAGGAGAGAGGCAGGGGACGGGGTCTCTCTCAGAGCCTCCCCACCAGGAGGGCCACGGCTGACACCTTGGCTTCAGACCTCTAGACTCAAGGCTGTGAGCCAATGAATTTCTGTTGTTTTAAGCTGCCTGGTTTTTAGTAATTTGTTATAGTAGTCTTAGGAAATCAATACAGTATTTTATCAACTACTCAGCAAATTGTTATTTGGTAACTGATAATTTGAAAATTTTACTCATTTACAAATCTTTATCTATCTATTTCAATCTTTGATAAAGGTCAAGGCAAAGATTTCCAAAATGGGTCTGCTTTTTGGAGTTGACCACCAGCTTTCCTTTGTAAAATACCAGAAATATATATTTTAAACACCATTTCAGTTTCTTTGAAGTTCAGCAAAAACTTCAAGTATAAATGAGTCATATTAAAATGTTCCTAGATATTTTTCTTTTCTAAATCTTTATATAGTGTTTTTAAAAAAGTCTTTATAGTTGGCACAGAAACGTCTAATGAGACAAACATTTTTCAACCAACTAGTCTTTTTTAATCTCTTGAAAACCATAGTCTGTAACTTGCTGTTCAAAGAACCAGAAACTATTTTTGCACCTATGTATTTTTCTGCACATTATAAAATTATACTACCCATTGCAACTGGTATACATGGGATTTGGAGCGAACAGAATGGACTCTTAGTGAACATTCATGGACGCTGGTGAGAATGTTCTTGAAAGAAACATACACAACATGGCCTGGGCATCAGTCCACCTGTTGTACGAAGGAAACAGAGAACTGATGCCTTTGGGGTAAGGTTCTAAGGAGGCCAGTTAGAGGAGTGATTCCTATGTCTCCATGGCAATAAGCGCATCTATCCACATGTCTGTATTTCCTGCTAGGTGTAGGATTTCTACCCTATCTATGAAAATACAACGCTTAACATAGTGCCCAAAACAGAGTAGACATTCATGTAGATATCTGTGAAATGAATAAGTCAATAACTGATCATTGAAGAAACAAAGTGATTCATTAAAGAAACCTCCTAAAGGCAGTGGTTGTTGTTTGAAATGGCTGTTAAGGAGAGATTTTTGAACAGAAAAATATTTTCCCCTGTGGACATAAGGAAGGACCCCAGTGTCCATCATCAAACTAGTTTTCTTTCTCTAAGTTCTTTAGAATTAAAACTCTTTGCATGGGCGAGAACACAAGTCATAAAAAGATCTCTGTCTAGACTTAGTGAAACTAGACAGACCTCATAGAACTTGGGGATTTTCTGTATTTGGAAATTAATAATGAAAATGTAGGAGAAAATGGATTAGAAAAATTTCAGGAATCGCTCTTCAAAATTGATAGAGATTACTTCAGTAATCTAAATGAAGTAATGATACATTTTGATTGCTCAGAATTATTCACACTAAGTTACAGAGCTACCACCTTTTGTTTGCACTATGAGATTGATGCTCTTTTTAATCTTATAGTGAGAACCCCAGGTCCAAAACCTTGTTTATTGAAACAAATCATTGCATGTTCTGTATTTCTTCTTTTATGTGTGGTCACAAATTGGATCTTCTCAGCCAGCGTTTATTTCTGTGGAAGTGTTGTAGCCCTGGCAACGTCAACCTGAGATGCAGCTTGGCCACCTGAATACAATTCAAACAGTCCACGAAGAACTTTATTTTTCTTAGAGAACTACCTGATCCATGTATGAAAGATATTTGAAAAGTTCAGCTTGCTTTTCTTCCACTGAAGCAGACCCACTGAAGTGTTTAAAGAAGAGTTGCTACTCTCACAAATTAAAACCCTCCTTTTTCTGGGAAAGACAGATTGATGGTCAAATATTTTTCCAGTGATTTCTTGAAAAATGTGGTTAAAAGCAGATTTCACATCGAGAGAGTATCAATAGGTTATTAAAAAGTTCACATAGTCTCTGTAAAACTAAAATGTCAAGGTCTAATAGCGAAGTGAAAAGATTCATACATTAATGTGTTGACCGTGATACCTTTCCCTTCACCCCACAGACCTGACACCAGCTTTATACATCCTTAAAAAAGTTGAAAAAGAAAACTATACCGTTAAGTATTTGTAATTTACGTATTTTTTCAGTTTCCTTTTTGGAAACATGTAGCGTTAGTGCTATGCAGTATCAAGGAAAATGTAATGAGAAAGCTGCCCAGAGACAACCATTTTTAGCATGCTAATAGTCCTGAACTTGAATGGGAGCCTTCCTCAGGAACTCCCACAGAGTTATGCTGCCATCTATTGGCCATGCCTGTGCCTGTTAATGGTTATTATATGGTGCCAAAACAAAAATTTTTGTTTGAAAATGTCTCTGGAAAATTAGGTGTTTCTGAAAATACCAGCATTGTATGGGGCATATATATATTCATAATTATTCATAATGTATTCACATTCCTTTTACTCTGGAAAGTGTTTATTAACAAATTATCTTGCACTAGCAAATTTCCCGAATATTGTGGGTATTTTAGGGCACTGCAAATCAGCCTCGCGCAAGAGTTAATGTAGTGGCTGGATCTGTGTTTATGCATCAGAATATGATTGTGCTATATTTACTACCTTCAGCTGAATGGAATTAATATGCATTATTAGGAACGTAAAACATTTTTAAAAATTAAACAAGACTTCAGCAAATTGGCTGTTTAAGAAAGAAAAGGGTGTGCGATCAAATACAATAAATTTAAAAAGCATGCTTACCAATTTTCATTACTTGATGACATTGCATTAAGATGAAAAGCACTTGTATGTGACGCCTTCTGAAGCAGACATATCCCGAGGAGAACAAAGCAGAACCGTGCTTAAACAGCTAGAATTTAAATTGCTAAACATTTTGAGTCTAGACCATAGATTGTTGGGAAAAGCCCTTCTGAGAATTTTTATCTCCTCTTTTCCTATTTAAATATTTAATGTAAAATATTTAGTATAACAGGATACTCGAAGGGGTAAAATATATACAAGTATACTAGCTGCTTGTATGTCCATAGGTGCAAAAAGTAGGATATTTAATCATTCTAGTGGGCAAATACTATTTCCGTTGACTAGGAAACACCTTTAATAAAACATTGTGGTTTGAAGGTTTTTTCCTCTTTTGGACCCTTTAAAATGTATAGTATGAGGATGCACTGATGTAGGTAAGGGTTCCTGAATTTCTTTGAAGGAAGCGACTAATATTTCCTACCATCAATGCAGAGTAAATTTACTCTAACCAAGGGTTTGAATATGGAAATCATAAAGGGGAGAAGAATGGACTGGTAAATTAATGTTAACGCAGTGGACCAAAGTACTGATGATGCAGAGCAGGTAGCTAGACTTGAAGCCTGCTGAGCACCTGCTGTGAATTGCAAGAACTATGACCTTGCACTTCTGTGTTAACAAGGAAGGCTCCACAGCGACAAACAGTATTACACAGCGCCACCTATTGACCGTGGCTATGGCAGTGGATCTCAAGTACCAGAACCCTTGAGTATTAATTTCCTTCGGTCTTTTCATCCCAGCATTTACAACGGACACTGTCTCATTACCACCCACAACATAAAATAAGCAAACTCAAGATTAGTCAAAAACTTGGTTAATGCAAACCCAAGGCGGGCTATATTAAACTTTCTAAAGGCGAGTGTGCGTTGGTGCTGAAACAGGCGTTTGGGAAGAAGAGGCAGGAGAAGACGGGCCTGCTTTTTTATCTCACGCTGGGAAGGCTACTCATTTTGTTTATGTTTTGTAATGAAGGGACACTACAAACATCAAAGATAAATAATGCATGTTGTGTAAAACATGAACCACAGGCAAACGGGACCCAAGATTTCTGCATAGGGATGCTGGAATTACACAGCGTCACTGAAAAAAGTTGTGTAATTCCACAACTTCCCAAGTTGGGATTTCCCCAACTTTAACTGTTGTCACCATGTAAAAGAGTGCCTGGAACAGGTTGCTCTGAGGACTGCGTCTGCTAAAATATAAAATTAGCCTGTTCTTTGCATTCTTTCCCCCGCCCTTTCTTTAGACTTCCGCTGGAGCTCTTAACCTTGACCTCTTTAAAGTTCACTACTTTATGTAATTATACCTCCTTATTTTATGTTGGGATGATATTATTTAAGCATCCTTACTTACTTTTCTATCTTTTCTTCCCCATTCACTAGACTGCTCTTGTGTTGCTTGGAGTAGGAGGGAATGATAGGGGCTGAGAAAGATCGAACTTCACTGGCACTTAAGTAATTTGCTGTTGTTTTTCTCTGCAAAGCTCTAATGATTAAAGCTCAGTTTCTCTCTTTAATTCTTCTGGGGGTTTCCTCAGAATTCCTTACAGGGTCCCAGCAAGCTGCTCTACAGTCTTGGCCACTCTTTCTTCTTGATCTGGCTTGACCTCAATTCTATGAGTGCCGGTAACTTCGGGTGCAAGTTGCATGGCCGTCGGACCTCATCCAGAGCATCAGCGTCCCGTTCGAAGCTGCCACGGGGAACAGTGGCACTGCGTCAAAATCTGGTCTCCCGGCCATTTCCTGGCACTGGTGTAACTTTGGCTTTCTGTCGTAGAAAAAGCAGCAAATTGCAAATGCAACATCCGCCCTGCGGCCACAGGGCCAGTGATAGGAAACCCACAGCAATATCCTCTATGCAGTATCTTCACAAGACTTGAAATGAGGAGTGATCACCCACCCACCCCGTCCAGCTAAGGTTGGAGGGCACTTCACCACACAAAAATGTCCCAGTCTAAACTATTTTTTATGTCATCAAATTCGTGATGGATTAAAGACTCCAAAAATGATTTTAAATGCCTCCCTTACAATTCCGCACAGGCCATCTGGCACCTCCCTTTGGAATGCAAGACCACCAACACATTTATTTACTGTTTGGTGTTTTGGGGGCCAAAACTGAAAATACCACAACTAACAACAACACACACGCAAAAAAAAACCCCCAAAGTCGTCTTATTTCAGGAAGGTGGCACCAGGGTATGAGAATGTCAAACTAAACATACTACAGTGTTCCACACTGAAAATATGAAAATGGGGTGAAGTTTGAAGTATATCAGATATCAAATTATAATGGTAAGACCATCACAGACACACTCACCAAATCCCTGTAATCACTGTCTCCTTTGGAAAAACCATTCTTTCCATATCAAAATTTAGGCCAAAGTTTTCAGCCACATGGTGCACGTGTAGAACCAGTAAGGGCTGTCATTTGCTGTGTACTTAGTCCATGTCAAACTTTGTGCAAAGTTGGATATAATGTAAAAACAATTCTACTGGGCAATTATTATTATGCCCACTCAGTATAAAAAGAGCCCATGAACCTTAAATAAATTTTTTTTCCTATGTCCATTCGTATACAGCTGTCAGGTGGTAAAGATGGGATTTAACAACAAAGCCTAGACATACGTCGTTTTCTTACTCAGACTTCAAGTTATTAGAGAAGATTTTCCCAATTTCCAATGGTATAAGATACATTATTGGACTAGATATATATTCGATAAATAGAAGAAATTCATATGAGGTCACTGAAAGGCACTAGAATGATTTGCATTTCTTGTTTACCCTTTGAGGTTGTTTGAAGGCATTCATGAAGCTTCCCATGACACAGTCTATAATTATACATTTAGAGTCAGGGTCTTGTGTTCTAGTGGACATGAGATCTTAGAAGGCAGAGCTATGTTCATGCTCTGTTCACTACTCCTCCCTTGTTGATGATACATTTTCCCCGGTAAGACTTCCTAGGGAAAACCTGTAGCCAGAATATATGAATATTCCAGCTTCTGAAGAGCCAGAGTAGGGAAACTTTGTTTATCATATTTACAAATCAGAAATGCCAACATTATGAAGTAAAAATTAGTATTCATGCATGTGGTATTCTGAGACATTTAAATTGACGTTAGCTGTGATTATTTTTTCTTGGTTTTGCATATGTAAGTTGTTTCGTGATTATAATGTTTCTAGGTTATTAAAAGTATTTTTAGTTATGTTGATGTTTAAATGATAATTTGGGGAGAACAATTGTAAAGACCACAGATGATTTTGATTACTATGGTAAAACTTCTATTATTTTTTTAAAATCCATCATCAATTTCTAGTGGAAAGGAAGTTACTGATCCCAGTGAAGTAGGAAGCACTTTTTAAAATGCCAAAGTCTTCAAGTTTTTGGTTCTGTTTTTTAAATTATACCTTCACATGATAGGAATAAGAATATTCATTTTTTTTAAATGTTAAATTTATCCTAGAAAGAATCATTCCTGAACACTTTTTATTTGTTTCAAAGACATGACATAGTTATAAACTACAAACTAAATTGAAAGATTTTAGCCTAAAGATACATTAACCTAATTTCTTGCTCATCTCATCAATAATTATCATTATAATCACCATGATTTAATGCTATTACTAAGCCAAAGTTTTTAGGGCTCTCTTTGAGATTTGTCCTAAGTAGAAAAATCATGAACTTTGGAATCAGTCCAAGATTGATCCAAATTCCACATCATCCATTTACTAGTTGAAGGAGCTTCATCAGGCTCAAAATCCCTGCACCTCAACTTTTTCATCTCTATATTTCTCTTGAGAGGAAAAGATAATATATGTGACCTGATGTGTGGTAGAGAGTCGATAATTGGAAACTGTTATAATTTTGAATGCAGAGTGATGGACTTTTATTCTTCATTCAAAATCATTGTTTTGGAGCCTCAAACCTTGGCAATGACAATTATTGTCTTGACAAAACTGGGCAATAAGCAAGGCTGACTCGAAATCTTTTCTTTGCATAGGATGAGAAAAGGAGCTTTGTTCAGGTTGGAGAGCCTTCAATGCAGCTCTGAGGGGGGAAAAAAAACATACCACACATGACCTTCATCTTCTTTAGGCTGGGCAAAACTTCCACTTATCTAAAAAATAAATGAAAATTGTAAATGCCAATAAAAGCATTGCTTTTACAAAACAATATCTTTTTTGAGAATCAGCATAGCCTAACAAGTAAGTGCTCAGATGCTAGAACTAGGCTACCTGATTTTGGATTCCATATGAATCAGGGTTCTCCAGAGGAACAAAATCTATCTATCTATCTTATCTATCTATCTATCTATCTGTCTGTCTGTCTATCTATCTATCCATCTATCCATCCATCAATCCATCTATCTAGATCTATCTATCTATCTAGTTATTTAGATAGATATCTAGTTATCTAAATAACTAGATAGATAGATAGATAGATAGATAGATAGATAGATAGAGATTTATTGTAAGGTATTGACCCACACAATTATAGAGTCTAAGAAGCCACACAATCTGTCAATCTGCCCTCTGCAGGCTGGAGACCCAGGAAGGCCTGAGCTGCAGTTAAAAGGCTTGAAAGCTGGAAAGCCATTGGCATGGATTTCTGTTCAAGCTCAGAAAGCCTGAGAACAGGAGCACCAAAGGCAGGAGAATACTGATGTGTCCGCTCCAATGGTCAGGCAGAAAGAGCGTAAGTCTGTCCTTTCCCCAACCTTTGATTCTGCTCAGGCCATCAGTGGATCAGATCGGGGGAGTAAGCCACTCCTCTCAGTGTGATTCACATGCTAATCTTTTCTAGAAACATACTCACAGATACACCAAGAAATAATGTTTAACCCGATATCTGGGTAGCCCAGAATCCAGTCCAATTGACATATAAAGTTAACTAACACAACTTCTAAATCTGACACTTCTTAGCTTTGTGCTCTGACACTTTGAGTCTTTCATTTAAATGACGGGTATCTCAGTTTCCTCAAATAGGCAAATAAAAAAAAATGTAAAGAATAAATCAGTTACTTTTTATAAATTGTCACACTAATATTTTATTCTGTACTTGTTAATAGTGATCAATAAATGTCAGCTCCTACCATATTTTATACTTTATTTTTCTTCTATGTTTCCATCTGCCTTCCATCCAGTAGTCAAAATACAGGAAATACAGAAAAACTAGGATGTTAGTGACTATGAAAACACAGTCTTGTGTATTCACTTGTAATGTTTCTATAATGCATAGCCAAAAAATGACCATTTATAAACTTATTCACTGTCTATGCTACTATTAAATTTTTCCTGTGTTAACAAAAAATGTTATTTAGAATGTTTTAAACCCAATTAATAATTTATTCCAATCTTACTAGAATCTTGTAGTCATGTAGTTACCTCTTAAATTTGCCAAATTTGCGAGTGAGATGAAGACACTATAGTGGGCAGCCAGAGGGCAGAGGATGAGTGGCAGGTGCTGGGACGGGCTCTCACTTCCTCTGTGGGTGGCACATGACTGTCTTCACTGGTGTCCACATGGGACCCCTTCCTTTAAGTCCCATTGTCCACTGACTAATACCCTTTCTTCATTCAAATGTAATCTGGTACATATAGCGAACTTAACATCAGAATCCTTTTGACATGAAGCATACTAAGCATGGTAGGTGATCCCCCAACAGATATGCCCAGGTCCTAATCTCTGGAACCTTTAAATCCTTTCTATGCTATCACCTGCGATAAAGGGCCTTGAGAAGAGGGGCGTATCCTGGGTTATCCTGGTCAACCCTAAATTCAGTAGGAAGCATCCTTGTAAGAGTGAAGCAGAGGGAGGTTTGACATGGAGAAGAGAAAGAAGTAACATGACCATGAGGCAGAGACTGGAGTTATGTGGCAACAAGTCAAGGAATGTCTGAAGTCGCAAAAAGCTGGAGCCATGTGAACCAAAGGGTCACTGGTTCGATTCCCTGTCAGGACACACACCTGGGTTGCACCCCAGGTCCCCAGTATGGGATACACTAGAGGCAACCCCACCTTGGTGTTTCTCTCCCTCTCTTTCCCCCTCCTGTCCCCTCTCTAAAAATAATAATGTGTGTGTGTGTGTGTGTGTGTGTGTGTGTGTGTGTATTTTAAAGCTAGAGAAAAGAACAGATTCTATAGAGGGAATGCGGCCCTATTGACCCCTTGATTTTGAATCTCGGGCTTCTGTAGAACCGAGAAAGTGAATTTCTATTGTTTTAACCCAAGATTGTAGTGGTTTTTCATGTAGCCCCAGGAAACTAATACAAGTGACTGGATAATTGAAGAACTTTTCTAAGACAACAATAAGAAATGACTAATTGATTAATCTATCCACCTTTTTCACAATAAGCCATCCCTGTAATTCCTTTTTTAATACAATAATCTTGAATTCACTGCCTCTGTGGTGTATTTACAAAACTGATATATCAAAACACAGAGGAAAGGGGTGCGCATCATGGAGCAATCAAATGCATGGCACGCACCTGTCCACATGCGCAGGTGTGTACTTCAGGAAGGAAGAAAAATGACATGGATGTAGGGATATCTGTGATCCTCACTTATGTAGCTACTGTTCTATGTTTTGGCAACAGTATTTCCAGTTACTTTAAAGGAAATGATAGTTAAGCTGCCGTGAATGTTCATATAGCTGAAATTGAAATTTGGGGAGCATTTTAATGACCACAGGATTGCTGATTTTTTTTATTGCTTCCCAAATATTTTGGAACTGTCATAAGTAAACACAGTATATAAACAAACACCTATTGCCTCAGTGGCATTATCCCCAGAGCTGTCAGGGCTATGTGCAAAGCTGCATACACAGACAGAGCGCAATGCCTTTACATGCTCAGAGTCTAAACAGAACATCCTTAGAGAAAAATACGTGAAGGCACCATTAAGAAACGCTGATTGCAATAGAGTGTGCATAGGGGAACGCAAGTTGGAGTGAAATATTACATGTGGCTTGCAGAGAAGCAATCTGTTCAGAAAAAAAAAACAGTGCTAAAGCAATATCCACCTTCCTATTATTTCAAAAAGTATTATGAGGAGTTTAGAAAGATTTAGAAATTAAGTAAAAGCAAGCATGTTGATTTCAAAACAACATTTTAGTCAAATTACTAAGGCAAAATATATACACATGTGCATATATGTGTATATATGCATAAACATGTATTTCAAAAAAATATTTAAATAAATTATATGAAGATTCTTTATTCTGTTTACCATACAAAAATTCTACTACAGAGGAAATTGTGCTGAGTTTTATCTTAATCTTGCATATTTTCCTTCATCTCTAGAATGAGTGGTAAACTTGGTAACAATAGACATGGAAACTTGAATAAAGGAAAAGGTTCACATGAATATGAAAAATTTTAGCCTGGCTTAATTCAACAGCACACACTCACACGAGGGTGCATGGGTAGGTAGCAGAATCAGTGAACAAGACTATTCCTTTGTACAGAGTCCCTCACTCCCAAAATACATATTTCATGCATTCTTTTTTTCTCCTCATTCCTGCTATTACTTTTCTTTCCATTTTTATTTTTTACTATAAACTTGCTTGTGTTTCACTGAAAAAAAATAGCAGCAATGAAGCCAGAGTTCCTTCGTCTTCCCCTTACCGTGTCTGTACGAATTCTGTAAACATGCCCGTCCTTGGACCCCCTCTCCCGCGGGGCGGGGCGGTAGCCTGGCTCCGGTGGAACCGCAGCGCCGCCACTGCGCCGGGGGTGCTGCGTTCTCGACTTCTCCAGGACTTCCCTGTAGCAACTTCTTTGTCCTTCATCTGTATCATGTATGTATCCCTCTCTATTAGGCACCTTCCAGAATATATCTGCATGTTATAGAATTGGCTATTTTAAAGAATAATGATTACCCTTCCCTGTCTCCCATTTCTCTGGCTTCTGGCATGACAAAAATCTCCAGGAAGATTTTTCCATAAGCTCAGCCATCGACACTTTGTGTCAACTCAATTAAATAAGACCTTTCCGGCCAGAAGTCCACTGTGAAATGTCTCCTTTGAAAATCACCAGTGGCCTCCTTGTGATGAAATTCAATAGTATTTCTTTGATTTGTTTCTTATCCTTTGTGAATATTTAACAGAGTTGTTTCGTTCTCTTTCTTAAAATACCCTCTTTCCTTGGCCTTATCAATCACAAACTAGTTTTCCAAATCCCCTAAATGACTCTACCTTCCCAGTCCTCCCTGCTAGCTCCTCCTCCTCTGATGGATGTCCAATTCACTCTGTAACTTGCCTTGGGCTATTTCTTTCATAATTGTAAGCATCATGAACAATCTTATATAAAACTTATTTATCTTTACAGCCCCTGAATTCTAGACTATGTACACAGCACCTCCCTTAATGAGCATGTCAAACTTAACATGTGCAAAATGAACCCCTGCCATAAATCTGTACCTTGCACTGCCCTACTTCGGGGTTTAGCCAGCTGCTCCAGCCGAAGACCTAGGGCTCACCTTCGATTCCTCTTTCTCATTCAATTCCCAGATCCCGGGCAAAGAATCAGGGCTTAGAGATTTTTTTTTTAAACTCACAGGAATTGATGGGGCATACTCAAGGAAGACTTCCACCGATGACAAAGAGAATGCCGGAGAACAATGGCTTCTGAGAGCTGCCAGGCACGAGCCCTCAAGGGCTCTGCTTGTTTAGACAACGATGCATTTTTTTTTCCCACTGGATTGACGTGTCAAGATTTTGTCTGACAGATGATGGTTTCAGGACATTCCCAGGCAAGAGTTCACAGTAGGGTCATGCGTGCCTCTTGATCACATAGCTAAACCACACCATCTGACCACTCAGGTGAAGTCTGCTAACAAAAAAACTCGGCCCTAGGTGTTCTCAGGGAAATTCACTCTATAACAACAGCATCTTAAGTCAATCATTAGTTATTTGGTTAGTTGCCCTTATATTTGCCCAAGTGTCAAAACCAGGCGCCCAGGAGTCCCTGAAGGTAAGCAGAGACCTATGCTATGTGGGTTGTAAAATAACCCTCTCATGCCTATTTACCCCACAAAGAATTCTGTTGACTCTTCATATAAAATATACACATGTTCCCATTTTTTCTGCTAATGCCTTTGTCTGAAATACCAACTTTTTAAACTTGGGGAACCTCAATTACCACTTAACTTCTCCTTTTGTACAGTCTTTTCTCCAACTCCATAAGGCATTCCTCCCCAAAGAAGCAATTGTAGGTATTTAAAAATAAAAATCAAATGTGTTTCTCTATTAACATATTCCAATGTCTCTCCACTTGACAGAGTGAATGTTTCTGTAAGTTCCATATATTTTAAAATGCTTTAGCATTATAACACTCTTACAAAGCTTGTACTCTTATTTTCCTTATTCTAACATTCAGGAAAGTGGGCCACAGAGAGGCTTAGGAACTTCCCCAGGATCCCACCGATTGTAAACATTAAAGCAAAATGCTGAATTTGGAAAGCCTGTCTTGGAAGATCACATTATTAAGCATTCAATTATTTTTTTTCTTGATTGTTTGGTTACATTTATATAAAATACAACTCTTATGCATTTTTCACGTACAGTAGTATGATATGAAATACTAATTTGAATCCTTAAAAGAAAAATAAAGGTATTCTGTCTTCTTTTCTTACTGCTTAAAAAAGCCTAGTAAAAACTTACATTTTAATCAAGTTAGGTCTCATAGGCGCAATGATACCTGAATGTCATCATTTACTGGAAACATCAGAGCTTCCGGTTACATCGAATTCCCCTCAGAGGTCAATGGGAGGCTGCGGTTCTGTATTTCTAAACGCTCACACTATCCCAGTGCCACTGCCCTTCATCGCTGGAAAGAGCCCGAGGTGAGCAGACAGCCTGTCACAGTGGAAGCCCGTCATGGTCTCTCTCTCTCTCTCTCTGTTTAACGCACTTCTGCATCTTCCCTTCATCGCCTCCAATCACTAGATTACCCCTCACCGTAGAATTGGTCACCGTTCTCATCTTTGGCTCTTCAGGTGAGGTGACAACCAAGACACTCATGGTAAACGTCAGCCATGGAAGAAGAGGTAGGAAAGTTCAATAAGATTTCACAACAAAATGAGGTATTCTTGAAACTTAGTGAGGCAAAGGTGTTGAAAGCCAATTTTTTTGCCCTTTAAAGTGTTCACATTGTGATTTAACCACATTATTACAAGGCGAGATAGGGGAATTTCATTTGATACACTTCACTGTATTGTATATTAAAATTCAGGGATTCTGAGGCTTTTAATGCATTGAAATGTAGCAGAATTTACATCTTCTACTTTAGTAATCAGCCATGTTATTGTCTGTTACCCTTTGCTGGTTCCAATGTCAGAAGCAATACTTCTCTCTATGTTTCAAACTGGATTCATATATGTTTTAGGGTACAAATGAAATTTTGCACAATTTTACCTTAGCAGTTATAAAATAAAGAGAACTGAACTAGCAAAGCAATTAATTAAATATAAATTGATAACACTAGTAACTTTTCTCTTTCCAAAATGTTGATCTGTACATATATGTATGGGTGTATATATATTTATATATGTTTGATTTGAAAATTTTGCTGTAAATATATAACTGGCAAACTATTTTGAGAAATAACAATATCAATTGTCTTGTATGATATTAAAACACTATAAATCAATCACAATTAAAACACTCTGGTATTGGCTTAGGAATATACAGATATATTAATGAGCAACATAATTAGTCTAAAAATGGACTTAAATTGTGAAGTTGGCTTATAAATATTTGTATTTCAAATGTAGAGAAAGATAGACAATTGGTAAATGCTTGCAGGCTATTTGAGATGGGGGAAGTCCCTATCATTATGCTAACTGAACTAAATTCACCTCTAACGTAAATGTTTCATAACACATTAAAATAATTATATAGAAATCAGGAGAATGTTTTAAAAATCATTTTGGGTGTTTCAGACCTTGGGAAAATTTTACTACATCAAGAGAAAAATTTCATAATTCATAAAGAAAAAAACTACATATTTGAATACATAATATGAAATGAAAGTAAAATTAAAGGTACGAAGAAAGCAAGTGACAGACTGGATATTTAGTATTTTCAATATATGTAACCAAAGAAGTCTTAAAAATAAAATAAAATCACTAGTAGAAAAACAAAACAAAATCATCAATTAAGTATGATATATATACAATAAATACAACTTGTTGGCTATTATATAAAATAATTAGCTTTACTAGTAACTAAGGATGTGAAACTTGGAAAAATAAAACTCCTTCCCTCCCAATAGGCAAACATTGAAAAGATTTTGAAAATCTAGAACTGGAGAATGTGTGGGGTAAAGACATTTTTCCAGAAGTAGTGGGGTTGTGAACTGATGGGTAATTGCTTTGTGAATAGAGGTTTGCTTGTTTTTTTGTTGTTGTTGTTCTTTTTCTTTATCCAACACTTTTAAAACTCTATACACAAAACCAAGTAATTCTCTTTTAGAAAAACTAGTCTATGTGCATAAAGTGGAAAATAAAATACATTATTATAAAATGAATTATTGAAACTGCCTTAATGCCCATCAAGTGAGAAACATTTATTTACACATTGGTATGTCTATAAGGTGAACATCCATGTACACTCATTGAATATGTATTCAGAAGCAGTGATATGCGACCTCAACTATGTGCTGATCGATGAGCGTGTACACTGTAGTACTCGTACAACTTCACCTCATTGAGGATATCTCAGCAGATGTGTCTCTGAATATGTCTGTATGTGTTTTAAATGCAGAGAAAATTATGTCAAGAGAAAAATACAAGTAAAAAAATTTTGTATTGCCTACTGTGTAAGTTGTGATTAATCTCCATAATCACTCCCTTTTCAGTCTATTGAAGAAAATCTATAAGTTCATTCCTGTACTTGTGAACACACTAATTTCCTCAGGTTTTTGAAGTAATTTCTAAACATAAGTTTTTACTCATTGACAGGTATTACACTGAGAATTAAACTTAATCCTAATCATTCCCAATGAAATCTATTTTACTATTCAGATTTTGCAAATAAGAAGTTCAAATTGAAAGTGATAAAATACTATATTTAAGGCCACACAACTGAAGTAAAGATTTGGCATGACCTTTGTCTTGTCTCGATGGGCACCTTGCAACTGCGCTTGATGTTACTTCTTAGAACCACTGTGTCCAACATTATTTTCTCTATTCCACATGCATCCTCTCACTTTTTTTAAAAGTAGGAAACCTAAAAATAGGGAGTTTAGTTAATAAATGATTTTTAAAAAACACCAAAAAAGTGAGGAAATATTTTCATAATAAATTCTTAGGGGCAGCTTACTTTTTATATTGAATCAACAGTGTATTAGAGAATGTGGACTGTGTGATATCATTGTCTCACACGCATGCACTCGCCTCCTACACACACACACGCAGCACCCTCGCCACTTCCCCCAAATGGGTGCGTGTCGGACAATGTATTACTACTGTTTAGTTCTCAAGTGCCAGTTTTCTGGTGTTTATTTTGAAAATTGTTCTTACATTAGATGTGAAATTTCAGTGAGTAAATATATAGATGAATATAGATACTTAATATTTATATGTCGTCTTACTTGAATCAGCAACAGCCAATCACTAAAGCCCTTATATATGATTGGAATTAATTCTCAAACTTGATATATATTTCTTTTCCAACTATTTATGTCATTGGCTCCTCAATTATTTTGGGCTAAAGAAATATTTCTCTCCAGATTAGTGGTCTCTGTCTGCTTGTAGAGAATATTAAGTAGGTAGTAATCATTGACTTTGTTTAGTCCTATCTCTCTTTTTACATTCTCCCTCCATTTGCTACCCTAAACACATTAACTCCCTTTGGCTCCATCCATTTTTTTGTTTGTTTGCTTAAATTTCTTTATATTCCCATATCCCTTCCTCTTCATGATATCTCCATGCCAGAATACTCAATATATTTAGTTGAAAGCCCACATTAGCTATTTCCCAACCCGTAGTTTAGGGGGCACTGGGATTTACACTGCAATTCAGTCTCACTGTTTTGGTGATTTTTTCGTAGGTGGAAGTAACTCTTGCCTTCATTTCAGATAACTAATAGTCCCTTTATGTTAATTGTATGATATATATTACCATTTCCTGCTGGGATAAAAATACTCCCTATTCTTAAACTGTTACGGATATTCCAAAGTTTGCAGGGTTGGCACTGCCCTGAATGTTTAAGGGTAGCTGAATTCATCATTTAAGTCTTCATTTTTTGATAAAGTTACTGAAACCTTTAGTGTAATGAGTACTTTTTTGTTAAGGAAAATATTATCATGAATGTGGATTTGAAAAACACTGGCTGATACATTTATTTTGCAATGCGCTCGAATTAGTTATTCTCTGCATTTTATCATAATGAGGAAAACTTGCAGCACACTAAGACTAGAACATAAGGGGAAAATGCCATTGTCTACTTAAATATTATGAGTTACAGAGTGCTTAAGAGAAAAAAAAGGGGGGGTTTCTTGTGTCCAGAAAATAAAACATGAAAACATGCAGAGTATATCAAACAAAAACCACAATTGTGTGTCATCAATTTATTCAAAATTACTGCAGATGTCAATAAAACAGTATGTATTTTTCTTTGGCCTGTTTTCTGCTTCATTTTGCTTTAGCGTATTGTGATTTTAGATAATACTACAAAAGGCATTTTACTAATGCCTGAGTAATCCATTTGCTCAAATTATATTAATTTAATGTTCAGTAATAAAATAAATGGAAATCAGTAGCATGATCAGCATGTTGGTATTGTTTACAGACGAAAGTAAAATTTGCCTAACAAAACAAAAACTGCAGGAAAAAGTACTATACATTCTGCTTTTAATTGGCAGCTCCCGGTTATTTTAATTCCAGAGGCTGCTCTTAATGCTTTAATTTGCATAGCTTCACTGGATTCAGTGCTCATCAAAGGCAAGAAACTGACAACCTCCAAGAACACCGACTGCAGCCTGACCGCTGAGCCATTCCAGCACAAGAAAAGGATGCAGCGGTCTCCTCCAGCTGCTCCACCGGATCCTCAGGAAGACAGCCCCCACATCGCTCACTGGTTGGGTCTCCAGCCTCCAGAAATCTGAGAAATTAAAATCTGTTGTTTATAAGCCACCCAGTTTGTGGTATTTTGTTACAACAGCCCTAAGACAGACAGATGCATTATTACTTGACTAGAAGGCATATCTTTAAATGTGTTTTAGTTATCTAATCATGGAACAAGGCATCATCTAAAAATATTTTACTTTCTTGCCAGTGGAATTTTTTAAGTATAACTTTAAGCACAAGATATCCAGTGATTTTTTAAAATGTTTTTTGCATTTTATGGGATATTAAACTAGATTGGTAAACCCTAGATCCATTTTCAAAATAAATCTAATAATCTGGTAAGTAAATTAATTAACAAATATAATTTGGTAAGTATTATTAATATTAATTTATATTCTTAATTATATAATGATGATTATATGTTTCTTTTCAAACCACTAAGGTTTTCTATTGGTGTTTGCTGGTATATGAATCTAATTTGGAATTTCTTAACAAATTTCACTCTATCAATGGGAAAAAATCAACTTCATACTCTATTTTTCACTTAATTTCACTTTTTTTCTTTTTGACAATGTTAAAATTCCTCTGAACCTTAGACTCCTGGTCGCAATGATGGTTGACAAACCCCCATCCTTTTGCCATCCCAGAAGGGGTCACCCTGCTCTTGAAAGAATTTACTTTATTTCATGTGTTTTATGAAAGATGTTTCATCGCGAGACCCCCTTTGTGCACTGTGGGGCTGTGATCCGCTCCTTGGCTCCTTCCGCTCTCGCGCACTGCTTTGGCCATAGTCTTGAATTCCCCAAAAGAACCTCTGTCTGTGACTCCAGAGCAGGGGTTAAAAGAAGTAACCATGCCCTGTATCCCTGTCCCCTTTCTCCTGAGCCCATGCAGTTGGCGAGAAACACGGTCAGAGCCCATGGGGAGAAGCAGCTTTGAGTCACTTCCTGGAGAACAGCCAGCCACCAGAAAACCAACTGACACCTATTTGGGTCATTACATAAATAAACTTGTCCCCTGAAATCGGTTCCATTTTGACTGAAACATTTCCTCCATACACTAATGTTGAGACTGTCCATTCTGCTCTACTATGTATGAATCGCTTCTTCTCACTGATCCTGGTTTATTTCCCTGGACCATTCTGATCATTTCAATGTATTCTTTTCTCTCAAATTCCATTTTATTTCAGTTGCTTTCTTTACCACGCATGCAAATAGATTCACCTGTTGGTCTAAGTCCTAGGGCTCTCATAGATTAGGTAGAATATTAAATTTGATTCTTTGTTGCAAAGAACAAAGCTCTGCCATATACTTCCAAGTGATAAGGATTTTGACTTATGAGGATAAGTGAAGAAATACTAAGAAAGCATGAAAAATAAGTTAGCAATTGTATAATTAAACCTCTTGGTAATTGGATTGTTATTAGAATTTCACCAGCACCCTGTGGCTTTATCCTTTAGAACTGCTCATAATCGCCCCAATCTAGTGCCCTGGTAGCCACACCCGGTCACAATCCATACCTTCTAGAAGATTTTTCTTGTTGTAAAACCTAAGATTATTCAAAACCTTTCAAACAGATGATGATAACCAGGGAGATAGGACATCATTGTACATTTTTTTGTAAGTTATGCTTTTTCAATTTACAAACCTTTGAGGCATCATTATTTCTACCGCATGGTTTCTATTTATTTGATATTTCATTCATGCATTTAAAGGAATGTGTATTTTGGCCTCTGCATTACTATAATGTCAATTTTCACCCCTTTACAATTCCTCTGTGTCTACCCACTCATTAAGAGCCTAATTTGATCTGTTAGTGACTTAGTAATGTGGAATCTTATTACACAACAAGGTCTGTCCAGAAAGTATCCATCCGTATACAATGAAAACTAGAGATATTTACTGAAGAAGATACAACACACAAGAAGCATTGTACATAGGACAATGACACCTCAGTCCCCAGCAAAGTAGGCACTTTGGGACCTCACCCAGGTCTCCCAGTCTCCATCAGCTGCCTCATTGTAATTTCCTGAATCTCATCTACAGTCTGAAATCTCTCCCTTTTCAAATGTGATTTAGGTTTTAGAAAAAGCCAGAAGTCACAGGGCACCAAATGTGGCCTGTAGAGGGGCTGAGTCACCTGGCTGATTTGATGTTTCTCAAAAATCTGCACCAAACATGATGCATAAGTGGACGTGTTGTCCTGGCGAAGTTGTCACAGTAAAGAAGCCCACCAGCTGTGGCCTTCTGAGTCATCTGTATAGTTTCTCTGTATATTAACAATGGCTGGACCTTTTTCTGGACAGACCTCATATATTATTACCAGTTTTAAATTTTTAAAACTGTTACCTTAATTTTTCCTTAATAAGAACTTCTTAGAGGTTATCAATATTTTTCCTGTTTTAGAGCTGATGAAAGTGAAATGCAAAGAAATTCAATAACTTGCTGAATATCACATAGCTACTGAGTAATGAAGACAGGATAGAACTTAAACACTACTTGTCTCTCATGATCTACCCATTGACCATTGGGCAAATGAGAAACGGCCATCTTTGGCTTCAGTGTTAAGTTCTGACTTAATTAGCAGTACATAGGATGGCAGCATTACGTGGGGCATAGCAGGGACACTTCTCATAAAGGATGGAAATGGGATATTTCCTTAGAAGGTTTAATGTAGCAGAGCTATTAAATCCTATGTGCTCTCCGGCTCTAATACCGGACATATCAGCTCCCTTTCTCTCTCCCCCGACTTCCTCCCTCCTTCATCCCAAACTTTGTCTTATTTTAACACTCTTCTCAGCCATATCACCACCGAAGAGACACATATATTATTGAAGTAAACTCATAGTTTATACAATGATTGAAGATAATAGCCATTCTTTCTTCTTTTATCTTAAATTTGAAGAATAACAAAGGCAAATAATTAATTTAAATTAGTAAACTTTTCCTTCTAATATAACGAGGGTACCTATATAGCATTTAGTATTATGCTATAATTGAGAATCATAAAACTATATTGAAATGCCATATAACAAATAACTTTAAATAAAATATAAGGAATGAATTGGAATAGGTTATCGAGTTTCAAAAGGTGGGACAGACATGGAAACTGCTGGAGGGGGGGCAGTATAAGGGGACTAAATGGTAACAAAAAAAACAATAAAGGTTAAATCAAGAAAAAGTAAAAGATAAGACAGACAGAAAATGACTTTCTCACACTTTACATGGACATATATTACTTATCTTCCATTTGCCACTTTTTAAAAATCTAAACTATTGCTGTACAAATGTGTGAATTGATAACCAGTATTTAATATTGAAAAGACATGTAATGTGTCATGTTGGGATATACTTTATGTATGTGTTTGTGTTGCATCATGTCATAAACCAATGAGATATTCCCCACTTTGACACATCTGAAAAAATGCAATTTAATTCTGTCAAAAAACTTAAAAGGAAAGGATGGCTATTTGTGTCCTTACAATATGAACAAAATAGAGGTCACTGTTTAATGTCCTAGCAAATCATTGAATTAAGTCAGCCATGAACTATCACATATTATTATGATTATTTTTAAAAATATTAAAATATATATTATAAATTCCAGTTCTTGGATGTTGAGGTAGAAAACATCAGAGGATACGCCATCTGTGCGTAAACCTAATTCACAGTTTGATTCCAACCTTGGGCAGCTGGCATTTGCCGGGAGGGCCTGAAACAGCAGTGGGATGAGATCATCTGCAGATCCAAAGTCCAGGGTGGAGCGGTGTGTGTCGTCACTGTGAAACTGGAAGCGAATGCAGGAGCATTTCCAACCGTGTGAGAGCAATTGTGAGTGCATGCGCTCCAGCTGGCGCTACCGTGTCTGTGTATCAACTCCTCTCTCTTTTGGCTCCTCACCTCGACCTATTTTGTTTCTGTACTTCCAGGACTCCTGGCCCCTCCATGTTCTTGGAAGCCAATCCCCTGGGGTAGACGTCCAGTGTTCGGTTTTCATCTGACCGACATACATGGTTCGGATTCTCAAAACTCACGCATGTAAAAAAGGTATTTCCATTTCTAATTTATTTTGGATCTTCAATAACTCTGATTCTAAAATGTGTATTTTCTTCAAGGTCATTCCAGTGGCATGCATTCTGCTGCTTGAATGACTGCTAACCATCCATGCACACTGTTATAAGATGTGTCAACCAATTATCAGATCATGGTGCTGATGAGGCTGCTTTAGGCTCTAACCCTTCATTTTACAAGATGAAATGCTGAGTCTTAATGCTATACATAATTTCCTAAACATTAAAAAAGAATACTATTAACATCACAATCGCCTAAGTAGAGAAATAGGATATTTAGGATTTTCATTTTGAATCTTGAATATTCAAATGCATAGAGGTCCTTAACAATACACCCTTTCTTCCCCTATGGAATTTATGATTACTTGCATCTCCAAACTGGGAGATAAATGATATATCTTGCCCAACTGGTTAAGAATGGAAGCAATGGCATCTAAATGGTTATTTTGAGATCTGGATCCCCTGGTCCACATGTCAGTGATTTGAGTGCATCTGCTGAGCCCCTCTGTACCTCTGTCCCCAATCTGTGAAATAGGTAAATGCTGACATCAAAGGGCAGTGGCCGTGATTAAATAAGAAAATGTAAATAACACCTGGACAGTGCTTGGCTCCTACTAAGCCCTTTATCCTTGTCAGTTACTATTAGTATTACTATTATTTTCTCTGAAAATGGCAGAGGATGGTTGGAAATGAACAACCCTGAAGGAAGCATTTCATGGATTATCATTCTGAGTTTTATCATACAATTTGCTGAAAATAATTTGAAGATTCAAAGTACAGATCAGTATTTTTGCAATTAAATGTCACCTAGTGCCCTTTAGAATAATTATTTAAAACATAATTGGCAAATGTTAGCATATATAATTTATTTTCCTCGCATATGTATTAAGTGCCTGTTCTGATTATTTGATTCACAGTATCATATCAGGTTTAAATTTTGCTTAAGATAATTCAAAACTTTTTTGTAATTTTAATTCATTGGGCCTCATCTCTGTGCCACATTGTAGACACAAGATCTGTGTTATAGGATGAAAAAGAAATGGGAATATGGTCCATGCCTTCTCAGAAACTATGACATGCATGGGTTGGACAGAAATACAGGGAAATAATTATATTACTATATAATAAACACTATACCAGAAACATGCTAAAAACTTCACATGAATGTAAACAAAACAAAACAAACAAACAAACAAAAAACCCATTACTATAACAATTCTATCTGGCATGCAAAGAGTTCTTGGGAGACATCAATGACGTGGTAGTTTTTGAGTTCATACATGTGAAAGAGAAACAGGAATTTAGGTAAAGATTGAGGTAGTAAATGCACAAAAGCATTCTTTAAGACATGGCCCTTTCTTAGTAATCCTCAAGCAACGCGTTGGGTAAGTGTGGAGGGGACACCGATGCAAGTGGAGAGCGACTTTTAAGAAAGTGAGAGGAAAGAGAGTGGAGGCAGAGAGATTGTGGTTCAATACATGCAGGAAATTCTGACCAACCCAGAGGTAAACGGGTTCTATTTTGTCAAATTGTAACATTTCCCCTGTATGTTAAGCTTTAAAAATTTTCCCTGATGAATATTCTTTATTAACCTGTCAGAAAAAAAAAATAATGCCTAAAGTCATGGCAAATAAAATCATCCTTTTCTCATTTGTATCTCTTAATTGTATTCATTATATAAGATTTATTTAAAATAAGATACATCACAGACAAAAGTGTGGTTGGTGATTGTGGGGGGTTGGGTGGAGGTAGAAGACGGTATAGGGGTACTAATAGTAGTGGAAAAATAATAAACAAAGAATAAAATATATGCATTAAATAAACATTAGTGTTTTACAATTATATATATTCTATGAGTTATTCTGCCAATACACATCTAACATAATTATAAGAGCTCCAGTTAACACAGATTCAAATTACCTTCAAATAAAAAACCTTTCTGTGACATTTCACATGGTCTTTACCCTTAATTTTGTACATAGACTGAAAAAAGCAAAACTCTTCCTCTTGGACTTGGAGCTTAGTGCGTTAAAAGCAACAGCTTCCTGCTTCAGGTCTTGTTACTTGTTTTAGATGGTGTGCTATTAATGAGCTGCAACCTACTCTTAAATAGAAACTCCTCCCCAGAGCCCATTGTGAAGTGTAGGACCACTAGTCACTCCCTGACAAACCTTGTACTGCTAATGAACATCAGCATTAACCTATAGCTGTGCAAACCCCTGGCTTGTCTATTTGAAATGAGAGTTCCATTGCAAGATGAAAAGCACTGTCGTCTCTCCTGACTACTGAGAAACAAGCCTGCTGCCCAAAGATGGTGCTGAGAATGTGCCTCCAAGGGATCTCTACAACTTCCTGAAAACTGTATTTAGGGTCATTACAGATCTCACTAGAGCATTTTTCATTTCTTTACTTGAAAAGAGCATAAAATAGAATTCGAAAGCCCATGATGGAGACTCAGATCATTTACTCTAATGCAGATCATTATTTATCTGCAAAGAAATACGTCACACAGTTACTTAATTTCAAATATCATAAAACTTTTGGGTTATTGGCTCCATTTGGTTGTCCAAGCACAGACTGCCAATTGGATCCCTGGACCGAAGAGCTAGGGAACCTGAAAGCAGTGTGATTCATTTGGGCCAGGATTTCAAGCTGGACAGGAAGGAAAAAATGTATACTCTTCTAACAGAGAGCCCTAGACGCTAAGTAGAATTTGCCCTTTGACATGATTCACTAACTCCTGGGAACTCAAATGGAAGACTACATTGTCTTCTCCCCCAAAATTTATTCCTTATATTTTATTCAAAAAGATTTTTCTAGGAGTCAATTCTAAGAACATTTCATGAAAGAATGGTTATAGCCAGAAATGTGACCTCCATAAAAACCACTTCATTGCCTGTAACCAACCATGATAAGCCCAAGTAAAACTAAAATACCACAAACTATCATATACATGACCTATTCCATGTGATTTCTAACAATTTGGAAGAGCAGAGCAGAAGTCAGTGTACAAATTCTATTTGAGAGCCCAGCATGTGAGCTGGCAAATAAATGAAATAGTTTCTGAAAGGGTCACTATAATGCAGGCCCATATGTACAAGTCCACATTCTGAAACCCTTTGATACACCTGTCCTTTAAAATTCAGAATGCTTTCAATTTAAATAAGGAATACTTTGATATGAAATATGTTGTATAACATCTGCAGTAGGATTTGGGGTAGCATAAAGACAATATAAATAGCCTCATGTAAATTCAGTTTTATATCGGATATATAAATGAATTACCCCCAAGATATCATTATGAAGATACTAATGGGTTTCAGAAATGTAGAAAAGTACAATAGACCTGTAATAAACAGGAGTGAAGTTCTGGGGAAGAGTGTTAGAACTAATGAGGATATCCATTTGTAAATCTGTCTACCTCCACATGGACAAATAATATCAAAAGTAAAGAAAAGACATTGCAGCCACATATTTAATATTTTGCACAGGCCATGTTGTCCTAACAGGAAATATAAAAGGCTATAAATAAGAGTAATTATTGGAAGCTGGAAAAGCATGGAAAAGAGAACCCTCTTGGGGAAAATTAATCATATCTTGTAACTTGACCAACTCTAACTTGACCATCAGAGATTATACAAACTGGGGGTTACAGTCTTAGGTAGCAAACTGAAATCTGAAGTCTGAAATTTGAGTACTACACATACATTGGGAAGGGTATGCTTCTAATGACTCATGAATGCTTTTTCCTTGGGACATTTATTAATTTACACTTTTTATTTTTCAATTACAGTTGATATACAACACTATATTAATTTCAGATGTGTAACCTAGGTGTTAAGACATTTATATGCCTTACAGCAATCATCACCCTGATAAGCCTAGTACCCATCTGACACCATACATACGAGTAGTTGCTGCAATATTATTGACTGTATTCCCTATGCTGTACTTTATGTCCTTGTGACTATTTCCATAACTGGCAATTTCTATTTCTTAATCTCTCTCATCTTTTTCACCTCTCCCCGCAACTCACCTGTCATCTGACAACCACCAGTTTCTTCTCCATATCTATGAGTTTGTTTCTGTTTTGTTTGTTCATTTTTAATTTTTATATTCCACATACAAGTGAAATCCTATAGTTTTTCGATCCTCCCCTTTATTCTTTCGCAAAAATACAGTCAAGTGAATACATTCAACTGTTTAAATTTAGAAGCAGATTTGCCCAGGTATTAGAAAAAATGGCAGGTTAATGGTTCTATTTTCTTTTGCGGTCATAGTAAGGGGAAATTTTTGTTCACAAATCAGATGGGCAACCATTGAATTATTTATGATTCAATGTTATTATTTCAAGTTCGTGATCTGCAGTATTAACAGAAATATCAGCTCAATCAATTTGAAGTCCTCCTCCCACGTGGTAGGTTTGCATCTAAGTTTGGAATGGGGATGGTATCTGACTGGCATTGTGGATTCAGGGAAGTTGGCTCATTTCCTTACAGTTCTGCGGTTACAGAGGCTCTAGCAGCTCCTTGAGAGCTTGGACACATCAGCCCGTTCCACAGCCCGAGCAGGCGGCTAAGACTCAGCCTTCCTAGTTTCTCCTTTCCACCTGCTTCTTCCACAGGAACCCTTTGTTCTTTTTCTTTATCTCGCTCTCTCTCTCTTTTTTTTTTTTAATAAAAGACAAAGTGGAGCATGCTGGAAGATAGAGAGACTGAAACGGAAAGAACAGCTAGAAATTCCCTTTGCTCGTGACTGGAGACAGAAAGGCCTGGGGGTCTGTCCCTTTCCATGACACCTGATCACTGATGTCCCTAATCCTTGATGCCTTTGCTCTTCAGTCACTTTGTTGGGCCGGTGGCTGAATAATATTAAAAAATCCAGACTTTCCACCATAGAAAGAAACACAGATATTTTTTCAAGTAGTAACTCCATCAGCTGCCTGGTCCACCGTCATCCGATCAAACCCCGATATTTGAAAGCAAAAACGGTCTAATGATGCTTATTTGAATCAGTGTTTTCTTCCTGTACTTTATGATCATAATACAAAAGTTGCTATCTGTTTCAACTTTTTAGGAGACTCGCTAATATTGTTCTCACTTTTACACATCCTTAATGTAAAGTACAAAATAAGGCTGAAAATGGAGGCGAGGATCAGGCAGTAGAGCTCCCTGAAGGCCACAGTGAGGCGTTCTCGATAAAACTTAAGGGTGATGGGGAGAAAAATGAGGTTTATTTGTTCCCTAAATCTCCACTCAAATGCAATATGTCCATAAATGTAAGACTGTAATACAGCGTGTACCTTTTATTATCTCTTAAAACTCTCTCTCTTTATCTTCAATTATTCTCCAGTGGCAGAAATTTAAGATCTACCATTGTAAGTCTGACATGTGCTAAGTGCTCAAGAGATGGAGGATGTAGTAAATTTAAATGTTTTCACTTAGTAATTAAGGAAATACCTCCAACAGAGCTCACATTTATAAAAGTAAGTCCATCACAGCAATACATTGAATAGAACTTGCATTTGTAAAAGTAAATCCATAACATGACTTAAGCTTGGGAGTAAAAGAAAATATCACTCAGAAGCTCATTTTTATAACCTTTAAATAGCAGTGGCATAGGCGAGATTCCACAGGGTTTGGGACTACGGACCCGACAAAAGTACTAAAAAAGGAGGCTGAGCGCACGGGCACTGTGGGGGCAGCGTCTACAGGACTTGCTAAGTGATTTCTTCATTTTGAAAGAGAGAAGTAGGAGTAGAAATATTTTTAGCCTAGGTTGAGCTGATAAGTGCAAAAAACTGAATTTAAGAGGTAATAGGGTGGGTGGAGAAGGAATAGTTTGATGGAAGAAACTGAATTTTACATTGTGAAACCTGAGGCAATCTTCTCCGCGCTGACCATAGCCAGCAATGTGATAGTGGGCAAATCTCTTAACTTTTAGGATCTTTATTTCTCATCCATAAGGAAAAAAATTAAAGAAGTCTATCTTCAAAGGTCTCTCCAGCTGAAATACCAAAATGATTCTAAAAATATCGTTCCATGATTTGACAGGACAATCTGAGCTATGAAATTCAGGAACAGAGAGTAAGAGTGGAATCGATTTTCATCTTTAAAGGGAGGTGAATTCTTAGTTTGTTTTTGTTTTAGTGAAGAAAATAATGTGTTTGATAGAAAAGAGAGGATAACTTTCAGCACCTAACTTGAAAAACATGATTAAGGAACAAAACAACAGATACTTAGTTTAGAGGTGGTTGATAAGGGGACGTAGTAACGGTTTTAAGTTTCTTATATATGTACATATTAAAATATATAAATGTATATTATATGGTAATATATATAAAGAGAACACATGTTTATGAAAAGGTTTTAAAAAAGTAATAAGGGAAGCAAATTCAGGACTTTTTTTTTCTGAAATTTCTCAGGAAGTTTGAAAATGAGGCTGCTATTGAGTGAAAAGACCAGAAATTGGGTCAAGAACATAATGGAAAACACAACGCTTAGAAACCTTGTACATGAAAAAAAAGGTGATTCAATAAGCCAAAATTAAATGTTTAAAACCAAATAGAGATCACGTTGGAGATTAGATAACAAGAAATTAAGTGATCATGAATAAGCATGATTTCTCTACAAATGACTCAGCTTCCACTCTTATGCATTTGAAGATAATAGATCCTTCAGCTGGCTGAGAATATTGTCTTAGAGAGAGAATCGCATAAAGTCACTTGGATGGGTGACATTCTAGGTCAGAGAAATGAAATGTGCCTGAGAATCTGAACGGACTTTTGAGGCTAATGAATAGATTCAGAGGGACAGTGTAATTTGGGTTTGTCTTTCAGGTTTCAAGGTTAAGAGAATGGTAAGAACTGGAGCGATGGGGAAGTGCGAGGTGTGGTCACATCATTATAGAAGGCAGGAATATGGGCGGAGGTCACTGCAGTGGAGCAGGTAGAGGGCTTCTGAGGTCAGGGCTTTGTTAGGGACAAGGATAGAGCCTTTAACCTATTAACCTATCAGTAGTTCCTAATCTGTCATGTATTATAGGAATATATTATACTTTTCATGATATAAAGGAAACAGTCAAGAGATTAAAATCTAAACAACACTCAGAACTCAGAGAATTGCAGATTAGTTTGCCTCATTCCCTTTTAGCCAGAGTGATGCTGTACATGAATTTAACAATGCTCCCTTATATTCTAAAAAGTGTATCTTCATATTCTGAATAGGAATAGACTAGGAGGTTTATTAACATGTTTTCAATCTATACAAGGCAAGAATGAAAAAGCATTGATTTAGATGTTAGTAGAGAAATGGAAAGAAAATATATCCATCATGAACATACATGGCATTTCCCTTGTTTCTTAGAAGCTCTACATATTCTTTATTTAAATGGGAAAACCTAGAGCCAGGGTGTTTCCTAGAGGCAGGGTGTTAAACTGCCTGCCTAAATACAAGATTAGCAACAGAGTTTGTTTAGGTTCATTTTCCTTCACTAGTGAGGCCTGTCTGCTTCCCAGCAGTGGACCCTCCCTTGTTATCAGCTCTGACACCTCCACTCTGAAGTCTAAACTCAAGTGTCCTTCCCTATCAGTAGAGGGAATGTTCATTCAGGTCAGATCAAGCTGGGACTGAGCTGGGACAGGGTAGATTCTGGGGACCCAACTCAACATTATTCAAAACAGACAATCAGTGCATGACAGGTGACAGCTGGTGACATGCATGCCTTGAGCACGGGCACAGGGAATGGCTGGTCTGTGCTCAGGTGGGCTTTGATCCCCCTCACAGCTTCTGGCAGCCTGACCCTTCCCACTTCCTAAGTCTCCTTCCATAGATGATGTTCCCCAAAGCATTGTAAATAAATATTTTCTCCACGAGTTGAAAGTTGGAGGACATGATCCAAGATACTGTAAAAGTGCCATTTGTTAAGTACTTTTTAGTGTTAGTCTTGATTAAAGCATTGATTTCAGTACTTCGGTGGACAAAAGAGAAATACGCTTCAAGGCATTTTTAAACCTTATTTCAAGAAGATAAACACCAGCTGAACCCAAACTAGATTGGGATATATAAAGAAAAGAGTTACAAACTAGCACAAGGGAAGATCAGAGAGGAAAATTCACAGAGATGCCTTCCCTGAGAGATATATTGGAATGGACCTTGAAAAATTAAAATACTTTCAAGTGATAGGATTGGGGATAAGGGACATTATAGGTAAATGTAATAGCCTGAAGTAAAGATCAAATAATAAAGATCAAGGCCTTTTGAAATGTGGATGTATTCCACTGAATAGGTAGGGAATTTAAATTTGATAATCATTTGCAGGAGAACGCTAAAGTTGAAGAAATGATAACATTCCATGTTTTAAAATATAAGGAAGAAAGTAATACAGACAAATTATAAGAGTACGAGTAAACATCTTCAGTAACCAACACACTCTTTTGATTTTCTTCCCAATCACTTTCTAAACCATTTTTTTCATACTTAGAACCCCATAGTTCCATAACTTTTTAACCTGATGCTTCCTTTATATAATGGAATGTGTATATATATAAATAATTTGTGTGTTCAGCTTCTTTTGCACAATATTGGGTTTAAGTGAATGATCCATATTGTTGCATGGAGACATATAGTACTTTGTTTTTTACTATTTTAAAAATAACAGTGGCCCTGACCGGTGTAGCTCTGCTGGTTGAACTTTTATCCCACAAAGCGAAAGGACTCCAGCTGGATTACCGGTCAGAGCACCCGCCCGGGCTGCAGGCCGGGTCCCTGGCGGGCAAGTGCGAGAGGCAACCATGAGATGTTTCTCTCCGTGGCTTTTTCCCTCCCTTCTCCTCTCCCTAAAAACAAATAAATAAAATACTTTAAAAAAAATACTGGATAAAAGTAATAAAAATAAACGTTTTTTTCTTGTGCCTAAAGGAAGGGAACATGTTTCCTATCTAGTATAACGTAACCTTCCGGTTTATTGGAGGTATCTTTCATGAAATAAAGTTTCCTTCTTTTTACACTTCATTAAAAGGTTTTATAGTAAATAGACAGTGAGTTTCTCTGTATCTTTTAATGTTAGCATAGGCTTTTTCTCATTTTTTCCCAGTTATCCCAGGGTATTATATTTAATAATTTGTAAATTTTAAAATCACCTTGAAATCTCATTCATATGTTGTGCTACTGGTGAAAAGAGGTTCTTTCGTGGTGTCAGGAGAAAGGAATTTCAAACAACACACACGGTGGCAAGGTTTTACTGGGGTGAGGGGAAATAACACACCCTCAGGGCCACAGAGGGCAGACAGGCTCGGGCGGCAGCGGCCCCGAAGGTCTGTTAACGCACCACAGGTTTTCTTGGTTCTTGGTGATGATCAAGGGGCCATTCAATCCAGCCAACCGACTTGGTGATTCTTCCTGGGCTTCAGCGGGGCCCTCCCCTTGACCGATCCCTTCCTGGGACCTACTGGAGTTCTGCACCCTCTCCCCATTCCAATTACCTTTCCAGTGTTTCCCTGGCAAGGCTCTGCCCCTTTGGTCATTAATTTTGGCTCTTACTGTGCATACGCAAAAATAGAAACGCCTCCCCTGGTGCCGTCTTGACTTCTATTGCGCATCAGAAAAGGTCTGCTAAGTCATCTGACACGCGCATGTGTCCAGCAGACGAATTTTCGCTACCTCCTGCCCCGTAACTCAGTACTGGGCTGGCAGCGCCTCCGGGAAGACGGCCTGCCCGCTCCGAGGATTGAACGCCCTCCGCCGCAGTCCCCGGGAACGCGCGCGGGAGTCTGGAACGGCTCCAGCTTCCTCCTAAGCTCAAAGGAATTCTGTCCTAACATCTGATTCAGCTCTTCAGATTATTAACTTACCTATCTGATTCCTTTTTTCCCTAACTAGCTAACTACCGACATTCACAGTTGGATTCAGGAGGCAAATATTTTGTTCAGAATTCTTCTGTCAATATTTATGAGCCATATTTTTTACTAACTTACTAAGTCCTTGCTGAATTTCGGTGTCAGAGCGCTGTTGACCTCATACAACAAGTTGGAATGGGTACGTTTTCTGAAAGAACTAAAAATTTATTATACCTTCTTTCTTAAATGTTAGGAAAATATCACCAGTGCAGCCAGTTCAGATGAAGCTTTATTTGTGGATAGTTTAATTTATTTAATTCACAGAAATTGTCCAGATTTTCACCTTCATCTTTGTCAGGTTTACTAAATTGTGCTTTTTAAGCAATTTTCCCATTTTATGTTGTCAAATTTATTAACATAAATTTTTCAGTAATATCCTCTAATAACTATTTAATGTCAATAGTCTCTGTAGTGATGCTTTATTTTATTGGTAATTTGTGTTATCTCACTTTATTTTTTGATGTATTATAATAAGTGCTTATGAATTTTATTAAACTTTTTAAAGGAGAAACTTTCGTTCTATTTTTTTTTTTTTAATGTTAGACATCTGCTTTTACTTAATTGATCGTCTTAACTGTATATTATTTCTTTTTCAGCTTTGTTTGCTCTCTTTGTCCTAGGTTTTGGGGATGGATATTTAGATCATTTTTTAACATTTGCTTTTTTATTTTAAACTAATAAGAGCATTTAAAGCAATACATTGTCAGTTAAATATTGATGTAGCTGACCCCAAATATCTGTGGTATATCATAATTATGTTTTATTCCATATTGTTTTTTAATTCCAAGTTTTGATCTGAAATACTGTTTAACATCGACCTACTATAGCGAAATAAAATAAAACTCAGGCCTGACAAGACTACAAAGAAGAGCGGTTATGTAGCCAATGCTTGTTGCACACCGGGCATTGCGTGGGCCACCCCCAGGACGCAGGCCTGGCTCAGGAGTGGCTGTTTGGAAAACAAAGGTAATTGTCTCCATCTCAGAAACCCAGAGACAGTGACCCCACAGTGACTTCATTTAGAAAGCACCTTGTTTATCTCAGACACCTTGCTTTGGATAAAGATGCTTAACACACCAAGGTTTTAATAAATGTGATTTTGAGGACAAATGTTTGGTAATTGACTCCTCCTCCATAAGCTTCAGAGTTTTTATATCAGGAAACTCTCTCACACAGAGAACACTGCTATCTGTTAGCCAACATATATGTATAAACCTTATGGCACTTATTTTTAATTCTTATTCTCTATTTGCTATAGATGCCCAACATGTTGCCCTATATCCACAATAGCCAACATGATCAACTGTTTTTTTCTTCCTTTTCTCACTATGTGCCATATAGTCATTGAGTTAAAATAAATCTTCATTATATAATAACTAATACAGAAGTGAGCTCTGAACATCTGGGTCTGACTCTGGGCATCTTCCTTAACCTTTCTACGCTTTACACCTAAGAAGAAAAATAAGAATAACAAATCCCTCAGAGGCTACAGAATAGGGAGCCTTGCCAAAGGCTTGAATAAATCTTGTTTACCTTCAAAATCGCTCAGATAATGCATTTTAAAACCGTGGATTTGACTGTTTGATAATTCCTCGCATCTGTATTTATTTATATTATTCTGAAAGCAAACGGGAAGCTTCTGGATTAAACCCAGAGTACTGTTACTACAGTAATAACTGCATTTGTCCCCCACACTCCGTTGTCCTTCCTTCAAAGTGATGGCGCAGGGATGGAGCCCGCACAGCAAAGGAGGTTTTACACAGCACAGGCGAGGAACAAACTGAAAGTTTGGGAAGACGGTTGCTCCCCAAGGTGTCCTAATCCCCTGGAATGTAAACAGCCTGCTCCCTGGCTCCAGGGTTCATTCCACCCTGTTGAAATGGAAATAAATATGAAGATAAATATCTAAATCTCTCTGGCAGTGTTCTCACTATCTAGTCAGTCATCTTTTAACTTCCGAGACACGTGCTTTAATCCGGGTTCCAGTTTACTTGCTCAGAAAGCCCTAACTCACTCTTCAAAAACATGAAAATATTCACTCTGCTGATAATTTTAAATAAAATTATATATAATTATGAAGACCAGGGTTCCATATCACAAAATTAAACATGAAATTACTAAATATATTATTTTCTCAAACTAAGCTAAAAGTAGTCAACTTTTTTATTTGTGCCAATAATACAACAAATAGATATTAGGCAGTCTTTCATACCTAACTCCAAAAAGCAAAGTATTTTTAAGAAATTGTATCCATTCATTTGAGAGAGAGAGAGGGAGAAACATCGATTTGTTGTTCCACATATGTGTGCGTTTGATAGTTGTTTCTTGTTTGAGTCCTTCTGGGGATCAGCCTGTAGCCTTGGTGTATAAGGACAATGCTCTCACCAACTGAACTCCTTGACCAGGGCAAACCATTTTTTAATGAAAATTAAATACATCATGCTGCTTTCATCTATCTAATTGTGACTAACATGGGATAAGATGGAAGTATTGCATTTCAAGTAATTGTACCTATGCTATGTTTCCTCCGAGACTTAATCGTCATGCAATATTTTTGGAAACACCGAAGCTTTAATAAGAGAAAGTCAATGGACCTCATGTACCTTTTATAAAACATGACATAAAGCAATATAATTAAACCTAAACTTATTTCCTGTGGTGAAATTAACTTACAGAAATGAAGGTGTTTATTTATTAAATGGGATCTCTGGCGCTCTCACCTGATTCTTTCCCCTCCTGGGAAGGTTTTGATTGTTTGCTTCCTCTCTCTCGCCTGCTTGCTGTGTAATTTAAAACTGATGCCTCCCTGTGGGAAACAAAATTTGATCGGAGAACAGCCTGCAACACCAGCTAAACAAATTACCGATGTTTTACTCCCTTTACCTCTGTATCCTCTTTTTTTTTTCCTTTAAGAATCAAAAGAATTGCATGCAGGCTTATACAAGTTTGTTGTACAGTTCAGATACAATTTGTAAGTACAAGGACATACCAGCCCCTATGGTGACATGTAGTTGCTTGGTAAGCATATGCTTAGAAGCTGACACATTACCTTTCTCTCTTTTCCTGTTGCCTGAAGTCTGTCCTTCTCTGTCTACCTTTTGGTTTCCAAAGAAATGTATTTTTATGACAACAGATTAAATTACAAAGGCAAAATAATTAAAATAAAAACAAATTTTAAAGTGTCCTTATAAAATCAAAGACATGAAGATTTTTATAGCACATTTAGTTCAAGTTGTGTCAGATATAGCATGTAACATTTATGTGTCACTCATTAAATAAAACATTATGTATTGAGTACACGCTCTGTCCCAGGTATTATGGAAATAACTGCTAATGCAAATATCAATATAAATACCAATAAATAATATAAATATAAATAACCCTTGATGCTGGAGGTGCTTGGCCTAACGGTCCAATTGCTGACACTGAGAGCGACATACATGTAAATGTATTTAGCCCCCGTGACTCCAGATCACAGCAAGCTAAATTCCATGATTCACAATTACTAGTAAGTCAGAAATAATGTTTGGTGTGTAAGTATATTTAATCAGTTGAGCATAGGCATTGAAAAATTATTTTTCACTTAAATTCATGTTTGCTTTTGAAAATGATGCCCTAGACCACAGGATATACCAAGGCAAATCTAACTTTCTTACACAGGATACTGGTTCTAATTTTTTTTTTTTGGTAATTGACAAATGTATTCCAAAGTTTAAATTACTGTAAAAATTTTAAATACCATTGCTTTTTTAAGAGCGTTATTTCCACTGTTTATTAATTTTACTTTTAATTTAGAGATAATTTATAAAGCCATAGAAAGTGCTCCAAATAGAAGCAGTTTTAGAAATATGAAGATAATAACTAAAATATTTTATGTGGCCTCAGAGAGAGTGCTACAGAACAAATATCTATGTTTCCCACAAACTCATAGGTTGAAACCCAGTGCCCAGGATGATGGGGCCCTTCGGAGGTGCCCAGGACAGGGTGCTCGACCCTCCAGAAGGGGATGAATGACCTAATAAAACCCGGAGAGCTTGCTTGCCCCCTTCTGCCTTCGGGGTTCCAGTGAGAAGATCGCCGTCATGACGAAGCTGCTTCTCACTGATGGGGAACTCATGACTTGGAAAATTTAATTTTAAGTAATAGTTATTAAGCTTAGTAATTAATGCAAAAACCTACAGTTTCAGGAACTGAGCCAAGACCCACACAGACTCCAGGGGACCACAGGCCGCCTACCTCTGTGCCCCAGGGGGACTGCAAGCCATCACGATGGGGTCAGAGCCATTGTGCCCCAGGGAGCGACACTCCCTGTCTGGGACACGGGACACGGGACAGAGATAAAGGATCACTGGTAAACGGATGAAAGGGCGCTAGGGAAGTTGCCAGGACTGTAGCTTTTATCTGATGAACCTCTTTCCTGAATCCCTTACCTACAGAGTTTTCCCCTGTATTCCCAATCTCTTGCTTACACTTATTCTTCCTTATAGAAAGGCTGGCTTGAAAGGAGCTGGAAGACGGTCTGTTAGGGGGCACAACCGTCTTCTTCCCAGACGCCTGGCCATAGGCGTGAAGTGCACAGAGAGACCCAGATCCTGTCTGCTTATCGTCTGGTGGCGACGAGCAGCAACGGATGCCGCCTTTTCCAGTTTCATCCCCAGACACCAGCTCTGCGGGCACAATGGCTTTGGACTTCCCGGCTTCCGGAAAGTGAGAAATAAATTTCTGTTGTCAAAACGCACTGAGAATGTAGTTAAGCTACACCATAGGTATTGATTACACAGTGTTCTCAGGTCACATTTAAAAAAAAAAATGATTGAATTTATTGGGTGACGTTTGCTAATAAAATTTTAATTACGCCTTTCCTTAAGCCTTTATTAGTTGTAATGGTTTTGCAATTAAAAAAGTTAAGCAGTCTCACAGGTCTCCAGGTTTTTTGCCTCTGTTCCTAGACATGAATTAACCTTATTTCAAACAGGGGTTGGTGTTAAGCATGACTTTTTTTGTCAAGCTCAGTACTTGGAAAGTGTCCAAGAATATCTGTCAAACTAAATTAATATGTTTCTCCTTGTGGCTTGTTTACATTCATTTTATTAACTAAAAATATCTGCTAAAAGGAAATTTAGCTAAACAAAGAAATTTAAGTTTTGTTCAAAGGATCTCTTTGTAAATCATGAATAATTTAGATTTACTAGAGCTAGAATACATAGTTTTAGTCTATGTATATACAAAAAAGTAACATTTAGGTCAGCTCAGTAAAAAACAAAAAAAGTATCATTCTGATACTTTATCCACCTGATGTTGAAAGCCCAATTGAAATGTTAAAATTGAACTCCTTTCTCTTAGGATGATTCTCTTTTCCAGAAGAAAAGCCAATCTCCTCCCATCTGTTTCTCTTGCAATGTTTCCAGTAACTAATCTTACTAACAATGATTTTCAAGGCTATTATGTTTTGCTTATAGTGGAAATAAAAACTAAAAATATGTTGAAGCCACAAACACCATTGCTCTCTTTCAGAATTAAGAATGGAAATATAAAAGGCATAGGATCACACTCCATTAGGACTGAAGCAGCTTTAAATCCTACCCTCGTAAACGCGGCGCCTTCTCAGTACCGAGCCCCTGGCACCTGGAGCGGCGACGTGAACTGTCAGTGTCCGGCCTGCTGGGAGGTGTGAGGCTGGGACCCAGAAGTCCCGTCTCCTGACTCCCCACCCCCCAAAAGAAAACGTTCGCCGCGCCGCAGGACTTCCGAGTTGGCTTTTGATGTGTAAGGGATAATGTTAAAGGAATAATATTTAGAAAGAAGAGAATACGATAAAGATCCAGATGTACTTTTTGTCTGGAGTGACTATAAAGATAAATGATCCCACCAAATTCAATGAATTGAATTTAATGACAGGCAGATTATTATTACTTTGTGTAAAGTATATGGAACATTGAAGTAACCTGTCAAATTCAGTGACTGAAACATGCAGAGGAAGTTAGGAAATGGGAGGGAGAGCGGGTCGCTTTCACACAGGCTATTTTCTGCTGCAGGGATAATTTAGAAGTTGACTTTGAAGATGTCAGTGCCCCTTTAGACTTGATATCATCATACACGTGGCTCAAGACTGGAATAAAGTCCCTCCGTCTAGTAATTGAAGAGAGGAGGAGAGGAGAGCGGCTATGGATATATACGCTAAATGAAAACTATCGAGAAATTTCATACAACCTATATTCTAGCTCATTTTTGAAATCTATCATGGGGATGAATAGATGTTATTTAATCTGGAGATAAGTGTTTGGTTTAACAATGCACAAGAGAAACTACTGGGACTGCCTTTAAGTTATTAGATATAGGTTGTGACTAGAGGTAGGAAAAATAACAAGAACATATTAAAATCATTTGATATAAAAGAATAACTTAATAAACTGGAGAAGAGTTGACAAGAGAGATGGAGGAGACAATGTAACTATTTATGAAGCATAATACATGGATTATGATAATTAACCTGAGAGATAAATAGATGGAGAGGGGTCGTATATTTATAGGGATCTATCCTTAAACAACAGATCTGTCCATATGACTACAATTGAGGATAAAAGAGCAGAAGAAAATTCCCATGGGGACACGAAGGTGTGAAATTTGTGTTTTGACAAGTTGTCTTTGAGATAAAAAAGGAAACTGCCTTTTTGATTATAGGTACTCTAGTAGAGATGAAAAGTTATGATATTATGAATCTGATTTATATCTTACTAATAAATAGTGATATTGAACATCTTTTAATGTGTTACTGACCGTGTACATAACTGTGGAGACATATCTATCAAATTTTGTGTCTATTTTTTAATTGCCTTTTTTATTGAGTTGTTAGAGCATTTTATGTATTCTATATAGAAGTCCTTTATTAGATAAATAATCTGTAATACTAACTACCGCAGTGTTATTGTTTATGGTATTGCTTATACACAAAAAAATAAAGTTTAAGTCAGTTCAATAAAAAACAGACGTTTCTAATTTTGATAAATTATAATGTATCAATTTTTTTATTACTTTTGCTTTTGATGTAGTATCTATAGAGGCTTTATCTATACCAAAGTCACACCAATTTTTCCTAGTTATTTGTAGAAATCTTAGTTTTTTTCCCTTAAATTTAGATCTTTGATGTGTTCTTTTGCACGAGGATTTCCATTTTCTTCCAACACCATTTAAGAAGACTATTGTTTCCCCCATTGGTTTGTCTTGACGGTCGTGTTAAAAATCAGTTGATTATAAATATAAGGGGTTGTCTCTAGTCTCTAAATTGTGTGCTGTTAATCTTTATGTTTATTAATACGTTACCACACTGTCTTGATTTTTATAGCATTTCAGTAAGTTTTGAAATCAAGAAATGTGAATTCTCCAACTTTTTTTTGAGACTGGATTGACTATTATGGGTTCCTTGAAGTTGCCAAATTCTTCAAAAAGTATCAGCTGAGATATTGGTAACAACCAACTGAATCTGTATGTGAATGTGGGCAGAATTGCGAGTGTAACAATATTAAACTGATTCATAAACACGAGATATCATTCTATTTATTTTTGTCTTAATTTCTTCCATCATCTTGTAGTTTTCAGTGTATAAGCCTTGAATTTCTTTTGTTAATTTATTTCTAAGTACTTTATTATTGTTGATGCTATTGTAAAAAAATAATTTTCTTAATTCCATTTTTCTGTTTTTTCATTGTTATTGTATAAACAATACAATGTGTGTAATTAAAATTGTGTGATTTAAAAAAAAAGTATCTTCTACCCTGAAATCTTGCTGTAATTATTTATGAGTTCTTATTTTTTAATTAAATTTATTGGAGTGACATAATTTATAAGATTATATCAGTTTCAAGACATTTCTATGATACATGTCTGCATATTGTATTATGTGCCCAAACCCAAAGTCAAATCATCTCTGTCACCATCTATCTGACCCTCTTTACCTTTTGCTTCTCCCCCATTGCCTCTCCTTCTGGTAGTCATCTTACTGTTATCTGTGTCTATGAGTTTTTGTTGTTTTTTCTTGTTCGTTCATTGTTTGCCTTTCTTATTTTTTAAATAAATACCTCACAAGCTCTGTTAGGCAAGATCTATCATCTGAAAATAGAGATAGTTTTATTTCTTTCTTTCCATTCTAGATATTTAGAAGTTGTCATAGGGCTTACAATATACATGTTAGTTTATCAGAATTGACTTCAGTTATATTAAATTCCAATGAGATGTAGAAATGTTACTTCATTATAGCTGTACTCACTGTTCCCTTTTTCTGTGTGTTATTCACATTGTATATATGTATGTTACAAACTCAGTAATTCATTTTTATAATTACGTATAGAATTCTATGTCTTTTAAGCAAGCTAAGATGAGAGCAAGTATACGTGTATTTATCATTCATTACATGAATCTTACTTTCATTTCTGACTCTCTTCATTGTTTCCTGTGGTTTTTAGTTACCATCTATTGCCTTTTTTTTTATTTTGCTTTTACCAGTACATCTTTTTTTTCTGTGCATGTTTCCTTTGTGCTGTTTTTGTCAAATGTATTACAACTCTACATGTCCAACTCCTGCTATTTCTGCTTGTTTTGTGTGTTGTTATTGTAGAATCACCAGACTCCTTTCAATTCCTCGCCACCAAAATCTTTATTGTCTTTGACAGTGCTCCTTGGCTTGAACTTCTCTACACTGTGCTCCAAATAAAATTAGCTCCTTTAGGAGAACTGCCGGAGCAATCTGTTCTTCCAGGTTACCTCTCCCCTGGGCAAGCACTGTGGCCGTAGGCTAAGGTATGGACAGGTGCCCATTTTTTCTTCGAGTGACAACCTTAGTGCAAAAGTAGTTCCCACTCAGCAAGAGCAATAGGTACTTATCATCTTTGTTTGCCTCTCCTGATACGGGTTTTTCATCTTTGGAGCCAGCTGTAGTGAAAGCGATCAGGACCCTGGCCTGCCATGTTTGCGCTAGAAATTCCTCTCTGCAAATTGAGATTGGGTAGAAGAAAGGAACCCCAGACTTCTTGCCACAGCTGTCTTCATTAGCACTCCTGCAACATGGAATTGACTGGGAGGATGAGAAATCCCGATAGCCAGACCCCACCTCCCTCCCTGGGAGAAACCTTAACCCTAGATAGGGTGCTTGCGGGGAGAGAGGTCCACATGTTCTTGGCCACACTCACCAGGACGTCCATCTCGCTGAGTTAGGGAAAGGGTAGTAGTCATTGCTCAAATCTCGCAGACTCACTGTTTTAACCAAAATGCTCTTTCTTCCTCTACCAGGAATATTCTTGCCCATTTTCATCTGGATAATTTCTCCTCAGCTCTCCAGGTTCTGTTTATCCACATCCAAACTGCCAGAACCTAGCCCAGTGTCTGGATTAGATTAGGTTCTCAAAAGATATACACACAATGAATGAATAAATGCATAAACAAAAGAAGAAAGTTCATAGAAAGGATAGAAATCATTGATAAAGCAAAGTCCTAGAGACAAAGGAAATGGTTGATTTCCTCGATGCATCTGACTTGAATTGAGTCTCCTCTATCTCTGAGGCAAGTGAGATACATTTTCTATAGGAGAAGCTTTTGGGAAAGCTCATTCTTCACAGGAATAAAGACCAGATGTCTAGTATTTCATTCATTACTTCCTGCCCAGAATAATTAGTGTAGAACCCTTCTATTTCCTGCTTCTTATGATCATAGTTAATCTGATCTCAACTATAGATATTATGTCAAACGTTATATTTCAACATCACACTTTCTAAAATGCAGAAGGAGATTTGAGTTGAAAACAGACAACAGTATAATGGTTACCAGAGGGAAAGGGGTGGGGGTTTTAAAGGGTAAGAAGGTCAAATATATGGTGACTTTGGGTGGTGGGCACACAATGCAAAATACAGACCATGTATTATAGGAATGTACACTTGAAACCTATGTAATCTTATTAACCAATGACACTCAATACATTTAATTAAAAACAAAGATAAAATTGGGTGGAAAATAGAAGAAACTATTTTTTTTCTGAGCTTCACAAACACATAGGCTATATGTAGATAAAATATTTTAGCCTTTAAAAAATTGTCTCAAATGGTATTTCATCAGTGTTGCACATCAAGGAAGAAATTCGGGCATATCGATATTAAATTCCTACCTCAAAAGGATTAAATAGAAGAACTAAAATTAATGCCCCAATAATATAGCTTTTCTCTTTAACAAAACATTTTATTCCTCCCTTAGTTCATTTATTCATACATATGCATGCATTACACTTTTTTTTCATTAAAAAGGTCTATTTATTGCTTAGAATTGTGAAACAAATTAGGTTATAGCTTTCTAAACCTACTGGGTCAGGTATGGGATATTTAGTCACACTGAATCAGAAACCCTGTGCTATAAATTGTGAATCCATAATTGGTAAATTTTCCTGCTGATTCTTATTTAGTCTACAACCTTGTACCAGACTAATAATGGTTATGTTTGCGAATCACAGCACTGGGGACCTAAAGCAGGATCACTTCCTCTCTATAATCACCTAGTAGGAATAAGATTGTTTTATGAAAAAATATAAACCAAGAGTATGAAAAAATATAAACCAAGAGTATGATTTGTATTAACAAACTGTTACATCTTACCAAATTAGAAAGAAATTAGCCTTTGAGGTGGAAATCAGTTGTTTTCCTTAGGCCTTTACGGCCTAGCCTTGAATGGCGGCTAGCATTTTACAAGGTCTCTTTCCAACTCGAGTAGTGCTGAAGCCTGTCATGAACAGAGGTGTGGAAGTGAAAAGACACATGCACAGGCAGCGTGCTGCAATGCAAGTGGATTGTAGGTTCAGGGAGGAGATGGTGAGAAACCAACTGCATTTTTTACCAGGTTTACATTTTTACCAGGTTGTGGGGGTCTTGAATGCTGTCTGGGCAATTGGGATATGCACTGTGTATGCAGATGTAGGTGGTTTTTTTGATGAAGGGCAAGACATTTTCATTAATGGTACATAAGAGAAAGTAATATTTTGACCTTGCCTATAGGAGATTATAGGAAGAGATTCTAGAGGCTGGAGGACCTGTGGGCAGACTGTTGCCAGTGTCTGAGGTAGAATGCTTTTGAACCAAACCTTTCAATGAGAAAAGAAAGGCACACACGAAAACCAGGAAAAAAATCAAGGAAAAGCAATTCTGAATCACAAAGAAGACACACAAAGGATCTAGTAACACTTTCAGGGGGAAAAACAAGTAAATTCTCATTATACACTGTAAACTAATGGAAGAGAAATACAGACTATACGATTTTTTGTAGTACAGCATTCCTCAAGGAGATAAAATAATTATTACACATTATTTTCTCCCTTCTTTCAAATTCCACATTGATTTCTACATTATTTCTTTCAAGCTTCATAAAGGAATCGTATGTCTACTGAACCCTGGAAAATGAGGTTTGCTTATTTAAGAGCTCCATGACTTTGAACATTTCATATTTCCTTCAATCACCATCATTTCGCCTCTTATATATAATGTAAACTTTAACTGAAAACCACAACAGGCATAAGTTTTTTAAGAAAGGCTAAACTCACTTAGTTTTTAGACTAAAATAATGTATGACTCTTCGGCTTTTATTTCAGATTAGAGTTCAGTAGTGTACATTCATTTAAGCATACAACAAAAACACATTCTACTTAAAAGACTCCTAAATCCTCACAGACTTCGACTTTTTTTTTCCTTTGGTTAGCTGTAAAACCTCTTTCTTTTCACAGTTATAGTGCTGGGTTATAATTCTGCTCTCCTATCGCGGGTTCCCTGCTTTATAACACAGTTTACAGCAGTAGCAGCATTCTGCCTTAGCGAGGAGGAGGGCAGAGGACCAGCTTGGAAGGAGGACATGGAGGAGAGATAAGAAAGAGGAGTGTCTGTCCTGTCATTGAGACACAGCACATGCCTAGAAGAAGCAGCTATTTTTTCAATGATGTATTTTCACAAAACAAAGGAGTGGGAGAAAATTTATCTCATGGAGAAGACCTGAATTTTGCTGACTTGATCTGCTTGGAGTAAGTCTAGATAAACATAGTATAATTCAGTATTCCAAATATCTTTTTTTTTTAAACTCCATTTGTATTGTTGACACTATTACAGACGTCCCTATACCTCAGCTTTGCCCACCTCCACCCAGCCCTGCCTCCCTTCCCTCTGGCCATGACTGTAATGCTGTCTGCTTCACCAGTTAGGCATGCATGGTCTTCCGCTAATCTCTCCATCTTCTTCCATCCAATCCCCTCTTCCTCCTCCCGTCTGACAGCTTTCAGTCTAAATATCTTTTCATTTCATTGTCATCCGAATCTCTCAATATTTCAAAACGGCAGTTGTAGATATAATCGTCTCTATTTTGGAAAAGGAGTAGGCTGAGGCCCAAAAAAGCTGCTGCCCAAGGACAGACAACAAAAACTGACCAGCTGACAGCTCCAGTGTATGTTTTCCATGTCAAAATCCATATCCTTGACTTTCCTCCTTCCCTCTTTTTCTTCATCTGACATTCTTATTCCTCTCCCTTTCTGCATATTCCTTCTATCTTATTCAGTCATTTATCGAAACATTTATTTTGTCTTACTATAGTTCATTCATTTTAATTTTACTACAGATTAAAAAATTAATAAAACACAACCAGTGACCTCAAATTGCTGTGCATAACACATAAGCCAGACATTGGAAGTTTTGTTGGACAACTTCGGATTTCAACCCATGCTAAAATTTAAGCATAAAAAAAAATGGGGGGAGGGCATTTTACCTTTTCAGAAAAAGAGCCTTTTCAACACCTTGTATGCTTTCTGAATCTTTTGTGGAAGAGCGGAGCACGGTACTTAAATTGTACAGTAACCATCATTTCAATCCAAAAATCCCCACGGCCTATATTTTCTTAATTGTCTCCCATGAAACTTTCCTTAAAAATTTTAAACCCTCTACTGGTTCTAAGCCATCATTTATTTTTTTCTTAAACTCTGCATTTTTCCCCTCTCATAGGCATATTATTTTTTTTTCTGTCTTCCTAAACATTCACATAGATATCTACATATCCAACCATAAGAAGACCCTCCAATTGACAGTAAGAAAATAAAAACAGTGATGTTTATTTTGCTGACAAAATTAGTGTATTAAAGCCTTATATATGGCACTGAGAGAGGCTGACATCACCTGAGAAGGCTGTGGTGGCGGGGGGGAATCAGAATTGACCATTCTTCTGGGCCTTCCTTCTGTCTACCTAACACATATGTCTAATAAGTAACATGTATATCAACATGTCAAGCATTAGAAAGATCCACATATAAAATTGCTTGAAAAGATTTAGGTTTTCAGAGAGAAAATCAAAATGAAATATTTCATTTTGTATAATTTAAAAAAATGGAATTAAGTGTGATCTTTGTTGTAATTTTTGTAAGCTAATTAGCTTAGTTTCTGAAAGCAAATGTCTAGAATAGCTAATTAGGATGGATTGTATTTTCAGCTTGAGGCTGTTGTGAACAATGGTAAAGTCTCTAGTTTGGTAGCAGAACCCTAGTTAACTTGTGTTTGTTGTTCTTTCTTCTATGAATTGGCACATCTTAGTCTCTTTTTTATAAAATAAAATATTATTACAGCAGGTTTATGGTTAGCTTTATATGAGATTGTATACCAAAATCTCTTACATAAATATCAAATGTTATCAAAGTTAAATTATTTAGACTGAGTTGGTTCTAGTACCTTAGTAGCCTATGTAAACAAAACCAGATGTCTCAAGGTTAAGAAAAAAAACCTAAGGACAACCAGTCACAAACAGCCTATTAGGCCCTTTCAAGCAAGGCAAGTGTTTAAGCTATAGCCAATCAATAATTTCCTGGCTTTGCTTCTGCCTTCTCCCTATAAAAGTCCATCTCCAGCTGCTGGATGTGGAAGTTCCTGACCTCCTAGTTTGGTACTCAAATGGATTTTTGCTTAAGTAAACTCTTAAAATGTTTCATGTGTTTCAGTTCATCCTTTAATTTTGCATAATTTCACTCACAGAAAAATAAAAATACTGTATTAAAAAAGACCCTTTTAATGCAAGGGAATGGTTATCCTATGAACAACTGCTTAAGAAGACATCAGTACAGCAAGCCCCCCAGAAAAGGAACCGCCACAGGTCAGTGTTAGTTTGCAGATCTTAGTGTGTGCTGACTGCCATAAGGAGTCAGGACAGGAGATTTCGAAAATGTGAGAAGTTTGATGAACTTATGCTGTTGCACACATACTCTGGCTAATTACAAAGGAGGTCTAACTGATTAATTCTAAAGATAAAAATAGGACTTTTGGCTCAATAGTATGCTCTGATGGACAAGAAGGTGACTGTTAATGGGGCTGATGTGGCCAACAGTGTAAGTGTGACTAAGTCTTGTGTGATCTGGAGGTGTTATACCACTTTACCAATTGCATGAGAAAAAACGTTCTTGTTAGAGTCAACTGCCAGCACTTAAGCTATGTTAAGTCAAATCAGTAAATTCCTGTAGAAAAATAATACCTAGCCAACAGTCAGAAACTCTCAGTTTAGCAATAATTTTCCATAGATTTCCCCCTTAAAAGGAATATTCAAAATATGACCAAACTTGGATGGAATGTGCCATGCTAATATTTGGGAGGCTACTTTTATCTAAACTTTTATTGGGAAAGTAAACAATTATTTGGTTCAAATAGCCCTGAATAATATGTTTTCTCCATCTAATCTTTCACTATCACTAAGGGCTATTAAAAAACATTTCAAATATGCACAGAACTATTAACGTAGACTATCCTATGACAGACACTAACATATTGACTACGTGATAAAAACCAAAAGCGTGATGATAAAGAGGAGAAAGGACAAATAAGAGCTGGAAGAGACAGACCAGCACAGTTTCTGGAAGGACTAGGGACATGCATGAAAGTGTGGTTAAAATATCTCAGGAAAGAGGACTCAGAGGATGAGCTTCAGACAGCCAAGGGCCACGTGGGAGGTGCAGTGGCTCCTGGCTGACTGACTGAACATGAGCAATAAGACTCTGATGAAGATTTGTACTAAAGAGAGATTAATCAATCTCCAGCTTTGTACATGACAGCTCTTAGAAATGCTGTTCTCTTTTTTCAAATATGCAAATGGTCACAAACTTGCATATTCATTTAGATTTATAATCTTCTTTCAAACAGCAATTACATTTAGTCCTCACGACACACCTGTAAAGCCAGTATTATCATTATGTTTATTTTGCCTACAGGAGTAATTTGCTCGATGTCACAATGTTAGTAAGTGGTGAAAACAGATGCACACACCATGTACAAGAAAGCTTGGCCAAGGAGGTAAAAAAATACATGCTGAAAACCAGTCATGCCTTGCTTGCCAAGTCCTCTAGCTTGGCTCATTAACTGAGCCTGGAGGAAGAGAGCCTATTTTGGAAATCTTTTTACTAGTTCAGACTCAATCACCACCCCTCTCCACTCTGACTCTGCCCAAGGCTTTCTCGTCCTCTGGCCAACCAGAGCACCAAAGGAGAGTCCAGTGAGGGAGCAGAGAGATGCTGGGTGTTTACTTTTCAGTCTTCCTCTCTACAACCTGGTAAAGGCTTGCTGCTGTCCGGCCCTCAGGATGGACGGGCTTAGGACTCTGTCATCTAGCTTTCCCCAACTCCTCCTCCCCTTTACCCTTTTAATGGAAGAACAAAGGAAAACGGGTTATGCCAAAGATCCTTGCATTTGTACTAACATTTGTATGAGTTCTTGAATTACTTTAATTTGATTATGTTAATTTGTTTCCCTGCTGGGACCCTGACCCAGAGCTTATTTCTACTTTGCATAGAAAGGACAGTTTCCTAACTTATTTGCTTAAAGGAGCTGTTTCTGACTTTTCACAAGTGCATAATATGTGCTGGCATCCACCTAGGGTGAGAGGAGAATTTTTAAAAACCTGTGTCTTCTCATCAGTAAAACAAATGGAACTTCGGTGATTTAATATATAGTCCCACCTCTGCAGCTGACTAGCTAGGTGCAGTTAGACATACCTTTTGATCTATTGACAACACCTTCTTTCCCATTATGTTAAGTTAGAACAACATGCTGTATTTTTTAAGATTCTTTCCTGGTATAAATATTTTTGTTTGTTTACTTTCGTCTTTGTTTTGTTTTGATTTTAAGATTCTATCAAATTTATACTTGGAAAGTATGTATTTAAAATTAAATAGTCACAATATCATGAACAAGCTTAAGTTTATTGGAATTAAACTTGTATGGAGACAGTGATATATGATCTTTCTTAAAATATTTCTAGAATTTTTTAATGGTTTTATTTTTATCTATGGCCTAGTCTCTAAACATTTAAATATTTTGTTGTGTAAGCAATATAAGCACCTTTTTTAGTTTTTAAAGCCACTTCCTGCAGGCATGCAAATATGATATTGAACAGTGCCGTGAACCTTTGCAAAGTATGCTTGTCTTCTAAATAATAACACAAATTTGTGAAAATGTATATATTAATATAGCTCACGGTAATTACAAAAATAGATTTATAATCATGTATTTAAAATAAAATGCTAGAGCCATTTAGTGTATCCGTTTTCTCAAAGTCTAACTTATGCCTATACAAAAAAATGGCGTGAGCCATGCACGCAATATTTTCCCTGTGCATGTTTTCTTATCTCCTATATTTATATTTTGTAGAAAATGTGTAATAAGTCTATTAAAATGCACAGAAATGAAGCCAAAAATATCATGCATGTAATTGATCTACAAACTCTAAGCCAAAAAAATTGGGGATTATTTCCTTAATAAAGGAAAAGAAGCAGCATATCATTGATTTTTTTGAGTGGAAAATTCATTTTAATCTAATGCCAAAAGTGCCAGGTTTATCACAGTATAACTTAGCTTGTATTTTTCATGGTCATCTAAATAAAATTCTCTATAAATTTTCAAAATGCATTTCTCTGCCCAAGAGCCATCACTTCCATCTTCTACTGATTGAATTTCAAATGGTGTGCACTTAACTCGGCCAGACACTGGGCAAGGCAGGCAACTCTACCATCTGGACCGGGCGAAAAAGGGACAGGAAGTAGCGATATGCTGCAGTTCAAACCAGGACACCATGACTGTGAAGTCTTCCAGTTTGAACTTTTCTTTTCCAAAATATACTCCAGCGAAGACATTTCAAAAACAAATACTATTAAGGCAAAATAGAACTTAAAGCAGAAATTTGTATAACTAAAAAATTGAAATATATATTTATTACTGGGAAGAAATAATAAATATCCTTTTATTCCACTAGAGTATTAGTTTTAAAAACAGTTATAAAATAGTGCTAAAATAGGCAAAGGAAAATTTTATGTGATACAATGACCAAATATTTCACCCCAAACCTCCTATGATATATTACATATGTATTTATATACATTCATGACCTAAATCTTTGTTAAAATCAAATTGAAATATGATCAAACCAAACTGAAATTTAAATATGAAAGCCAAAACTTTAAAACTTTTGTAATTTATATGAAAATATTTTCTAACATAAAGATAATGATGAATTCCTCAAATCCAAAAACAGTGACAGAAGTAAAAATTGATAATTGAGATGATATCAAAATAAAAATAACTATTCATAAAAATAAAGTATAACAAGTAGAAATACAAATTATGAATTGGAAAATGATATTTGAAAGTGATATAAATTCAGAATATATAAAAACTATCTACAAGTCATTAAGAGAAATAGATGATTCCATAACATGGGCAAAGACAGAATTCCCTGAGAATAAAGCCTTACTAGCCTTTAACATATGCAGATGTTAACCTGATAAAAAATAAGTGGAATTCAACTTTAACTTACACTGAGATATCATTTCATATCAACCCGATTAACAAAAATTTAAGTCTGAAATATTGCCTTAGTAATGGTACGAAGGAACCAGAATATTTTTTAATACTTCTGGTGGAAATGCAAAGTGATAGAATTGCTGTAGAAAGAAATCTGACATGTTGTTAGAGGAACAAGATATGCACATGCTATGCTGCTGCCATTCGATCCGTAGGTATATACTCCAGAGGATGTCTTGCAGGTGTGCTCCAGAAAACACATAGGAGGATGTTCATGAAAGTGGTATCATATTAACAAAAAGCTGGGAATAAGCTATGTTGGATAAATTTACTAGTGTAATACAGTTTTAAGAATTATCTAAGAATTAATAATATACGAGAGTTGCTTTTTTTTGTAACAAAGAACATAGTTGAATTTCAGAAATACAGTGTTAAGTCAAGTAAGCAGGTTGCAGAAAAATACATGGAGTGTGATTTCATGACCATAACGTTTAAAAACATCCCCGACATTAAGAGCACATTTGGAAAACCAAAGAAAAGTAGGGGATGGTAATGATAGCATCCAGGGCTGTGATTTCCTCTGATGGGAGAGACTGAGTCGGGGTCAAGTAGAAGCCCACGGCAGCCCCTAACAGCGTTGCTGATTGTCATCCAACGGGTGCTAGATACATCAGGGCCACCGATAAAGCTCGCACGTCTCTATATATCTTCTCTTTGATTTTATATTTAATGAACTGTTAAATATAATGGTTAATCAATTCAATATGGAAAGGAAACATTATGAATTAGGATTGATTGGTCATGCTGGAGTCAGAAATGAAAGTAAAAATAGAAAAGGGAGTGTCATTCAACTCAAGAAACATTGAATATATAAAGGGAAATTTATGTCAAGGATGCTGAAACTAATCATTGAGAGTCATTAACTTCTAGAAATTCTGTTTAAAAGTGGAAGGGATGCATTCCGATACTAGTTAAACGTGGTTGACGTAAGTCTTGGAAGATAACTTTGATCACAATTTCTGACTACTTCAAGGCAGGGAGAAAAATCGAATTTGGATTTATGAGAATCTAAAGGACATAGACAAGCCTTTAAAGTTGCTCCCGCAAAGGCATTAAAGAAGGGAAGCGAAGGCAACCACTTCACTGATCATCAATTGTTGGCAATCTCTGCTCAGAGAGTGTGCATGAACAGTGTAGCAGAGAGCGTAAATACAGGCTTTGAATGCATGTGTGCTGAGGACAAATACTGAAACCTGGTATGAGGTTTGCTCATATGGTATTGCCCCATGTGTGGAGTAGGCCACAAAAGTTTAGGGCGCTATAAAGCAGGAACCAAAAAAGCATAGAGTCTGGCCTAGATGGGGATGAATCTCATTTACTTTAGACTACAGACAAATGAAACTCACAGGTAGAATTACCTATGTAAATGCTATGTTAACCTAGCATCGCGTACATTGCTCCGGTCAGTGTAGGTGAAAGAAGTGCCAGTTGAATCCAGCAGAATGGCCAGAGACTGGAATGGCCAGAGACTGGAATGGCCAGAGACTGGAATGGCCAGACCTATGGAAAGTGTGTTGATGTCCTGGAGCTGAAGAAACAAAGTAGCCTACAAAAGAGTGGCTGCAAACAATTGATATTTATTTTATCACAGTTCTGGATACCAGAAGTCAAAAATCAAGGGGTCATCATAATTCTGTCTGAGAGCTCCGAGCGAGAATCTGATCCATGCCCCTCTCCGAGCTGTGGGATGGTAGGCAACCCTTGGTGTTCCTTGTCTTGTAGAAGTGTCATTCCACCCTTGGTCTCCATCGGCCCGCATCCCCCTGTATTGCTTTGTCTTCACATGGCCATCTTCTTATAAGGACATCAGGCACATTAGATTAGGGCCCAATGCAATGACCTTCGCTTCACCTGATTAATTTAAATCTGTAAAGATTCTATTGCCAACTAAGGTCACATGCTCAGTCACTGGGAATCATGGCTTCAACATACCTCTGACTGAAGAATTTTTTATTTATACAAAATTTTGTACTCCTTAGAAATAAGCCTCACTTTTTCCATTATTTATACTAAAAGAAGTGTTTTTCTTATTCCTAAAATGAAGTATCAAATACAGTGTAATTTTATATGTAGCCTAGTGATTCATTTGAGATTTTATGGCTTCCTATACCACATTACTTGAATGTAAATTGTTAGATGTTTAAGCATTAAAGGCTATTCTGTCGTCATTTCATATTATACTTACACAAAATAATTGCAAAATCTGTTCTTCTGTTTTTCCTAATAGACTCCTTTATTCTAACTTTAATAAAGCAACTAAACCTCAAGTGGAAAATACCTGGAATAAATGATGGGCAGCTCAAATAGAACTCCATTAAATGAATACTCCTACAGTCTTAAATGGTCCTTATAATACAAATTGATGTTATTCAGTAAAAGCACCACAATAAAATAAGTAAAAAGCAAGAAAACCCATTATTTATTTTAAACACTTAATGTTAATTTCTAAAGGTCACATCAATACAGTGCTACATTATTGTAATATGTTTTAGATTTGGCATCTATGCTCTAAAAATTGACCCAATCCTTATATAATTTCATTTGAATAATCTTTCATTTTCTTAGCCCTGCAGTAAATTGCTAAAATAGATCTTTAAATGCCCAACTATGATCAGATACACATAGTCTAAATTATAGATCAGACATAAAAATCAGAAGAGACTTAGCCAGCCTCTGGCATAAACAAAAGTAGATTATAAGGCAGTCAAATATAAATGTTATAAGAGTAGATTTATACCCTATAACAATAACTCTCACTATATACCATACACACTTCAAGTAACATATATTATTTTGTCATCAAGTTAATTTTTGCTATAAACTTCAGCTAGTCATTTGTTTTTCTCTAAAAATGTATTCAAATCAAGGTTAATGTGTGACCACACACTTTGTAGAAGAAAAAGGCATAATAAACAGGTCAATTTTTTTTCTTTCATTAAAGTTTGAATGTGAAATCTGGTATGTGCAAAAATTATTTTAATTTAATTTTATAAATATTAATTGTTGAAAATTATGTCAACTAATAGTCTATTATAATAATGCAGGTGTACCTTATTCTGGAAAGTCAAAGTATTGTTTTTATGGCTATCTTAGGAAAAGCTTAAAATATCTCTGTATCAGTCAGGCGGAAGGCAACTTAGGCTGAGGAGTTCACATGCAAGGCTGAGCAATATTTTTCTTGCTTGGTTTATCATTAAGGCACAACAGAAACTACTAAACATAAGAAACTATTTTTAAAAGGCTGAATGATTTCATTTTGCAACAGTTTGTAAAGAACCCATGATATTAACTGCTTTTCTGTGCGTGAAGAATCAGTTTGGGTGTTTTTAGTCTGCGTGCCTAACACAGCAATGAACTCCCGGGAACCTCGAAGGCACAGCCTGTCCATGTTGCTCATGCCACCAGTTGAATGTGTTTATGTTCTCATCTGAGCTTCCTGCTTTATATTCTCACGGTATCTATCAAGGGCAACCTCATCTGCTCGAGAGAATGAGAACCTCCTGCAGAAGTGTCTCCTTGTGTTATAAAGAGGAGGGGCGGCCAGAGCACGTCGCATTTAGCTGGCAAAAAGAAGGTTAACAGTGGAGAGAGAAAGGTTTTCAGAGGAAAACTGTGAAGGGAACACAAGGAATTTCTTTGTTAAAAAACAAAAGATGTAACTAACAATTATTTGAGGCCAGCAATGACTACTCAATCCCCATTAGCAGAGTAAAAATATTTTAAAATAGTGACTTACAGTGTCCCATCAGTTAATAAAATATGGAGGAAGTTTTTTTAAAACTCTTTGCTGTCTTAGATTTTAAACAGATTATATATTGTCAATACATGTTCTTAAAGTTTTTCATGAGGAAAGAGTATCCATATATTTGCTGGATAATATGTGTACAGAATATATAATTAAGTCAGCGAATATTTCACTACTCAAGGATTATATTAGCATTGTATAGGCATAGACTTTCTGAAATTTTATGTAACCTATGGATGATGAATTTCATGAAGGCCAGATTTTAAACATGTAGCATTCTAATTTGTCATTAATCTTTTTTTCTGAATTAACCCTTGAAAATTAATTTTCAGAATATTCCTATATGTTTAAGAAATTCTTGATCAAAAGAAATTGAGAATGACAACATAGAAATATTGCTTAAATTATGTCAGCTATTGCCCCAGCTGGCGTGGCTCAGTTCTTTGGGCGTTGTCCTGCAAACCAAGCGGCAGCCGGTTCTGATTCCCAGTCAGGCACAGGCTCAGGACGTGGGCTCTGTGCTCTGTCCCCTGTTGGGGGCTTGCAGAAGGCAACCAATCGATGTTTCTCTCTCACATCAATGTTTCTCTTCCTCCCTTTTCCCCTCCCTTCCCCTTCTCTAAAATAAAATGAAAATGAAAAAATTTATATTGGCTATGACTATGAAACAAACTAAATGAATATATTGCCCAAATTAAATTTGCATTTGGTGTTGATTATGTCATTATCACTTAAATAATGTTGAACAGAAAGGCTTAGCAATTGATGTTCCCTAAAGATCTGTTCATGTCCTAAGAAGTTCCACAAATTATATATAATGTCATAGTGATTTAAAGAGGAAATTTAACAAATTATCCATCTCCTATTTTCTCTGGGTGTCAAATTGGTATTTTAAATTCTACAATTTTATAAAATTAAAATCTACAATTTTAAAATAGGAGTAATAATGAAGTAGACGATATATCCTTCACTGGCACTTGATCAAGAAACCCTTTATCTTGTATTTTTGAGATTTAGAAAGAAGTACAAAGATTGGCACTTACAGCTACACAAAGATGTAAAATAGTTCACAAAATACCAGATTGGATATATAACATACACTTTTTGAAACTGATTTTTAAGATTCTTTACATATTGATACTGAAAGTTAGAAATCCACATTAGAAATTGTCTTCATTAAATTAAATAAAATGATCTTTTCTTCAGAAATGGTAATCCACTTCAGAAACAGAAAATCCACTCCCTGCTCTGAATGAGACTTTTTATTTGTTCATTTTTCTCTGAAAATCTCTCCTGACAAATTCCTATATTTGCATATTTTTTCTTCTCATCTTTTCAAAACATTTTAACATGTTGGGTTTTTTTGGCCTATTTTTCAAATACGTTCAACATGATACTTGGCTAATAATAAAGGAATAATTTCTAATATTGGATTTTTTTAAAATTTCCATGAGCTTGTGTTTTATAAAGTTGTGACAACTTATGTCTTCCCACATGAACTTCCCAATGTTGTCCAGCATAAAACACTCTGTAGAGCTCTATCTTAATCCAGACTAGAGAGCCAGAAAGCTTTCACAGAGAAATGTGAGAATGTGATCACTGTTTTTCTATTGTCACTGGTGCTAATATGTCACTGGTGTTACATTTAACATATTTAGAAGAAAGGACTTGGCATGTTCCCTTTCTTTCTTTCCTCCTTTTATTATAACGTAAACTTTTCTTAGCTAAATCTTTGTACCTAATATTATCATTGGAGTGCTTGTTGTCTGAAAAAAGTTGAATTGTGTTTTGCAAAATCCATTAGTCCCAGATAATTTTGGGACAGGCACACCTAACAACAGGTTATTTTAGAGTGGTATTAAGGCAGCTTCTCTGTTATACTGATCCTTGGAAATGCTCCCTGACCAAAATATTTTCCCCTCTTTATTGACATATAATTGACATACAACATTGTATAACTTATGGTGTACAACATAATAATTTGACATATTTTGAAAATGATTAATAAATTTAGTTACCATCTATCACCTCACATAATTTTTTCTTGTAATGAGAACTTTTAAGGTCATCCTTTTAGTGGCTTTGAAATATACAATGCAATTTTGTTAACTACAGTCACCACGCTGAATATTATGACCCCCGAACTACTTCTTTATGTGATAATTGGAAGTTTGTACCTTTTGACTACCTTCACTGATTTTGAAATTGAGGGCTTTTATGAATTAGATTAAATCTAGCTTTAAATCCAAACTACAAATCCTTTTTCACACACACACACACACACACACACACACACACACACATTCATGTTTGTGGAGAAGTGAGGGGAGAAATACATATGTATTTATCTCCATCCCTCAGAGACCTAGCCTTTCCCTCCTGATAATCAGAGTCCACCCCGCCACCTGCCCGGGCAGCCCAAGACAGCAGACAAGACCTGACTAATAGTCACAAGGTCAGGACCTTTGGCAGACTCAGGATAACATCTTCACCTAAGTTATGATTCAGCCTCTGAGCACTTAGGGGAAACTACCCTCTGGCTGCTTTCCTATGAGACCAGGACAAAGGGAAGCTGGAAAAGACCCAAGAGGTCCTCAAACCTGAAGAAATGATTCATCACCCTTATCTCACCTCTGACCAATCAGCTTCCAGAGTGACCCCAAACCCTTCACCCACTTTGTCTTGTGATTTTTGCCCTTGTAGGATCTGTAACCTACATGCCGTTAAGGAGTTCCAGCTTTTGAGCATTAGCTTCTTGTTCACTTGGGTGGTACCATTCATCATAAAATAGCCAATATTTGTCCACAGCAATTCATGGTGTCTAATGTTTGGCTCTGCTGGCGCGGGGTGAATGAACACTTTCTGTTCTATAACTAGTTGCCCCAACATTATTTTTCAGGTTCTACATATAACTGAGGCCATCTTTGTCTCTGCCTGACTTCTTTCACTTCGCATCACGCCCTCAAGCGGCACCCACCTTGGACTTCCTGGCAGGATTTCCTTCTTTTTATGGCTCAATAATATCAGAACAAAATATTAAGATTTCATATAACAAAACACATCTCTTTATTTATTATGTGGTTACACTTCAAAAGTCTACATGCATTTTCTCAATAATAATATGGTTTCATAATTCTCTGACTTACAGCAAATCATAATAAAGTGCATTTTGAGACAATAGGGCAAGGGCAGCCTGCACCCTGGAGTCATTTATAGTAATTTACAATTTAAGTGTTTTTAATAATCCAGAGCAAGGAAATAAGACTAATTTTAGACTTAATTTAAGATGAATGTTAATTTAAAGATGAAGATGAAAATGTCTACAAGCAAGAGAGAATATAGCAATTAAAAACTGCATAAATTAGTGAGCATTGTCAAGGCTCCCTTTCTCCTATGTGCTATGTGCATATTTATGTGAGCATGTAATTTTGACATAGATTGTTTGGGAAACACGAAATTAATTATATTGTCTGATTCCATTTTGTAGATAATTTTTTTTAGTGTGCCTAATTTTAGGCATGGCTTTGGCAACTGAAGTAAAGTAACATAGTAGAATAGATTAGGATATTTAATGTAGGTTCTGATCCTGTTTTACAAGAAAACTATAATTTAAATATTGACAATAATTATCAGATTCATGATGAAAGAAACTAGGTTTATTGAAACTAATATTTTTATTAAAAATAGCTATAACATCCATTTGCAGAAACATTATTATCTTCGATACACTTGTTATTTGTCAATAGCTATTTTAGTGCGTCTGTGAAAAATAACTTTTTCGGCATCATCAGTGCCTTAATTAAATCGTCATGTCTAAACAGTGTAGCTTGAATAAAAATTTACCTTTCTTTTGGAAAGAGTTGCATTTAGGAGCAGGTTCCTAAGTTCATGTTTACTTAAAGACTCATTTTTTTCTTCAATCCTTTGACAGGTTTGGATTGAATTCAAACCCACAAGATCTTCTGCCAATGGGAGGCTCCCAAAGCTATTAAAACGTTAGTGGTTTTGCAGTGTGTTGCAGATGCGTTTTCTCTCCTCACTTCCCTGCGTTCCACCCTCTCGGAAGATCTTTTTTTGCATTTAATTGTATTTCTTTTAAGCCCTGCTGTTGTCAGCCCAATCCTCTATGAATTTGCTTTGTTTTTACCAAGAAAAATGACTTTGAGTATGTTGTGCTTAAACATAAAGGTTTATAAGAAGTTTTTATTCTTCTCTATATTTAAATAACCAATCCTCTTTACTATCCTCTTTATACTTTCTGCGATGCAACTGGGTTTGTCTTCCTCCGAATACTTAATGGATATTGTGATTTGATTTATTCCTTTTTAAATTACCTGTACTATTCTGGACAAATACAAATAAACTGTCATCATGATCACAACTAGTATTTCAATTTAATAATTATTTCAATTTAGGCCCGCCAGAAGGGTAAGGAGATGGTGAATTAGCAAATTGCAGGTGTTCATTAATCACCATATAGGTGGAAAATATATAGCTGTCTTTAAATACAGTGCAATAAAGACAGACATCAATGAAGTAATATTCCAAATAAATATACAATAATTTTATTAATGTCTGTTGATAAAATTTAGACAATAGAGTGGGGACTTCATTTTTACGTGATAGTGGAGTCTACATTTTTGCTTTGATTAAAAGTCATTACAAAAGCAGTGAAATGTATTTTATTGATTTTATTTGGGTGATATTGATTAATAACTCTATAACACATCATCTGTGTATGGTATTGTGTGTTCACCACCCCAGGTCACATCTCCTTTCATCACCATTTATCTGTCCTTTATCAACTTCGACATCTCCCTTCCCTCCTTTTCCTCTGTTAATCACCCTACTGCTCTCTGAGTCCATGAGGTTTTTCTCCCTAATCCCTTCACCTTTTTCACCCAGTCCCCCCAACTCTTTTCCCTCTGACAGATGTCAGTTTGTTCTCTATGAGTCTCTTTCTATTTTGTTAGTTTATTTTGTTCGTTAAATTCCACATATAAGTGAAATTATATAATACTTGTCTTTTTCTGAGAGGCTTATTTCACTTAGCATGATACTCCTCATGTCCAGGTATGCTGTCGACAAGTAATATTTCCTTCCTCCTTATGGCCAACTAATATGCCATTGGGTAAAGGTACTGCAGCTTTTTTATCCACTCATCTACTGATAAACACTTGGGCTTCTTCCAAATCTTGGCTACTGAATTATAAACAACGATGCAAGGAACATAAGGATACTTATATTCTTTAGAAACAGTGTTTCTGGTTTCTTCAGATAAATTCCCAGACACAGAATCACTGGATCATAAAACAGTTCCATTTTTAAATTTTTTAAAAGATTTTATTTATTTTTTTTGAGAGAGGGGAAGGGATAGGGAAAGAGAGGGAGAGATACAGCAATGTGTGGTTTCCTCTCACATGCCCCCTACTGGGGACCTGGCCTGCAATCCAGGCATGTGTCCTGCCTGGAAATCGAACCAGCAAACCTCTGGTTCACAGGCCGGCACTCAATCCACTGAACTGCACTAGCCAAGGCTTTAATTTTTTGAGATATCTCCATTCTGCTTTTTACAGTGGTTGCACCAGTCTGGATTCCCACCAACAGTGCATGAGGGTCTCCTTTTTTCCACATCCTCACCAGCACTTGTTGATTCATTGATGACAGCTATTTTAACAGGTGTGAGGTGAGATGTCATTGTGGTTTTAATTTGCATTTCTCTGAAATTAGTTACATTAAGCATCTTTTCTATGTCTATTGGTCATCTGTATGTCCTCTTTGGAGAAGTGTATATTCAGGCCCTTTGCGTATGTATGTATGTATTTATTTATTTAATTTTTTGCTGTTGAATTTTATGAGTTCTTTATAAATTTTGGTATTAATCCCTTACCAGATGTATCATTGACCAATGTGCTCTCCCATTCAGTGGGATGCCTTTTCATTTTGTTGGTGATTTTCTTTGAGCTATGTTTGATGTGAGTTGACCAACTTCGAAGCAACTGTAGGAGACTGGAATAAGATGAAAACAACAGGACTGAGTTGTGAACTTTATGTGCACATATAAGGAAAAGGAGATATTGCGGCTGGCTTCTGAGATGCTGATTTAAGTGGATAGATGATGATAGCATTTGCTATATCATAAATGTTGAATTCTTTGATGTTAAGATTCTTTGAAAAATGTATTTAAATAATTGGATCTAAGAGTCATAGAGAGATCCTACTTGAGTATATAAATTGTGAGTCTTATGAGCAATTAAATCAGTGAGCATGGGTAAAATGAGCTAGAGAGTTAACATAGCATGAAAAAAGAAGCCCATGATGAAGCACTAGGGGCCAGCTGATGAAAAATGCCCACAAAATATTACTTATAGGGCATAGGCAGAGAGGAAGGAGGAAAACAAGGATTATGTATTTAGAAGCCAAAGGAAGAAAGCATTTAAGAAGGGAATAATTTCAAGTGTGGCTAAACAGTCAAATCATGTGGGCATAGAAAGAAAATATCTGTTGGATATTTTGGTGGCTATTGCTACCATAATTAATGAGAACTGGGTTAATGGGGACATTTGAGTGACAGATAGACCTGACTGTTATGAAAAAAAAAAAAAAAGAAGTTGAGAAAATGAAGACATACTTTTCCAAAATTTTATCTATGAAGGAACAGAAAGAAGTAAATACTTACGTACCAGAGATAATTTTAGTTAAAGCTTGAATATGTTACAATGGATGGAATGGATTTAGTTTTTAGGGAGAAGCTGACTAGAAGAGAAAGAGAAAGAAATAGGTAGAAAAGAAGGGAGAAAGGGAAAGAGAAAGAGTGAGAAAAACAATATAAAATTCCAATTAAGGTAGGAAGTATTAGATCCAATAGGCAGATAGAAAATTTATTCTTAAGACAAGAGTTGGAGTTCGTAACAGCTGTTGAAGACCAGGCATTAGAGTATCATTGAATCCTTGCAAAATCTTTGAAAAATTTACAAACTTTTTCAAACAAAGAGGTGACAATAAAATTACAATAAAATTGTATTAGGATCTTGGATAATATATGTGTGAACTGACATCAATACTATACCTTCAGTGCATTATCAATACTTGTAAGATATGACAGCATGTTTTATCAATATGTGTATTTCTTCTTTAAATTTATAAATGAGTATTTCAAAATCATAATCTAAACTGTTTTAAATATAGTGGTATATGATAAAAAAGGAAAAAGCTATAATAAGTTACAGATTGATCTTTAGGAAGAAAAAATATTAAAAAATGTGCTCACAGCTAAGTTTTTAGACATAAGTTTTAATTAAATTAAACAGTATTAAAGGATTTTTATTATAAGCTTGGACATTTTATCTAGTGCACTTAGTATCCAGTGTTTGCCAAATTTATAAGAAAGCTATCAGATTTAATTGTATTATTTTATTAGTTAATTTATATTTACTGTAGTTTTCCCCAACTATTTTAAATGAGGAATAAATTCACTTATATGCAGGAATTTAGAAGAAAATGATCACTTACTCTTATTTTGTTGAAGAAGTTAATTAATTAATTATTAATTAAATGTACCTTAGCTCTCCACGATCAACCGTGCGGTGTGTGTTAGATCCCTCTTATATTACACATACTGTTGCTAGGGTTTGGTGGTTTGTGACAAACCTTCATTAAAAATTTAATCATGTTACTATCTCACTTCACTGCACACTTTTACCTTTCCATTACGCATTTTGCAATGTACTCACAGAGTATTTGAGTTCGTATTGTTTTATAAAAAGATTCATGATTATAGTTTCTAGGTAAAGTAATCGAGAGGACCAAGTTTATTCTCTGTCATTTTCTTTCCTATAATAGCATTATTTATTTCAATTTGATATTTTATGAAGAAACAAAATTATTACCAAGTTTATTAACATTACAAATGATTCAGAAAAATGTATCAGGAATTATGCTGACATGTTATCTCTCCTTCCTGTGGGCAAAAATAAAATATAGATCATTTAATGTTGAGACATATCTGATTTATTGTTTGTGATGTTTATTGAAGGAAAGCTTTTTGTTATTTAGTATTCTCACAGTCAGCATAATTCTCTTAGGAGTTGGAGAATGTATGGAAACAGCAAAACTTTAGCTCTCAGATCTATTCCAGCTTCTCTCAGAAAGAATAATAATGATTTTAACTCAAAAATGGTTATAGATATCATCACTCTAATATTAAATATTAAATATTATGTGAGTTTCATATGTACACCATAATGACTCAAAATGAATATTCCTTAAAAATGATCATTCTGATAAGTCAATTAACCATTTGTCACTGTACAATTATTATCATACTATCAACTATATTCCCTATACTGTACATTATATCTTCATGATGCATTTATTTTATTACTGGAAACCTATACCTTTTATTCCCTTCACCTTTTTCTCCAATTGTCCCACCCCTTTTCCTCTGGCAACGATCAGTTTGTTCTCTGTATGTCTGTTTCTGTTTTGTTTTATTTGTTTCATTACTTAGATTACACATACATGTGAAGTCATATTTATCTATCTTTTTCTGTTGACTGATTTTACTTAGCATAATACGCTGTTGCAAATGACAGAATTTCATCATTTTTTACTGCTGTCTATTTATAGAGAGTCATCTTTATTCATGTATTTATTGATGGACACTTAGATTGCTTCCATATCTAGGCTGTTGTAAATAATGTTGCAATAAACATAGAGGTGCTTATATCTTTCTGAATTAGTGTTTTTGTTTTCTTTGGATGGATGCCCAGAGGTAAAATTCTGGGTCATACAGTAGTTCTGTTCTTAGTTTTTAAAGACATTCCATGCTTCTTTCTATACTCCTGCACCAATTTGCAGTCCCACCAAGGAGTCTCTTTTCTCCACCTCCTCACCAGCACTTGTTATTTGTGATCTTTTTGGTAATAGCTATTCTAACTGGTATAAGGTGATGTTTCATTGGGGTTCTGAATTGCATTTCCCTGATGATCAATGATGTTGAGCATCTTTTTATGTGCCTGTTGTAGAGTATGCTCTAGGCCAAAAGCTAATTTGGAAAGGGAGCAATGGTAGTAGATACATTGTTGAATCTGTAAAAGAAAGCACCATATCTGGAACTTGAATTTTTTAAAAGAAATGGTTTAATTACATTTCAAAAGTAAGGAAATTTGTTAAAGAGGGTTGAAGTTGCTAAAAAGTTTTTGAAAGTTTGTGATTGAGGTGTTTCAAAAGTAGAAAAATATAAGATAATTATATAGTTCTGGAAAAGAAATGTAACAGGATTGAGCAACTTCATATATTCATTCATTCTTTCTTTCATCCATCCGTTCATTCTTTCTTTCTTTCAATAAATGCCTACAATGTTTCTGGAATTGTTCTAGATATTGGTGATAGAGCACAGCAGTCCTCAACATTTTTGGCACCAGAGGACCCCTGATATAGTATAATTGGAACAAAGTTTCAGTCCTTGTGGATATTATATTCTTCTATCAGCCTTCTAGTAATAGTCTGTGCATGAGCATGTGAACAGATAAGTCAATGTGAAAGACATGGTTCAATCAGGAATACATGGAAACTAAGTATAAGTATCCGTGTAGATCATGTGTCTAAGCAGAAGGTTTTGGAAGAGAAAAGCTGTTTCAGTTTATAAAAATTAAGTTAAACCCTTAATTCCTTTTATAGTTTGAATCCTGCCCTACCTGCATCAATTGAGGCAACTTCTTTTAGACCACAATGAAAGCTGAATAAATAACCGATTATCAACAGAATCAATCCAGCACCACAGAACTTGGTAAATTAACTTCATTCAGGAGTGTTAAATATTGTTTGAAAAAAGTTGTGCAAAGAGGATTATGGCAACATATTATAAATTGACTGTAAATAAACTTGTAGTCGCTTCATGGAGAAGATGTGATATTTGCTCCTACAAATGAATATTTCATGATGTTCTGTTTCCTTGTTTTTAGATAAAACTTGGATATAGAGTATTTGTTATTAGCCCTTTATGGATGTAGAACATATATATTTTTTTAATTTAAAATTTACTAAAGAAATGTGCTTTTGAAAACAACAGAAACTGACTTCTAAGATGCAACTCAGAATGCAAATTGACTTCTAGAATGAAATACAAACGGAGTGGATTTAGAATAATTAAGGAGTTTGCTCAGAACTGCAAACAAATAATTAAATATATTCCACTGGTCAAAGACATTATTCCTTGCCTGTGCCTAGGTTGCATTGGATGTACATGTTAGAAAAATAAAACCTGTGTTTGATAATGCAGTTTTAAAACACCCGGGTCACCCTATTAAAAACACACTGTAGCTAATTTAATGAATTTTTTCCTATATTAACATATATTTAGGAGAAATATAGATAAATAGTATTAGAGTCTATTATGTCTATAATCATCGTCTCTGACCTTAGAGTACCAGCATGAGTGATCACAAGATTAAAAAAAAAAAACTAGTCACAATGCCAGAGTGACATTTTTAGATAAATTAATCAAAATTTTATTTGTTATCATATGGATGTTATCATTTTTAAAAAATGTGACCTTCAGAATAAGCAGGTCACTTCTACATAATTTTGTGCCAGAAAGCTAGTTTTATTTCTTTAATTTGATTTTAAGACTGTTCAGTTATCTTACGTATCAGTCTGGATAAAATATACCATATTGTGCTAATAAGGAAGTCTAAAGCTTAATAGTTTACGAGAATAAAATTTATTTCTATCTCTTTCAAAGTGACCCTTGTGGCATGAGTACATCTTTGCTCCAAGGTATCGTCCCTTCCAGGCCAAACGAGGAGCATTAATAGGGACAAGCCAGCTGCTTCGTAGAGGGAGAAAAAGAGAGAGAGAGGAGATTCACCATGAATTGGCTGTTACGGCTTTAGCGGTAATACCTGTCACCTGCACACAAATTTCATTCGGCCAAAATCATTTACATGACGTATTCTCATTTCACATTCCAAAGATGCGTAAATTCTTGTTCTGGCTGGATCACCACGAATCCCAGTGACTACTTCTGAGATAAGCCGGCGGGGATGGAAGCACAGTGCTCCTGGGGAGGGAGCCACGAAAAGTCCGCCGCGGGCAGCGGCATCCACAGCGGCGGGAGCTCAGCGCTTCCTCAGGGGGAGCCGCCGGGTGAGAACAAGGACGCCATGCCACGCCTATTTGGTGTGTATTCGGTGACAGTCTAGTAGATGGAACTGCCTAGGTGGTCAGCAGGGAGAGGTAATGGAAAGCAATACTTTGGTTCACTAGGAAATCATTTTCAAACAAGAGCTGTAGCATCAAAAAAACTGCGCAATAAAAGCGTGAGATTTGGGGGGTAGTAATTAATATACTGTTTCTAAAATATTCAAATATGAACCCAACAACCATATCGCAAACTCTGCTGTATTAAAGTCGGCTAGAATCAATAACCTTCAGTCTCCATGATATGGCAATTCCACATATTTCTTTTGAAATACCTCTGTATTTTTAAGGAGTTTAAAAAGAAGAATGAGATGAACGTCTTGAGATGATGAACAAGTAACAGAAAAAATAAGGTGAAAGGGAAATAAAAAGAGAAATCCAAATTTAGAAATATGACTTTTCTTGTAATGATTTTATTTCTCAGAAAAATGATATATATTAAAAGAACCAACATTTTATATAAATAATAAAATTTGTATAGCATTGCAGTAAAAAAATTAATTTAAAAACAAAAAAAAGGAATCAACTGATACTGTTTATGCAAATTAAAGTTTTCTTTTATAATGATACATCATGATTTCCATTTCTAAAGAGACAGCTAATGAGATTTTCTGAAATATACCTTTTTTTTAGAAATGAAGATTTTTTTGTGTGTGTGGGAGGGGATTTTTTTCTGATGGTTTCAATTAAATTTCTAATCTTATTAATGTACTATAGTCTAAAGGATTTTACATGAGAAAATGGGACATTTGGGAAAGTATGCATGGTTGATAACTAGACAGATTTGAACTGAAATCCAGACTCAATATAGTACTTGATGATTATTGACTAACAGTTACACTCTGTGAATCTCAATTTCATGTATAAAATAGAAATAACAATATTTCAATAAATTATGTATAGTTTTTAATGCTTAGTTTAAAACTTTTTCTATCACTTGAGTTTTTCACCATTATAAACACTTAAAAATACTAGGTAGAATAATTCCACAGGAAATAAAATGTTTTTTTCTTGTATTGTTTTAATAGAAAACAATTTTGCACCTTAATTTTTTTTTGCTTCAAATACATTTACACAAATTAAAATTTTATAGATTTGCTAATTAGAATAGTGAAGTAAATTAAGGAAACATGTTTGCAAACATAGCACATTTATAAGAGCCTTTTGATTATCATTTACCAAGTAATTTGTTTCTAATTTGATATAAATTGAAGCTGAGGTGCCATCTTCCTCATATCATTTTTTTCTTATAATCATTTACTTAGTAGTGATAGATGAAGCATTTGCTTGTATTGAATAGCATGCTATACATCTATTTTAATAAATTTTAGCTTTCAACTTAATTGATAGTTTTAAACAGAGGAATAGATTTATTCCCACAATGAATAAAACTGCTTAACATTTGCAGCCTGTATAAATTATGTTAACACTTCTATTGGCTTTCCATTTTCAGCCTAATATACTGCTAATTTTAAAAGAAATCAATCAAACAATATATAATATATCACTAGAGGACAGTTTCTATATAAGGAGAATAACATATTATTCTCTAATACTTTAAAGCTATGTGTTGAATGATTTTGCCAGGGGCCGCCACTGAACCAAGACACTTTTGGCTTGTCTAATGTGTATCTCAGGGGGCTCCCTTTATCATTTTTCAAAAATTTTAGATGATTTGTCTCTTCCTGGCATTATACCTTTACAAGTGACATGTCTCTATAGTAAGAATTTATTATGTAGTTTCAGAGAACTTGTCTCTTTATTAGAAACATAAATGATTCTAATTCATATGGCTTCTTATAGATAGTAAAATACAATGAAATTGATGATCAAATATTGATTTCTGGAAAAAAATGTATATGTATATCCATATCCATTCTGGTACCAGAATGAGCTACCAAGCTAAATGCTGTTGAAAGTTCAGGCAATGTGAAGGAAGGTAACTGAATCCTGCATTTGCCAAGACTGCGATTTTGGGAAATCTGGGAATTATTATTTTTGTGGAGCAGGAGAATAAATGCCCAACTGGAATGAACTGAAGAAGAAATAGAAGAAGAGCTATCAAGTATCACATACTCTTTAAGGGAAAGAATTACTATGAAAGAATAGGAAAAACAATAGAAAGAAGGAAGGGGTGCTGGAATTTTATTTGTTTGAAGTAAAATGAGTGATATCCACATATTAAGGGAAATGATCCAGGAGGGCAAAGCCATCCATAGTAAAGAAGCAGCTGAATGACTGTAGCAGTAATGTTCTTGAGCATGCCAAATGGCGCCGAACCCAAAGATCGAGACTGGTGTTCAACAGTGGTGTGGATAATTCTTAGATAATAAGAGAAGAGACAGTATAATGATCACTCATAGATTTGATAAACATTTAATGAGTTTCCAGAGTCTGGAAATATAGCAACGTAGTAATCAAAGCCCCAGCTCTCTCTCCTCTGAGGAAAGACTAAATCCGCAATGTTTATATAGTGTGTGAAAGTAGAAGTAGTCAGGAAGTGGTGGTCAGAAGCAGTGGGGAGGCCAAAATTTGTCCTACGATGATATTTTCAGTAATTCGGTTTAGCATGTAAGATAAACAAAAGAGGTAAAAGTTAGCAAAGGAAACTGAGATACCTAAGAAAGTAACTGGAGTCTTCAAGGAGAGAATGAAGAAGAATGGTTTGAAGGCAGAAATGGAAAGTAACACCTACAATACTCTGTATCTTGTATAGAGCATGTATGTGTGCGTGTATGTGTATGTGTGTGTAGAGGGAGAAAGAGAGCAATTATACTTAAAAAAAGCCCCAATTTGACACAGCTAGTGAAAAAAATGGTTAAAATAGCTAAAATAATGGTCATGTCATTGGATAAAGTCATCTGTCAACATGGAAAGAAAATAAGAGACCAGCTGCAGACACACCAGGGTCTGAGCACATACACAGGCACACATGACTGATCTGAGGTTCTGTGGGAATTATGCAGAAGCTGGGATTGGGAGAAGGACCCTGGGGGTTAAAAAAATAATAATGTAGAGGTGACACTAGATGGTATTATTCCTGGATTTTTTTTATTATTATTAAAGACTTGATTTATTTATAGAGAAAGAGGAAGAAGGGGAGAGAGAAATTGATATGAGACAGAAACATCCATCCGTTGCCTCCTGCATGCTCCCAGTGTGGACCTGGCCCGCACCCCAGGCATGTGCCCTGACCAGGAAGGAACCAGCGACCTGGCCTGTCACTTCGAGGGGTGACGCGCCGCCCACTGTGCTACTCCAGGCGGGGCTACCCCTTGAACTGACCATAGATATTGAGTTCAAAATGCAAGCTGTGGGCAGGGTCCCGCAGCGGTGTGCCAGCAAAGGCTTTGAAGGTGGACGCTAAGCAGTGTTCTACCCTGTCCTCGCTAGGACACGGGGCTGTGTCTCAGCTGGAGGCAAGGGTCCCTCCTGTAGTGGCTTCAGGACTCACTAGCAGGTGAGCGCAGTTGAGCTCCTTTGCTTCCCCAAAGAATGCTGGGTAGAAACCCAATGATATTGCTCCCCTCAGTGAGAAGATAAATGCAACATCTGAGATAGGAACCTAGTTAACCACCTCAGAGAACTGAACCAGCGTCCAAGCGATGACAGAGTCTGAGGACAGACGTCTGAGGCTTCCAGCCCTGGCGGCACAGAGACTAGAGCAGGTACGGAGAGGTCTAGGCCTGAGATTGGCGCATGCAGCTTTTTCTCCCTAAGTCCTCTTCCCGCCCCTGTGGCCTTCCATTATGACAACCGCCTCACAGGCTGAGGAAAGGAAGGCGGTTTGCTAGGGTTGCCCCATGAGCACAGCCACTTCTGAAAAGGTGAGGACCTGCAGAGTCGTCGGGACACCCATCTTATCATCTCTTATCATCGTCCAGGTCATCATGGCGACTCGGGACCCTCACCTAGTACTTTGATTGGGCTGCTATGAATCTGCAGATTACATGTCACTCTTTCAATCTGAAACTGTCATGAAGATAGTTACTGGCATAGTAGTGTCTATGAAAATGTTTGGTTTTTTCTGCATAAAATGTACCATTATGTTTCGATGGGGAGAAAAAAAAGGAAAAGTTTAACACAAAAAATAGGCCTGCTCAGGGAAGAATAATTTTATCTTAGTGGTGTAAAATTCTGGTTAAATTAATATTAAACCATATACTTTTTCGATTCTAAAATAATAATGACCATGTACTTTTTTTTTGTATAACCCATCATTCTACTTTACAAATATACATTATGTGTTAAATGTGCATATCAATTATAGGTGGTAAAAGAAATGTTATTTAATGGAACTATTCTTAGTGTGCCTTTTTATCTTTTGAAACACTTTATTATATCATCAATAGTAGGAGTTTTAAACCTATTGTAAACGTGGATAACACCTTTAGTTATATCACATTCTTATTCAAGGCATAGGCATGATTTTCCGTTGTTTTCTAAGCACTATATGAAGATATCAGTTGCCCATTCAAACACGTAAGCAGGTAACATGAAAGAAATATAGACAGTGTGATATTTATACAACTGTTTAAACTGCTCTCCTCACAGAAAGAAAATATTGTTTTGACTGGTAAACTGAAAAAAAAACAACGAGGGATGTCAGTACTGGAGAATATAGTCTATAGATGTCATATTCTTACATTGTTGTTGTTCTGACTATAATCACACTTAAAAATGAAACTTGTGGATAAAGGGGAATGAAGATAAAATAAACAATAATGACTATAACACATTACAGGCAAAATGACCATATATTTTTTTCTTTGAATTGATCAAAATTACTGAGCTTGTTCTCCACTAAATTATAGATTTAAGGAATTAATGAAAACCATAATTCTGAAAAGAAATTTGAGACTCATGTATTTATACAGCATACCAGAAACCTAACTGAATAGCTTATATGTCTAAAATTGTTTTTCCAAGTTTAATTTTAAAAAGGAGCAATGAATTATTTTTAAAATATTTTCTGCCATAGGAGAAAAAAAGGGGAATGTAAATGCATTCTCTTTTCTTTTTTATTGACATTATATTCTCATGAGTACCATGTGTATGAAGACCACTGCTGTAGAAATCTGTTGAAAATGTAGTGAAAACCCCAAATGTCATCATCACATGTAATTTTAATTATTTTTTTCAAAAAAATGTTCAGATTTATTTATTATTACATCTCTATGAAAAATAAAGTCACACTATACATCTCAAATCTAGACCATTTGATGACTTTTATTTTTGGTATTTATCATGCAAAAATATTACCTGATAGAAGTTAAGAATTTTTGGTTTTGTTGTCTCCACTAGTGAAGTTAAAAGTTACTAACCACCTACAGGTCCTTACCCTCCGTAACAGAAGGGCAAGAGTTATAAGGTACTTATTTGTATTATATGATAATAGGAAAAGTACTTGCCAAATGCAGAATGCATTTATCAATGTTTCTCCTGAATACAATGGAATAATTAAGATTGGGAGAGAAAAGAATAATTTGTCACTTCTAAAATTTTACTGGATGATCTATATAACCTGAAATATTAGATTGTAAGACTAAGATAGATAATTATAAATGCAAATAGTTCTATGTAGTCCTCATAAATTTAAGGGAGAGTGGATATGAAATAATATGCACTTCCGGACAGGAGCAATACTCTATAAAGTATGCTTCCTACCAAATTAAAGCCCATTATGTCTGGAAATACTGACAGCAATTGGCCCAGAAAAAAACAACCCTAAACTGAAACAATTATCTAACTCAGTACTTTGCAAAAACTACAAAGAAGACAATTTGACAACCATTTATATTAACAATTTAAAATGAGAATTATAAATTTTTCAACTAGTATAGTTATGCACACCAAAATATAATTTTGGATACAATGAGAACACTTATCTTAGTAATGGTAGGTAATTGTCTCTGCTCTTGTCCCATAGCTATCTCCTCTTTTTTACTTTAATTCAAGAGAATTTTGCTCTTCTGATCATTTCTGCATATAGCATACTGTTCTTTCATGTTTCCTTCTGCCTGGAAAGAGTGGTTAAATCTTTCTGCTAATATTATCAGAAAAGTCTTACGTGTCCACATAAACATATTTTAGGTTTGCTTTTAACTACTTAGTCTTTACCAACCATGTGCTCAGAAGGATTGCTTTGCTGCCATTTGCTTTGAAGATATTTTAATGATTAGTTAGTAATAAAGAATGCCTTCTCATTCGATTTATCTTAACATCTATAAATGTCTCCAATAAAAATTGTGCTTTTTGAATAGGTTGCCACAATATTCTGTTTAATTAAAATTCTGTTCTATTGTATCAGTGGGTGGAATGTTATAAATTTGTTTTCCTTTGGATGAAAAATAATAATGCCTGTGCTGCACTGAATATCTTATGTGTTGCACAGAATCACTGGTGCTATAGGATTTTGTTTCCTTTTGTTTTGAACAAAAGAGTAAACATTCCTCTCAGACTGGAGCAGCCTTTAAAGTTTATTTTTGCATTCTAACTTAGTGCTAGCAATAACAGTTGGTAACAAAGAATTCTTCCCATAAACACACAGATCAGTAGACACAATTAGAATGAACTGAAATTTTTCTTCTCAATACTTCTTTTAATATATCTGTAAACCTAAGTTTAAATGGCATGATTCAATTTACATGGAATTTTTGTCTCTCACTCGCCCATCTTTTCTGTTGCTTCTTACAAAGATACTCCCATAGGCACATGACCACGACCAAATTATGTTCTGTGCACACAGCATAGCGCTCAAAGCCAAGTGCCGGGTGAGAACACGCTGTTTGTCCAGCGGACTAACAGAGCTGGAAATGGGTTACTTTTATTTCATGATAAAATGCTTTCCCAGTCAACTATCTTTCTTATATGAGATTCTAGATCTACAAAACAAAATGCTAGTAAATGAAACGTCTCGTCTCACAGATGGACGAACTGCACGTTGCTGGTGATTCAGACCCCAGGGCAGCCTAGACTGGGAGCACCACGGCGCACTCACGATGGTGGCCAGGCGTAGGGCCACAGGCCTGAGTCCGGCTGCGCGGCCGGGACGGGGCGGGTTCACACCGCTGATACTTCAGTAACTACACTTTGCGGCAAACAGGCTTACACTTGAATTATTTTCCTTTTGTCGAATCAGTTTTAATGTGTGTTATATGAGGTTAAAAATGCCTGCTTCCCATACTGAAGGTATATAAATGAAATTAAACGAAATGTAAAAATACCTAGTTTACTCACCCGCCCTGGTTACTTTTCTTAATTGAAGTCCAGTGACCATTGACAAATGAATTGTAGGGTTTAAGGAATGAAAATTTTTCGCCCAAATTTCTTATGTTAATTATTTTTCATGAGAAAGGATACAATTATCTTGTCCTGGTAGTCACTAGACTGTCCATGTGTAATTATAATGCCTAAATATACATGATCATACGTGGACATTTCCCAAATGTACATGTCTCAAATACAACTACGTAAGCTATTCCATGTGCAAAGCTTAATGATAATTTTACATTAACATAAGTAATGGTAAAATTATTCTATTTAAAACGACTTTATGCAGGATTAAAATAACTATTTCAAAGCCATAAAGTTTAAAACTAAACATGTTTTGCTCATGCCCAGGAGGCATTCACAGTTCCCCCCACATTTTACGAAAGCCGTCTTTGCACGGGACGGTTTCACCCCTCCCAATAGTACCATGGTGGAAAAACAAAAACAAAACAAAGCTCTAGATGTGAAAATCTTGGCATTCCATCTCTCCCCAAAGGTAAGCCTACTCATTTTTGGCCATTCAGTTTGTTGCAAGACTTTTCAATCAGCACTTTGCTGCATAAATTTCTGAAAGTGTTATGATTCTGTAGTGATAGTCCTGTCTTCATTATTTGAGTCATGATGATTTAAACTTTGGTTTTATTTTTTCCTCATGTTGCATGAAATACTTAACTTTTCCAAACATAAAAATAGCAGGAGAATGAATGAAATGACAAAAAAAATAAATAATAACTGGTTCTGCACAACCAAAGAGAATGGTAAGGCTCCCACTGAATGAGTCTGGAAATCTTTATATCATAATAGAATTAATATAATTTTTGACATTCTCGTTTTTTACATTTAACTATTTTATGCTAAAATATTCCCATGATTGACTCATCCAGTGAATTCTAACGTGTCTCCCCATGCCCCGGTGATCCCACAGTCTTTACAGATACTCGCATTTGCCTGTCTTCTGTTATTCCAGAGTGTCATAATGAAAAGTCTTACACTTGTGAATGTATATTTATCTTCTGCTATTTATACACAAAACATATATACTCCTCTACTCTCTGTTTTCTCATTTAATATATCATGGAGTCTATTTCCATTTAAGTGCGCAGGGAGCTTCCTCACTGATCACAGCAACACACACATTATAACGTTGTTACATTGTGCTTTATTTCAACAACATTCTCTTGCTGAAAGGCATTCAGATTATTTTATTTAATTACTGTTCTTGCTGTTACAAACAATGCTGCAATTAATGACCTTAATGAGAAAAATATATGCAAAGGATATTTCTCAGTTGAGTCAAAGAGGGAATCCATTTGTAATTTTCATATTGAAATTGTAATTTTAATGAAACCCATTCATTCTCCTTACAGAGCCAAGGGTGCCACTCCCACAAGCATCCTAAGAGGAGGCCTATTCCCAGCAGACTCCCAGCAGCACACTGGTCAATTGTTTCAGGTCAAGATGGAGGAGCAGGGACCAGACAGACTTCCAGAAGCAAAAGTCTCGTTCTGGCTTTCCTTTGATTAGTGTTAGCATGACCTATAGTTTTCAACATTTTCCTTTTAATCTAAGAGTCTTTATATTTACACCTATATTTGAAGGAGATTTCTTGTAAGACGACAGTGCCTTTCCCACCCCTCCCCAGATCTCCAGTTTCTAATTGTCAGCAAAAGCTGAGGTATTTCAAGTGGAGAAGAATTAGTGGTGATAGATTTATTGGTGAGATGCTGTTTATGTTGTAGTATTTGTTCTATTATGTCTTGAAGAATAATGTGTGATATGTATACTGTCATAGAGTAAATAGAACTGTGATTTATGGTTCACCATTTCTGCAACAATTTTAATATGCTCTCTTCTGTCCTGCTTTAGCACATTTCAAAGCAAATTAATTCTATTCTCCTTTACATTTCATTCTCTTTTATATTTGTTCTTTCTACAATGTGACCTATGGAGGTATTGTTAAACAGAAACTGTCAGGCTCTGAGGTACGTTCCTGACATCGTGCGCTCCCTCGCCCTCCCTAACGGGTGCTCTCAGAACAACAGGAAGCTCAAAGATGAAGTGGCAGATTTCTTGCTTTCTGATATTGTCCATATTTATACATGTAGTATCTTTGGTAAAGCTGGCAGGAGAGCATGAAATGTACTATAACCCTGTTTATTGGAAAAACACTTTATTTTTCGCAAGGGTGTCCATTTTAATTGCTAGGTTCAGGTGATTCAGAGACATCATTGGGGTGAGAAAATTTTCCTACACAATGCATAAAAGTGTGCAAACTTTTAACCTCCTATTTGTTTACTTTTATAAATTTATAAATCCAGCCAAGCTCTTAGTTAGAAGATTAATGTTCTTGTTAGAAAAAACACATTTTAGAAAAATAGGCTGCTCTTTGAAGAATTTCAATGTTTGGACAAGATAATAAAAATACAAGGAAGTTCAGTGTTGGGGCAAATATTAATAAAGTAGCATATCTCTACTTTTCTCAGGACGTCATTATTAATACAATTACAACCTTTAATCTTTAGATATTAAAATTAGCTTCCTTTAGAGAAGGATGCTCAATTAATCTCATAGCAAATATGTGACATACCTACAATTAATTCCAGTTGAATGACAGGACCTCAGTTTCCTCTAATGGGTTGTGGATTGATGGTGATTTTTCACAAATTTTTCAAGGTTGACAATTTATAATTATTTCACAAGTGTTTTCAGTTTTATCATTTATATCTAATATATTCCTTACGATATATGTGTTTATGAATTAATATACTATATAATAGGCATGTTAACTGTGATTAATTTTTTATTTTAAGAAACATTATGATGCTCCTTCTTTATGATGAAGAAAAACTACAGTTAAACTATACTGAGAAATAATATTTAGCCATTTGCCTAGAGTAGCTTGGAAAATAGTATGTTTTGATTGCTTTGATTTTAGCAGCTTAATTTTGATGTTGACTTTAATTTTTTAATTAATGAATATTTCCAATCTATATACATAACAAATAATGAAACATTTAATGAAGATAAAAATTTAAAATTGATAATTACAATGTCACAGTATGGCCAGCCTGTGCCTAAATATCACTTGTTTTGAGAAACTAATACTGTCTGAAGAAACCCATACATTTGTACAGTCTGTTAGCAATTCCACCCCATTGTCCCATATACACTTAAAAAAAATCAACCCAGTTTTCTACAGCAAGAACCCCATGGCGCTTCAAGAGTACCCCTTAGGACCCAGAGGAAAATAAGCATTTAGCATGTTCCCCCATGCGAGACACTTTTTTATCTTTTATTTTATCATTGTTTGTTCTACCTAAACACATGCATTTACCCTAAACTTCTTTAATCAGATAATTAAAGATTTACATGATATTTCAGTCGTGACAAACAGACTATTTTAAATATATTTATGTTACTATGATAGTTGATTAGACTATAAAGTCTATATAGTAAGCCATGTAAATTTCCTTTTTGCTATATTTTCATTAATATTTGAGAAAAAGAATATCAACGATTTGCCTGTGCTATTAGCTAATTCCCCAAACTTTAAACTTCGTGCTAAAATATTTATTTTATTTTACTTTTCATTGTCAGATAAGTCTCTAAGTGGAGGTATGGAATAAATCAAAAAACACAGAAAATAAAAAAAACTTAAGTGAATTAAATATATCAATAGTTAATAAAATTAGTCTTCTAATTTAAATTATAATCCTTTACAACATAAAAATAACATGAATTTCTTTATACATTCATTCAAGACATGAAATAACCTAAAGACATATGTAATCTTATGTATTTAATAAATCAATCTAATTGTGTGGGCATTGTAATTATAACATTGTTTGATCACACTATTAAAAACTAATGTACTTTTTTCAGTATCCAAAGTAAAACATGTATTTAATCCTGACAGCAACAAGGAGTGGTTACGATGCTCTCTTCTCTCTCTGTGGAGTGACACCCCACAGTGGATGAGGATAAATCATCAAACCGGTCAATTATAAAGTATGAAAATTTCTTCCATTGTACTCATTACTATCATCAACTTATTATTAATGTTATGGTTGTTATTGTTTAGTGAACCCTTGCTTAGTCTTCCATTGGAATAAAATACCACAGATAATACAGAATGCACCAGCCAGGAACAATTGACATCTATAGAGAGACTGTTTCTTAATTGTTAGAGATGAAGACAAGGATCATAATTAATTTGCTGGAAGAGGCCAGGTAGGTTGGGCAAACAAAGGAAAGAGAGATCTACAACAGACAGGAAGGCACATTTACCCTCTAAATAAAGTGACTGAGGATTAGCTCTATCTTCTCATTTCAGCTAAAAATACGGGCAGATCTTATGATCGTTTAAGGGATGCCAGAATCTTAAGTTTTTACCTTTCTAGAGCCTTATTTTATTGTCATGAAATTATTAAAGTAATAAAGCTAATACTTTATGAGGCAAATAAAAAAATATGAAGTAATTTACTTTGCCAATTTCCATGGTGTAAAACTTCCTAGATGCACAATTTAAATCTATCCATGTGATGTTATTGAACATAGAGCTTAGAAGAGTTGCAAATAAGCATTTCTCATGAACATGTAATGCACTCCCATGGGCCACGGACTTTCTGCCTCAGCTCTGAAGAGCTTTTTGATCATTTGCAAGCATCAAGTCTATTCAAGGGGGCCTATTGGTAACTTTGGAAATTCTGTAACTTCCTCTTTACTGTCTCCAACCTCCTTGGTTTTGTTACATATCCTCTAATTGACATGTACTTCTTGCCTTTTTGTACTTGGTGCTCCACCCTTTTCTGCACTCTCCAAATTTTGCATTTATGGTGACTAATATATTTTTGCTTCCTTAGGCTATGTTTACCGAACACACAGTTTCCCGTGTTTGGTTCACTGTGCTTTCCTCCACCATATTCAAGACAGTCTTGTCTCTTTTCCAGTCCCAACCTCTGTCCCAGAGTCTCCTGGAGTCTGCTCAGGAGAGGACAATAGAAAATATACATAGTTTTTCCACTGAAAAATAGTATAAACATTACCAAACTGAAGTAAATAACATAACAAAGTTATACACGAAGTATTATAAACATGCAAAAAAGCAGGTATCTAAACTATTTGAAAGGCGGTTCATAAAGGAGGGAGAAGACACTCCAGGAAGAAACTAAGTCAGCATCTTCACGGAAAAAGAACTAACATTAGTCCGCATGATGAATCATTCACGTACCCTCACCATTTACAGCAATGACGGTAACATATCAAAGCCCCCAATGTCATTACGGAGGACTTCCATGTACACACACAGGCACACGAGAAAGAGATGCTCAACTTGGGCTTGGCCTTTGTCTCTAAAACCATGGCACGTCTAAAGAGGTGGGAGCGTTCAGAAACAACTGCAAAGTAAAGAGCTGGGCAGACTTGTATGTTCCTTAAGAGCCCTTGGCGAGAGGAAGGGATGCTTACCGCTTGTGCTGGAGTGGGACTGGAGGGTGAGGTAAAGGAAATCTAAAACTCATGAGGCAAGTAAGATGGGAACAAAGAAAAACTCTCATAACGCCCAAGCACAACCACCCAATATTAGTTATGAGTTATTTTTTAGAGTAACTGAGAAGTGTTTATGGTTCAATAATCATTATTATAACTTTGATATTTTCAGTAATAGAATTTATCTGAATGACTGTCAAGATGAGAATAAACAAGTGGCATTCTCATTTTTAAAATTCTTAGTGATCTCAGTCAAAGACCACCAGGATCTCACGTGAGGTTGAAGAGTGAGGTATATTACTTAAAGCAGCAAAGCTATCATCACTATGGGGACCTCTGAGTGTCTAATGAGAACATACGAGAAGCAACTTTTATTTAATTTGGATCTCTCTTAGGAGATTCAAGAGAGAGTTCAAAGAAACCGGGATTGGTTCTGTATTGAAGGCTATCAGAAAACAGGTGTAAATCTATGATTTGATGTCTTAAATCTTATGGGAAAGAGAAGAAAGACTGGCATGTGAGTGAAAATGTAGTTGCAAGGAAGCCATGGCCACTCATATTAGCCAGGACAGGAATGCATTTGGTGTCTTTGTGATTTGCACAGTATGTGTATTGCTTTTTTCTCCGCATAGACAAATTGTCTCACTTCATCACGTTCACAGTGGGCCCTTAATTGATGTTGATGTTCTATGAAATTGTTCATGTTTAAAAAGAGGCCATCAGGCTTAGCTCTGAATACTAAGCCAGCAAATGATTGTCCATTGTTATCTTTCCCACTTGAAATAAAATACAGAAGCTGAAAGAGAAGCACACATATCAGCTTGTATTTATGATAGTCCCTTCCTGTCTTTTAATTTCAGCTCCTGTTGTTTTGAAAATTCTATGCCCTAGTGCACCATTATTTGCTTCCAATCTTGCTCATTTCAATTAATTTCCAATAAACTTGATTTTTGCTTTCTTTTCTCTCATGTTTGCTAAAATAAAAACTGTGCTTTCAAGTTTGACGATTAAACCTAAGCTAATTAATATATATGCTGACTTTGGGTGGCAGGTTAGCAATAATGTGACAATTGTTTTTATTTGAAATTACTATAATTTGAGAGACACCATAGATCTATCTTGGGGACTTCGATTTGGCTGTGTAATGAATATCTTAGCAGATGGTAAGAAATTTTGACTTAATTAGACATATTAAGAATAATTAAATGACTTTGACTTTCAAAATGATATTGCTCTTGTCTTCAGTAACTCTCATAAAACATAGAAACTAATTGATTAATAGGGAAGGAGGGAGGCCAACTGTACATAATTCAGCAATATATAAATGTCCATGTCTGTGCCACGGATTTTACTCAATGCGCACATACTTTTTCCATTTTGAGGACATTGTTGAATATATTGAATCATTGAAAGTAGCAGAAGAAGCAGAGACCTAGCACAGTCTAATTTAAAATTAATTCTCACTGCTGATTTTATTTGCTAGCCTTCTATACCATTCAATTCCTAGAGGCATGAAATGCCAAGCCAGGAATTAAACCTGTACAGTGCACACAGCTGTGATTTACTAACAATGACATTATGAAAGTTAATAATATGGTGTTTTCTTTTTTGAATTTCAAATATAAAATGGCATTCTCCTTTATCTGCTCAAAGTGTCAGTCTACTGGGAGTAGGTGAGTATTTGCTACAGAGGGACACATAAGGAAAACAAAGTGACACAAAACTTAAGAATAAAAAAGTCACGGAGAAGTGTCTATTCAGGTCTTTTTCCATTTTTTGAATCAGATTGTTTATTTTTCTAATTTTGAGTTTTAAGAGCTCTTTATTTTGGGTAAAAGTAACTTATCAGATATGATTGCAAATATTATTTCCCAGTCTGTAACTTATACTGTCATTTTCCTGATAATATTTTTCACAGGGCAGAAGTTTTTAATTTTAGTAAAATGGTTGTTTTTAAAAATAACTTTCAACACTTTGGCTGGGGAGTTGGTGGAGCTCCTTGTGCAGTCACACCGGAAGCTGTTCTCTGAGACGCTCGCCCTCTCACGAAAGTAGGGAAGGTGGAAAGAGCGGACTATAACCTATTCTACAGCAGAAGAAAATGTCTTAGTTGCACGTACATAGATATTTTAATACATTTCCACATATTTCAATGTTATAGGCTATAAAAATATCTATAGAAAAATCAAGATCACATCCTTTTAGACTCCAAATCCAAATGTGTATCTGGAAGAAGCAGTGAGAGATTTAAATAGTGAATATGTAAGGTTGTTTAGGCATGCAAAATTAATACGAAGTGATTACTAAAATATCTGGGCCGTCTTCTACTCACTGCACTTCATTGTGAAGTAAGGATAAAAAGAACAGGTCAGCATAAGTAATATCAAATGCTCTAATCCATAAAATTTTTACATAGAGATTTTCTTTTTTAGTAATGAAATGATTTAGTATCTATGTTTCTTTACTCTTTCCCTTCCAAACATATTTAGAAATTTCTTTAAATAAACTATTGTTGTCAAATGTTTGGAATATGCCTTGACCATAACTATTTCTCAGCATGGATTCACAGGCAGTTTTTAATCCTGCCAGTGAGAAGGATTGCCCAAGAACATTTCTTTAATATTGGATACTCAAGTGGTTATTAGATGAAGGCAAAGATTTAAAAAGCAAATTATTCTACTTTCTTTTCTCCCCAATGTAAGTCTTATTTTATATATAAAACATGGAGTGACATTAAAATGACCAATTTACCAAAAAAAGTTTTGCTCTTTAATTTTACTTAATGTGATTTTGCATCTTACTAATTTATTTTAATGATTTCCTCTATAAATTTATTTTCAACAGTAGGTGAAACATATTCACCCTAAAATTTTCATCTATTTTTACTTCTTTTGTTGAATACCCTTTTTATATTATATTTTTATATTGAAAAGGAAATAATTATTTTCTTATCAGTCTTTGTCATCAAATACTATGTGTACATATATACACAATTTTAATTGACTATATTCTTAATATTATTATTTAATATTTTTATAACTTGATTGTTTGATATTAAATTTTGCAATTTATTTTATTTTTTTATTTATTTTTTATTTTTTTTAATTTATTTACTTTTTAAATACATTTGTCTCTGCCTCCCCCGCACCTCTTATTTTAAAATGCCTAGATTGCATTAAGTTACATTTATTCAAATTTTCCCATGTTGCTGAACAATTAGAAAAATTTCAATTTATTGTTATTACAAACACTGTTGCAATAGGACTCTTGTGGCTTTTTTATTCACATAATTGTTTCCTCGGGATATATTTCTAAAGTACTGTTTCTTAGTCATTTTTAAGGCATGTGATACTCATTTCCAAATCGCCTTACAGAAAGGTCATACCAGTATATACTCTCATTACAGTGTGAAGAAGACATTTTTATGTTTTTAATTGGGAGATTAATTGTCACATTATTTTTATAGTTTAAAGAAAAGAAAGTAGCCTGTATTATAAATTAAGGAAAATATTAAATAGATGTCATAGCTTATATATTATTTCTATAAAATTATCTTCCTATAAATCAAGATGAGAAGATTACAAATAAGTCCAAGATTTGTGTAGTTTCACTCCTTTATTTTTTCTTATGAGAATGATAAAATAATGAAATGACTCACTCAAAAATTAGTTTTTATAACATTCTGTAGACTAAGTTGTTGTTCAGTGTGCATAAAGTTTCAGTTATATACAACATGAATAAATTCTAGAGATCTGTTTTGCAATATAGTACCTAAAGTAACCAATATCATATTACACACTTGAAAATTTGTTTAAAACATATATTTAATGTTAAATGTTGCCACCAAGTTTAAAAAAACCCCAAAGGGGCAGCTGGGAAGTTCTGTATTGGAAGTGATGACTATGTTCATTACTTTGATTGTGCTGATGGTTTTATGGGTTTATGCATATATCCAAATATATTTGCTTGTACCAGTATGGAATTTCCTCAAAACATTAAAAACAGAACTGCCTTTTGACCTGGCAATTCCACTGCTGGGATTTACCCCCAGAATCTTGAAACACCAATTCAAAAGAACCTATGCACCCCCATGTTCATAGCAGCGTTATTTACAATTGCCAAGCACTGGAAACAGCCTAAGTGCCCATCAGTAAGAGTGGTTCAAAAAACTGTGTTACATTTACACAATGGAATACTGCACAGCAGAAAGAAAGAAGGAGCTCCTATCCTTCTTGACAGCATGGCTGGAACTGGAGAGCATTATGCTAAACAAAAGAAGCCAGGCAGGGAAAGACAAATACCATGTGATTTCACTTACAAGTGGAACCTAATCAACAAAACAAACAAGCTAGCAAAATAGAACCAGAGACATGGAAATAAAGAACAAACAGACAGTGACCAGAGGGGAGGAGGGAGAGGGATAACAGGGGAAAGAAGGGAAAGGGTCAAGGAACATGCATGAAGGACACATGGACAAAGACAACGGAGTAGGGGAAGGACTGAATGTGGGAGGTCGGGGGGTGGGAAGGGCAGGGGAGAGTAATGGGAAAAAATGAGGACAACTGTAATTGAACAACAATAAAAAAACCCTAAATTCTGTAAGTAGGAAACTTCAAAGTCTGCATTTCTGTATCTAATCTGATGGACTGCAGCTATGTAATTTAATTCTCCTTCCTGATGAAGAAAGCACACAGGAATGCCATTGTACTCTCAGCAAAGCTTGTGTGGAGCTACCATTGCCTTCATCGAAATATGTTTACCCAAATATATGTATATACACATATGTGTATATACATATGTAATGGTGCATCTGAATCTCAACAAAATTTGTGATCTTTGACAAACTACTGGATTACTTGAGGCAGATTAGACAGATTCATCAGCATGAAAGAGCATTAAAATGTTTTATCTCTACTGATAACACCAAAATATTCTTCAAGCTTGACTTAGTTTATGGAAATTGTTGCTTTGCTGGATCTGGTTCTAATTGATTTGTTTGAATTTGGTCTCATACTCAATTTAGTAATAGCATTTCTTCAGTTTATTTTTATACATTTATCATCATTCTAATGAAAAACTAACATAAAACACAAAATAGAAATATAACAACCAATTTTATTTAATAAATGTTTTTTATGTTCAGAATGTTAAGTTAAAAGCAACACACTTTACTTACTATTAGAGAGATCAAGAGCTGAACTCTGGAAATCTATTTTTGTGACCTAGAGAAAGTGTTCAACTTCTGGTAAATTGGGTTATGTATGCACGTGTATGTAAATTCTAAATATATATATATATATATACACACACACACACACACACACATATATACACACACATACATATATTTATCAGTTACTATCAAGATTTAATGAGATAATATTCACGATTATTTAGTACATCTGGTAGAAACGAGGATTCAGTAAATACTAGTTACTATTTTCATGGATATTTTCTTCATATTCTTTATTATAAAATAATTTGTCATTTATTACAAAATGTTACATAAAATATATTTTATAATTTAAGTATTATGTTCCTTATCACTGTGATGAGTAATACCAGAGACATCAATTAATTTCATTTTTTATTATGAATATTAAATAAAATGAAAAGGAGTTGTTTAAATATAGCATTTTTACCTCTTTCTCTAAATGTAAGGGAGAACCTTTTGTTAAATGTTGCATTTCTATAAAGAGTTTAAAACTTTTTTTTTTAACCAACAAAGGGAGTTAAAGTGATTCAATATATTCGAAAAAAAGAAAAGAGCTGAGAAAATGTGGGCACCAAACGGCTCCAACGTGCAGATTGTCTTACCTGGGATCATTTTATTATGAGGTCTAAAAACATAGCTGTTCTTTGGGACTGAATGAATATAGCTCTAATTTCAGCTTCTAATTTCAGGTTCTCGTATGTAATTACTCTCTCTATGAGTGTAGAGTGGAGGGTTTTCTGTTATGTTGGCTATGAGCTTTAATTTAAATCCTCAGATTTAAATTAAATTCTAATTTAAACTGCAGAGCAGCACAGCTATGATCAGATTGCTCTCTTGCAAATGGGGTTTATAATTTACAAATCCCAAGTGAAACAAATCATTTAGCAGAACTCAGAGAAACCAGTTCGTCTATGCTTTAATTTTTTTTTCTTTTACAAAATGAAAGAAAAGAAAGACTTAAATACTATTCTGAGAACCTAATCAAGAAGAACTACAGAGTTACTCTTGAATTATATGCCCAGTGGCAATTTAAATCCACTCCTCTGGAGAAATACTAATAAGTTAAGTTAAAGAAATGCCCAAATGAGACAGTCTAAAAGCTTTAGTACCATGTAGCTGATTTTTCATGGTTTATGTTGAAGAGAAAGGATCTTTCCTCTATTGATTATATCACATGAATTAGATGCAGTTGCTGTTGTTGTAGTAGGGAAGAAGCCTCTATCTCCCACATCCAATTCTCAGGGCATCTAAAATGTCAGGTAATAAAAATTATGTGTTCTTTGCAATTGTCTTTTTTTCCCTCCCTCTTCTATTCTGCATCTCCTGAAGAGCCACTGGCTCTAAAATTGATGAGAAGATCAATCTAACCAGATGTAGAAAGCCTGGAAGATATTGTTCCTCTATAGGAAAAATAACCGATATCTGTCTGAGAGGAAAAAACCAAAAACAAAAACAAAACTTCACAAGCAGAAAGTGAGTCCAAGAGCCTTAAGGAAGAAGGTGATTTGGGGGTATTTTATCCTTTCTTATATCAAAAAGAAAAACAGGATTGTTTATTTTTTTCTGAAATTTGGTAAAATTCAGTAAATAATTATAATCTAGACATTCATATTTTTTTGATATTTTTAATTACAAATTCATACTGACAGAAAACAATTCCAATGTTCCATTTTATCTAGTGCTGATTTTGCAAACAGTGTTTTGTGTTTGGAATTTCTTTCAACTCACATATGCATTTAATTTATCATCCTGTAGTTATTTGTAATATATCCTTTATTTCTTTTTTAATGTCTAGAGTTCCTGTTTTAAATTCATAATCATTCTTAATTTGTTCCTTCTGTCTCCTGCACATGGGCTCTTACCCTGTAATCATTCTGACCATTTATCAACTTATTTTTTAATAGCTTGGCACTCAGTTTTCATAGAATAATGTTATGTACCTGAACAAAAATATCTCTACTCATCCTCCAAAAATCATAGAGATTACAAGGAAGTACATAAATCAACATAGCACCATCCCCTGCATCCCAAAAATCATCATTTCATTCCTAGAACTCATTAATTAGAGTTTCTTTTAATGACTAATCTGAAAATTTCAAAATAAAGATGTAGTTTAGAAGACAAGAGTTTTTAAGCTCTTCAGTGACTCTTGTCTGGGCACCAGAAGTGTTCACAAGGGTTACTGCTGTGGCTCCTGATCACTCTGTTTCCCTTACTGTCTATTTCTGAGAACAGCTGCGTTGGCTGTTCTCATATCCTCTTACATATCCTCCCTGCATTCCCACTTACCAGAGGAACACTCACCTGCCTTTTGCTGGTCTACAAACCCTACAGTACCTGGGGTTTTATTAGCTCCCTGGCTTCATCTCTCCCTGTCTTTTCTCTGATACACCTGATTCACTCAACTGGCACCCTCTTTGTTCCTCACATACAACTCAAAGCTTTGTCATTGGCTGTTCCCATTGTCTAGAATGATCTTCCCCCAAACACCTACTTCTCTGAATTCCTCCATTCTTTGCTTAAATGACACATTCTCAGTGAATTCTACCTCAAAAACCTTAACATAATTGCAGTTCTGCCTTGTATCCTGATGCTTCCAAACTTTCAGTTTAATTACCTAAGTAAGTACTGTGTTTATTGTCTATCTCAATGATAAAAAAAACACCCAAAAGTAGGAATGGAGTAACTTTCTGCCTATATTTATTTATGAAACCACAAAACCAGCCTCACTTTTTTTGTGGCAACCTTAGTTGCAGGGAACGTAAGCAACTTGTCTACGGCCTGTCAGCCATGAGTTTCAGAGGCAGGTATGAGATGCACAAAGCTTCTGTCCACTCTCTTAGCCATTAGTGCTGACTCCCACTGGACTGCAAGGTTCACAGGTACTGTGAGCACGACGGGCAGAGGGGCTGCGGCTTGTTATTTACTGGCTCACCTCCACCTCTCACACAGCAGTTGATACAACACAGAGGGTGAGTGTGTGTTCATTATGTTAAGGACAGGTTGGTTAAGAAATTTAGCAATGCATCTTTTTAAAACAGTACTTAATATAAAATACCTTAAGAGTAAAGTAAATAAATAATTTCAGAATTCACTAAGAAAATGAAAATTCTTTAAAACCATTGAAAGGTCAGGCTCAAGGGAAAGCTGCATCATTTGGGATACAAATATGGTCTGAACTTTATTATAATAATCAATTGGAGCCATTTTCATCACTCTTTACATTAAAATGATCAAGATATAAAAATTGAATAATTTTCTCATAACCCCTAAATAAAAAATTAAAACATACTACTAAGAAAGCAGTAGATGAATCATAGTATAAACCATTAGAGAGCTCTTAAAACCATGAGACCACTGTGGAATCGTAATAGTCTTTTTCCAGCCTCTGACACTGTTTGCCTCCATCAAATTTCTACTTTAAATACTGTAAAATCTATATAGATTTTGAAAACTTTGATTTGGTTAACTTTTCTTCTTATCTTCACATATAATTAACCTATAATCAGTATAAACATATGCCAAATATATTTATACAATAAAGAGTCATATTCAAAATGGAGATTTTATTCTTTTGAACTACTATCTATTTTAGGAGGAGTAAAATGCAAGCTAGATTATATAATACACTGTACAAGAAATGCTATTTCAATGCATTTCAACTTCACCCACTGAATGGAAATAACTTATAGTAATATATTCTAAATTATATATTTCAGAATAACATGCTATATATTAAAAGCTATGGAAAAGTAGAAATAAAGCTGGATGAGACATAAGAGAACAAAAGAAGTTCCAAACCTATTATACACAAAAGCTTTGTTGTAATCTCAGTAGGCACTTATAAGGCATCCAGTCACAAGCGTGAAAACACAAAAATTGTGAGTTAAAGAGAATTTTGATAACGAAGAAGGGTGGGAAGAGGAAGAGAGAAAAGTTTCTGTTAGTTTTCACTGCATAACCAGCAACCACAAGCTTTCCGTGGCATGGAACCTAAACTCTGATGTCCAATGTGTGGACCGTGGTAGAGCCTTTTGCTAACTCTCGTCGCCGACTGAAGGGTCCGCAGTCACCGGGGACTTTTTCCCGTCGCCAACAGCAGAAACACAGGAGCCGCAGGCGCCCGCCCCCACTGTGCTAACGCGTTTTAAACTCCTGCGTTAAAGGATTATTTTTATCATAAGGAAATTTCTAATTTCAGCAAATCAGAGTTCTGAAAAATTCATTTTGCTAAGTAATTTTTCTGCTGATTTCCTTTGTGCTGTTCAACGACTTTTCAGTCACGGTAAAAACCCACATTCAATAAACTGTAGGACCCGTGTTTTCACATAGCGCTCATTTCCATTTGCAAACATTTTGCTTATAATTTTTTGTGTCTTACCTCAAAAATGAGATTGGCTGATAGACTTTGTTTTTTCTACAGTCCTTTGTGGAGTCTGGAGTCACGGTTATGCAATCTTCCTCCAATGCTTTGGGAATATTTGAGTATCAGCATTCTGATCTAGCAAGAGCGGGCATGACACCAAATGCCGTGTCAAAACTGTAGACTCAAAGATACCTTTTGTTTCTAAAAGCTGTTTCTTCCAGTGCTACCCATAGGATTTGTATAAAAGTTACTAGGATTATAATCTAAGAAACATTTGTTTTATCTGTAAGAATGGCTCACATTAAACAGCAGAAAACACATTTATAATGTGGCAAAAGTTACAAACAAAACTGGCTGATAACCTGACAGTCTCCTCCCGGCCCAGGTCGCTGAAATATCTGTGTAGCTTTGGACTCTGCCTGTCAGCATTTCCAGCTCTTACTTCCATCATGATGTCGTTTCATTCCACTAGCAACGCTCTATAATCTGTTGTCTTCTTTCTTAATTGTATTGTGTTTTATTCATGGAATTTAAGATTTGCAAACTATATAATCTATGTTTTTGTGTGATATATGTTATTATGCATTATATATGTATATGTAAAATTTCAGTAAGACATGTCTACATGGAAACCTTAGTAAAACCTATTCTACAAGTAAAGTGGCATTAGTCACAGTTTCCTATGTTGGATGTAGAGAAATCACCTGTAAAGGGGAAGAAGTGAATATTTGGGTAAATTAAAATGTTCTATATCTCAGTTAGGGTTGTTATTACATGGCCATAGATATTTGTCAAAATTCATCTATGCCCTGACCCATGCGGCTCAATTAGTTGACGTCATCCTGCAAACTGAAAGGTCGCAGGTTCAATTCCTGGTCAGAGCATATGCCTGGGTTGCAGGTTGATGTTTCTCTCTCACATCTATGCTTCTCTCCTTCTCTTTCTCCCCCCTTTTCCCCATCTCTAGAATCAATAAAAGAAAAACAATCTCATCTAATATGATGGACATTTGTGCTATTTCCACTTGTAGTCTATAATGAATAACACTACTCTGAACATTCATGTACAATTTTATGTGTATCATTTTACATACTCTTCACCAAGATAATTTATTATGTAGGAAAAACTCCAAATTGATGAGATGCAACTGAACCAAAGAATAAGAATTAGTCCATTACCTCCAAAGGGGCTGAACGCCTACCTTAGTATAAAAGATGAAGAGATCCTCAAAACAATGGCTTTTCTGAGATGAAATAGATTGTGTCTGCCCATACTTGTCACTCTTTAGCACATACATCCCAAATTGGAGTGATTAGGTTATCAAAGCTCTGTCTAGAACTGGAAGACAAGGGGACTCTCTACGCTGTTGCTCTGAAAACAATGTTGTTGTCTATTCTCTGTTATCCTTCAAAGCAAAGCAGACTTGTTGCTGGGAGCAGCCTACTGCTTCTCAGGAGTGCGCTAATCCAATGCCACGTCCACTGCTGTGGTAGAGCGGAGCAGGCATTGCAAAACCCGTTTATGTGGCACTTTCCAGTGAAGGAACATGAGGCTTGGGAGGCTTGTTTAGAAGGCTGAGTATTCTGCTAGGAGCTGGGAATAATAGAACAAAAGATGGCTATGACACGAAATAAAACAAAAGCAGTGAGGCCGAAGCAGGAAAGACAGATCCCAGAGAGGTTCAGAACAGAAATGCAAGAAGTCTATAGGATTAATGTCATGTTAAGGATGAATGATTAGCAAATGTGAAATAACTTCTAAGTTTATGCCTTAAACCACTGAGTAAGAAACACAGAATGAAGAATAAAGATTACAAAAGAAGATGATGAATTCTTTCCTATGCTTCTGGAGGCAAACCAAGAATGGGTATATTGGAATTAATAGCAGTTAGCTGTTTTGTTTGAAGAGTTGAAACACAAATCAAGTCTCTTTTTATCTTACTAACATTAGAGGAGTATATTTAACATTGTTCCAGCTCATATTTCACTTTCTATCAGCCCTTCTCTTACTGGATACAATGCACGATTGACTGCTTTACCTTGCCTTACTGTCATAGTTAAAATTTTAATATACTGCTGGATCCCTTTTCAGGTTTCTAGTTCAGATCAGCCCAATTTAATCTGATCTGTTACACACTACAAACAAATTTCTACTTTTTGAATTCTTTATTTGTAACATAATAATAGTAAATTGACTTGAAATTTTCTTTGTGCCTTATTTATATATTCTTTCTTATGACACTACACTCTTCCTATATGCAATCCCCTGTGTGTGTGCGTGTGTGTGGATGGGGTGTGTTTATACATCTCAACCTGCATGCAGGATTATAAGACTTCCCAGAGATAGTTCTATATCTGATTAATATTCATACCCTGCCCAATGCTTTCTCAGTGGCTTTCAATACATTTTTGGCTGAATAAATAGATGTGTGAATGAATGATGAACTTCTCTATAAGTGAAATACAGAGGAAAAAGAAGAATCTTTTATATTGTAGTCAACATATATTTGAATGGGAGTTGGTGAAGACAATGGCATTGAAATAGATGTGTTCTTGGTCCTATAGACATTCTGTAATAGCTACAAATCACACTCAGGAAAATTATCTAACATAATCTCTTAATTATAAATAAACTTAAAACTATTTTTTTCTATTTAAGCAATTGCATCCTGCTTCTAAACTGGTAAATACTGAAACCTTTCCAAGATGATAAACATTCCAGAATAATGTATATGTGCCTAAAAACTGTATTCTCTTTAAAAATTTTAAACTTTAAAAAATGTTAATATAAGGAAGCCAGTTCCTGTTCTGAAAAACTAATTTCACAATAAATAGGATATTTTTCAGAAGAGAAATTAGCACCATTTATTTTTGTTGTTTATGTTGAATTTTTTGGAGATTTATAAAAATATTCTTAATGATCCAAAAAATCATCAATTAAACATAGAGCGAAAGAACAGGCTGGTTATATTTTGTATAATGCTGTCATGCAAAGCCATGATATGGAACAGAAAACTTCTCATACAAGAGGGAGACCCACCAAGAAAAACCAGGATTATCTTCTGGAGGGTGGGCCCCTTGTAGTACAGGCTTCCCCCCATGAGGTGAGTGTTCTAAGAACCCATCTGTATCAGCGCACCAGCTGGCGTTGTTGTGAGAGGCTGCGTTTGGCTTCACTGAATTTTTGTTTGAAGACACTTTCAATGCATATGCCTATTTTATGGCGGGTGATTTATGAGGTCACCTACCCACACTGTGCTGAGTGTTCAGCAGTTTTTGACTAAAAACTGTATGACCCCTGTGTCCCACCCTCTGTATTCACCACATCTCACCTCAAGGTACTTTGTTTGTTTCCCCAGATGAAAAAAATCCTCAAAGGGATATGTTTAGCTGATGTGAAAGAGGTGATACAAAAAATGGCAGAAGCACTAAAAGGTAACAAAATTGATGGGTTCAAAAACTGTTTTGAGCAGTGGAAAAAATGTCTCAATTGCATCAAATGGAGAGTACTCTGAAGGAGACTGAAGTTTAAACATGTCAGAATAAATACACAATTTTTATAAATAAATTCCGTTTTTGCCCCCCTTCCCTAAAATCATTAAAAGTAATGTGCTTCTATTCAATAGGGCATTCTCTGATGATAAAAAACGTTCCATATATGCATTGTCCTATGTAATTGCAGCTGGCCCCAACTCATTACTGAGCACTTGAAATGTAGCTAGCAACACAGAAGAACTGAACTTTTAATTTATTTCCTTTAAATTAATTTTAATTTTAATATCCACATGTGGCTAATGGCTATAATATAGGAAAGCAGAGCAAGGATTGATAAACTTTACTTAGTCAGGGCTTTATATACAAGCTTGCATCTTCTAAAATATATTACACCTAACTTCCGTGAAAACAAATCATCACTTTTAGGCTTTTATAATAGGAAATTGCCACAGGGATCCACAAAAGCCTAATTTTGGAAAGAACAAACAAGTAGAGATTTACTGCCATATTAGCTAGTGTTTAAGGGTGTTAAAAAACAAACAAACAAAAAGATAATGATGATATGAGAAGCTGTCTGTTGGAACTACTTAGGGAACAAGAAAACATTAACTCTGATGGCCAAATCTGACAACATTTCTATGAGTCTGCCAAGAAGAATAGTTTTCATAGAGACAAAATAGTTCAATTAAATATACTATGTAAAATTTGTTAATATGTTTAATTTAAAAATAGAGATATTCTACATTTGATTGAGTCTAGTTGATAGGAAAAAATATACATATATCCTATTTATTATATTTCTTATCTTTTAGTCATTTGTTTTTCTAAAATTTATTTAAAAGAAACAAAAACAACTAATTTTCCTCTGGTTAATTAGTTAATTTGGTAAACTATTCTAAATTATTGAAAGTTGCCACACTCTCATTTGGATTAAAAATGAGCATTTCTATTTAAAATTTGCACAATGTAATACCCTTTTTTTTTCTATTAGCCATCTGGGTAAATTTACTTAGTATAATTTTCAAGAGACTATAGGGATACACATTTTCTAGTTCCATGTATCCAATGTCAAAATTGTTTTAAGATGCTCTCATACAAGATCATAGTGTGAATTAAAATATACTCACACTGATATAATATCAGGGATGTGGCTAAAACCTTGAAAATAAAGACTAACTGGCAAAGTTTAAATAATAAAGGAATTTACAGTTAAATGTACTAAAAATTATTAGGTGACTTAAGTATAAAGTCCGGAATCTAAAAGTTAGCTCAGAGCCTTCTACCACTCTATGGGAAAAAAAATGGAATTACACAGATCTCACTTTCTAATAAGATGACTCACTATATCTTCAGGAAAAAACAGTTTTCTTCATCAGAACTCTGCTGAGAATTAATTTAGTATGTTATATCCTCAATGAGACATGTAGAAATGTCTTCAGTATGGTCATTTATTATTTTGACCCTATACAAAAAATACAAAACCTAAGAACATACTTGTCAAAATATTAACTTAAAATTCTGCTTTTGAAACTAGTTAGATCACAAGCAAAATGTATGCTGAAGTATACATTATCCTAATTAGCTTAGGACTTGATGACTATTAATAAAAACTGCACCAAATAACCATCATAAGGTAGAAAATAAAAGCAAGCATTTTCCAGAGGCAAAAATTAAATGAAGACTGTGTGTATGTGTTTGTAGATGCACACTCATCCACCACATAATGGTGGGGAGTGTGAGAAATGCATCATTAGGCGATTCCATCCTCGTGTGCACATCACAGAGTGCGCTGGCACAGAGCTAGCCCACTACACACCTAGCTATGTGTTCTAGCCTATCACTTCCAGGCTGGAAGCCTCTACAGCATGTTACCCCACAAAACAACATGAGATTAAATCAAGCACAAGAGAAAAGATGTGATTGAGAGACATGAGACGTGTGAGTCTGTAGCCGGTGTAACACACAGCATTCTGTTTTTTGGGTTGGGGGAAACTTTTTTTTTTACTAAGTAGAGTCTAAAATAATAAAATACATAAACTAGGAATTCGTTTACTATCACCATACAGATAGTTATACATACTATCAAGCATACTTACTATACAATTATTTAATTTTTTGTCTGTTTGAAGACATTAGACACCTGGTGAAGACACCAGGATTTGAAAGGATGGATCACAAACAAGGGACCAACAGTGAAAGGCAGAGAAGTCAGGTGACTTCTCGCCCGATGGTACCTGCATTTTTCCTGAGACATTTGCCAATTCTGTCTGCCATAGAAGAGGCTGAGGGTATGAGTTTCCCTAGCTGAGGGCCAATGTGAAGATGTGGAGAAAATGCAATGGTGTGAGCAGGTTTGTCAAACAACACTGGGAATTATAAGAACAAAGAGGCTGGGCAGAAAAGTGGAACAGAGAATTCTGTCTGTCACTCATCTGTTTGCCCTCAAGACATTGGCTGCAGTCAGAACCTATACAAGACTAAGAATTCAGCAGAAAGCTTCGTAAAAGCAGGACAGAAATTTTTGGACTCTTTCAATCCTAAGGATAGAAGGTATAGAGCTGAGGAGGGACCCCTGTAAACATCCAGCTCACAGCGGGAATTCCTGAAGGTCACTTCTAAACAGCAGCGCTAAACCACATGTAGGTAGACTAAACCTTACCCTCTTCAACTAGTTCCCTAATGTATTAGGCGATGATCCTTTATTCCGCCTGCTTAGCAGATGACCATATAAACTATTAAAGAAGAAATGTAACACCATTCTAAAGGAAAAAGCCAAAAATAAATAAATAAATAAATAAATAAATAAATAAATAAATAGAATCTTTATCATTACAGAGGGCAAAAACATCACAGGTCATATAGATATTCAGAAATAGAGAATATTGTAAAAATATTTATGTCTATAAATCTGACAACTTGATTGAAATGGACAGGTTGCTTAAAAGTCACAAATCACCAAAATTTTAAAAAAATTAAGTCCATCTTTACGCAGTTATACATTTCACAGGACTAGAGTGAGAGCGGAGCAATAGCTACCCTGGCCAGAAAAGGCTTTCAGTCCTTCTATTTTTGTTCCCTCAGTGGAGGGAGACTACTAAGCCCGCTGGTCAGAGTCACTTGCATCAGAATGTTTGAAAAAATTCTTTTTGGCCCCAGCAAATTTTTTTGAGGATCAGTTGACAGTTGAAGTGATTTTAATATGTGATCAGCAGTATGTGTGGTCTTTTATTATTATTAACAGAGTTTTAGGACTTCATAGTATCAACTTTGTTAGCCTTTGGGAAAATTATAGAACTACAATGGTTTCTGCTTACAAAAAAAATAAAAAAATGTGGATCCTCTACTATGCTTTGTTTTATTTCAATGTTTAATTTAATAACATATAAACTTTAATTAAAAAAATCAATGACTATTATAGTTTTCTTATTTTACACAGATAATAATTTATATTTTGCTCTACCATAATGTTGATTAAATTTTTCACTGTTCTCTTCCCTTAACCATGCCCTTGAGACCTTGCTGTTGATGCTTAATTTGTCAATTAATGTCTTCTTCAACAACAACTTCTCTTTTCTCAGATATATAATTTAAACATTATTTCCTTTTCCCTCAACATACTACTTTTAAATTTTCATCCCAAGTTTTAATAAAGGGTTTACTTCAGACCCTTTTTAAAGCATTACATTCAAAGTACAAAGTAAATATATTAATGCTTTAAATAATGATGATAAATCAATTACTCAAGTTAATACCTTGAGGAGGGTTAGAAAATAATTTTTAGGCATTATACATTTTTCTAATACTTTTTATGAGTATTATATCCTACAAAGTAGGTATAAATAGTTAAATATAACATCTATTGTAAAACCATCATAGATAGATGAAAACCATCATCTATTGTGAGGTTTTCAGACAATTCTGTCTTTTTCATGTATGTTTCATATACATATTATTTTAAACTATATGTATTTTTAAACACTTCAACATGGGTAGCATTCTGAAAACTTGACCATTTTTGAAAATATTAGACTATTTTAACAGGTAACTCTCTGAAAATAATTTTTTGATATTTAAAAAGAATATTTTCAGTTGTGCAATCCATTTAAATAAACTTCCACATATATAGATCCTATACGTATAACTATTAGACTAATTTAATGCTATTCTACTGGGGCAGTTAACATAAATTGGAGAGAATAGGGAGCAATCATTGTGCATTTTTTTTTGCAATTGCTAAGTTCCTTAAACTTTCTGTGCTTTAGTTTTCTTCCCCATAAAACAGGGATAAAATATGTCCCCAAGATCATTGGGTAGTGGTGAAGACTAAGAAAATTGATATATGCAAATTGTTCAGAACAAGACCAGATATGCAAGCCATAAATGCTACTGGTTTGTTTATTAATTAATTTGAAGATCAATTTTATAAAACACTGAGAACCCATAATTTTTAACATATTTATAACTTTATGTCATCTAATAAAATTCCCTTTCCTAGGGAAGTATATTGAACAATTCTGGCTTAATCCACTTTTAAATGTTTAATTTTGTATTGTTAACGGTTTTATTATTAAAAATGATTCTTTCAAGTAGAGAATGTTTCTAGACTATATATTTGTACTTGAAATACAGACCATTAGGAATGCAATGCTCAAATTTTACTATTCACAGTTGTCATTGAAACATGAACATTTCTACCCTCATAATCTCTGCATTTAAACTCTGGGTAAATGCACATATTAACCAAGAGCTGCAGGATATTTTGAGGCAAGTAAACAAAGAGAGACACAATACACTGAAAAAGACTTCTCAAAGACTGTCCCAAAAGTTCTTACCCATGATGAATGATGCACATACATTTGATTTCATATGTAAACTCAGTAAATACTGTCAAATGAGATCCTCTAATATTAAAAATATATTTCAGAAACTAAACACTCAAGAAAATTCTAGATCAAATATTTTCTTTTTTTTCTGCAAATAGATGCTTCCAATTGCAAGATAAAAGAGACAAAAATAATAATAAAATGAGAAGAGTATGAGTAGAACAATTATGTCTTAATAAAAATGATAATTACCTACATGTTTTCAGTTGTATAAATACAAAAAAATGGAAAAGGTTAAGACTAATGAAGTAGAGTGGAACAAGCAGGATGCAGATGGAGTATCAGGAGAAATCCACAACATTTTTTCTCTTGAAATCTTGGGGTGAGAAATAATCTGTATTAAAATCTTAACTGAGATTTAACTAATTAATTAATTAAGATTTGTGATGTTGAGAGTTGACTGTCTTTTCACAGATTGCAGAATTATGCCTAAAATAACATCTTTCATGGAAAACACAGGTGTGTTAACAAAGAAATGAGGTAGCCTGTATAAATATTATGTTGTTAAATGTTGAGGAAGAAGAAAAGTCCTAAAGCTGAGAAATGAGCAAACCCTATGTTTTGCCTCATTGTTTGCAGCTTTAAAGAACAACAACAAAAAACAAAAAAAACAAAAACTGTGGATGGTGGCCTCTTTCACATGAGAATTTATTGCGAGGTGCTCTGCTTATGATCTCCGTGTGATACCGTTTCCCGCCTTCACACTTGTCAGTCCTATTGGATCATACCGATAGGGGATGAAATCCTGTTATTACAATTTGAGACACAGATGAGGCCTTCTTATTTGCTTCTCCTGTGTGTTCATTTTGCCTTCAGAGTGGTAGTCCACACACCTGGCATCTCCCTCCACCCAGCCCCGGACCACCTAGGTAAAATCCAATATGGGCATGAGACTTGTAAGAACCTGTGAATTGAAAATGCAAAGCTTTCTTTTTCTTAAAATTACCTGCTTATGTAAGTATCCTGGGAACTGTTTTTTCCCCTTGCCTTTCTACTTGCTAGAAAGTTTAAAATTTCTTGGTATATGGTTGATAGTAATACAATTTTGTTTTTAACAAAATTGCCTTTAAAAAATTTATTTATTTACTTACTTACTTACTTATTTATTTTTAGAGCGAGGGGACAGAGGGAGACAGAGAGGGAGAGGAACATCATTGTGTGGTTGCCTTTCACATGCCCTCTACTGGAGACCTGGCCTGCAACCCAGACATGTGCCCTGACTGGGAATTGAGCCTGCAACCCTTTGAGGCCAGCACTCAATACACTGAGCCACACTGGCCAGGAGACAAAATAGATTTTTAACAAAATGATATTATATATACAAGGAAGAAGAAAAGGACAAAAAGAAGGGAAACATGGGTAAGCTTTACAGAGTGGTTGAAAATAGACAATTGCCAAAAATATGATTCAAGATACAAATTATTCAAGTAAATTACAGTAGACATGGAGAATAATCCAGAAGAAATTGGGTCAGCTTTATCCAATGTATATCCAATTAGTGAGCACAGTTTATACATACATACATACATACATACACAAGGTCTGTCCAGAAAATATAACAACAACGGTTAGCACAACATCGCTGTAACCTGGCAGCTAAGGAAAGTGGATTGTAGCACATGCATGAATGATGACTTCATTATACTAGTCAGTGGGGGTGGGGGTAGACACCATTGAGTGAGCATGCGTACTGTGTAGCTGATACGTTCACAATGGCTGAGCGAGTAGCGCAACGAATCTGCATCAAATTTTATGTTAAGTTTGAACATTCCTCCACAGAAACTATCCAGATGGTTCAGAAGGCTGCAGCCATGGGCAACTGGAGATTGACAACTTCATCACAATGTGCCCACACATACATCATGTCTCATGCAGAGTTTTTTGGTGAAACATCAAATCATCCAGATGACACAGGCCCGCTACCGCTCAGATTTGGCGCCCTGCTTCTTCTAGCTTTTCTGAAAACTAAAATCACCTTTGAAGGGGAACGGATTTCAGACTGTCGATGAGATTCAAGAAAATATGATGGGGCAGCTGGTGGTGATTGGGAGAACTGTGTGCGGTCCCAAGCGCCTAATTTGAACCTACTTTAAGGCATCATTGTCCTATGTATCATGTTTCTTTTATTTTGTATCTTTTTCAATAAATGTCTCTATTTTTCATAGTAAGGGGCTGGATATTTCCTGGACAGTTGTTAGTGTGTATTTATATGTATAAATATAAATATATATTTTAAATTAAATTTAAGGACATGACACTGGTTAATAAGATTATATAGGTTTCAAGTGTACATATTTTTTTTTAGAGTCAATCACCATGACTCTAATTAACACCATTAGGTTACGAAATATTTTTTTGTTGGGAAGGGTGAGATTATATTTGAATATTGGAATTATAATTAAAAATCTACTGTTTTACATTGCATATTAAAACACAAGGGAAAGCATATTGAACAAATAGAATGTGTATCTGTCAGTACAATTAAAATTTAAGTTGGCATCTTAGAGACAACAAAATGAAATCATTTTTAAGAAATCAAATTAACTAACACAATCTCCATACAAACACCGAAAAAGTAGAGTTTTCTTAGCTAAGCTGTCTGGAAAGCATTAAACACACTTTCTACCCTGTGTGCAAATATTTAAAATTGCCTGTTCTTTAGGGTAAGCCACTCTGTGTGCTGTGACCCCAGATTCTGATGGGATTGGTGTACATATAAGTGACTCTGATCCACATCCTTTCAACATATTAAACATTGGCAAACCGAGAAGTTTTATCGGTGGAGGGCCAACCAGGAGGCAGAGACCACGTTAGCATTTTGTACAGAAGGAATTTAAGATAAATAATTAAGTTCAAATTTGTTAACTAAGTCACAGAATAAGTAAAAGTTCTCTTAGGCCTTCTGACTGGAGTGGCCTCAATTAACAGCTCCCACCCAGAGGTAAGGGAATAAGAGAAGAATTTGGTATATTAAAATTTAAAACTTTAGAGCGGGGTCCTGAGAGGCCAAAACTAGGGCCTCTGAGGAGAGGATGCTGCCCCGCTGGCCTGGCGGGGCGTCTCTCAGAGGGGGCCCTGTGGGGCTGAGACCTCACCTCCAAGAAGGGGCCAGCCATTCTCCAGGTGGCACTGATGTCTCTATAAAACACAATGAAACTATATTTTAAATGTTAAAAAACTGCAAAAGATCCCTCTGCTGCTCCAAAAAGGAAGCATGTCTACGAAGGCACACACGCCACTCCCAGCAGGCAGGGAGCTAAGGGGTGGAGCAAGTCTCCTCTCTCCAGCCTCAGTCTCCAGGGGAGGTCCATTTGGAAGGAGCCAGCCAAGGAAAGCGTGCAAGAGTGGGTGGGACCCAGGGGGAATAACTGAAAAATGACCGGCCTACCACTCTCTCTTGTGTCAGAGGATGAAAAAAAAATTAGTGAGGTAAATGTAAATAAACTTATTTTAAACAGAAAACAGGAAATGGGTTTTTTCATTGGAATCAAGCCTATATTTAAACTAATCCGGTAGCTGTTTGACCTGCAAGTATAAATAGCAGTATGACCAAAAAATGTAATCATAATATCATGTACCTTAAATACTGAAAAATCTTAGGGGACATTTTTAAAGGTGAAAATATTTCAAAAGATCATTATGTAACTTGCCCAAAATCATAACAGAGATTAATGTGGCAGAAAATTAAAACTATGTTTTTAATATTTTTATTGTTACTCTATTAAGTTGTCCCAATTTTTCCCCCTTTGCCCTCCTCCACCCAGCCCGCCCCCCGCCCACAGTCAATCCCATTCTGTTACTTAGTTACACTGTTGTCCGTGTCCGTGGGTCATTCATACATGTTCTTTGTCTAGTCCCTTCCCCTTCTTTCCACCATTATCTCCCTCACTCACCCCGGTTACTGTCAGTCTGTTCCATGTTCCCACGCTTCTGGTTCTATTTTGCTTGTTAGTTTGTTCATTAGGTTCCTCTAACTATTCCTCTATATTCCTCTATATAGGTGAGGTCCTATGGTATTTATCTTTCACTGACTGGCTTATTTCACTTAACATAATATTCTCCAGTTCCATCCATGCTGTTGCAGAACGTAGGAGTTCCTTCTCTCTGCTGCATAGTATTCCACTGTGTAACTATCTACACTTCTCAAAGCAATCTATAGATTCAACACAATTCTTATTACAATACCGATGGCATATTTCTCAGATCTGGAACAAATATTTCAAACATATAAATGGAACCAAAAAGACCCTGAATAGCCTCAGCAATCTTGAGAAAGGGGAACAAAATAGGATACTCCTAAAAGGCACCTTGCCTCGGCCTCAAGGAGGATACCACCAAAGAGACGGTGAGAGATGACAAGAAGAGTGAGGTCACATTCTTTTTATAACCTAACCCGGGATGTAAGCCCCAACTGCTTTTGCTGTGATCCCATTCATTATAAGCCAATCGCTAGATCTTGCCATATTCAAGATGGCGGGGGTGGGGCAGGGAGGGAGAGGGTGTTACAAAGGCAACAGTGTCAGGAGGTAGGGATAATTTGGGGCTGTTTTAGAGACTGTCTACCACAAAGTCTATCTCCAGTCCCCGAAAGAAAAAATGCAAATGTAGTCATTTTTCCTTCTTTCAATCTCTGGTCATTCCCAGTTCCTCCTTATCAAGTCCTAGTTAAACATCCTAATGAAATTTTACAACAGAGCAAATGAAGGAAAATGTTCTGAAATACGACAGAACTGTCAAAAGCACACGGGATAGATAACATAATTTGTTAAATTAGAGTGGATTAAAAAAAAAACACATTATGTAACAGTTCCACTAAGGGTCTCTCATTAAACCACAAATGTTATCTGTCAAATTGGGATTTTTTTCAATCTCTGCTTTTCATATATGGTTTGCTTTGTCCTAAAACCAATAGCTTCAGACTTTCAGTTAAAAAAAAAATCAAGCTTGCACTAAAGAATTTAGTTCACCATACTTTGTAATCCTAACTTCTGAACTCCAGTATCACTATTATTTAAAGTTGGAGTGATTTTATTGCTCACACATCACTATGTTAAATTAATTGGTAATTCAAAATGAATGTAACTAACACAGTGTTAGTGGCGTTTACATGGTTACCCTCCCGCCCTGACTGTCCCGTTGTCAGGTGAGAGGTTCCGAGTGACAGGAGGCCCTTCTTCCCCACAGCCGGTCCTGTGCTCAGGGAATTCTTTTTCCCTGCTGACAGTGATTACCCTTGAGATGGGTATTGATATTTGACCTAATTTGGCGTTATGAAGCCCAAATCTGGACTTTCCTTGTAATCTGTGCAGATACAAAAAGTCTTCTCCTTTTGGCTGGTTTTGTCAAGAAGAGGAGTCTAGGTTGCAGTTTCTGACAACTTTACCCTAAGTCCAGAGACCTGTCATCTGATAACGACACCCACCACACCGAGGAAATTTAGAGCTTAGTGAAGGAGAGATAATAAATCAGTCAGATCATTCTTGAGCTGCTCAATTCAGCCATGCCTGGAATAAGCTTAGTTAGTGATCGGACATATGATGTGAAACACCTTTTTCTATACTTGTTTGCCATCTCTACATCTTTTCTTGCAAGGTGTCTTCCAGGTCTTTTGCCCACTTTTTAATTAAGTTGTTTAGTTTTTTATCGATAAATTTTAAGAGTCTTTGCATATTTTGGACAACAGTCTTTTATCAGATACGTAATTTGCAATTTTTCTTTTTTACATTCTGTTTCTTGTCTTCTCATTCCCTTGACAGTGTTTCACAGTGTGTTTCAGTTTTAATGGAGCCCAGTTTGTCAATTTTTCTTTCATGGATTATGCCTTTGATGTGTTTTTTTTTTTAAAACTAAATATCAACATCTCTATCCAGCAATCATAGTCAATTCTTGCATTTAAGTTTACATATTACAATTCTTCACTGTAAATATTTTACTTGTCAGCTATGATTTTTTAAATTTTATAAGACTTTATCATTCCCACATAAATATTTGACTTGCTCCAAAATTCAAACTAATTATATTTCACTGTGCACATATCGCCTATCACATGCACTTACTCAGTCACCCTTCTCTGTTTTCATCCTCACAGTGTCTAAAAATTTAGAAAATATTAGGTTATAGTATACCTCAGCATACCTGTTCATTTCTTCTCTTTCCTATTGTTTTCAGAATGTAAGGTTGCAGATAAACAAAACACACAAAGGTAGCATTAACTTTTATGCTGAATCAGGCTCATAAACCTTCTTGAATTGGTTTTTCTCTTTAAAATGGTTACTGGCAGCAGGGTCCATATCAGCTTTCAATATAATTTTCAACTCACTCATTTGATATAGCCAGTTAATACTATTAGTGGATAGTTTCCAAGAAGCTCTCTAGTTAAAATCATTTCGGTAACAAGATGAAAACTAGCAATCGATTAAAAGCAAATTTTCACTTTATGAAACAACTGGAATAAATTATTGTAAACTACAGTCAGAATGTAAAGAAATATGATCCAACAGAACGAGCCCTTAAGAATTATATTGGACACTCTAATCTATTTGGTCTGTCTCATGTGAATTAATGAAATTAAAATGAAGATTCCTCTCCAAGATCATTGACATGATGAGAAGAAAAATTGTTATTCCAAAGTTTCCTTTTAATTGAAAAAGAAGGGAAATTAATAAGCTATGTAGCTTCCATGAAATCAGCCAAAGGATCTTTATTTTGATTATGGTTGAAGAAGTATAGGAGTTTAAAATGTGTTATTTAATTTTTTTCTCTTTTGTATGTTAACCTATTTGCATGTTTATATTTTTATTTTTTTTAAAGATTTTATTTATTCATTTTTAGAGGGGAAGGGAGGGAGAAAGGGAGAGAGAGAAACATCAATGTGTGGTTGCCTCTTACGCACCCCCTACTGGGGACCTGACCGGCAATCCAGACACGTGCCCTGACTGGGAATCCATCCGGCGACCCCCTGCCTTGCAGGCCAGCAGTTAATCCACTGAGCCACACCAGCTAGAGTACGTGCTTAAATTTTTAAAGTTAAGGTGATTTAACAACTTTATTAGCAACTGTGTTATGTGAATTGATGATTTAATGTTCCTTAAGTACTACTTTAATCTTCACAAAGTTATTATATGAGAAGTTTTAATCAAATAGATGGCTACTAATTACATTATTTAACTACACTAATTGCACTCACTGGTAAACCAAGCAATAGACCTAGCTTATGATGGATTATACATACAAAAACACATGTATCTGTATTTGTATGTGTAGGTATGTACATGCATGTGTGTGTGTATGCACAGTTGTTACTATGCTACTTGTATAATTATAATTTCTCTTTGTCCTCATAATTCTGTTTCCTTTTTTAAATGGTTTGCATGTGGCTCTTTATTCTTTGATAGTTACCATTCTCCGCTTTAATTTCTTGAAAATAATTCATATTACAGTGTAAAATAGAAACTTCTTGACTAAACTGTAAATAATTTTCTTTTTCTTCACTTATTTTTATCCTATTTGTTTTAAATTTAGAAACATTTACACAATTTTATCTTCCAACTTTCCTACTTTTGTTTTTCCCTGATTATGATACTTCTAATTGTAGGAGATGATTAGTGATTTATAATTGTTCCTTTTCATTGATTTACTTTTTTATTACTAATTTATCTGGTCTCTCTGAGGATTTCAATTACACTACTTAAGTATTTTCTTTCCAATCCCTCCCCAACATTGTTTTTCATAGGTAAATATATTAATATGGAATATGTTCTTGTCTTATCCTGAAGTGAGATCTGAGAAAGTAAATGCACATTCCAAAAACGAAGAGAGAGTGTGATTTAAAAATATCAAGAAAAGTAGCCAAAAACTATTTAGAAAGTTCACAGATATCCAGAATGAAACAGAAATGGCAAAGAGGATTTATTGGAAGCGCATTGGCCCATGAAGGGCCCTCCCCAAAGATGGAAGCCGGCGGTGAGAAGATGCCACGCCCAGCCCCGAGATTGGGTGGAGGCCCGTGGACTGGCGCCTGACCGGCCCAAAGGCGGCTGAGAGCGGGCGGGGGTGTGGGGGGGCATCCCCAGGAGTCAGCGATTGCCTGCCTCCATGGCGGAATGAAGCAACAGATACCTGCTGCATATTTATAACGTGCTTCAGGCACAACCACAATTTTGTTAATTTCTCATTGGCTCTTCATCATACACATACAATTTAGTCCTTCCCACACTGAAATATCTAAAACTCAGAGGCAAATGAAAGAACACAGCAATGAAACAATAAATCTCAGAACTAATAAATTGATAAGACATGCGAGGAATTTTCAGTAACTGCGACTCAGCTGAGACTGCAACACAGCTGAGACTGAGAGCAGCATTTGTTGGCCAGTTCATTGGTACTCGTGCTCCATTTGGGTGGGTGGAAGCGTCTTGTTGGCCCTATACCACTGATGACATGCTTCTTGTCCTGCATTTTGAAACATTCAGGGCTTATTGCATTACCCAAGTAAATGTTCTATTATTACTGTTTTTATGACATGAAAGATTGCACCTTTCTGAAAACAAAGTGGGCAGTGACTGAGAGGAAATGGAGGATCTTGTACTGAAAATTCCACATATAAAGTATAAACATGGGAAGAGAGAAGGTACTACAGTATAGTGTAGACTGCAGGATTTTTGAATCAGGTGCACAAGTTCAATGTGAAGAGAGCCAAGAACAGGAACTAAAGAGAAGATCTTTGACCAGGAGAGCAATGCCTGGTTGTGAGCTACGATGTCGCCAACACTGTACTGTATATATAACTGTAGTTTGCTGAGTGGCTATACCTAGAATCTATCTTAATGCAACCATATGAAATAATCTAGTTTTTTTCCTCTCAACTGTAATACTAAGAGATTAATCAATAAGGAGAAAAAAAGCTATTGAGAACAGATAACCAAGATCTAAACTTTTGAAATGTTTATGTCACAAGAAAATAAACAAACATTAGTGACACGGAGAGGACACTGCAGAGAAGCAAGGAGAACAACGTAAGGCCACCCTACGAGCCGAGCCGAAGCACGGAACGTTAAGACCGGGGAATGGTGAAGGCTGAGCGCACAGAGTCAGCAGTCATCAGCTAAAACCGTGACACTTGGAAGTTTTCTACAAATAACCCTGCAGTGAGGAACTGCATGCCCAGGCAGCCACCCCGCTCACGCCAGGATCTTCGTGACATTTTCACAGCGGAAAAGCATTCCTTCGGCCCCCACTCATTCCCAGAATTATCTGGCCCCAGAAAATGCTCTGCTCCTAACGTTGAAAACTCTTCCTCTTCTGAAATGACCCTGAACTGTTAACGTACCCCTTGTAGCCAACCAAGAGCTGCTAAATGTACCAGAAGGTCAACTAAAATGTTTCTCTGCTTCCAAAAGTCGTGCCTAATCACACACTTGCATAGACTGTATTGTATTTTCCTCTTTCTACCATATAAACTGCACTTTCCTTTCCAACTGTTTTGAACCCCTGCTGAAATGTAAGTAATGACAGATGGGTTCCCTTGTGGCAAGTTTATGAATAGACAGCCTTTGTATATATAACAGCAGACTTAGTTTTGTCTTTGACATCAAGTAAGGGGACCCATAAATTTAAAACAGGAATAAATTTAAATATGAAATAAACAAACACACAAATGCCAAGACAACACAGTAGTAATCTTTTAAATGTTTTATAGTCTGCTATGATTAACAAACTGTCTTCACCTAGATTAAATTATAACACAACACAGAGAGATAGTCACTCATTGTAACAGAGATTGAAACGAGCTTTTATATTTTGATTTCTATTTTTCCAAATTCAGTTAATGTGGGCTAGAACTTGAACTCAAGTTATCGGTTACAAAATCCGTTTCCCTCAACAATTAAAAACATTATTTATATTCTATAAATAAAATGGCAAATTTAGGATACTGCTGTTTAAAATGGAAATCTTTGGAGTGAGAAATATGACATGGTTTGGCTTCCTGAAGGAATTCAGCCTTGGCTAGGGATTATTAAAAATGTAATATTCACAAATTGGGAAGGGACATAAAAGAATAATGTCATTTTTAGAATGACACAAGTTAAAAAAAAACACAAAATTTAATGTTTTGCTGATTTTCTTTTTCAGTTTTAAATATGGAAAATGAGATTAAAATGTACTATACTTGGCCTATAAATGAAAAATAATTAAAAGGTCAATGTTACATTTAAATTTTGAGAGTTTTAGAGGGAATAATAAATACATACATGACACTTACATGATTCTTACATAAAATTTATATGATTCTCTTAGATAGAAAATCTGTCTTTTGATCTCTGTAGGGCAACCTCTTATATTAATATGTTTACTCTTTGTTGGATAAAACTTCTCACAATATTTTGACTCTCTTAGCTTCTGGCCAATAAAATATTGGAGTAAGAAATCTAAATACATAAATATTAAAGAATTTCAGAAAAAGTTTTTTGAACATTTTACAAAAACTACATTAATTAAAACAAGAAAATTATTTTTAAAATTTTATCAAAGTCTCTGATTTTTTTATTTCTATTGGCTTAAATAAGAAAAGAAGCAAATTTCTTCTTTATCCTTATTTGTAGTAATATCCTTACCTTAAAGTTTTAGTATTGTAAAAAATTGCTTTTCTGTTACTTTCTTACTCCACACTAAAACCTCTCTTTTTTTAATAGATATCTTTTCTAATTTATCTTATATTTTGCTAATTCTCTTACATAGCTCTATTATTAGACTGCTGTTAAAGAAGTAGCACGTGAAATTCTAAAGTTTTCTGAATAAAAGATACGCAAATGTGGCAATTAGTTTAACACACACTACAATAGTGTATGTACATCTTTTAAAGCAGTTCCCACTCATAGTTCTATTTTATCAACCAAGTCTCAATTATGAACCATTTTAACGTAAACATCATGTCTGAAATTTTCTGAAAAGACAAAATAATTTCATAAGCAAAAATGCCTCCTGTCTAGCAGTAGGATTGATAGCCTAGCAAACAGCCCTGCCAGGTGTTGTCATATACAGAAAGCATCTCCCTTTAGAATTGGGGCTATATTATATGGACTTGATACAATAATTTATAATCATGGTCATTTGTGCCTTAAATGTGGCCTCTTGACAGTGAAGTTATGTCCTAAGAGGTACACTTTTATAGGTTAAATTTTGGCCGGCCCAGCACCTAGGAAGATTACTTTCTTCTTCGTAGGAATTATAAATCTTTCAGTAATTATTTTCTTCTTCCCCCAGGTCTTTATATTCCTTCTTCTTTACTATATTTCATCTCTGTAAACCCACAAATCTGATCACGTCATTACGATGCTTAAAATTTTCCTCTGACTTGAGGCTGAAATTCAAAATTCATTATCACACAAAGGTTATATGTGCCATAGTAGAACGATTGTGATTTGGGGAATCAGTGAGAATGACGAATAAATCTAGATCTGCCCCTTCAAGAAAATCAATTTCTTAATCTTTTAAATAGACAATTTATAGCTCGGCCGTGAAGATTGGGCGAGAGTGCATGTGTGCAGTGCATGGTAGGGCAGGCGCTCCTAAGCGGCATTACGCTCACTAGCACTATTCATTGAGAGTTCCTCTGGCTTGCACGAATACCACCTCTTGCCCACTACAATATATTTGCCTTGTCCTTTACACTCTCCTGTCTGCTTTTATGCGGATTTTTGCCCCCTCTGCCCCAAACCTCAATTGTGATAGAGAGGGAAGCAATGGTAGGGAGAGGGGGCTGTGGACATGTTAGGAGGAACCGGGGATTTGTCGACGGATCGTTTTATCACTGGGCTCTTCTCATTGTGCTGAATTGGAGTAATGGATGTATCCAAGAAATGCATTAAGAAAAACGCCAGCGCCTAAATTTATCTTCATAATAAGGAAATGAGGGAAGAAAAATTCTGGATTCCTGAAAGTCTTCCAAATTCGTTTTTAATAAAGTTGTGTAGTTTTAACTTTCCCTTTATTTCTCTAAAATACTTGAAACTGGAAAACACTTTTTTTGTTTTATATACTTATTTTTTTCAGCCAAATGAACTTTCCTGATTTCAATTGCTTTTTTCAAAACCCACTCAAATTTCACAAAGTTAATCTCCTTCGGTACCCTTAGCATGTCAGTTTTTACCACCAAACCATAGAAACTACCCTAGTTTTAATGTTATGTATTTATCTTAGACGTTTGGGGGTTTCAAATAGGACGTAAAAAAAAAAAAGGGTAAGACTAAGTTATGGTTGGAGAAAGTTGAAAGTGTTTGATGCAGGCGAGGGCAGGTGACTCGAGTTTGCTCGACGTGAGCAAACGCTCCGCGGGTGATGCTGTTAGATGTTGACGACGTGGGCGTGTACAGTTGTCAGACTCTGTCAGACTGTTCGCTTGAGGTTAGGGACGTAATTAAATCTAAAACTTAAAATCATTTTCATTTTTACATGGAGAATACTACAAATACTAATAAAATCTAAATAATAAAAAAGATATGCAATGAAGACAATACATCAGGTGCATGAGACACTGCCTTCAATAATGTTTGAAATTGGAGCCCTGAGGTTCCCACTGATATGGTGAAATCAGAGGTTATATTTCACACATAATGGTAATAATATATTCAAAGTAAATATTCTTAATGCACTCTCTATGGGATGGGTCACATTAATGGAATTCTGTCATTATAACAGAGATTCTTTTTAATTTTCTGCTTGAAATTTCTCAGAACAAATGTTTACTACAATGCTGAAATGCAGTACCATCTTAAGGTAATTATGTTATATATAAGCATGTTTGTGTATGTGAAAAATGTTTTCTGTCAATAAAGAAGCTAACATTTTTCTCTATTTTGAGACTATTTAGTCATTTTAACAAAATATATTAATTATCAAGAAAAAATACCAACTTAATTATGGTTGTAATAAATGCCTTTCACAAAGCATTATCTCACATGCAGATCCTTAAACTTTTAAAACAATGTAGAAAAGGAAAGAGAAACAGTGTGGTGCATTATCGTGAACCTTCTATACCACACTCTTGAGGCAGTAAAAGAGAGTACAATATTAAGGTGAACAAAATTAAAAAAAAAAGTTATGGACTCAGTCTACTTCACAGAAATATTGATTGCAATATTGAATAAGTAACATGGGAAATTAACCAGAATAGATTTTTTAAAATAAAAAGTCCTTATCAACAAAATAATAAAGAGGGACTTCATAAATTTTATAAAATAAAGGTGAGAGAACAAAATAAGAACCACGAAGGTAAGAGAGATGAACAGGAGTAGAGATTCACTTGCTTGTACCGTTACATTTTGTATACCTTTCCCATCCTCTTTCTTACTGTTGCCCCCAAGATTATCATTGAATTAACATTCCTTCTCTTTCAAGGAACCATATAATGTAGAAGAAATGAAACATTTCCTTAAATGTCCATATCTGCAACATATACTTAAATCAGCGTACATGGATTACCAATATATAATTATACAAAAATAATATATTTTAAACATTACCAAAATATTGAGAATAGAAACATATTGATGTAACACATGATTTTATATTTTGCTCTTATGTTTTTCTCTGGCCCCAGTGACAAACTGAATCCCGCAGCTCTCCTGTGAGGATTCCCACCGTGAGGATTTCCCTGAGGCATAGCTTCTACCGCCCCCAAAGACCCAGCTCACTCCCTCTGTTCTTTCCAGCCAGCCCTGCTCCTCCGGGGGTCTGCTGTGTGAGGAGTCAACATGCTCTCAGAGGACCTTATGAGTGAGGTGTCGTCACCCTGACATCTGCCCTGAAATTAACAGAAATCCCTTTCACTTCCCCACGGTGACCCAAAGCACTGAGGAGGCAAACTATTTGTTGTTCTACTATTTGTGCATTTCTGCTCTTAGCCTGAGGAAATATAAGAAAATCTTAAATGAACCTAAAAACAAACAAACAAAAAATTATATGCTCATTTATAACTATACAATTGTGTGGTGTCAAATGAACAAAATATATAGAAAGACAATGGGAATTAAGTACAAACAAATGTAAGATTCAGGATACAGAGTGAGAACAAAGGAAAACTCATAAAAGTTATGCTGAGACATAGGGTATAAAGCAAAACTATCCAGAAAACCCAAAGTGTGAGATTTAGGCAAAAAAAAGACAGCATAGGAAATAGAATCAATACTATTTTAATAACTATGTATAGTTCTAAGTGGGTACTGCAAATATTTGGGGGAACACCATAAAGTATATGATTGTCTAATGACTGTGCTGTACATCTGAAACTAATACAAAATAATAGTGAATGTAACCTGTAACTGAAAAAAAAAATAAGATTCAGCCTTACCCACAATATATGTAATTATACCTAGTCTTTCACATAGTCTTTCTTTCTTCCTGTTAGGTATCAATATACAAGGCTCCATTTATTCATTTAAAATGTAAAGGTGCATTAATTTCTCTCTTTTACCTCTGTCAATAAATAATATCCTCTGTCTAGATTACCAGGTCAAATGAGTATTTCATCTCCCATTTTAAATCTCTATTCTTTTTGTCAACCCTGTACACCATTGTCATTTAATCTTCTTAAATTATACTTTGCATCTCTCTGCTCAAGAATAACTTTCCAACATTCCTTTTCAATCCTTCCATTAATCAAACTAAATCTCTCTCCCCATTTTCTGGTCTACTAATTTGAAGTCCATTTATAATTCACACTACCATTCAGATTTCAGCTTTTCTGTAAGACCATTCCTTTCTATTTTCTATTATAATTTTCCACTAAGTTCTCCAATATTTGGGTTTCCACCAAATATAAGCCATCTACTATACACCATAACGTTCTGGTGCATCGTGCCCAGTCTCCCTCTCCCCGCCCCACCTTCCTCACCTCCCTCGTATGTGTAATCACGTCTCACCGATCTCGCCTCTACTGTCTCAATCTCAATTTCTAATATATGTAAACAAACTATATTAACTATGAAGAAAACATTACCAACCAAGTAAGGGTTATAATCACACACACACACATTCTTTAAACTGTGCTCAAAATACAACTCAGCAACTTAACACTGAAGTTGGGTTTCAAGATGAAAGACTGTTGTGGTACAAAATCACCATTATATTATCCATTCCTGTTTATTATATTTTCAAGGAGTAATTGTAAAATAGGTAAGGTAGAAATATAGGAGACATCAATATCTTATAGATTTTAAATGTATAGGCTATGCCAAGGGTCACTATAGAAGATGAAAAATAGAGGCCTAATACCATAAGCATAGGGTTAACCACAATACAAACAGAAACACATCAAGAACAAAATTCACGATGTTTTCTGAATGCATACAATCAATGTGACCTCAGAAGCATTGTCTCTTTGGCTATTAACTGCTTATTTTGACTTTTCTTATTTGTTTGGAACTAATATTTTGTGAAAATCCTTTTTTGAAACATTTGATAAGAAATTGGCTGTGGTTTTGCATTAGAGAGATTGCTCTTCCTGGGAGAATGCACCTTCTTTTCTACTTAGACTAACCATATGATCATCTGGGTAATCTAACTTTCAAAAAGTGGAAAATTATTTGTCTGTAGATGAATTTAAAAGATCACTTATTTTTTGCATCGTTAAGAATTTTAATGCATATTTATTATTACAATCTGCAGTCCCTCATGCATTATTTAATTTAATTAGAGATAATAGGTAAATTGATACTCAGGACACTTTCTTTTATTCCACTTCTGTCTCTAGGCTGGCATGGGGGAAATATAATCAGGTAAGTATTATGGAATACATTGTCCTTTGGTTTAGGCTTAGAGGTCCCTTTGCAGGTTCTTTTCTGCACTGAAACATGATGGCATTACTGACACATTTTTTACAAGAATATTTCAAATAACACCTTAGGAAAAGACAATATTTTATATTTTCAGAAAATTCATTAAAATGTACATATGTTTTGAATTTTTCTCTTGGGTTTCATATATTAAATATAATTAGCATTTGGTATTCTTTGCTAAGATTTCTGAAATATATAATCTTGTGGTTTTATTGATCAGGTCCTGCTTAAGAGAGAAATATTTTAGCTTTAAAATCATACTACCTTTTGAGGTAATGGAGCTTAATGCTGATTCAAAAGACAAACAGCAATGACAAAAACAAAGCAAAACAAAACCTCAGGTTTAAAGGTGCAACCTGTTCTACCAGTCTTCAAGGAAAGTAAAATTAATCAGGAGAGAGAAAATTGTTATATAAGATCAGGAATTTTTAAAATGGACTGTCACCATACCCATAATTCTTATTAAGCTTCATTAAAATGATAGACAGAGATAAAATCACACTACCTTTCCATTTTTAGATATAATCAAGAGGATTTAGAAAATATGTTGCAAAATAATTAAATGACATGATTCTTCCAAGAAAATTTTGGAGGGTGCCTAAACAATGGGGAAGTAGGAGAATAGCACACATTAAAACACATTTGTTCATGTGTGTACACAAACAAATATAGCTTATATAAATCCAATAATATAAATATAATTTCGATTATCATGAAGTAGATGATGAGGACTTAAACATAATATAGAAACATTGATAAAATTTATTTAATCATTTAAAAAATACACTAGACAACAGAATGGTTGGCACTTCACACTGAGGTAAATTCAAGTGGACAACAGGCATATTTAAAAAAATCAAATTTTCATTTTGCTCTTGAAATGCTAATTTTATAAGTATTTATAAAGTTATAAATATCTATTAAATTGAAAAAAATCCATGTACCTTTCAACCAAGCAAATTCAACCGCATAAAAATCAATAAGACTATTTTCACATATATATTTATGTATATATGTATTTATACATACCTATATATACATACGTGTATATATTCATGCCTTTTGTTACTAAATTATTCAAAGTGGCAAATAAGGGATAGGTTACCAAATGACCTAGTCACACCCTGAACAGTATGTAGCCTTTATAGAATTAAATAAAGGTTGACCAGTTGTCACACAAGTGTATTTCCAGATGATATTGCACAGTGTAAAAATACAACATGTAAAGTAGTATTTACATATAATCTTTTTTGCCAATAATTGTGTGTGTGTGTTTTGAATTTTAGGAGCATGGAGAAAAATATGGCTGTCCTTATGAAAGGATGTTAACACAAATTTTCTAAATGTGTCTGGTGTGTTAGAAAATGGAACAGGGAGAAATAAAAGGATTAATAAAAGTTTGTCATGGAAATATTGTTATTATTATATGAATCTGTTTATGATTTGCTATAAACATGTGTGCATTTATTTGTACACCTAAAAAATGTAAAATACAAAATAAAATCAATGAATTGCAAACAAAAAGGTCAACACTGCACTTGATTGCAATTCATGAAGAGCATTTCTTTAAATTCAGGAAATAAAGATGCCATCCAACACCACTATTACTTAGCATTGCCTGAATAGTCTAGTCCAGTGATCTCAAACTAATTACTAAAATTCTGCACACACCAAAAAATATTTTTTTTTGCTGATGTGACAAAAAATTAGGTATAATTTTGATTCATTCATTTCGAACAGCTATTGTTGTGTTGGCTGTTGTTACTTTTTTATTCGACAGTCCAAGGGAAAAGAGGTCAGCGCCCTGATCAAACACTCAGATAGTGTATGCTTTAAAATTTCTTGTGGCGCACCAGGCCACCTGCCTCAGCACCCAGCTCGAGACCCGCTGCTCTATTCCATGGTGTTTCAATGTCAGCACTACTGACATTTTAAGTCAGATAACTCTATGTTGTTGGACTGTCCTGTGCATTTTACGACATTTCGTAGCATCTCTAGTCTATCTCTAGTAATAATATCTCCCAGTTGTGATGACAAAACATGGGTCCCCACATTGCCAAATTTCCCTGGGGGCAAATGTTTAGGAATCACTCGTATAAAATGAAGGAGAGTATCAAGTAAAGATAAGAGTTGGGCATTTATAAGAAGCAGGGAAGAAAGTTCCTTTGCAGATTGTTAGTGTTATATGTGGAGAAAATTTCATCAGCTCATGAAATATAAGAGTTTTTACTAGTTGCAAATATAGAAAAATCAAAAATTGTGTTTTCACATTACATTTAAAAACAGGGAGGAAAATATAATGGAGGCACTCTCCCTTTACCAGTAAGCTAAAATAGATAGATGATAGATAGATAGATAGATAGGTAGATAGATAGATAGATAGATAGATAGATAGATAGATAGATAGATAGATAGAAGTGCTGAGAGCAATTGATGATGACGTGGTTAGAGGTGGCATACAGAGGAAGAGAGAGCGCTCTTCACAGGAAGACTTGTGAGTGCTGCCCTCACCCTGTCCCCACTGATTCCACAGTTCTGGCTTCTCTGCTGCGGGACCAGACCAGCAGGATCCTGTCACAACTCCATGAGGGGGAGTAGAAGCAAGAGGATAAGACGTTACTTCTCTTATTTTTAAGAGTTTATTGGTATATAAATTACATATCATAAAACTCATCCTGTAGAGAGTATGGTTCAGCGGTTTACCATATATTTACAGTTATACACCCACCCCCATAACCGAATTTAATCACCCCAGAAAGAAATCGTGTGTCTTTTAACAGATACTCCCAATTCAAACCCCCAGTTCCGGCTTCCTTACTGCTAGGCCTTGGCAACCAATAATCTACTTTCTTATAGATTTTCTTACACTTAATATTTCACACAAATGATATAAAATATGAGACCAGCTTCCATCAATTAGCATAATGATTTTAGGGTTATCCGTGTTGCAGTAGCATGTATCTGTATTCCATTCCTTTCTACTGCCAACTAATAGTCCATTGCATGGATATACCATGGAATGCCTAACCATTCATTTGTTGATAGACATTTGGCTTTTTCCCTACTTTCTGGCTTCTCTGTACACTTAGCTGCTATAGATATTCATGTTAAAATTTCAGTGTGAATATATGTTTTCATTTTTCTTGGGTGGATACCTAGGCAGGTGTAGAATTGCCAGGTAACATAACCCCACTGTGTGTAACATTTTGAAGAACTGCCAATCTGTTTCCAAAGTGGTTGCATAATTTTACATCCACATCAGTAATGTAAAAGGTTCCAATTTCTCCAAGTCCTTGGTAGTCCTGGTTATTGTCTGTCTTTATGTAGTGAAACCAGTTAATTCTGCCCAGATTTCTGATCTACACAACTGTGAGACTATAGATGTGCATTGTTTTAATATACTAAATTTGTGATGCATTTTAATATAGTGATTAAAAATAATGAAAACTGTAAGTAGTCAGGGGCAAGCAAGATTCCACTCCAAGACTTTGCTTAAAAATACCATCAGGTGCCCTGGCTGGTGTGGCTCAATGGACTGAGCGCCTGCCTGTCTGTGAACCAAAGGGTCGCAGGTTCCCAGTGTAGGGCACATGCCTGGGTTGCAGGCCAGGTCCCCAGCAGGGGGTGCTCGAAATGCAACCACACACCGATGTTTCTCTTCCTCTCTTTCTCCCTCCCTTCCCCTCTCTAAAAACAAATAAATAAAATATTTAAAAACATATATCGTCAGGTAAGAAACCAATTTTAGCACTCATGAATTTTTCCTTTCAAAACAAACTAGAAGAAAATTCAGCCAAGCTCTTTTCCACTTAAACCAAGAATCCCCTTTCCTTCAGTTTCCAATAATATGCTCCCTTCACCTGTCTTTGGCTTCATCAAAATCACCCTTCAAACCTGTATCTCCAGAACGCACCTCAAAACTCTCCCAGCCTCTACATTATCCAGTTCCAAAGACACTTCGACATGATTACGTCTATGTTATGGCCGACCTCCACTCTCAGTACCAAAATCTGTCTAAATCTGCTCAGACTGCCTTAACCAATACCATAGACTGAGATCAGGGTGCCAGCATGATGGTGTGTCCCTTCCTGACTTGCAGAGCCTGGCTTTTCACGTGATATGGTGGGGCGGTGGCTGGGGGGCGGGCAGGGAGGAGAGAGGAAGGGAGAGAGACACGCTCTCTGGTGTTTCTCACTATAATGGCACTAATCCCATCGTCAGGACTGCAACCTCGTGACCTTATCTAAATCTTATTATCTGCCACAGTCTTCATCTCCAATTGTGTCACAGGGGAGGTTAGAGACTGTGGGGGAGGACACAATTCAGCCCACAGCATGTCACATGACAATATTTCCCCCTAGGTGACTTAATTCTTTGTCAGCCTGTTTCATATTTTCATTTTCTTTCTATCTTATATTTTATTTTCTTTCTATTCCCTGGATTGCATTTTTTTTTAATCCCCGATTGCAAGGTTTTTTTCTTAAGTTGGTTTCATAAGGTTCTCATACTAGAAAGAAGAAGCAGAATTTAGACATATGCCATCCCTCATCAGAAGACCTTAGTTCAAATCAACGAATAGCGTCCCAGATTATTCGGATGTCCCAATGTAGAAACATGCCCATACTATTAAGCAGTTATAATTGAGTGAGGAAAGAGATAACACACACACACAAGGACAAGTAAATCAAGGGAGCTTATTTGAAATGAGACAGAAAAGATGTGAAGAAAGAGCTACCGAGGCATAGAAGCAGGAAAAACTAATTACGACCAAGAGAAACAGAAAAAAAGTAGTGAACTGAGTCTTAAATATTCTGATAAAAATTCTGCTTCCTTTTTTATTTTTTTTCAGTCTGTACTTATCTTTCTCTGCATGAGCTCTTAGGATTTTTGTTTCTTTTTAAAGCTTATTTCTCTGCCCCTTTCCTGATCATTATTCAGGCATGGTCCTCACTTGCCCTGACAACCAAACCTTGGGCATCTTAGAAAGAGCATTGGAACCTGACACATGGACCTATAGGAATCTTCCTTGGGACAGGAGGGAGTTCACGCTGGGACAAGCTAGACAAGAGGCCAGGAGAGGAATGAGTCCCCAGCCTGGGCTAGAGGAAGCACACTTCAGTTTTTATGCAAAAATAGAGATGATCGGTCCTCCTGGTGGTATTTGCCCCAGGAGTGTGGCCTAGTCTCAGCAAAGTGTCTTATTCGAAAATCCTCGGGAGCCACACATTAAAATTAAAGAGCAGGAAACACATAAACCAGTGCTCCCTGGGAAATCATTTTCAGCATTGCCTATTTTAATTTTCTCATTATATGTATTATATAACTGACCTTTTCTCACTTTAAGACCTCAATGAAAAAAAGAAAATGACAGTGGAATTATGTAAGACAGATATTTTAAAAACATTTTTTTAGAATTAGAATGCAATACAGATTTTTTTTTCCCTCAGAGAATGTATTGTGCTGTAACACACTTCAATGGACAGACCAAAATATTACAGGCTATTCGGAACTCAAAGGAGGTTCATGAAATGTAAGCGGAGTGAAAAGAGAAATGTGTGAATGTGAAGCGAAGTGATGACAGCATCATCAGACGGTCCGGGAGGCCAGTGCAAGTTTGCTCTAGTGACACCCGCAAGAGACTATGTGAAGGACAGAAGTTTAGAGAAAAGGATGTGCCCCGCACATGATAGGAATCATTAAATGTCAACTTCACATTATGCAGAACAATTAAAATCTGACACAATAGTTCCTGTTGTTCAAAGCTAGCTTTATTAATCTAAAATATATACATATCCATAATTAGATGAGTGACGTGAAGTATCTACTTTTATTTAAAAAAATATACTAGCTACATATAAGATTAGGAATATTAAGATCTTTAGAGCTGACCTACATCATGTAAGCAATTTAAAGATGAAACAAATTAATGCTAGCCACCAAAGAGTACCCCTTCTTTCTGGTGTATTTTCTTCCTTTCAAGGAGTGTGTGGTTGGTTCACTGTTACATGATTCATCTTTTGCAATTAGATTGCTGCTAATGAACTCACTCCTGTATCAAGGATCCTTTTTATGTTTATTTGTGAAAAATGGATTCTGCATCTCCTTTTTGTTTCCCTGTAATCAGGGGAATGTTAAATTGATGTCTACTAATAACGATATAATAAATTACCATGATAAAATTATATACATATTAATTTTAGAGATCCAAAATACATGCTTCAAGGGTATCTTATATAGGTCAAAAATATGAGCAAGCATACATTAAACACCTACTAACTTGTGTTATAGTAATTATTACATTATGTAACAATTTCGAGCACATAAAAACCTAAGTTTTCTTTTCTCAGTGGCATTTAAACAAAAATTATATTTTAAATATAATAGAAGTCTTGTTGTGATTCTAAAAATTTTATAAAATGTATGCCATTGCATATTAAAAGTGATAATACCCATAACATGAACGTTTTAAGAAACAAAATATACCATAAAATGTATTGTTGCTTTTAACACTGCAGCAGGCTCATCTGAACTAAAAATAACTTTAATACTAAGGGAAAAAGTCTTCCATTTTCTTTAATCATGCAGGCAATTAAAATATCTTGCCTGTCCTTAAGTAGTCAAAAGTTGATGGGTCTAAGATGAATAAAAATGGATCAGCACATGCGTTATGTGGTAATCCTTTTCCATTTGGCTGAGACTTTTAGCAACATACAGAAAAAACTTCCCTTGTATGGACATTACATTAGAAACAAATTTAGAAACATGCTCACATTTTCCTCTTTCTCAGGGAACTAATATAGTTTTATCTTGTGTGTGTGTGTTTTTTTTTTTAAGAGAACATGGTTCATTTGTTTTTAAATAATTGTTCTACCTTTAAAACATCTGTACTTGAAACAATAACTTAATGTATAAGAAATATGAATTAATAAGTAAATAAAGGTTGAACATGCCATACAAAGGGGTATTTCTAATTTGTCATCCATGAAGTTAGATTTGCCAAGGAATTGCCAATAACTTTAATTAGGGAGTTGATTCCTATCTTGACCTAATTCTTAACATTCCTCTAATAATGCCAATCAGTGTGTATATTAGTCCTGCATTAATGCTGAAGATAATCTTGCACTGACATCCTAATTTCTAATATTAATTCAATTGTTCATTTAGTCAACAATTACTCAGTGATCACCACATGCCAGGAATCTTAAGAGCAGTAGAAATGCAACAGCGAGCAGAACAAATATCCTGCCCCGTCAGGTTTCCATTCCACTGGAGGGGACAACGAATGGGAGGTGACAATACCGTAAAGGAGATAAAGCAGGGCCCAACAACCAAGATGGCGGTTTAGGAGACCCCAGTCTCTCTCATCACCCACCCCACCCCCGCCATCACACAGAGGTCCACAAATAGGTAGCGATCCATTAACAAAAACAGGTGCTGAGTGAGCGCTGGGGTCTGCTTCAGTTTTAGTAACACAGTAGAACAAAAAGATGTGAGAATACTAACACAGGAAGAAGAAAAACAGCTCCATGGTGTCTCCATCATGCCATCCCCCAAGCTGGTGTTGCTCAGTGCCAACAGGAACCTTCCCACCTTGAAAGCAAAACTAAAATGGGGTGAGCAACCAGATTTGCCAGCCTTCTGGGACCCTGCACAAAGGTCCCTTTTCTTTTTCTCGCTAGCCAGACTGGCAAAGATGAGGTGTAGAGTGATGGCTAGGAACGAGGAAGGAAAAGAGGGCTGTTGATGCAGCAAGAGCAACTATGGTCCACAGAGGCCTGCTCTACAGGCAAATTCAGCAGATTTTGCCACTGAGGGAGGATCCAATGGCCCCACAGCTGCCCCGGGACCCCTGCAGGTTTCACTGGCCTTTGTCCCCCAGGTACTCCTGTTGACAGACTTATGGCACACCATCATGATCATGTATGTGCCATTGGACACACACAAGGAGAAGCGAGTCAAGCACCTGACACATCCCAACCATGAGGACAGATTTGGACACCCAAGTTCATGAAGCTAGTGGGTGACCTCGAATTTCAATCCAGAATAATCTTCTCCAAGACACATAATGACAAAATTGTCTGAAAACAAAGACATGAAGATAATTCTAAAAGCAGCAAGGAACTAAATACTTCTCTCATAAAAGTATTGATCTCAACAGGTCAATAATGGGAAGGAAATTGAATCAGTAGTCAAAAACCTCTCAACAAAGAAAAGTCCAGGACCAGGTGGCTTCACCAGTGAATTCTACCAAACATTTAGAGAATATTTGCACCGATCCTTCTCAAACTGTTGAATGGGAAAGAAAGCTCATAATATCAGATAGGATTAAAAAGACTAAAAAGTAGTAAGTGAAAGTATACTGCTGTAACATTCTTACTTTTTACATGAACTAATAAATTTATTTCATAAAAGGTGGTGTTAAGTTAAAGATCCATATTTAAACCCTAAATACATGTGCGTGCAATCTCATGAGCACATGCATGCACATGCACATACATGCCTTTGGCTAAAAAAAAAGATAAAATATAATACTAAGAATACTAGACTAATTCAAAATATGAAAGAAATAAAATAAAAATATAATTAAAAACAGAGATCAAATAGAAAAAAAAGTAAAGTGATAAAACTAATCAAACCATGTAAATAAATACATTAAATTGTTAAAAAAAATATATCACAAAGGGAATAGCTTGTCAGACTACAATAAAAATGTAAGAGTAAATGTGTTAATTATAAGAGATGCTATATAAACACTAAACAAAAACAGATTAACATAATAGAGTAGAAAAATATATACCATGCAAATACTTTTTATGGCAAAATCTAAAATATGTAATATATTAAAATAGAAAAGTAGAAATCAAAAGAGCCTGAAAACAGCTATTGAGGTCCATTTTAAACAATCAAATAGTTGCTTACACATGAAGACCTACCAATCAAATTAATTTGCTTTAACACACGGTCTAAACATCTGAAGCAAAACCTGAAAGAACTAAAGAGAGAAATAAAGAAATCAACAGTTATAATTGAAAATGTCAACATCCTTCTCTTTATACTAGAGAGAACTATCAAAGGAAGAAAATGTAGAAAGATGTAAAACATTTGAACAATTATCAACCAACTTGCCCGAACTGACTAGTAAAAAAACAAAACCAAGGACTGCAGAATATATATTATTCTCAATAGCATATGGAAAACTCATCATTAAAATAAAATACACATGGAGCATACAATTTGATCAATATAACAAAATGTATTAAATATCTAAAAAAGGTCACCACAGAGTAGCTCTTAGGGTGACAGAAGCTTTCTGTGTCTAGGCGGGTTTGTTTCACAGGTCTATGCCTTTTTAAAACTAATTGATTAATGCATTTAAGATGCTTTTAGTTCACTATATGTAAATTGTACTTCAGTTAAAACGTGTGTGGAAAATTTTTCATATTAGATTTTTTAACAAAAAATGTACCTACATCATTTTTGGATAGAAGTACAGTTGAGAAAAGATTGCATTATTACAGACCAATGCTCAATTTATGCTATATTACTATTTCTGTAGTATGTATTTACTTACATACGCTATATTTATGCATATTTCAAAAATGGATACTGTGGGTATTTTAAAATGGCACATACTACACTAGTATAAAATATTTTAGAGCATTTTCAAATTACATATTAGTACTTTCTAAGCTATCATAAATTCAGTTAAATAATGGAGAAAAGTTATCCTAACCTTAAATGCAAAACCCAATGTAATCTTCTACAATCATTCTACAAGGTATTTTTGGCAATTCTTTATAATGGAACCATTCATTTGATTCAATTGGTATTCTAAAATTAATTTTTAAATTTTTAATTGCTGAACTATGGCATCCCAAGAAATAATAATTACCTGTCCAATTGTAAAAGTGAAGTGCACTATTACATTCGCTTGGCTCTCTTTAGTCTTGCTTCGTATATTCCTATTCACTGGAACAATATTATTAACTTCTGAAGTTGATTATATGGGTTGCTTTGTGAATAGGGACAAGCAGCATTTGAGACAGTTAAAAATAATGTTCCATTTGGTTTTAAGTGAAATACTTATACCTATCAGCCCCTTTAAAGAATATGCACTAAATGTTAGAATTAAGATGTTCACTACTTGAACCTGCTCTGGAACTCTATGAATTAGCTTTGTGATAGTTAACATTTTAGATATTATCTTTAAAATAACATTCTTAATATTCTGCCTTTCCACTCATAAAATTAAACTCCTTCAAAGTGTTCTCGATCATTAATTATAACTAGACTAACAATACTGTCTCTCTTTTTCTTTTACAGTTTAAAACAGTGTTATAAGGTTATAAATAATATTTCTAACTCATCATGTAATCTAAAAATGATTGGTATATGCAAACTAATTTTCATATGTAATTAGATTCAGGCAATGTTTGTGAAAGTATACATTAATGTTTGTAAGATAAAATAGAAATATTAGTTTCATTATTTATTGTAATTTTGACATATATAACTTGAATATTTTAATTAAATAATCCAGCAAATTAATCTAACACAGTCAATAAAATTTCTATAACATTGAGGCACTGTGAATTATGACATATAAGTGAATCATATGAATAATGGAAAATATTTTATAAAAATATAAACTCTATAAGGTTTTCCTCTTATAGTTAGTTCTCAGCAAAATCATCATTTTTCTCTATATCCTCTCACATTAAAAACAGTAGTCCTTGCATTTTTCTTTCTCTTTTCTCTTTTTTTTTGTATAGAAGTAGTCTGATTTAGGTTAGCATTGCCCAGTGTCAGCTACAAGTTCTATTATATGCCTACGGTTCTCTAATAGTAATGCTGTCGGAGCAGCTTTTAATGGCAATAAGCAAAACCTTCAAGTGCTTTGCAACTGCTTTGATGCTGTCCGGCAAGGTACTCTCATCCCACCTCTTCTAATTACCTCCTTGGACATCATACAAAGCCATCAAGCTTTCACACATATAAGTCTTCTTTCAGCCATCTTTTGGCATCACTATTGTAAGTACATGACTTTCTAATCCTCAGCCAGGAAATACAGTGTCAAGAAGGGCCTATGTTGTCTTCCTAGCCTTGAAGTACATTTAGTGCACAGAGGAAGGGGGACACTCTAATACCCAGCAATATTTACATTCTCCAGCTTCCCCTCCTTGCCCTGCAGCCTGGTCCAGCCCAAATAGCCTTCCACCACCCTTCCACTGCCCCAAACTCTACACCTGTCATTTTATTCTTCTATTGGCTCCCTGGCCTGCAGTTCCAAAAATAATTGGAAGTATACAGTCTCAGGTCTCAAAATGGTAGATGCAGTGCCCATTAAGAAGTGGTGAAAATGTTTCTTACAGGAGAGAGAAAAGAGAGAACCGAACAATGTTAGGAAGGCAATGTGATAACGAGTACTAGGGCTCCCAATCTTAAGGAGAGCCACAGAGGATGAACCAGAAGATACCACGGAACGAAGGCAGGCAAGCATCTCAGGTCCCCTTTGGATCCTTCTTGGAAAAAAAAAAATTCTAGGAAAGTACAAGAAAAAAATTATGTCAAATACTGGGCCTAATTAACCACAAAATTCATCATCAACTGTAAATTGCAGTAATTTACAAGGTATCACATACTTTTGTCTCAAAATTTAAAAGGTTTAAAAATATAAACACATAGATCAATGAAGTAGTGTAAACTCTATGAAGTATGAACAAATAAAACAGGCAAACTAGATTACCTGTGGTGAAAGATTACAAAGAATGGGAACCTTGATATAACAAAGAAAAACTTTTATTTCTTTTTATTATTATCCAGGGTCTCCCTTGATTACCCTTGTCTGTAAGCAAAATTAAGAGGCTCTCCATTCAGAGGAATTTAGCCTCCTGAATTGCTGCCTACAGATGTTCTTTATTAAGAAGTAGATAGTAAATTCAGTAAATATTATCATTTTTACTTCTTAAGAAATGGAAAAATCTCATTATATAGAAAAGTGTGTTCTTTACTTTTATCTTTCCCCTGACAGTCATGTAAACATTTTTCTTCATTAAATGAAAATGTAGTCCATATTTTTTTAGAAAATTACCACCCAGTTTGAAAACTTGCTTAGCTATTTTTTTCAGTTGGTGATAGGAATTAAAATCAGGACTTCTATTAACTGTTACCTACATAACACTTGTGGGTAAAGGGGTTTCACTGGCATCCGGAAGAAGCCAAGACATATGAATCCCATGTGGACAAAGAATTCTATGCCAGTAGGGATGGAATAAGATGCCCCTGAATAATTGTATTGCCCCTAAGCACAAAAAGCTACTGAGGAGGGGTTTGCACTGAAAAAAAATGTGGGCACCACTCTAACAACTGCAAAGTACATGCAAAGCACACTGTATGAGGAGTAAGGTAGGAAAGGGGCGGTGGCATTGATTTGGGAGGTTCCTGTGAACCAGCAGCTCAAGACTCGGAGAGGACGCAGGAAATCAATGACCATGGACAATGGTGCGGTGATTGCTGAGGGGGTGGGGAGGGCAAGGGGACTACACAGTAATGGAAAAAATATAATAAAGATGAAATTAAAAAGTAAATAAAAATCAGAATTTAGAAACTTACTCTAAAAACTATTTTAGTTGCTTCAGAAAAACTTTAAATAATGTTAGTTCATGCTGGATCTCCTATTGTCTAACTTTTTGTGTCTGTATCTAGAGAAGCACATTTTACTATGATGTCTCTCAGAAAATTTTTAAAAAATAACTTAGAAGAAAGCTATAAATAGGGTTTTGAGGCAAGTAGCATATGAATGGAAAAATAGAAAATTACATTTTAAAATCAACCCATAATTTATTCTTGGGAGACGGATGCTTCTGTAGGAGGCAGCAGTTTTTCAACCTTTTTCCTCTCATGGCACACATAAATTAATTACTAAAATTCTGCAGCACACCAAAAAAATAGTATTCTTTTTTTGGCCAATCTGACCAAAAAATAGGTATAATTTTGATTCATCCACACCAGATGGCTATTGTTGTGTTGGCTGTTGTCGTTTTTCAATTTGGCCATCTAAGGGAAAAGAGATTAGGTATTCCACGTTTTAAAAATTCTTGCAGCATACCTGCCCTCGCACATGGGTGGAAAATCGCTGCTATAAGGTAATCACGAAACACATACGGTAGTCCTCAAGGCTCAGTTTCAGTTACCCGTGGTCAACCATGGTCCAAAAATAGAAAATGGAAAATTCCGTAAGTGAAGAACTAACTCATAGCTGTTAAATTGGGCACTGTTCTCAGTATTGTGATGCAATCTCTTGCCTTGGCTCCTTCCCACCAAGAATCGAAATCATCCTATTTACTAGCGTCTCCAAGCTGTAAATGATTCTGCCAGTTAGTCACCGCATAGCTATCTTGGTCATTGATTGTCACAGTATCACAGTGCTTGTATTCAAGTGACCCTTATTTTACTTACTAATAGCCCCGAAATGCAAAAATAGTGATGCTGGCAATTTGGATATGCAAACAGAAACCATGAAGTGTTTCTTTAAGTAAAAAGGTATGTATGTATATGAAAAAACATAGCATGTATAAGGTTTGGTACTATCTACAGTTTCTGTCATCCACGGGGGTCTTGGCACATATTCCCCACAGATAAGAGGGGCTACTGAACAGCCTGATGCTTCCAATAGCAGTAAGGATCTGGATAGACTGAAGGCCCAGATAATAACAGCTAATTTTCCAGTTTTGATGGATGGAGAATGAATGTGAGCATGAGAGAAAGCTGGAATGATCTACTTAAACTCAATTGATGAAAATGAAAAATGAGAGGAGATAGTTAACATCCCTGAACAGTTTCCTCCCAGCATTCTTAACCAGGAAAATCAGACTGTATCCCAGTAAATAACTTACTGTTTGCTTTTGAAAATTCTGGTAAACCAAATATGTGAACAAATAATGTGTTCCCTTGGCCAACCAGCTTTCTATTCTTGCCAACAGTTTGCTCAGCTGGACAAGCTGCTTACTCTTTAGAGCGACAATTTGCTCATCACCATCCTCTTCAAGGTTTTCCTCTACTGGGCACACTAGCCCTACACTCCGGGTCAGGAGATTTGCTCAGTCCCAGTCAGTTGCCCGACTTTATAAACATCTGTTTTAAAACCCTCAAGGCAAGACCCCCAACCCTGTACATATGTCTCCTTAAAGTCCTTCTTGTGAGACACCACTCAAGTAATGTCATGGCGGTGATTTCTCCATTTTGCTGTAAGCGCAGTGAATTGAACTTTGCTGAAATTGGCTTCAGCGGTCTCTGTTCAGGTGTGACAGGAGAAAATGGGTTGAGATGCCCTTTGACATGCTGCCCATTAGAAACATGTCAGAAAGTAAACTTTGGGGCACACTAAGAGAGCAAAGAAGTTTTTTCAATTTAAATATTATTACAGCTTGTTAGAGCCACTATGATTTACTCACTTATGAATTAATTGATCGATTTTTAGAGTCTAGGAGTTGTTTTTATAATTCAGATTCAAGGTAGTACACATTTCTTATCTTCCGATTTATCAGTTAGCTGCTGTAGCCAAACGGAAATCTGAAAACTTCATTATAGACTACTTCAATTTCCTATGTTTATTCTATAATAATAGTGCTAATGTTAAAATTTTTCAACAAAATAAACTTTGAAATATTTTGTAATATAATGTATTATAAGTTGTATACAGATGTATAGATAATACAGATTAATAGATATGTACATTATAAATGTATAGATAGACAGATATATTGATATATAGATATGGCATTTTTCATTTATATCAAGGCTTGACCCTGGCATTTATGTCTGTTAGGCTGAACAGATGTTAGTATTATTACCTCTCTAAAGTGTCAAATAATTTTAAAATGCAGAGTGTATTAATTTGTTTTGCATTCCATTCAGAAGTATTAAAGTGTTTTAAACAGCGTGTTCTACTATGGATACACATCACTGAATCTGTTCTTGGATTGTTTAACCCTGAGACCGCAGCAAAGGCCCCTTACTGACCGTCACACAGAAGACAATACCTGAATTATAGTCAACTAGAAAAAATTTAATTTTAAATGTAATACTTGTAGGAGAAATGTCCTGACTTTTTTTCTTTGAAAATCAGAAAACCTACTTTTTGACATTCACTGATTTAAAATGTTAATAAAATTGCAATGATTTTTTAAAATAAATAAATTACTGTTTTTTAAACTCTCTTCTTTTTGAATCTGACATAAGAAAATGAAATCCAAGGTTATAAGTTTTGTGTGTTTTAAACAAATTAGCACTCATGTCAACAAATAGCTTTAATTTGTCAACATACAGAAATTTCATTGATTTATTACCACAGTACAGAAAATGAATATCCATAGACTTCTGTAGAAAGAAATGCATGAATACAATGCATGTTAACCTATATATGTCACAGTGTTTGAAGAATTTAGTGATTTATTTATCCAAACCTAGAAATGTATGCTTTTTAATATCTCTAGTTTTTCTTCAATATTAAAAATGTAATTGTATTGCAGATAAAAAAATGCATCACTTGATTCTTTTGCAAAAAAATGTGTAGGGAAAATAGTTAATTGTAATGATCATGATAAACGTTCACTTTTAGTTCTTATTCCTGATGGACTTCAGTCCCAATTACTAGCTTACATTATAAAACTTATTTTTCATCATCACAGTGGACAAAATAGTGGCCTTAATATAGTCAATATAAGAAAGTCTATACACTAATAAATAAAGTAGGATAAAATTTGAAGAACATAAAATGAATTCATTATTGATGCTGAGAAGGAATTGTGAATATTTCAAAAGCATCAGCAATTAAGGAAGTATTCAATTGACAGAGATAGGAAGCAAAGAACCTAAATCTTGCATTGATATTTTTTTATGAAAAGAAACTTACATTATAATTATCTGGGGTGGATGGAGTATGAGCTATTCCACAGCAGAATGCAAGGTATTCATAGAAAAACAGTCATAAATTTACTGTCATCTAAATATGTTGGTACAATATAAAGTTGAAAACCTAGAGTTATCATATTAGTGTGTAAGTAAACTGGTGCAAGAGTGAAGCTTTGTAAATTTTTACAACCATAAAGTTTAATGATAAATTAAAATGAAGTGAATTGCAATTATTTAGCTTCTAATAATTAGAACTTCTTCTTCAAGGAAATAATATATAAACTATGGAATCTATAAAAATAAAACAAAGTATTTTAAAGAAAATCATACTAATTGATAAAACATACTTAACAATTTTAGTGCTTCTGAATATAATCTAAAACAAAGAATACACCATCTGCATTTAAAACATTTTAAATTAAACAAGGTACTACTTTTTGAAAAATTTGAAATTGTATATATAAATGTATAGTTATATGTTTATTATATATGTATTTGATATATAATCATGCATGATATTTCCTGTTAATTTACATCCTTATCAATACTTAGCACTTTGAATATTTTTAACGTTACACTCTGTTGTGAAATTCCCATTTGCCGTGGGTCAACTCAGACTCAACAACTAACAGGACAGGAAGGACGGGACATGGTGCTTGGAAATGTAAATGATACACTCAAAGCATAACCTGCTTCTCCGCAGCCTTATCTTGTCTGTACATGAGAAAGAGCAGCTGTCCTATTAGGGAAAATGGACCTCCCCCACCGACCCCCGCACTGTCTAAAAGAAGCTCCGGGGTGAACTGGACCTTCAGCTGACCAAAGTTCCCCTACATGCCTGCAGGTTGCTCCTTGATGATGTTCCTCAGCTGAAATCCCACGCCCGCAGATTTTGTTTTTGCTGCAAGTGTGGGCCATTTGGCCAGGGAAAGTATCAGATTTCAAAACTATTTTTAAAAATCTAGCTTTTTGGATTGCTACTTGCAAAACTACATACTGTATGGTTAAATAAATATACCTTCCTTTGCAGCTCAAAAACTAAAGAAACAAATCACAACTGATGATGGAATATCTGGGCCGCTCATTTAAAGGTGCTCATGGTAAGGACAAGTTCTCTGGTGAGACTGTCGAGACTCGCTGATGCGCCCAAACACACATACACATACAATGACAAAACTCTGCCAACAGCCCTACATGGGACTACGGGATCGGAAGACAAACTCTGGTTTTCATTTCGTGCTTATCTGGAAAATCACAAGAAATAACATAAAGCCATGGACTTCATAAAAACCTCTACATGCTGAATTTTTGGGTAGGAAAGAAGGAAACAAAGTGTGTTCAAATGGTAACAAGTATTCTTTCTTGTGTTTGTTTTAATGTGTTGAATAAAATTTTTAATTCTAGTATGCAACCATAATTTAACAGTGCATTGAGAAATAGGTTGAATGTAACTTCAGTCTTAATATTTTCTATCACCCGTTCTAAGTTTTAAATTATGGATCTCTGAACATGATACAGAAATGTGAACTTACATATATTCATGTCAATAAGTGTAAGAAATAAAGTATTTTCTTATTCAGGTGGTGTATATATGTGGTTACACATAATAACCTCAATTAATACACATGTTTGGGCCAGATTCAATATATATATCATAAAGTAATATGACTCAAGCATATAATTCCAACATTACATATGTATATTGCAAAGAAATAAATCATCATACACTTGTTTCCAAATAAAATGAGAACAAAATATTTGTCATTTTCAGATATTTATTATGCACTTATTTAAATTGTTTAATATATACATATACATATTGAATGCTAGTGTTTATCAAAATTTAGATTCTTCATTATGCCTTTCAGATATACAAATACATTCTCTGATACAAGAATCTATGGTCCTCTCTTTAATAACATGTATTTAAGGCTGATTAGTTATAATAATTTTGATTCTATGGATTAAATTCACAATTGCAGTAAGTAGAAAAGATGAAGGACTTATTAGCAATAACTTATTCTTTTGTGTTTCTTATAAGACCGCATTTTGGCTCCAAAAATCAGTTTTATATCTGCCATTTGAGACAGAGACTGAGATTTTCACATCAAGTAATCTTGATCACATTGAATTGTATATTACAAAGAGTATGGTGCCATCTATTGGGTAATATTATTTGCAAGTCAGGCTTATTTTTTTGTTGTTGTTTTGGAGGTTTTTATTTTATTTAATTTTTTGATATTTTAAATATCAATATTTTGATAAAACAATAACACACAAAAAATCAAAGAAACAATGGCTCATCATTTACCCACATATATTCATTAAGTATTTCCACATACACAAAAAATACCATGTTTGGAGCTGATTGATAATTCCTTCATGTCACTGAGTTGGCTACCAGGAAAATGAGGAGTGGATAAATAAAATCAGGTTTTGTATACAATGACTAAGTTTCAGAAAGACAAACCTGGTAAATCAGTTTGAGGAATAATTTTCAGGATTAAGTATATTTATGACATTGCATCTACAGGGATATATCTTCAAAATATGAATATTACTATGTTGTTTCAGAACACAAACATGAAGCTTATATGATGATTATGGAAATATCTTTGTGTGTATATGTGTTACATACAATTATGTAACTGCTAAGTTTAGGTCACAATCAAGAAACACTTTCCTGCTGCCTCACTTTGTCAAGAATCACTTGTACAATGTTTCAATTATTTCCAACTTCAAACTACCCTCATATTACAAAGATTTAGGGATATATGGGATCTACTAAATTACCAAATAAAAAATATTATAAGGGGAGTTATAAGTGACTTATTTTTTATTTACATTTATTTAAACTTATATTAAGTTATAAATATATAATTAAAAATATGTTCAATATAAAAACTGTTATAAGCTTCTCAGATGACAAAAAGATAGATGTCAAAAATTGTTTTGTAATTTCCTGCTTGGCATATACTCATAAGTGACTCATGTAAATTAAAAAATATATATACATACTATAGACATATATAAACATATATATACTATATACATATATAAAATATATATATTTTTAATTATATATAAATTTATAAATCTATATATATAAATTAAAAATATATATACATACTCTATACATATATAAAAATATATATATATAAAGCTGTTGTAAAGATAGTCCTAACGTTTTTAACTCAAAAATGTTGTTTTTGTTTTCATTTAAATATGCATTTATTTAATAAATGCTATTTGGATAATTTGGTTTTACATTAGCTGGGAGAAGAATATCATTTTAATCTAAATATAAATATACATAAAAAGGGTAATTCTATTAGACATATTCTGAGGGACTGAGACTCAGAACTTCAACAATTTCAGAGGGGACACAATTCATCCCGTAACAATGGATTTGGTTAAAGCAGAGAGCATATTTATTCTAACTTCACCTTTATTTCATTTTTCTCTACATGTTAAAATTCAAGAATAAAATGCAAAAATGTATTTCAAGATAATGAAATATGTTTTTCAAAATTGTATTTTTATATTTTCTTATCATTCTTAAACATCCACTTAACTAACTTAGGATATCATAGAGCAGAATGTACTTTTTAATCTATATATTCCACAGACTTATAAATGATAATAGATAAAACTATATGCTTACTCATTCATTAATTCAAAAAATAGTGATCGAAACAAAACATTTGTGAATATGTCAATAAATGACAATAAATGATTTTATAAATATGTATTTTCTCTCCTCTTATTTAAATATTTTTTTAATTTTATAAAATAACAAAACAATTATAATGTTATATTCTTGGTTTTCTTACATACATGAATATATTATATAAGGCAATAAAAACAAAAGGACAATAGAAGACAATGAGCTATATTAGAGCACTTTGCTATCTTCTATTTCATCATCTAGGAATTAATATAAAGTAGATTGCAATAGGTTAAGATGGATATTATAATATTTAGAATAAATAAAAATAAGAAATCAAAGAAATATAATACAAAATCTGTATTTTCTAATATAGAAGAGTTAAAATAATGTGAAAAAATGTGAAAGAAAGCAATAAAGTTGGAGGGTGTGACATGAGATATGTAGAAAACAGAATAAAATGGAAAATGTACACCCAACCATTATTACTAACTACATTAAATGTGAATGGGTTAAACTTTCCCATAGAAGGCCAGATATTAAAAACTAGAAAATAGACAAAACTATGTGTGGTCTAGTCAACACACTTTAAGAACAAAGAGCAAGATATAACTAATCATGTGCAGTTTATTCAACACATTAAAAAATGTTGAAAGTAAAACTTTAGAAATGGTATAGCATGCATTTGGTAACCATAAAAAGTAGGGAGATGATATTAATATATAAAAACATAGGCTTTAACATGGTAATATTAATAGACAAAAATAATATTTTATAATAATTCAAAGGTAAATAAATCAGGAAGAGATAAAATTTACAAATGCATATGTTGATAACAAAGCCTAAAATATATAAAGCAAAAATTTACAGAATTGAGAGGAGAAATGATTATAATTATAATTATATAATTAAATCTATAATTATAATTATAATGATAAAATCTATAATTATAATTATAATCAGATATTTCTTTACTCCAGTTTCAGTAAATGTTTTAACAATGAGTTAGAAAGTCAGAAAGAATAGGAAACATTTGAAATTCACTATCAGCTCTTCTTAACTGAACTTTTACTAGGGCATTGTACCCAAGAATAAGAAGCCTGTTTTTAAATAACACAGGGAATATTCACCATTAAAGATATATGCTAGGTTATAAAACAGGTACATATAAATTAAAATGTTTAAATTCTTATAAAGTATGTGTTTCAACCACAATAAAATTAAATGAGAAAACAACAGAAAGAAATTTAGAAAATCTCAAAATACTTATCAGTTAATCAGCAAACTTCTATATTACCAAGGGTAAAAGAAAAAATATCACAGTAAAAATTTTTTATAATTTTTTTAACTGAAGGGGGAAAAATACCCAATGTGTTGAAATTTATGAACTGCAGCCAAGGAAGAGCTTAGAAAAAAATTAAAATTTTAAAAACCTATATTAAGATATGGAAAAAAGTCTCAAATCAATAATCTAAGTTTCATTTCTTAAAAAATAGGAAAAATGTGAATTAAACCCAAACAAATATAACATCTCTTAAATGATCATCTGATTTTAACATAAAAGCAAGATAGTTTTCAATAGTGTAAGAATTTATCTATATTTATTAGACTTCTCTTCATGAGTGTTCATTTTATTAAGGTAAGATTGACATACAAAAGCTATACATATTTAATGTATGCAGCCTAATATGAAACTATCACCCCATTCCATGACATAACATATTGATTACCTCCAAAATCTCCTCCCATACTTTTTAATGCATTATCATTGTTATTATCATTATTATTTGTGATAAAAACACTAAACATAAGATTCACACTCTCAGCAAATTTCTTAGTGTAGAATACAGTATTGTTAACCATAAACAGTATGATGCATTCCTTATTTTCTATACCACTTTCATGAGCATTTTAAATCTAATTTAGGGCAGTAAGAACCCAACTACTAGTCAGTGCCTCATAAATGTGTTTTTACAAGTGTGGCTATCATAGGGGCACCTTCCTGAAAGTGAAGAATCACTTTCTGGCGGCGAGCACGCACTGAACACAACTCCGAGGTGTTTAGCTGGTATTTTGGAGGGGTCATGAGGGTCCTGCATGATGGCTGGCAGGGGCTCAGAGCTATAAGGCGTCCCAGCTGCTCCCCCGCAGTAGGCATCCCTCTCCTGGACCTCTCCTCTGCAAAGCGACTTAGCCGGCGACCTCATGACGTTCCGGATCTATGCTCACAGCAGTCAGACGTTTCCCTCCTTTCAAGCTCAGCGTCAGGGTATGTCTCTGCCTGATGTGTGAAGGGTTGGAAACTTCTGCTTCTTCAGGACAAATCAAAGTGCAGCTTATTACAATAGCATCAACCTGAAGCAGACCACGGGTCAGTCAGGAAGTGCCCATGATAGGCCAAGCCCTAGCAAGACCCATGGTGCTCCTTGTGCAGCTGTCTTTGAAACTGCACCCCGGGACTCTCCCTACATTCCTTCGCATTAACATGCAGTAAGAAATTGTCTACTGCCTGAGTGTTTATACATTGTGCTCATCATATCACTACCAATGCCCATGGAATTCTTTTGAATCTCACTAATCAGCCCGTAGGCCTCATCCTTTCTCTCCCAGACAGCCATGCTCTTTCAGCATTCCACCCACACTCCCCATGGGCCATGTGGGCTCTGTGCTGCCCAAAGTCACCAACAAGCTGCCCATCCTGGAGGTGGCATTGTGCTGGTGGAAGGCTTGTCTATTTATAATTAGTCTTCCTAGAAGGGGCACATTTTTTTTTTCAAATTTATTCCATCACAGGACGTGATAAAGGGTGTCCATTTTTAAAGTGGACTGGTGACAGCTTCCAGTCATGCCTGTCCCCTTTCTCCTCTCCCTGCACGTCTGGCAAGCCTGTAAGAAATCCCAAAATTTCATACCGGTGAGAAGGACAAACCACACAAGGACTCGCCCCCAGGGGAACCTCACTCCGGTTCCACACCCCAGTCACGGTAAGCCTCAAGCCAGTTGCGCTTCCTGGCCGACTCCATCCATTTTCACGGCTGCTAGGCAGCTGCCATGTTCTTCACTATGTGAGTTATAAATATATTCATTTCCTCTTGGTCAACATTAGTTGTGTGAAAAATAATGTAAACAAAACCACTTTATAATGGAGTCAGAGCTGCCAACCACCTCGCATATCTTACTTCTCCAACCTGTGAAATCTTAGAAATGGGCAAAATAATCTTTGAATTGGGCCTAAAGCAGCACTGTAATGCTAAATAACTGCCCGCAAAGGTTACAAAAAAGCAGACATTACGATTGCGCGACTGAAAATTAAAGATATTCTTTAAAATTCACATCACTCTATTAGCCTATCTGCACCTACAAGAATTCCTTCTATGCATGTAATTCTTCCCCTTCCCTTTCTCATAAATACCCATTGGCTTCAGTTCCATGTTGGAAGGCTATTTGGATTTCTGCCAGAATCAGTGCATTCACAATAGCTGTTATTTGGATCTCAAATAAATGCTTGTTGCTTCTCGCTTTGGCCTTTTATTTTTAGATTAACAGTTGTCATCAGTCTAAATATTGAAACCAACTTTTGGGAATGAGTTTATTCTGTTTCTGCAGAATGATTACAACAGACGGAATTTCTCAATTTCCACCAAGGCCCAGTATATGCTGAAAATGCATAATGGGGTCGTGCTGGGGACAATTGCTATAAGATGCAGAAGGAAAATGTTCCAGAAATACACAGAATAGGTAAGCGTAGAATAAGATAAGAGCAAGCATAACAAAGAGCAGAACCTGCCAATGCGGAAATCACAGAACTCAAGGACACTCATGGCGGGTGTGCTGATCTCTCTGTCTCCTCTCCCTGGCCCCAAAGGAAAATGAAGACATTAAATGCAGAGGGTCATAGACCTAAGGCCACTGATTCTGCTGCCACCATGAAGGATCTCATGCTTTCCCCTCTTTGGCAGAGTCTGGCCAGGTGAATGTTATTACATTATTATGAAACTTTTTAGCTGTTCTAGGCATTAGGCCCTAACAAGTTGTTTTTTTTTTCCCCTTCAATTTTCAGCCTGTGGCCTGAAGCAATGTAATGAGAACTTTTTCTGTCTTTTATTAGATTTGTTTCCTTATTGTGTATCTATCTATTAAAGAATAAATCTTGTTAAAAGACTGACATAAAAGCCTGTGGGTTTTCATTGTTGAAGCAAATTTATTTTCTAGTTCAGTTAATGATAATCAAATTATGAACACATAAAAAGTGAAAGGTAAGTTGCTCCAACTAGCAAGACTAAGGCTGCAGAGTTGTAACCTGAGGATACGAATTACTTCTTGAAGTTGAAGTGATTTAAAAGGTAGGCATTCTTTTTCGAAGGGTTGAAACTTTATGTTTACAAATGATTTTTTTCACTGATCTTGATCTCTGCATATATAAAATAATTAGAAAATTTAGACAAATAAGTAAAAAAGTTCAATGTAATGGCTGGGACTCTCCAAACAAAATAACCGTGTCCATTTTTCTGCTAGACAGAATATTATACATGTAAACAATGTTCTACTCTAACTGTGGCCAATGGTTAATCCTTTATTTACTTGAATAAAAATTAGAAATTTACTGTGCATGTAATGAAGTGACATAAAAATTATGAAAAAAACCTCCACAGCTATGCCATTTGTGCATTTTTATTAAGACAGGAAAAGTATTACTTTAATAAACCTAGTTGTTTTATTCATGCTTCTAACTAAATTTATTTGTGCTTTGTTAATTTCCATCTGTGTTTCAATTTAACTTTGTTATCTATTATTCTTATGAGTTTTATTATGTATGGTACATTATAGTCTGGGGGGGTAAAAGTAGGTTTAATGTTGTCCCTATATAAAATAATATTATAATTAATAAGTAATAATGAAAGGATAAATTCTGTGTTTTGCATACTCACAACCATAAACCTACTTTTGCCCCACCCTATATTTTACTGTTTTCTATTCTTTTTGCTTTTAAATCAGCAGTAGCATCTACCAAATCAGAAATGTTTTATGTAGAAAACATGGTTTGCCTAAGATCCTTTGACAAAGCATGAAAAGATATGACTTCTAGTCCAGCATGCATCTTTGACTAGTATACACTGGAAATAAAGAGTAAAAATTTCTAATATAAACTATAAAAATTAGAGTGGGAACTACCTGCACTACTTCACAGATTATTTACTAATTGTATCTAATAATAGCACCTGTTACTCCTCTTTATGACTGCTTTCTATCAAGTGATTGATTTATTTTGTAAGGCTAACCTAATTTATAAAGAGATGCTTTACATGTATACTATTTTAATGTTTGCATCAGAAAAGGCACGTTTTGTTCTACTTTAGCTATTTGCTATTCAACAATAAATCCTGATATATTTTGATAAGAATTTTTAAAGAATTGGCAAAGACAATAATAAATGGAATGTTAAATAAAACAAGTGGACTCTAAATGATTTTAATCGATAGTAATAATCAAGAGAGATAATTTGCAACAGGAAGCTCTTCGGATTTCAAAACTTGACCTAAAATACTACTTACATATGAACAAGAACAAATGACTGATAATAAAAATCCTCTCTCATATAAAATTTATAAATGTATAGGTTATTATAGTTTATTTTATTGGATATCTTCCTCTTAGATTTATAATTTATTAAACATCCTTCAGCTTAAAATTAAAATCATTATATGTATATATTAGGGAAACTTCCATGAACCCAAACTTGTCAACTATGAGATGAAAGCTAGAGAGTGATGTCTTAAGTTGCTATTTGTAGCTGGATTGTTGTTCTCTTTTAATTTTCATTTATCTTGCCTGCATTGAGGGGGCTGGGCGGAGAAGTCATCATTACTAAATCTGGTTGACCAGATTTTCAGTTTGGCACGTGGCTTTGCACACTGTTGTTAACAACAGAAGACATTGCGCCACTTCTCAACAGCTCCCTGCTTCCCTCCCAGGCCCTGCAAAGCAAGCTTGGGTCTCTCCCCTTAGTGTGGAACCAAAGGTTATTTTTATGGCTATTCCTTAAAAACGATGAAATCAGGTTTGCAGTCTGTGAAGAAGAATTAACCTTTTAGAGACTTTCATTCCTTTTTCAATATAAGAAATATAATTTTGATAATGTACAAGTTTGATGTATTTATTCACTTGTTTCTACTTTTTCTATGTTTCCTTCTAATTGTTCCAAGTTCTCCTTAAGCTTTTTAGTCCATTGATACAGCTATGCTCTTTCCGTTCATTTCCAAACATGTTTTCCTCTATAAAGCTGTCATTTTGCAATCTGTCTTCAGAGCAGTTATATTGAAAAAAATAATAATGATTCTCTACTGCAATAATATGCTTGTGACAATTCCTTTGAGGCACACAGTAAAAAAGGGTTAACTGCATCATTATAACTTAAAAATGACAAATGGTAAATCTTTTTATTTCAGATGTTATTCCAGGGAGTTTTTAGGGAAATTATGTTCTTTCATTTGTCAAATATTTGTTTTGGTTGACATCAGATAGTACTGATCACATAATGAATTTTTGGCCTGAAAACATAGTTTATATGCTCTAATATATTGGTATGCAGTGTGTTGTGAAAAAGTAAATTTGCTGAGAAGCTAAGTTTGTTGAAGCTCTTCATCAACAATTACTTTTGCTTTAGACATGAATAAATTCAATGTATACTACTTATGAATAAACTAGTGAGTTCAAGAACTATATTTATTTATAGTGAGTATAATTTAAGTAAGTATATCAGATGGACTATTTTGGCCAAAATATTCACATTTTACCACTTTATATAATTATCTAAATGCAATCCAGCAGAATTGGGTTTTTTCAATATACTGTACAAGAATAATGATAATTTTAATGACTCTCATAATTGTGAACTAGGCACCACATTAAGCATCTTGTATGCATTAATATCTCTTTTATTTTTCATATCCATATTATATACATATGGTTATTCTTCCCAATTTACCTAAGAGGAAACTGAAACTAAGAGGAGTGATGTAACTTCTCTCAAGTTACACAGCTGGAAAGCTAAAGAAACAATATATTTAAAACCAATATATTTGATTCTAATATTTCATAGTGTCAACCTAAAAAAAAGAGGTAAACTGGGGTAGCTCAAATGACCAAGACTGAGTTTATTTGAGAATAGCAAGGAATTGCTCTGCAGGACACGCCAATGCAGTGAACTACAGGTGCGTCTGAGGGTTTCGCGGGGCTGCGTTCATGGGCAAGCAGAGCAGAGAGGACGAGTCCAGCCCGAGTCCTAGCAGCCAGCCCATCACTTGAGGCTGGGGAGAGATCCTTGGCGGATGCTTCTTGGATGCTCCCCATTTTTGGTCTCCTGTGAATCAGGCATTTACAGGAAATCAGTCCTTTGGTCCTTACATTTCCTGAGGATGCATGTGTGGGATTCTCCAAATCATGCTCTGCGGTTCAATTTTAGACTGAAAGACTCGCACAGTGCATCTGCTAACGACTTCACACTGAGATTTGACTTTATGATTTTGAGAACTGATTACATTAATTCATCTCGTAAAGTATACATACATGCATATATTGTTTTATTTTAGTTTACTTCTACTTTTTAAGAAAATATTTAAAGGTTAAATTAATTAATCTTTTCTTATGTTTTATTTATTTTTTGTGCCTGGAACGTTCCTTTCCATGAACAAACTATATGAATATTCAACAACGTTATGGTCAAATGTTTTGTTTTCTCAACTGTTCAATCTAATTTAAAGTGTTCTTCTTGCAATAACCATGAGAGGGGATATAACAGTACAGAGATATGAAAGCATTGGAGCGAGATGATAATAATAGTTCTTCCTCACTTAGCCATAAACCAAAATTTGGACACAATCTAATATTGATATTAAAGCCATTTTGAGAAATTAATTACTCATGACTTATTCTAACATTAGATAAAAGCAAAGACCAAAAAGGAAACATCATTTGGTTTCCCTGAAATGAATAATTCTATTAAAAATGATGATATCACAATGTATATTCCCAGGACTTATCATTCCATTATATCCTTTTATTTTATTAATTTGAAATATCCGATATCTATTTGATTGTGTAAGCTTTCCAGGAATGCTGACTTAAATGTCATGTACAAATAAAACTTCAAATTTCATTTCATTACTCATTGGTACATGCTTGGTGAGGATAGAATCAAACACTACTATTTTTTTAAGCCTTCCTTAAACGGAAATAACTACATTATTTTTATTTGATTCTAAGTCATTTTATGCATTCTCACATCATTTTTACAGTCTCTTGCGAATAAGCTTTATCTCATCAGGTTTTTTTCTTGCCTTCCTCCCTCTGAACCTGCCACATTCCTTGTTCATCATATGCTCATTGAACCTCTCGGTGTTTTATGAGTGTAACGTAAGTATCAAACACAGTACTCGATACTAGTAAAACAAAGATAAATAAGACACACTCATTGACTTAAAATCTACGAGTCTCTGAAGAAGATAACTGCAAAAAAATCAGTAAAGAGAATTTAAGCAAAATCCTATTAGATCAAAAAGAAAAGAATTCTAAATCTAGTGAAAGCAGGAAATGTTTCTGAAAGTGGTGCTATCTTAGTGAGATCTTAAGAATTCTCCAGAAGGATTAGAAGAAGGGCACCCCAAACAAAGTAAACAGTAGGTGCATATGCAGAGATAAAATACTGCTCATCATTGGGGCCATACAATAAGATCTAAGGAGGAGAGTGACGGAGATAAGAGAGAATATCTATACAGAGGCCTACATGTTAAAAACTATGGATTAGACACTACATTACTTAATAAATTTAACTTATTTTTAAAAATAAAAATAATTAAATTCAAGAGGGAAATAAGTATCATAACTTGGGAAAAGATAGGAAAAGAGTAGAATTGTTATTTTGTCTTATAATAGTCCAGGTGAGAAAGATGAGGTCAAATTCAATGTTGTGTCAGTGGGTTTAAATGAAGTGGATAGAATCCAATAACAATAGAATGACAGATTTTATAATAGTTTTTGATTAATTTATAATAATAAGATGATGAAATAGAAAAAAAAAAAGATGCAATCCTTACCCTCAGGGACCTTGTAAGCAGAGATAGAAAATGTGGACTGGCTGCCTGTATACATGTGAGCTGCTTTGGCTCTTATTAAACTATTTAAGGCAATTAAAAATTCACTCAAAATGTGCATTGTTTGTTTGATGGAGCCTCTCTTTTCCTCTGCTAGATTACTTTCCCAGTAGTCAACTTCAGTTCTCCATGGTTATAACATATATAAACTCAACAAGAGATAACGGCTTCTACATGCAAATGTTCATCTACAATTTCCCTAGCCAATGCATAATTTTATTGGTATAAGATAAATAGTAAGTTCCATGTATGCTCACTAGACTTAGAATAGTCTAGCCAACTAACAAAATAGAGTTACATCAGAATATTGTGATTTCTATTTAGAAGCTGGGGAGTTTATGTATAATGGGAGATATGAACTCATTTTAGCATGGCATTTTTATTTGGTAATTTTTTAGTGGAAACACTCTTTTTCTTGCAATATAGCATACTAAAGTATTGTTGCATGGATTATTACAAACATAAAAGTTGATTTAAAAGAGACTATGCAAATGATGGAAACTGCATTCATCTAGTTTGGCTCTTATAACCTTGAGTGAGCTATTAATATTGACTGAACATTCAACTGTTAATCCTAGTGATAACTCTTGAGATTTAATAACAATGTAGATTTTATGATCTATAACATAAATGCTACCTGATTATAAAAGTTTCTTTAACATCAGGTATTATAAATTAATGCTAGACTGCATGGAAGAGTGACAGAAAGACCATTACAAAATTCTATTTTGGGTATTATAATAGAGATAATATGCTGCAATTTAGTTTAATGAGATGCAATTAAGAAACTGTTTCAAGAGTTGCATGTGATTCCTTTTAATTATTACTTATTAGTTGTTCCTGCCTAAGTGTATTTAAAAATCACATTATTTGAACTACAGTAAATGATTAAAAAATTTCCAATATATTAATATTCCTTATGGACTAGAGATTGGTAAAATTTTAAAGGAAATACAGTACTTTTAGTTCTCAGCACTTGTCAGAAGAATACAATCACTTTTAGGAAATCTGTTACTTATAAATTGGAAAGAACACGTACCTAAACATGCATTTTGGGCATATTTTGATCTAATACTGAATATCCATCCAAAGGTACTGAAATTTAAAGACTATCTCTAATCAAATATTTAAGATAACTAATTAACTGACTAAGTTACTCTTATTTGATGAGATCTGCATGAGAGAACACTGCAGACCAGGTGGCTGAAACAATAGAAGTGTATTATCTCACAGTTCCTAGAGCCAGACGCCCAAGATGAAGGTGCTCAGTTCCCGCCATCTGCTGAGACCCCTCTTTCTGGCTTAGAGCAGGCCACCTTTTTGCTGTGTCCTCACGTGACCTGTCCCGCTGTGGAGAGAGAGCTCTCCGTTGCCTCCTCCTCTTTTGTTAAGGACACAAGTGGTAGGGGAGTAGGAATCTACTCTTACGGTCTCATTTAACCCTAATTACCTCGTTAAAGGCCTGTCTCCAAAGACTCACGTTGGGATTCAGGCCTTCAAAATACGAATTTTGAGGGAACACAATTTAATCTATAACATGACATACTGTTTTGAACAATTTAAATATGCATAAAATATAAATGTTGTGCTATTATAATTCATATTGTTTTTATATATAGTAAGTTATGAGTTAAAAGCAAATATACAGTTTTGCTAAACGGTGAAAATATCTTAATCTTTGAATGACTAAAAACAGAATTTTCATTAGATTTATTGTGATAAACTATGTCTAACTTAATATCAAATTGGGATAGTTTGATCACAGATATTGCTAGAAAATATAAAATACTATAGTAAAGTATTCAACATACTGTATCTATACAGGTATGTCATTCACACCATATTTTGTAATATGAAAAAATAAAAGGCATGTAGAAATACTTTAAAATTCATGTAAAAGTAAAACTACTATACAAAATTTATCCTCCCCTTAATATGCTATGGTTATTTTAAAGATTGTGTAAATAGTTGTTTAAATTCTTCCCCCACAATCTGAATTGTTGAAAGGATAGAGGAACATTCTTCATTAAATATTAAGTTTCATTGAAGGGTCATACCACATCCACTCACATGTTCTAGAACTTTTGGGGGGAAATTATTTATTGCACCATGGTCATTCCTTGAATTTCTCAGCGGCTGTTTAGCACATTTAATAACATTCATCTGGAAATACTTCTCTTTTCCTCACCTGCATTAAATTTTCTTTTGTAATAGTATCTTTAAATAACCTCATGCAATTATGATAACTCCGCTAACTTCTTATAGTATATTTGAATTTTCTTAATGTCCACTGAATATTACGTTGTTAGTAGCACAGGTACTACTAACTAGGATTAGTATTACTAATTATTAGTACAGATACTATGTGAGCATTCGTATGTATGTATGTATGTATGTATGTAGTATGTATCCCCTCCAAGATAGAAACCATCAAATCAGTTATTTGTTCTTCAATGCCACTCAATTTTAGGCCCCACAAAGGCTGCGTATTCTAAGAGCTGCCATGGCAACAGCTCCAGTTCAGTTCTGCACTACGTAACATGAAGGGGATGATGTTATAGGACATGTTCAGGAGGCTGTGGAAGGGCCTCCTCACAGTAACACCACAACGAGCTGATCAAACCCATCTCCATATTTTATACTTCATCTTTCAAAGGAAGATTTTGTTTTGCTTGTGTTGATTTTGTTCCCATGTTATTGCTGAAACTTCTAATCACTTTGTTAACCTTTTTTCCATAATTGCCTTTTGAATCAAACAGTGTATTTGGAAGAATATTATTCCAAGGTGTGAAGCAAAAAACACCACGACATACTCTTCAGTGTATTAACACAGTAAAGAGGCTGAGAAGTCTTACATAAAATGATGTATTTAACTTTGTTTAATGTAATCTATATCAAAACAATTTTTCTCATAAAACCCTTTATGATTTCTCATAACTCTTGTTATAAATAACACATTATGGTGTACAACTCAAGACAGTTTCCTAAATGATGGTACATGGCTGAAGATCATTTTGTAGAGCATAATAGAATTATATTACAAATAGGCCTTTCCAGGACCCCACAATATTTGACTTGTGCAAGAGCAACCCTTAGCAAATTGTTCTGTAGAATAAAGAAAAATTCAAAATGATCCAGCTCATAAACAAACGGGGAGTGGGAGCTGGAGGCAGCCAGGGGCTCTCTCAGTGATAAAGTAACATGATATTTCTAAAAGCGTGTATGTAATTTTGTGATTTGCTTCATTCTCAAAACACAGGAAATATTTAAACGGGTAAGGATATTGAGTTAGAGAAGAAAATGCAAATACAAAGTATGGCTGCACATCTTACATGAATGAAACAGTCATTTTTGCTACATCAAGAAAAACACACACCATTGTCATGATTTCTCTCTCACAGTGAATTCTCTGCAAACTAAAAAGTAACAGTAAAACAATACCAGTGTCCTCACATTATGTGTTGGAACATCTGTACATGTATAAGCTGAGTCTGTGTTATTTTAGGGGTGATGGGAATTTGAGCAAAGGAGTCACAATCAATTTAGGTTTTAAAAGATTTTCTCTGGCTTCTGTGAGAGAATCTGCTACCTGGGACCGGCGGTGCAAGAGCCTGAGCACAAGATGAGTAGGGACGTCAGCAGCTGTCTCGGGAAGGTTTGATGCCTGATTGGCCTCGTGTGTTAGTGGTAGAGGTAAAAGCAATAAAGTGCGTATGTTTGCTAAATTTTAAGAGCAAGCCACCAGTAGTTTTTGATGGATTGGATGTAAAGCATGAGCCAAAGCATGAGTTACACATGATAACACTAAAATTTTTCACTTGAATAACTGGGTGAAGTAGATTTTGAAGAAAAATAAATCAAGAATATTCTTTTGCTAAGATAGTAGATCTTAAAAGTTCTCATTACAAGAAAAAAAATTTCTGTAACTACGTAAGGTGAAAGATGTTTACTAGATTTATTATGGTAATAAAAATGCTTATGCTAAAATATAAAGATAAATAAAATATAATTGAACCAATACAGAATATTTTTTAAACATATTATGTTGGCAATGTCTTTTAGGAACCTTGGTCAATTAAACAGTGGATTTATAACAGTTGAGAGATCTGAAGGGATCTGTCATTATGGTGTTTAAAAAAAATGATCGCAAATGTGGAATTATGGAAACCGTTCCAAACACAGCTATTATGAAGAAGTCAAAATTTAGTTATTAAAGAAAGATGTCAGTGAAACATCATTTTGATGTGCAGTAAGAACTAATGTGATTTATTAATTTACACTATAAATCTGGCTGTGATAGGCTGTGTTTTGCATTAACTCTCAGTAATTCCGATGACAGAAAAACTGATCAAGAATCTCCCTTACATCTTAGAATCTAGTGATGAAGACGAGCACATGGTTATTTGGTGAAAACTTGTGGGGCTCTGTAAGAAAGCCAGAGTTCAGTTCCTCCCTGAGTGGAAGGAGAAAGGCTTCCTTGAAGGAAACGGAGAATTACAATTGACTACATTGGATAGGAACAGAGAGAAGTGAAAGATCCCAGGAGAACTTCGTCAAAACAAAACAGAACAGGATTTTATTAGTCAGAATTAGAAAAGTTTGAGTATAAAGTAGAACTTCTTGAGATTGAATAAACTAGAGGTATTTTAGTGGTTTGTGTTTAGTTTTGCTAAAATGGTCTGCATTGAAGCATTGTATTGAAGCTGGGTGCTAAGATGTTTGAAGATAGAGCCACAGTAGAGGGAATCAGGGGAACATTTGCTAAATGTGGGAAGAGGATGCTTGTGGACCAGCTATTGCTGCAATTCTGCCTAAAGTGCAGCGTGTTCTTTACTTCTTTATGGGTGGAAATGTAATGTTATTTTTGGTAGTTTTTGCAGAGTTAAAGGCCAAAATAGAATGACAGGACCCCTTAATATTTCTTTTTAAAAGTGTATTCCCTTGGTCCTTGAAATCCTGCTATAAAATTACTAATTAATATTTGGCAAGGAGTTTAGAAAGGTGCATATTCCCAGACATGCCATAAACCATGTTGGTTAGACTGTAAAATCAAGGCTACAGCACACCCATTAAAAGGATTTACAACTCTGCTTTAACTTAGAGTGGAGACAGAAAGAACACCAGACAGCTGTTAAGGGGTTGAGAGCAGAAAATATGTTACACTATTTACCAAAAAAAAAAAAAAAAAAAAAGGCACAGGGGATATAGAATTTGTTTTAAGTTGCTGGAAGATGGTGAAGAATTAGACAAGCTTGGAAATGATATTTTGAAATTGGAACATACTTAGTGACTCAACACATAACTAATGTGATGAAACTCTCAAGTATTTACAATAGCTATGTCTACTTATGAAACAATGATACCATTACATTTGATATTTTAATATAATACACTTAATTGAGAATGAGGGAGGTTACAAAAAATTTTTTAAAAAGAGAGGCACTCATTGATGTCAGGATTCATAGATGCAGCTTGGAGCCTTTTATATAATCAAAGTGTCATTTTCAACTCTAGCGGTTGCTTATCAAATGACTTACTCGGTTTACAAATAAAGATATGCCACAAAACAGAGTCTCAAACATATAACAAAAATTCGTTCAGAAAGTTGTCATCTATAGATACAAGAATGCTACCATAAATGTTTATGCAGAATACATGCACATACACATATATCCACCTTTGCACAAAAAATAAAAGTATACATTTTGGTTGAATTTCAGATGTCATACAGGCCCTTTTTCTGTGTCATCTAATATGTAATAGTCATTCAAAAAATAAGTTATCAGATTTTAAACATGAGTACTAATTTGGAAAATCTGAGAATTTTTTAAAAATAGTTTTTAATATTTAAATTTCTAGAATTAAAAGGAAGGGAAGGGGAAAGTCAAGGAACATATAGCAAGGTCTCATGGACAAAACCAAAGGGAAGGATTGAGGGAGGGAAGGGAGGAGGGGGCAAGGGAAAGAGGTGGGGGGAAGGCAGAGACAAATGTATTTGAAAAAATAAATAAATTAAAAATAAATAAATAAATAAATTTCTAGAATTATATAGAAAAATATTACTTTGCAAGGAACTTTTTAAAGTTCTTGAGCATGAGCTTCTAACTATGAAGGAGTTCTCATACTGTCACTACTATAAACAAAAATACCACTACCATTAACTATTATTGCACTACTACTAGTAATCATAATAGCAAATGTTTGTGGTCTTCACTATATATTAGATTCTATGCTGATACCATACCAAGTGGAGATTATTATTCAAATTATACAGGTAAAAAAAATAATAATCCCAAGATCACATAGCTAGTAAAGAACACTGAGAGCATCTGAACCCAAAACTATGTGGTACGAGAGTGTACACTCTTCACTGTAAGTGTGAGCTTTCCTCCATAGGCTACTGCTGAAAAGATGTACATTGTCACAATGCAAATTAAACCACAAGCAAGAAAACAAAAGAGGCCACATCAAAATATTGATCAAGTAATTTGAGGATTCTTTTAAGTAAATTTTGCTGAAAGATTTGTTTTGATCATCAGACAGTATTTATCAAAAAACCAAAAAAAAGTACTCCTCTGTATTAAAATGTCAAGAAGTGCTGCTGAGTATGCTAATCAATATACTAAGACCCAACTGCATAACTTTATAAATATAGTTTGTTTAAATAGCTCAGCTAATTATATAAATGTAGACGGTATCAAAAAAACATACTGCTGTGTTATCCCACTGAGTTAGAAAGTTAGCCACAATGAAGCAGTACTAAGGGATTATGAGAGGTACGGCATTTTGAGACTTCTGACAAATCCTCATGAGGATTTAGTTAAGACCTAATACTCAAGCATACAGAATATTCTGGAAAATCAAAGGTAAATGTTATTTCCATGTGAAAGAATGGCCCATATAGCTCTGCAAAGCTTTGTCACATATGCTTTGAGAGGATTCCAGAGTCACACATGTTAATTGGTTACTAGAAAGGCAGAGGAGGTTTGCTTTTTCTACAAAACAGATCCTTGGAACTCAGTCCTTCAAACACCCACTGAAAATTATCTGCCACCAATTACTTGCTGCACTGTTTCTTTTTACTGGTGTCAAATCCCTGAAAGTAATATTTTTCCTTAAGTGATACAGTTATTTGCAGTGAACAATTTTTTATGAAAAATTGGACATACACTTTAACAAAATTCTAGCTCATCAGGGTCTCTAACAAAAATAAATAACATTGAAGTTTAAATGGTAATTTTTTAAATGATTCTATTTATGGATAGTCAGTTAAAGTAACATTATAATAATAAAGAACTAAAGATAGGACTAGGGAGGGAGGAAGGGACTGAGGGATGGGAAGAGCAAGAGAAGGCAGAGAGAAAGAAGGGAGACAGGGAGGGAGGAAGGAGAAAAAAGAGACAAGACCCTAGATGACTTTATATGTCTCCTAGCCCTATACCCCTTTATCGGTTGAAAACAGGTCAAGGCTAAGACTGATGATTAACTTATGTTTTAAATATTTGTAAAAATTCAAATCTATTTTTTACTAAATTCAGTATAAAATTCAATAAAATAAAAAGACATGAAACATCTATTTATGGGAACGTACCTCCTTGACTGACTCACACTGTTGTTATTTATGGCTTATTATCCCCCACATTTCTTTGAATTAATTGAAGTTAATATTGACATTTCAAGCATTTACCTTTGTATCCTCCACAATATTAAGATGTCTGGTTCTTTAAAAATTCTCAATGTGTTTATTAATATGATTTTAAAACTAAATGAAAAGATTACCTTTCCTTATTGATTTTAGCTCTTTGAAAACAATCCTGTATAGAATGTTCTACAGCTGTTTAGTTAGCTAGACTTTATAGACATGTAAATCTAATAGCTTGTAGCTAGAACCATCTGTTAATGGATCTCAGGCTTAAGCTTGGCATTGTCTTAACAGGTAAGTAATCACAGAATACAGTCCAACAGTAGGTACTTAAACGTTGAAAAGTCATTTTTCCATTTGGTAGACAACACTAAATTATCTTTAACCTGTTTCCCCCTCTTCGATAATATTCCAATTTTTAGAGGGCCATATGACTCCACTAGTATTAAAGAGTGCATTTTCCAGCCACCTTTGCAGCAAACATGATCACATCACTATTCCAAGTGTTGGGCAGAAGTTCTGGTGCATCTGTCAGGAAAGTGCAGAGGCCATTCCTGGCCCCTTTTCATCTTCCCCTCCCCACTGCTTGTAATCTGGGTGTAGCTAGATTGGATTCTGAGGTTTAGCAAGTACATAATGAAATTCTGGAATACAAAGATCATGAGTCCAACCAACACTTTTCTAGAAGAGTCAAATACATTTACCTGAAAAGAAATCAAGACTAATGCGGGCCCACATATTCACTGTTTTACCTGTCACTACTTGTTTTCCTTAATTAAAAAAAAAAATCTTATTGAGTTCCACTCTCAGTCCATTTCACATCTCCTCTGATGTCCAAGATTTATGCTTAAAACTTTCTATTCACATGTTCTAACATAGCTCCCTAAACAGTCAGCGTCTACATCTGAATCCCACTGGTCAATTATATCCTTACTTTCCTTTTTCCTTTGGTGCCTCCATCCCAGAGTATCTTAGATGATGTTAATCATCCTAGTTACTATTAAAAACATAACTAAACAATTAATAATAGCTAATGTTTATGAGTATTTCCCATACAGATCTACCTGCATTAATGTCATCCAGTTAAATCCTCGCAATAACCCAATAAAGTAAATAGCATTCTTATATCCATGATCAAATAGACTCTAAAAACCATTAAATGACTTGTGAAGATCACACACTTATTAAAGTAAGCAGAAAGATTATTTAAATCACCATTTCTCTTTCCAAAAATTTAGATTCAACAGAAAATATTACATGTCATGGGGATCTGATTTTAAGCTATGTAAGTAGCAGCAGCACTAGGAGGAAGCTTCATGACTCATAAGTGATTTACTGAATGACTAAGCTCCTTCAGATGTATGATGATTAAAATGTGTTTGGTATGTACAAGGGGAAAATGATGAATTGTGAGGTTCATAAGAAATAGCCCTCAGCAGGTGAAATATTATTCAAGGTGACAGATCATGACCTTTTTTTTGAACTATATATGTTAAGGCCTGAGCATGTAATACTCCGATACTACAGCATCCATCTATGCCATAGCTAGATTCTTTTCTTTCTTTCATTAATATTGTGAAAATAATGATTAAATAGACAATGCAGTGTAGTTGAAAACAGTATTAACTGATTTGTTCTAATGTTGTTCATGTCTTAATAATGAAAACTGAAGCTTGACTTGGATGTTTTCTTGTTAGCAGCAACAAGGATGGCCAATGTCTGGCATTCCAAATTTCCTCAAGTGATCAGGCTCACTGGCTTTTGTTTGTGTGTTTGTTTTTGTGGTACATCCACTTTTCAGACTGAGGTACTATTGCTCAATTCATCTTTCCTTTTTTAATCCTGACATGCATGATATGAACGTGTATGTTCTTAGGCAGGGAAGTGAGGCAAGGTTTTGAAGGGACTGAACTAAGGTAACCATGGAATATGCAGAGTGAAATCTTTAAGAAAAACAGTGTATTTGATGGAACAGTTTATAATTTTACATATCTGTGTGTTTTGGTAGTTCTACTTACATTCGTAAATTGGTTAATGCTCAAAGAGACATTCACCTTCTTAGTATGTGAATATACATTGTTTCATTCATTAATTTTATAAACTACTTCTATATTTCATAACTACAGACTTTATTTACCTGTGGTTGAATTAGTGTTGTAATTTTATTTATCTTTAAACATGCATTCACTTATTTTAAAAATTAAAATATGTTATGTTTAGGTATATATTACACATAAATATGCACATACACTTATTTGGCACTTGTTTCATATTCTAATAACCATTATATCAATCAATAAATCTCTTTCCTAACGCGTATTACCACCATATAATTTTAACATCATATAGCAAGTCACCATGCAACAAACACACATACGTACACATATATCATTTTGTTTTTTCCCAAAATGTGACTCATTTAGTTGTAGGCTCTTTTTATTCCCTTATGAATAGAGAAGCAGAAAGTTGGCATTTGGAAGCTTAGATGTTTATACAATGGGAATAAATTGCATTAATAAGAGGAGCCCATGATGATAATGCTGCTGCAGGCCTACCCAACACGTTTACTGGGTGGCATTATAATATACTGTGTGTTCCATCAACCCAAACTCTATTAAGAGAATTGCTTTCAAGAAGTCATATACCCCCATTCAAGAGAGTTGTCTGTGAAAGTGTGAATAATGGATTCCTTGACAGGTAATATCAAATCTGAGATTGAAGCTTGTCACTTGCCTAGAGAAGTATCCATTCTTACCTTTGGAATCAGATAATGGTCACTGTTTTTAGGAAAGCATGAATTTCAAATAATTGGTTTTCATTTCCTGAAATTCACACCTTATGTGTGCTCCTTCATATTCGGTCAGTTCCACTGGGCCTGGGAGGGTCAGTGCTCACAAACTCGTAACTCCAAGTGAAACTGAGGCTGCATGGGTCAAGTTCCAGTGCAAAATCCTAGTGCAATCTTGATTAGAATTGCATTGAATGAAATGATTAACTTTGGAAGAAGTATTTATAATATGATATTTCTTTCCACTTATTTTGATTTGCTTGTATGATCTTCATTGAAATGAAGTTATATTCTTCACATAGTTCTATCTTCACATTTCTCATAAAATTTTTAAAAATTTAATAATTTTGCTTTATAAATAAAACATTTTTCTGACATGTTTTTCTGCATAGGAAAGCTTGTGACTTGTACATATATTACTTACATATAAAAATATTTTTTAGCACTTATACATACAAATATATATATATATATATATATATATATATATATATATATATATATATTTGCATACATTCTTAGATCCTGTTGTCTGGCCCCAATAATTAGCAGAGGTATGGACACATGCCCTGGGATTAGGTAGCAAATTCTCTTGCCCAAGCAACGGGCTGGGTAAAAGTAAGGGTCTCCCAATACACAATCTGTCAATAAGGCTGTCCACTCAAAGGAAAAATTGAAACTAACTCATGAATGGTGAGTGGCCGTTGTGTATCTCCTCTAGGCGGTAGGAGGAGGGATGCTGTATTGACGATGGGACAGCAAGCCCCACTGCCATGGCTGGAAGCAATGTTGCTGTGGTTATGGGGTTCCCAGAATTGAAATACAACTTTCAGCAATAAGGGCCTTTCTATTCAATACAGAGCTTTGGGTGAGCCAAACATGATGGAGGTTTGTTTGGCTAAACAGCAAAAAAAAAAAAAAAAAAAAAAGGGGGGGGAGAACACATGCGAAAGTGAATGCAAAGCCTTGTTTACACCAGCATGGAGATGCTCTCCAGCGCTGGCTACACTGCAGAGAGGTAGAGCTATGGAGACGTGCACAGGGCGCAAAGAAAGGGGCCTCTGTGGCTAGGTGCTTGCCAGAGCCAGGGCAGCACACCGAGGGAAAACGGCACTCTCTTGTCTGCATTGACTTGGGCACTAGAGACCTAGGAAGAAAAAATCCTCCCTGCCGATCCTCCCTAACCCCACATCCAGCGTCCCTCTTCTCCCTGCATCCCTGCACTCCACACATTCCAGGGTCTGCGGCGGGCAGAAGCTCCTGAATGCAGCCAATCAGACTGGGACAGGGTTCTCAGCTCTGAAGGGGAGCTAACCTGACCTTGTATAGGAGGGCCCCTGGGCCAGTTCAGTGTATTCTTTGTGTGCCTTTTGCTCCCCAGTGTGTAGTTGATGGCAATGTTTGACATGCTTGGACTGGGAATATCCAGCAATGTCAGAGGGAATTCATCTGCTCAGGGACAGCCACACACAGGGAAAGAATCCTGTGTTCTATTGTACTTTGGGGTCCAACAGAATCAAACGAGAAACTAGATTCACAGTATTAGTCAAATACTTGATGGCTGTGGAGTACTCAGAGATTTCATTTCCCAGTTCAACAGTACTGCCTGTCTCATGCAGCCACTAAGTATAAGCCTTCAGAAATCATGACAACTGTTAACCTGGCTACGAAGCTCCATTGGAAACTGAATGCCTCACCACAGAGGCTTTATAATTCACTAGCCTGACACCCTCATTGTGGAGTTTGCAACTTATACTCAATGACCAACAAGGGAAGGCCTAAAAGACCTCTTGCTCTTTACTCAAAAGTGTTATACTCAAGACTGCAGCTGGCCTGGTGGTATTTGAAGAAGTCGCAGCTACACCACTAATGACAGCTTTACTTCCTACTCCATCACGTGAAGCAAAGTCACTTGCTCCCTGGAGTCCTTGACTTACAGAGATCCCCCAAAATCCCTAAACTGGCTAAATGAAAATCTGATGGCATATATTAGGAGGCAGCTATCATCCAGGCTGAGTGGTAGCATTGGAAGACCAATAGGGAGGTTTAGAGACACCTCTTGTTTGAGTTTGGCTGTAAATTATGAAACCAAACACAGCTGCTTATAGAATGATCAGCATCGCTCATAAAGACGGTCACAGGAAGGGACCGTCCTCTGTAAAGACACACCAGAATCAAGTTGCTGCTGAAGCCTGTACCATCCAGATTTTTGCCGCTGGCACTGAGAGTCATCATCACACAGGCAGTTACGTCACATCCAGCATTACAGGCTGGACACCCAGTAAAGAATAATGTTTCTTATGTAGAAGCTACAGTTGCATGCTGGACTTGTTCTCCCTGCCAAAACTTGGCCCGTTTGACTCATGGGTGAAAGAGACCACATTGCATTTTGACAATTTCTTGAGACTATTGGAGGTACCTCCACGCTGTCAAGACTTTGGTTCACAGAGTTCACAGCTTTGACTCTTAAATATTTAGAGTCTAACAATGGTGTCTTTGCCACAAAGGATGCCTGACTGTAGGGTATAGTCATGGTTATTTTATGATCACTTTATGCATCTTCTCAATATCAGGATGCCAGCATATTGAGTGATAGAATGGACTTTAAAAAAGTCCACTCTATACCTGGACTGAACTGGAAACTGTTCTGAAAGGTAGAAGTCAAAAGTTGGGATCACTGCACTGAAATCAAGGTGTTAATGAGGCTGTGCTACCTCTGGAGGATTGAGGAAAGAATCTGTCCTTTGCTTCGTCCAGCTTCTAGCATCCCTTTGCTGGTGGCTGCTTCATCCCAGTGGTCCAGGCCAGCATTTTCAAACCTTTCTGCATTATCTTCACATTTCCCACTTTTCCATGTTTGTGTCAAGTCTCCTTCTGGCTCCGTCTTCTGGTACATGTTATATGTAGCATTTAGGGCCCTCCTGGGTGATTCAATATAACCTCCCTATCTCAAGACCCTTAATTTAATCAAAACTGTGAAGATCCTTTTTCTAAACAGATAACATTTACAGTTTTGGGGATTAGAATCTGTTATCTTTGGGGGGCATCGTTCAGCCGACTACAACTGATGACTAGTTTTGTTGCTCTCCATTGATTTTTTTAATAGCCAAACAGAGATTTCTATCAAAGAATAAAATGAATGTTCCATGAAACTGTAAACTACATGTTTGTTTTATAAGCACCATGCCTTCATAAAGAACAAGCAAAAGCAAAGTCACTCTGTGAGGTGGAGTGATTGGGATTAATCATAGTTGCTGCAGAGGCGGGGCCAACGGGATTATGAAAGAGGGCCTCTGTTGAGTAAGGGTGGGGTAATCTCAGCTAGTCTGATGCATTCAGTTAATTAACAACCTCAGGTAGGTGACCGCTTGCCCCTGGGCCTTCCTGGAGCCATGGTACTGACCTTGGTCCGAACCTAAATGAAACATACTAAGTAATGTTTAATGTACTCCTGAGATGGGTAATTAATGTAGTGTATTCCAGACAGACCAGGTGACAAGCGGCCCCAGATCTCAGTGATTTTTATAGAATCTCAAAAAAATACATAGAAATTATAGAATATGCACCAGCTTTCTCTTGGTTTGCTATTGATGCTGGTCCCCCCGGTCTGATTCTGGCTGTGTGAGCAAATGCACCTGGTTTTTTCCAAGGCCACCAGATGACTTGATATTGATGCTCTGCCGGAAGGTTGTCTCCTCCACTGGGTCTCAGCCTCCCATCCTCTCCCATCCTCTTCCACAAAGAAGAAGGATCCTCTCTCAAGGCAAACGTGGTGTTATAATTTTATCTAAAAAAATCAAATGGCAAAAAACTATACAAATATCTTTTTACCTTTTCCTGTGAGCTCCTGCCCCTCTTCTTTGCTCCCCTCTATAGATAAACTCTTAGGTAGAGTTGTCTGTACCCACTGCCTATCTGTCTCTAATTTTCCTCTTATCTCTCTCTCTCATTCACTCCAAGCTGACTTCAATATCTCCGCTTCCTCCCCATTGCCTGACTGGCCCCATCCCTTCCTTTCTGTTCCCTAAGACACACTTAGCTTCTTTGTTGTTCTTGGAGCACAATATGCATGTTTTGCCTCAGGGCATTTTCATTGGCTATTCTCTCTGCCTAAAAAATTTTCTTCACATGGCTTACTCTCACCTCTCTTAAGTCATTGCTTAAATATGACTTTTCATTGAGACCTATCTATTGAGTAATTGGTCAAATATGTTTCATCCTTTATAACTTGTTTTGCTTGAACTTCCTAGAAATATTTTATTAGGTATATTTAAACCACCCACTCTGTGACTTTATTAATTTCTTTTTTAATACTATCAGATTCTGTACCGTATGTTAACAGTTATGTTCACAAATTTTTATGTTTATTATATCTTCTTTGTGCTTTCTCCACTTCTTATTCAGTATCACTCCTTTATGCTTTATAATGAACTTTCATTACATTGTGTGTGTTTTAGATATTATTTGCCTAGTCTATCCTTGGGGTTCATTTTTCCCCAACTGTCTGTATGCATATGTTTATGTATACATTCTGTTGTGTTTCATCTAAGTAGTACATTGAAGGATTTTTAAATTCACTGGATAATAATTGTACATTAATCACAGCTTACATTCAACCTACTTACATTTATTGTGATTACATATTATAAATTATTTCAATTTGTTTACTTATTATTTTTCCTAACTTCTCTTTCCTTTTCTCCCCTCTGTCTCTTCCCTTTTTTCCCATTAATTATAATTTTTAAATGCTTTCTCTTATGCCTGCATTTCTCAAAGATTACAGTCATTCAGAAAGCACAGTGAATGCCTCCTGGCGCCAAAATTTCAATATTGTATTTTACTTTAAAAAACATAATAACTACCTTATGTGTTCGTTAATTCATTAAATATACCAATGGGAAGTAATTGTTTTATCTATTTGGAATTTATTAATATGCAGTTTCACATTTTTTAGTATATTGTGTTTATTCGATTTCATCCCGATGTCATAGTTTAATTGTTAGCTGACTGTCTCTCTGAGGGTTTAATTTCATTTTACGAGGAGGGTCTACAAGGCCATTTGCTGGGTTCTCTCTCCAACGCCCTTTCCCACCCAGCCTGTTGGGCTATTGCTAATTTTGCCTCTTTCCAACCCTCCCCTGGGGATCTCCTTCCCAAACCGATGCTCATCTAAATTGGTTAGGGCTACCGCCACACTGGGGTAATGGATATGTTTCATAGTGAGTATGCAGGCGGGGGTACCTCAGCGCAGTCCGTTCCTAAGCGGTGCCTGCCACGTGTAGGCATGCGTTTGCATAAGGCACAGTCAGGTCCACTGCAACTTTCCGAGCTCGTTATCTGGGAGCAAAGTAGTGAGAGTAAGTCTCATACCCAAACCTGGGTTCGAAGCGCTCTGTTCCTCGCCACTTAAAAGAGCAAACTCCGAGCCATCGCTGCTTGTGCTGCTCCGAGATGCCTCAGGCCTGCGGCTGGACGCTCCCTTGTAGTCCGTGGATATTTTGTGTGTTTTTTTTAGCTTGAGCTTCTGTTTTCTTTCATGATTTGAATAAGTTATTTTCCTTTCTAGTTTCATAATATATTAACATAGTAATAACTATTCTGGAGGGGCATGAATGAGTTTTTAAATTTCGTGTCTCCTTACTTAATTTTTCTCAGGCCCTGTAAAAGAGCACACATTCAGCTCTCAGATTTGAAAACATTCCTGATTAACCAGGGCCTCTGCATCTTCCTGCTTTGCAATGTATAAAATAAAAATGAGTAGTCAGATATGGGACTGCTATTCAAAAAAACAGTAATCCAATATTTAGTCTTAAATAAAAGCAAACTACTATAATGCAAGGAACAGCCACATGATAGTTGCAAAAACAAAATTTAACAGCTAAGATTGTAATAGATTCTGTGTGTTCATGGGGATCTCATCAATGATTTTTTTTTGGAGGAATAATAATTCACACAGGTAAACAGGGAAATTAATGAATTTCAGAGAAATGAAATAACATGTGAAAAAGCATATGCTTAGACAAGATTTGTCATGCTTGTGCAATCATGGGTTCTCATTCTGAGTGGCAGGCCATCCAAGTTAGAGCTAGGCTGAATGTTAGCTTGGTGAATTAAGTGTTACACTAAGGAATTGATCCTCGGTATTGTTGACAACAGGTGTTGTGTGATGTATATAAGATAAGAATAATCTTGATGAAAATAAAAACTCATATCACACTAAAAGAATTGGAATTTTGCGGTGGGAAATGTGCACTGCCATTACAAATAATAACAGTCGGGCTCTGGGAGTGTATCATTTATTATTTGGGATTTTGCCCCATAGTCTCTGTTAAACATACAATGTGAAATAGAACCCAGCTAAGTATTTTACATAAACTTGACAGTAGTCTCATAAAGTAAATTTTACTGTTGTCTGCAAAGTAGGCACAAGGCAATTAGAACTTGAAAAGTTTATATGGTTAATAACTGGCAGAGCATGAATCAGAAGAGGAGCATTTTGAGCCCAAAGTCGCCACACTCACATATTCCTCCCAAGTATCTCCCTGGAGCATTTGGGGCTATTAAAAGCTTATGGTTACATGTCTCTCATTTACTCATTTTATTATTTTTGTAATGTCTAGCTTCTCATTTGGGGGCAATAGTAATTCCAGTCTTTGAAATTATATTTAAATATAATGACAAATGTGAATTTTGGATAACCACACTTAACAAGAGAGCTCTTGATGAAGAAATTTCTAGCAGTGACTTATGAGTCAAAGCTATTCTTGAGACTTATTAACATAGATAGAAGTAGAATGGAATAATAATGGAATGATAATGGAAATCACATTTCTATAATTGAGATAATCCATATTCTATAGTACCCCAGGTTCATTTGTAAAATTAATATGAAATGATAAATGAAGAGACAGTTATTGTGTGCTGGGACAAAGTTTAATTTGCTGAGGTAGTGTTCAGCTTAGTGACTCTACTTGGCATTCACTTCTTTTTAGGTTATTTTTTTCTTTTCTTTTCTGATATTCGGATTGCAAAATGAAATGGTGTTAAAAAGGTAATCAAATCCCAAATTCTTAGTGTTATATGCTTTCCTATGTGGTTGGATTTATATCATTTTAGTTCACATTATTTTACTCTGAGTGTACATATCTCACTCTTTTGGTTCTAATTTTGATGATTCTTATAATAGAGATTACATGGATGGAATTCTCTGCTCTGCTAATTTTAATTTTTTAATTTAAATATAAAGTTTTCATCTAAATAAAATAGATAATTTAAGATTATTTCATATTAATTAAAAGCATTCTTTATGCATGGCTAAATAACTGTCATTCTGTCAGCATACAAAAATAGACGTTGAATTAATAAGCAGAAAGAATAAATGCAAGTTTAAATATGTGCACTAAAGCATGCTGTGCAAATATTACTATCAATATTATTACAGTATTAATTAATACTATTAATAGGAAATACAAGCAAAAAACCTCAAGGAAACCAATTGAGCATATCTTTTCCAAACACCACATCAAATAGATTGAAATTGGCCCTGATAATTTGAAACTGGTAGTGGCAGAAGTACATATTTGTACCATAACAATCAGAAAATACTTCTTTTGTTCTCCAGAAAGCCGGTTGTCAAACATTTAGCAACATAGTTCTGAGTGAAAATCACCCGGGAATGAATTTCAAAGATTTTGGAAGAAGAAGCAATGAATAAACAATGAAAAATACTCTCAAAAGGTATTGCTCTGAAGAGAAACAAACAAACAAAAACAGTGTGGGGGGGGCATGCAGAAGCTAGAAGAAAATTTGTCGTGGCTCAGAGAAGTGTGTGTTTGTCGTTACGTGGCGCGTTAGTTTTTAATTTTTTTAAATGGTATAGCAGAAATAAATATAAAAAGCGGCTAAGCAAAATTAATGTTTCCTTCAGAAGGAGAATCACGTGATGACACAGAAGAGAAAAGGCAGAGCGCCCTGAGCGGCTGCCTGGGGTCTGCAGGACCGAGGGGACCTCGCGCTCGGGGTCTCCGGAGTTGCCGCCGCACCCGCGGCGGCCGGAGCGGCCGTGCGCATCGCAGGCAGCAGGGGGAGCTGCCTGCGAAGGGGCATCTCTTCTTCTACTTCATTATTTTCTCAAGAGACATTACATTTTGAACATATATGATGTGTATTCATCTCATTCTTTCATACAAGACCTTCAGAGGAAAAAAAAATCAAGTTTACAGTGTAATTACCCTCACGTGCATTGAAACGGGTCACATCGCAACCTCAACCCACTCTGTGGGGTTATATGTCTAAGTCGGTCCACAAATTTTGCGACTTCTTTAAGCAGTCCGTAAAACGGTTTGCCCTCAGGGCCGTGGGATACAACTTTTGAACAGAGTTCAGAATTCTCTACCTGCTCTTTAACACACATTTAAAATTAAAAAAAAAAAAAAGACAAAAAACCACAGCACCAACAATGCTTTTTCCGACTCAGCCTATAAATGGTCACTTCAATGAATATCTGCTTTAGTTGGCTATTAAATGGCTGCTTCTATAAACATTATATTTGCTAATGCAGTGGTTCAGAAAAGGCTGAACCAGGATGTACTACTTTGGCATGTGGATTATTTTAAGCAGAAAGCACTTAAGACCCTGTGGGCTCAAAAAAAAAACCTTTCGCCTCTCCCTCAAAACGTTTAAATGGAGGCCTTGCCCATAATAAGAGTTATCATTGGAAACAAGGCAGTGAAAACGCTCATTATTGAAGCGCGAAGTGCCCTGCCTCATTCTCTGGTTCAGGATGTCACGCCTCACTTTCTTTGTCTGTCTCTGAGCCTCTTATTTACGAGGGATCTTTGACAAGCTCAGGTACATGAGGTTCCCATACATCCATATGTAACTAAATGTGGTTATTCTCTCTTGTTAATTTGTCTCATGTTGATTTAATATTAGGCCAGCTGTAAAAACCTGGAAGGTAGAGGAATATTTCTTCCTCCTCCCTAACACTAATGTGCCCTGTAGACAAATAACTGATGTCTATTTTAATGTGAGTTAAGAATAGGGGAAAAAATCGATTTTCAGTTCTACTGCATGTCTTTTTCTAAGAATATATATATATAAAATAAAAAAATTATGTACATGTATAAAATATACACATATACATGTTCACTTATATAAATGTAGTTGCTCATTTTATTAACTAAACTGTACATTAATATAGTCAGTCAAATTATAAGCTCCTTTCCCCATCTTAGATTATGTAACACTTATATGAAGATGGAATATTTTAGACATTATTTGAATTATATATCAAGTGATACTTCCAAAACTCTATATACTCACCTTATTGAAACTTATATCTGTGGCTGAATATACCCAAATTGTTTTGTTTCTGACCAAAGAAATCTAAATACAAATGTAAATTTTCTTTACATCTTTGTGTCCATTCAGTAAACCCAACAAATCAGAAAGGGAATGATTTAAACAGCTATTATTGTCACCACCTATCAATATGCTTCAGTAATATCCTATCCAACTGACAGTGTGACAAGCCCAGCATCTTTATCTTATCCTCATAATTTAATTTGCACACAGCGAGCTTGACTTCCTTACCCTCCAGGCCCAGCGTCAGCCTTATTGAAGGAAAATTCAATTCTCACCAAAGGCCCTCAAGGGTAATTACTGGTCTATGGTGAACAGTTTTACAGAAAGAACTGTAGGTGAAATCTAAACAGTGTCTCTGTGTGGTGATAAAAAATCCCATCTCCCTGGATTTACATTTCACTTCTCCGGCAAAGCAGCTTAATGATTTGTTTACTATCTCTATCTCAGGCACCCGCATCAGTATTTTTCTCCCCCAATTATCCTTTGTTCTTCCCTCCCCCACCCGTCATTTCTGAAGTATATTACAATTTTAGAATTTTCACTGTATTGAGAATTTTGCATTTACAGTTATGCTGATATTTATTTGGATTTTACCGTAAAAAAAATAAACTTCCTGAAGTTCTTAAATAGAGCAGAGTGAATTGGCTTGAGCAAATGTTTACTCAAAGAAGCAACTGATTAATAACTGCAAGGAAAAAGACAGGCAAAAACCTGTTTGTTTGACAACATGCTTTGAGAAAATGAGAAAGTCACAGGGTGAGGTTTTGTGAACAAAGGTGAAATAGACTTTGTTGTTTGTTCCCATGTCTCTGAACCTGCAAGTCAGTCCAAGATTCTCTCTCTCTCTCTCTGTCTCTCTCTCTCTCTCTCTCTCTCACACACACACACACACACACACACAGAGAGAGAGAGAGAGAGAGAGAGAGAGAGAGAGAGAGAGAAATACAGCAACTTATCTGAATAAGAAGATTCTGTCCAAAGACTTTGTGTGACAAATGCTTTACTCATTTTCCCAGCTAGTTATCCAGTCATTGTCTACCTAAGAACCGAGCAAAGAAAACCACAAAATCACTTTGAACTTATAAAAATAAAATGTACTAATATTAAAAAAAGAAGCTACTAGAACCTTCTTTTCTGTCATTCAAAGTTACATTTCTTGTGTATCCACCCTAAAGTGATGAGAATATGGTATCACATTTTCTGAATTAATCAGTCCTAGGTATTGTTTATTGGTTTTATTCATAGAACTGCCTGATAATATTAAAAAAAACTTTGTTATTCTAACAAAAGAGATGGAGAGAACATTTATTGCAAAGATTTGAAGAGACAGAATAAGGAAGTATGATGGTTCTTTCATATTTTTCCTAAATTAGGACATGAAATGAAAAATATTCCTTGACAAGTCTTTGAAAGTGATAACATTAATAAATCTTCAGAGGGGGGTAGAGAGAATGGATGGAAGAAGGGAGATCAATTGTGAGCTTATTTATTCAAAGAGGATAAAATAACAGCAACTATTTTCTGAGAAGTGTGCAATGCTGTAAAGATAAAAGCCCCATTCAATCACTCAATTGTTCAGGCAACCAATTTTTATTCAGCACTTATTTTTTTGCCAGGTGTCCCGCTGGGTATTAGGGACAAAGGAATGAATGAGAAAAACATGCAGGGTCCACATTAATTGGGGGAGGGCAGTTAACATAAATAAGGAAGTTTCCGTAAGTATTACACAATGGGAAAGATAAGTCCTTGTGGTGCAACTGGGGCCAGGGCACAGATTTTCTCTCTAGACCCTTGGACACTCCACCCGCCCCAAGGGTGTCTACTGAGCCCTTGCGCCCACGGGGAGTCCAGGGTCTTCTCCTTGGCACCCAGTGTGCCAGCACACACAGTGCTGGGTGCCTGCATTCAGTCTGTTTACCCCATGACTGCAGAGCCCCTCAGGCCTGACCCGACGCAGGACATCCGGCTCTCGTCTGGGCAGGACCACGCCTTCTCCAAGGCGGTCTTACCCTCGGCCCGGTCTGTCCTCCCGTGGGTGCCTCTCTCAGCCCTAGGGTCAGAGCTCCTTATATCTTCCTCTTATATTACCCTCACGGGCTTAGATCTTACACTTTTTTATCATGGTTTAATAATTCTTTCGATTGGAAGTCCCATATAAACTACTGGGTGGTTATCTCCAGGTTGGACCCAGGCTGATACTGTTCGTTATGATTGCTTTGTTTTTCCATTAAAAAAACTGAGGCTCAGAAACACTTGGTAGCACCCTCAAAGTTCATACATCTGAGAAATAACAGAACTTGGTTTTGAACAGAAATATGATTTCCAAATCCATTAAGGGACTAAGTTGAAAAAAGAAGAGAGATAAAGGGATTTCAGTATAACAAAACTAATATAATTCAGAAGGAAATGGGCTAGAGAATTAATAATAATTCGTTCTATTTAAAGGTGGGAATGGGGGATGTCAGGGAAGGGGAGGGCAGCGAAGGAGCCAGCGGGCAGCACCTGTGCCTAGCCTGCCACTGAATCCACGGTGCTGAGGCATTTAAAAGGCCAGCTCCACAGTTGAACATGTTTCTTTTAGCACTTTTGGAATTTCTTTTCAATTTGCTTAAGTGTGAATCTATTTTGTTTTTGAAAACTGCAAAACGTTAGTATGGTATCATTTGCCTCTCTTCTTGCTGCACCTCGCCTGGTTTGAATTGCCACATAAGTCAGGATCATAGCCTGGTACTTTAGGAAACAAGGAAAAGAGCTCCTTTTAAAGCTATGTGCACCTACCAACCAGCAGGAGGTGCAAACAGACTCATTCTGATAGGCTGATCCTTACAAGGAAGTTTTGAAGTTGTATTTCTCCCCAAACCAGGGAAAACTATAATATTTAGAAATTGGATCTACTATATTTGCTTTCAGAGAAAGAAAAAACAAACCACCTTTCTAGAGTAAAAAAGCCAGTCTACGACTTGCCATTAAAAACGTTTTTTCCATAAATTTACTGAAATTGATTTTAATCACGGTTTAAAAGCTTGTTGCACATGTCCTAACAGCCTAGTGGATTTATTTAGTCTGGCCCAGGGCTTCTGTCCCGGTGCCGCCCATAGAGCCTCAAGGGCATTGGCATTCTGATGGCATTGTGATCACTGGACTTTAGAAGACTCTCTACCACTCTCTTATTTTTCATCCTTGTCTCATTTCCCAACCACATTAGGGCTAAGTGTATAACAGCCGAGGCTCTGGTGGAGTGTTCAAAGAATGTCAGGAAACAGCCTGTGTTACCTCCAGAAAAAGAAGCCCTTTCTTATCAATGCCGTAATTGCCATCCCAGTCGATATTAGCTAATTGAAATACCAGTGATTAATGATCTATCCTTTCAAAGGCTTTTCTTATCTCAGTGAGCCTTTGAAACCATGCCTAGGAGGTCTATATCATTTTTCAGTAATCTTTTTTTTTTCTTTCTCTTCTAGTTTTAATTTTCCTGTCTTTCATCTTCATCGAAACTGTCCCTACTCAGGTGTCTAAGCTACATGTGTCATTTATTTCTTTTGTCACAGTCTCCTTCCTCACTCTTCTTGCCATACGTCTTTCTGTCCTGTGGTGTCTATCCCTTTAATAGTACATATTTATCATAGTATTTTATCCTTTCCCTCTGACTAAATATAGTTATAGAACGGGCACAGAGGAAGAGGAGTCCAATTAGTTGGTGACAGTTCTAATTGCTGAGATGTTCGCTATATATAGTGTTATGGAAGTTGGTTTCATGAAGTCATCAAAACTTCACTTTTCTTACAGACAGACAAAAAGTTCAAGGGCTTTAAAACACAAAATGCCTTGGTTTTATGAGCAAAAAAGTCAGCTCAACTGAATATACATTAAACATTATTTTGTTGCTTTGACATTATTCTCATCAATAGTATACCAACATCTGTTTCCCGTGCTGTATCGTTCAATGAAAAGGTTTGTGCTCAGCTAAATTATAACTTCCTCCACGTCAAGTCCTAAAAGTAAACAACAGTTTCATCACAACAGCACCGAAAACAGCATCATGTTTTCAACAATGGCTATGACCTGTCGAAATAATGACAAGAAATATAGCTGTTAAAAACTGCCTTCCATAAATATGAACTGTGGGGCTTCCTTTTGTTTCTATGCATGTGGATTTACAACTAAGGAATCACTGGCAAAAAAGGATGGCTCTGGAATGTTCCTCCTTCCAGGGGACTGCTCGACAGGCAGAGCCATATTTAAAAAAATACAAGATTACCCATGTTATGCTAACATTACTCAAGGGTGATTTCAATATATGCAATTTTGGACTAATGGAGTCCTATAAACACATACCGGGAAATTTCAGTACTGAAAATCAGTTTATGTGGCCTTTGCCCTTGACTTTCTGAGTGTAACGGGCTTTTCAAAATTAACACTTAGGATAATGTGTATACCCAATATGTGTTATAATACAGACTACTTAGTGGGGACTTGAAAAACATGTGAATGTAGCCAGTTTGAGGATTCTTCAAAAGTTCACATGCATTGAAGGAATTAAAAGAGTCAGGTCTTTAAGATCAATCTTTTATTTAGGGAATGATTGCCTTAGGGAGCTTATTGACTGTTACACATTCCATCATCTTTCCCAATGAAAGGGGACAAGCTCTTGGTCTCCTCACCAGTGGTTTCTAAAGAAGAAAGAAGCTGGAAGTGTGAGCAGGGGAGTCAAGATAGAAAGTTGACCAGAAGGCTGATATTTAGAATGTAGCTATACCATCAGGTTCTTTTGGGAAAAGGAGTGCATACATGTTTTTCATGGTCATGTAGACACGATGTGCAAGAGGCGTGTTTCTCCAAGATGAATAAAGATGACTGAGATGCAATGAGAAGATACTCTGAAACCACCTCAAGAGCTGAGCAGTGGAGAAACCCAGCTAATGGGGGAAGGAGAAGGGTCCTTCAAACTCAAGACAGATTCATGAAAGAGGGAGTAAATTTAAATTCCTGCCTAGTCCACACAGTGAGATGTCAGCTCTGGACACTAACAGCCAAGAAAGGGCATTGTTACACATCATGCATCTCTTCTTGCTCCACTTGTGGAAAAGTGATAAGTCAGAGTCTACAAACTGGGGGAGAAGTTGAAATACTAAAGGGAAAATGAAAGCAGTATCAGTTTACAGCTGACCCATGTCCAGGCAGGAGTGAAGTCTCAATTTCCTGAGCCAAGTTCTACATTTTGACTATTGCATATGACTGAACTTGGTAGTTACTAAGCTTATATTTGGTGCCTAACTGGGATTAAATAGTATAAATTAGAGCTAAAGAACAGTCACAGAAATATGAAGTGGAGCATACGGAATATAGTCAATAATATCGTAACTATGTATGGAGCTTGGTGGGTACTTGACGCATTGGGAGACCACTTTGTAAAGTACATGGTTTTCTAAGCATTTTGCTGTGCATCTGAAATTAATACAGAATAAAATTGAATGTCAACTGTAATTGAAAATTAAATAAATAAATCCAAACAAAGAAAAGTGTTACCAGAAATATCATGGAAGAGCCAAGTTTTCATATCCACTGAGCACTTTGAATGACCAAATGGTCTACAAACTAGGAAGCTGAATTACAACTGTACCTAAGTCATTTCTTGTTAAGAATTCCAGTTATACAAGTTGTATGACTTTGGGCAGGCAACAGAATTATTTTGATCCTGTTTATTTGGCCCAGTGATGACAGATGTGGAAAAAGGCCCCAAGATATGGTGACAGAATGAAAAAAGCCTGGCAACATTAACAAACAGAGACAAGTTAAACACCTCTAATCCTTTAAAAACAGGATGTTTGTATTCTGATGGGGTTATAAACAGACATTTCAAGCAAATAGCTAATATTGTATTACATTTATGTTTTAAATAAGTCATAAGAACAAATTTTATCAAATAAAACCAAATGCAACAATTCATGAATCTTATAGTTGACACAATCCTGCTCAAACTTGAAAAATAAATTTTCAAATAAAATGCAAATATATATTAATATTTTAGTATGGGGAGACAAGTTCAGTCAAAGTGCTAGTACCGTTTAGTATATCTTATTCACTAACTCCAAAATAGTTTAAAAATAATATTATTTTTAATAACCAAGGAACATAGCACAATATATAGCTTATAGAGAATTACATCCTACAAATCTGGCAAAAAAAAAAAAGTGTTATTGTTGCGTACACACTATGTTCTTAAACACTTATGGCTCATGAAGTTCAACAGCAAGGTAATTTGGTTTCAGTATTCAGAAGTAAAGTTCCCACAGAAAGGCCCCACTGCTGTCAGGTTGTCACTTATAATAAGGGACATAATAGAAGCTGTGCAACAGACTGTCTAGAAAGGGAAACTGGGTTGTTCGATAGTGACAAATTCGAGTGACTTTTTTCTTTTCTCTCTCTCTTTTAAAGTGAGTTAGGTATATGGAGATAAAGGTCCTCATTTTTGTTGTTCTAGATTACTAATAATTCATCAGTAGGGAAAAGAGTTTAATTATCTTTGATTTACAAAGGACAAAATCAACAGTATATCCCACTGAATAAGATAGTTACAAAATCTAAGATTCTAAATATAAAATTCTACAATGATAAGTAATTTTTCTCTGTTTGGAAGTGTTAATGGGAAAAGAGGTATTAGATAGGTTGGTGGAAAATATATTGTTTCAAAAATATTTTTGAAGAAATTACTAAAAAGAAAATTGTGATAATATATATCTGTACAAGGCTAAAATATAAATAGTAAATACAAGGAAATCTTATTTGATTTCATCATCTAAAATAGGACCTAACATGCAGTATGTAAATATGGCACGTATTGTATCTCACAATGTCAAATGCTTATTTACTGAAGTATAATAGTAATGTATATATTTGGAATATAATATGTGGTCTCTAAACATTTTATTGCTTAAAAATAAGTGGCAAATCTCTATGCCCTCTTCTCAATTTTGCTATGCATCTAAAACTGCTCTAAAAAAATAAGATCTTGAAAAACATCAATAAATCTAAACAGTCCTGAACTGCAGGTTCCTTCCATATCATTTAAAACTTGTTTTGTAAAAACAGTCAGAAAAATTTTTTTCGAAATGTTTTAAAGAAAAAGGTTACTATATCTCCCATAGGGGTAATTTTATAAAAGGGTGGGAATGGCCTAAGGACCTGATTTTTTTTTTTTTTTTAATTTCCTTGAGCCTCCACTCCACCTCTGCCCCGTTTATAGACAGAACATGTTTGGATAGAAAGCTTCCTCATGAATTAATGAGAAGTCAGCTGCAGCTCCTGAAAATGAGAGCTGCCGTGCACTGCTTAGAGAAAAGTGGGTCACGGGTCCACCTTTGATTCAGTCATTGCAACCATAGAAATCTGGGGTGCTGACCAGGCAGCCTTAGGAACATAGGCTTTACTTGGGACCTAAGCACCGTGCGTGACCTGAGAGTGAGGAACACAGGATTCTGTAAGAGAAAATCATGATGCCATCAACACCACGGTCAAGGAAAAGCCGCAGGAAAAAAATAGCAAAGCAACAATTCACTACCACATTTTAGAAGTGACCATATCATTGGCATGCATCAGTCCAAATACTTGATGTTTATTTATGTATGTTTTCTCCTTTGCTCCTAGAGAAAAATAAATGAGGTTAATCTAGGTCATAATATTTTCATTTCTACAGAATGGGAAATTAAGGTAAGGGTGTTTAGGTGGCTTTCATAAAGTCAGAGAGCCGGTTAGTAAGCAGAGGCAGGCTTTCAGCTGAGTTCTCTCTGGACTCTAAAGCATAAGCACTTTATATTATTCTGCACTATCCCCAGTGGTCATTGAATAAATTTTGAATAAAGTAATGAATAAATGAATAAGGAACTGCTGGAAATAAAAGCTGCAGTGCCCCTGAGGTAGAAGGAGAGGCCACTGCCATGGCCTGACCCCGGCCCTTGTTTGATCATGAACCTCGGACTCCTGAAAAGAGCTCACTGATCATGGCTTCCATCGCATTCTGTGTAATCACGCTCTGGGGAGGCTCAGGATGACTCACATTCGGTAAGGTTGAAGGAGCCATCGGAACCGGCCAAAAACACAAAATCGAGGTCAGAATCATAAAAGCTCTTAATTAGAAAAGCTTAGACAAATGATTTTTCTGAACACAAATAATGATAATGTGGTTATAACATATACTGCTTCTTACCAGCAACTTAAAGTAGACGATACGCATTTATCCCACCAACATTTATGGAAATCAAGTAAATGGCAAAGTACACGTAAGTTTGTTTTGTTTTTTTTTTAATCTAAGGGTGCAGTGGAATTTTTTTCCTTTTCCTTTTACCTCTTTTATAGTCAAACACTATCTCACTTCTGTGTATGTCTCTAATTTTCAACCTATGTGAGTGAATTACATTATTGATACAGTAATTTTTTGAGTATATAGAAAGTAACTGGATGAACACCATTTAATGAGTCTTTAGGACTCAACAGAAGAACTATTAATTTTAAGAGAATTTTTATGAAGTGAAATTTCTCGGTACTTTCCTGTTGGTGGAAAATAAAAGAAATAACAATTAAAATTTATACACTGAACATAAAGAAGGTAGTTACATAAATAGCTAATTACAGCAAGGGATAGGGCCATCTAGTTAAAAATTTACCATTTCAGTAAATCCCAAATTTACCATTTCAGTAAATCCCATAACCTGATAAAGCTTTTAGTATCACCTATATTCATGATCCACTATAAATTTAATGAATTTTATAAAGTGTTATCATTCTAACAAATCTGACCTGTGATGTCATTGAACAGGATTTCAACTTCATCCATCCAAAGTAAATTATGTTTTATAGGATATTAATGAGATGTGTTTCTATAACTTAATGATCTGAATTACTAAGTGTTTTGAGAGGGTCTTTTAGGTTTTTTGCCTCAGCAGGCTGTTAGTGGCAATGAATCATTACAAGACCTTATCTTTCCATATCAGATGTAGCATGTGCAGTAGTAATTTAAAAGTTTGAGAGTTCTCTTATAAGCCCCATGAATACTATGAACAAATATTTTTAAGAATTAAACAAAAAATACCCTTTTAGTTCTTGTATTTTACTATAAAGAAATTTACACCATTGAGTAGTTTGCACATTAATAGACATATGAGATGCATGAAAGTCATCTGCTTGTATGAGACTAGCATTAACCATCAAGTAAATGTATGGATAATGGTATGGTTTGAATAAAATCTGATAGCATATATACCTATTTAAAACATTTTGCAATAGCAATATTTTGTAGCTACTTCTAATGAAAAATACATATCTAAAGACTGCTGACAACATTAAAAGAATTTATTATTTTATCTTATTTAACCAAAATTTTGCACTGAAAAAAACATACTTTTGGGGGAAAGTATTTTCAACTGTAACATTATGTTTTCAATTAGTTTATCAGCACTTTTAGCCCTATTTCAGCATTTAAAACTGACATAAGAAGATAAAATAGAAAGTATTCACCTTTAAAAAACATAATTTTAAATAAACTCTAGAATGTAAACAAGTTAAGGTATGTGTTTTTAGTTGTTTTTAAATTTGCATTCATTGTGTTTACAATTATCCAAAATTATTTGCACATCCATTGTATTTTTTCTATATTTTTAAATGGTTATATATATAAATGTCCCACTATCTAGATATAATGTAAATTTTGATTGCTTTTGTCACTTATTTCAATATTAAGAATCAGGACTGTGTAAAATTTACTTATATTAACATTGCGTTCTCCGTGAACTAAGGAACGATTGCCTTGATTTCTTGATTTTGCATGCTAGAATAGATGATATGTAAGCAACCTCATAATTAATTTCAAACCTCTTAATGATTTAAAAGGAAATTATCAGAGATCAATGTCTTTATGCAGTTTTTTAAAATAAGTACGGAGATTATATCACTTACTACTTTAATCTATTCTCTTAATAGAAGCCTAGGAAAAATCAACTGTCAGAGAATTATCTTCTGCTTATGTAAAATAAAGCATTACATGTCATTTTGGACAGTAAAAAGGCTTTGCTAAGTCAGTTAAATAAATATAACATGTACAAAGAAAATATCACAAAGTAATGCTATTAAAAATGTTTGTTCAATATTAAGTAGTAAAAGAACACTTGGACATTATATCTGGAGGAAAAGAGTAGGTGACAGATTATAATTCAATAAAGACAAATTTCAAAATAAGATTTTTCCATTCTCATTAATACAAGACAGTGTTTTATTAAGCTATCTGTTCTAAATATTAAAACAAACCTAAACATAGAAAACAGACAGAATCCAATTCAACAAATTTAGTAAAAAATTATCTATCTGCAAAATTTATTTGTATTGGATCTTTAAGATTGTGTCAGATCTGCAAAATTTACTCATATTTAATCCTCAAATGTGTTTTTTTTTAATTTGTATTCATGGAATAGTTTTCAGTGTGAGATATGGTTTTAACAGCCCAGGAGTTTCAGATCATCTATCATTTTCATTTAAGATAAAACAGGTAGAAGTTCAAGTTTTGAGGGATAAGTGAGTCTTTTGCCATTTGTAATTGGTTGGACAGAGATAAAAAGCAAAGAAGGTTAAGAAGATAAAAATAAATGATGCGCAACCAAAAATAAAGGAAGTTTAAAGTAAATAATATGATGGATTTTAAAAGAAGTTTTCCTGTCTAATCAATTATTCTTGACTTTGTGACTTTATTAAATAATCTGTATTGTTACACTATAAAATGTAACATATTTTTAACATGGTACTTCAAATTTATTGTTAAGGATCAAATATTTTTGTTGTAATTTTTGAATATTTACTAGAAATTACTGTGGCATTCACACAGAGACGAAATGATGTTGCTTCTATTTGAAATATAATTTTTGCCTCCCCTTAAGCAAATCATATACTCTGAAACTTCACTTACAGAAATGTGGCTTGGTATTTATCAGGAACTTGCTTCCATATCCTCAGTTCTCTATCGATTTTACCTTAATCTCTGTATTTGTTACACAAACATCCTCTTAATTCCCTACATATGCAAACATCTTCCTAGCCAACCATAATCACAACCTGGGGGTCATGGCATGATTAGCCTTACAAAATGCGTATAAGTGGTAGTCTTCTCATATTCCGATCTATTTTGCTAGTCTGGTACCTACAGAGATTAAATTCTGATAAATTAAGTCATTACGTGCGGCACTGCTCATCTCCTACCACGCACTGTGTCTGGTAGGTTTCCTGGGGTTCTGAAGGGAGCCCACATCACACTGGGGAATATCAATATGGAGCAGAGTTGATGCAATTCCAAGCAGGAGAAAAAAGACATAGACCTCTTGGGTTATTAGGCAAGACCAAGCCAGTTGCAGGGGATGAGCAACTATCACTCAAAAAGGTAGGGCCTGGAGTGTTTCTCAGCCCAGGTGGAACCTGAGCCTCTGACCATAGAGCAGCAAGTGACGGTGCAGCCATAGCTTAGTGTCAAATATTTGAATCATTTCAGGCCCAGCAACCCATGATGTCAGGTAGACCCATCAGCATGCTCTAGTACTTAGGACCCAGTGCAAAGGGTCAGAGGGCACCAGCTGCACAGTCAGATGGGCCCCATCCCTATATTATTCAACGCCATACTTCTGCCTGTCTACTAGGTCACACCCATGGTCACATGAGGGTTCCCGTATGACAAGATGACAGAAAGGAAAGAAGGCGAATTTCAGTTTACGGGTGGATCGACTCGTATGTCAGTGCAAGCAAAATATAAATTACTGCAGCATGTGGTCCAATCAGGGGTGTCCCTGAAATAGCAGGATGAAGAAATGTTTGCAATGGGCAGAGCCTTAGGGAGGGCACCTGGCCATCTTCTTTGTGTGGTAAAAGAAGTGACTTAAGATAAAAATATGCATGGACTCTTATGCAGTGGAAAATGGCTTGGATATTTGGTCGAGGGACAAAAAGGAAGAGGAAGAAGAAGGAGAAGGAAAGAGAAAAGAAGAGGGAGAGAGAAAGGGAGAGGGAGAGAGAGAGGGAGGAAAATAATAAGGAGGAGGAGGAGAAAAAAGGAGAATTATTAAGGGCCTGGAGTTTCAGACAGTGCCATGTGGAACGACATAATGACCTAGAGGAGGGTCCGGAAGTGTGCTGATCTTTGTATTACATGTTAATGCCCATAGGGAAACATCTACTATGAATGATCCATGAAGGAATCAAGTAGATAGAAAGATTTTGCCAAGCAATGTCATCCAGTCTCTGTCCCTAGCCACTCTATCACTGGCCCAATGGGTACAAGAAAAGAATAGCAATGAGGGGAGGTATGGAGGTGAGAGATGGGCATGAAATGGTTCTCACTCAAAACAGCTGATCTAGCTTTCTAGGATACCCAAAAATCCAACTTGTCAGTAACAGAGGCCAAGGTTGAATTTCAATGCAGAGTTATTTCTCAAAGTGATAGACTGCTAACTTGCTGACAAATTGAGCACAATGATGCCTTCTCATGCTGGAAGGAGCAAGATAAACTTTGTTTGATATTAGCATATATTCCTGAAATGGGTTTTCCTTTCCTGTCCCTAGGGCCTCCACTGCAACCACTTACATGAAGACTTAGAGGGTATGATCTACCAATGTGGAATCTCACATAAAATTCCCTTGGACTGAAGGACCAACCTACAATAAAGGAAGTATGGCAGGGAAGACACGGCCATGTGATCCACTGAGCCTGACACTGAGGGCCCAGTGTGTTACCAGTGTAACACAGTGCCATCTTGCTGAACCCCGCTCTGCAGGAATATGTTATCTTCTCCCAAGACGCGGTATACACCTTGAACCAGCAATCATTAAATGATGTTGTTTCCCCCATAAGCAGAATACGTTGGTCCAGAAACCAAGCATTGAAACCAATCAGGCTAAGAAACCTGTGCTTTCTTTTTCCCAAACTGAAGTTTTACATGGGTGGAGATCCAGGTGCCCAGAGGGAAGCTCTTCCAACAGAGGATGTGATCTGAATTTTAAGCTCTGGCTACCACAAAGGCACTTTGGGCTCCGCATGTCAAAAGGCCACGAGGTGAGGAAAGAAATGACCACCCTGGCAGAGGTAACTGATGCATTGTCGTGGAGAGACGGGGCTGAGGAACACAGAAAGGGTGGGGACGCCGTGTTTGGACTTCATGTGGTCCACTTGGGTATCTTTTAGTCCTCTCCTGCCCACTCTTGACATTAAGTAGTCAGCAAGTGCCATTATAAATAGGGCTGAGATTTTGGGACACTTATTTTGTACTTAAAGTTTTTTCCCACTAAAAATACTAACTAGCATCTGACCTGTTCATACGTGACACTCCCATCAGCCCATTTCAATGTTAGACAGTCTTCTTCCGGATGACAGTCCTCTGACCTCCTTTATCTTAGAGTGTTTACTTTAAGAAACTTAAAATTGCAAATTAGACATTGAAAATTATTTCTCTGCCTCTCTGAGATGTAAATCTCCCAGCCTCCTGTCAGATTTATAACCCAGAAACGTCTTTCTCAAATACCTGAGAGGCACCCCCTAGAAACATAATAATCAAGAAAGAGGGGTCTCCGGTCTCTCAGTTTTTGTGGGTGGTGGAGAGGAGCCTAACTTTGATAAGGGGCAACTACAAACACAGATGGCAGAATCATACTGGCCAGCCTTCCCATAACATCTTCTGGTACATTTCCCTTATCTCATTCCAGCTTTTAAAAATCCTCCTGCCTTTTCTTTCTGCGGAGTTGAGTTGATTCTCTCTCCCCTATTACAGTAGCCTTTGTCATTTTTAACAAATGTTTGGTACACTTTGATACGTCCTGGAAAAGTAGATCCAACTGGGTTGAACTTATTCTAATAAGCAAGTGACACGAGACACCCAAGACGTTGACAACATTGGACATTGCAGTGTACCACGTCTGCGGCCCCTCCCTGAGGCACTCACTCCCCTGGTGTCGGAAAATGTGCACTTCAGGCTACTCACAGTAGCATTTTTTTTCCCCTGGAAAAAACATTCATCTCAATGTAGCTGCTGCTTTTTAAATTTCTTGAGGAAACTCCATACAGTTTCCACAGTGGCTGCACCAGTCTGCATTCCCACCAACAGTGCACCTGGGTTCCCTTTTCTCTGCATCCTAATCTACAGCTGTTGTTTGTTGATTTATTGATGATTGCCTTTTGACCCAGTGATCGCAATTCTGGGAATATATCTGAAGAAACCCGAAATACTAATTCAGAAGAATATATGCATCCTGGTGTTCACTGCAGGGTTATTTACAATCCCCAAGATCTGGGAAAAACCCAAATGCCCATCAATAGGTGAGTGAATAAAATAGATTGGGTACATTTACACAACAGACTACTACATGGACATAAAAAAGAAGGAATTCTTGCCTTTTTTTACAGCATGGATGGACCTAGAGGGTATTATGCTAAGTGAAATAAGTCAGTCAGAGAAAGACAAATACCGTATGATCTCACTTATATGTGGAATTTAATGAACAAAATAATTTAACAAAATAGAAACAGAATCATAGATACACAAAGCAGACTGACAGCTATCAGGGGGGAGGGAGACTGGGGGGACTGAAAAGAAAAAAGTGAAGGGATTAAGCAAAAATACGCATACACTATATATGTTAAATGTATGTATATACAGTCATACCTTGGTACTTTTCAACTTCCAAACCCTGTACTCATCACATTTTGCATTTTGACAAGAAAAATAAAATGTTTCAGCACTCAACACTTGCTTGGGACTTGTTAAACTTGCTAGAACTTGTATGAGTCACAACACTGCCCCGCAAGAGAAAATGCTTCATCATTTGGTGCTCGTTGGTTTCAGCATTCGTCACGAGTTCCAGTATGAATTAACAATGGGTACAGGGGTACCACAGTATATATATAACACATTGACACAGGTAACAGTATGGTGATAGCCACAGGGAAAGGGGGTGGGGAGAGGTGGGAGAGGGCAAAGTGGAGATAAATGGGGACAGAAAGAAACTTTACTTTGGGTGATGAGCACACAATGTAGTGCGCAGATAATGTTTAGTTAGGTTGTACACTTGAAACCTGAATGGTTTGGTTGATCAGTGTCACCCCAATAAATTCAATAAATAAGAAAATAAATAATTAAATGTAGCTGCTCCCTGCATCTCATGATCAACCAACGACAGGTTCCATGTACCCAGCACTTTTGTTGCAATTTGGGATAAATGTGAAGTTGCTTTCCTCATCCCAGAGGTCCATATGGGCTCCACTGAAGACTCTACTGCAAATGCATCACAATTCAAACGTCCTTCTGCATGATTCTGCTTTCCTCACACTCCTACAGGTATCATTGCTAAAAGCACCTACCATCAAATCTCTTGCATAATAATTCCTGTGTAAGTCTGCTAATGGGGACAATTTAAAAAATTCCATTTAGGTAGCCTTTCTTTAGACTACATCCATTACTACTATTTTGACAGTGTTGAACTTTAATGAAGGCTTGTAATCCTGGATTATACAACTAATTTTCTCAATAGGAAGGACACTGTTCTGTATTAATTAAGAATGTCAGGATAATTACTCAGATAGAAACTTTATTTACCAGATCATATTCCTTTTCTTAATTTCATATTGTCAACAGCTTTAACCCAATAGTCTTTTGAATATGTGAGAAAAAATGTCATATGCATTATTATACTGAACATTTGTAGTTCCCAGCTCTCTCGTGTTGCCATGTGGATTTTTAAAGATTTTTTTTTTCAAACTACTGATTTTACTGATTCTAATGTTTTGTTCATTTTTATCAAGTTATTTTATGTTTTCTGTGCACTCAAACACATCTTGTTTATTATATAACTATCAGAAGGTGCTTATTTCTGTATTCTTAACAGCAAGAAAAAAATGGGCAAATTTATTATCTAGTTAGTATAATTTTCACCATTCAAACCAATGGTGCTACCAATGCTGGTCTTGTTGAGTTGATTTTGTATGAGCATTTTGCACGAAGGTGGTCCACAATCTCTCAAGTGCTCTAAAGTTGCCTCAGCATCCGTGACCTTTCTTTTCTATGCACAAAACTTAATAGCCCTTTGTCTCTTATTTCTATTGCTCTTACCTTGATGTTTAGTTTTCCTAGAACAGCAAATTTGATTGGATAGTTGGGTGTTTAGAAATTTCTCAGGTGTTCACTCTGTGTTTGTTTTTACCACCACTGTTGTAGTGTGACCAACCTGGTAAGAAGGCCCTTGTCTTTCAACAGTCCCCTAAATCTATACGGACATGCAGTGGATGACCCAAGTCTTTCACAACTGATGGCATGAGCAGGTGTAGAGCTCTGCAAACAGTGAAGTGTTATTTCAGTATATCTTAATTTCTTAATGGGCACAGTTATGCTTAGACCTATGTTTTTGATTTGGCAAGAATCAATTTGGTGATTTCAATGCTGTCTAGGGATTAGAGTTTATGAAGGCTTAGAAACCCAAAGCATGGTTATTGCATCAAAAGTATTTTGAGAGCTCTAACAGCTCTGCAAAAACGATATAATTTCAAATCTAGTTTCCGATAAGGCCTATTTTCCAACAAGCCCTCCTGCTTTGCTAGAATATATGATTCTTGGCTTACACAAACCTCCCAAAGAGAGAGATATTGTGCACACATTTCAGCCTCTGATTTTCTTTTCCAGAATCTTACATGAAGCTCAAACACATCATGAAAATATTTGGTATCAATACTACTCAAGTGACTGATAACAAACTCCCTTAATGTCAACTTTCATTCAATTTTCTCCATCAGGAAGAATAAGGCCATACCTACATATTAAAATATTATTCACTTTGACAGTAGAACTAGTTCCAAGACATGAACTATTGCTACATTATAAAGGAGAAGCAATCAGTATTTTTCATCACCTAAGAATCTCTGTACTACAAAAAAAAAAATCACTTCTAATGAAATTGGTAAGTACCTAGGAGGCAAATGTCTCTTCTTATTTTTACTGTGAAATCTGGGTTGAAATGAGCAGTTGTAGTTAACGCACATTCCCATTAACCAGACAATTTCCGCCAATGGTGAGAACATTTATTAAAGCTTTTGAAAATGACATGAAACTTTCATTAAGATTGCCTGAATTATTATTGTTCTATTTTAACTAAATCTGTAGCCTGTTTTCAAAATTCAAAACAGAATAGTGGTATATTTACTTTTATTTACATGATATTGATTAACAAATATATTGCTTATATCCACTTATCTAAAAGACAGTTATATAGTTGAGTTTATATGTGTTTGTAACACTAATATCATCTTTAATTTCTGCTTATAAAACAACATGGTACAATTCATGCTACCTTTACTGTGTAATTGGTTTATCACTAACTGTGGTGTCAACAACAGATCATATTTTCTGGTGTATTAATCTTATATATTTTCTTTTTTGAAATAAAAATTAAGCCATGTGAACAACTGAAACAGATTAAAATGAAATAAAACGTTCTCAGGAGAGATTGAACGTATTGTTACAGTATTGTTACAGTAAGCTATTATTAAAGACCAATATGGAATGACTTTTTATGTATGCTTATAAATCTTTTATTTTATTAATATATATTCATTAGAAATCACCTGTAACTATCTCTTAATGGTAATGTAGGCATAACTGGAAATTACATGAGCACTTTGAGGGTGATGATGCTGATAAGGAGGAATTTATTAAAAACAAAACAATAGTCTTCAAGTATTGTTTTAAATAGTAAAATTGGTAAAGAGTAAAACTCAGGCATCAAGACAAATGGCATTTTAAATAAATTTAAAATAAAATTCTATAATTTTTCAGAGAAATAAATGGGTATTTATATATATTATATATATTTGCATGGCTAGATTTCAGTAGTTTTAATTTCTTCCATAACATTTATTTCAATTTTAAATAATACATTTAACCTGTGTGATTACTTAATAAATGTTAGTTTGTCTCATTAGAAAGAAAGCCACATGAGAGGTGAAAGCATATATTTTGTTTTCTACCCCCCAAATTACTCTCTGCCTGGCACATTGGTTTAATATATTTGATTAAAAAATTAAAAATAAATGGATAATGTAATTTGGAAAACTACTTGACTCTCATTAAATGATCTGTATATGACCAAGCACTTGACCAATAGAAAGAAATGCAAAACATATTAAATTACCATATGAATTTAAAGAAGAATATTATGCTGAATTTTATTATCAATATTACGTAAGGGTATTCTGATGTATAAAATTTCAAGAAAGATAGATGATAGATATGAGAGATGATAGACCGATCTTGACAATTCTGGCCCTAATTTTTCCAATTCCACTTTAATTTTTTAATTCCATTCTAATTTTCCTAATATGATTTGAAATCATAATTTTCTGGCTTTATGATCCTTTCTGTAATACAAACTACTAGTGATCTATAATAGGAATTTTTCTTACATCAATGAAATTTTGTTTTATAATCTGCTTCTTCTAAAAGACATAATTGTCTCCTAAAAAGCTTCAAAATATGTGTGACAATAAAGAACAAGAAAAAGAATTTCTCTAAAAAGCTTCAAAATATGTGTGACAATAAAGAACAAGAAAAAGAATTTCATGACATTTTTTATTTCTCTGCATATTTGATAAAGCTTAAAACATGGTATTCAGGCTTTAACGTCTCCAACTATAAAGCATCTTTATTTTTCCTATTAGTTTTATCAGATTTTTTTTCTTTGTGTATTTTGCTGTTCTGCTGCTAGGTGTATACATATTTAGGATTGTTTTGTATTCTTGAAGAATTGACCACTTTACCACTGTGTTTTGTCTTTCTTTATCCCTGATAATTAGTGTTGTGACTTATGCCTTGTTTTAATTTAATATAGCTATTCTATCTTTTTATTAGTGTTCACACGGTTTCATGTGTTTATTTTTAATCTATTGTTTATCTGTTGAGAGGTTATTTATTGAGTGCCTAATCAAGACATTCAATCAAGGCTAAGTATTCATTTTTATTTACACTTTATTTCTATGTGTTTACCAATCAACTCATTTTCTTACAAGCAGCCAGGAGGCATAAGCTCCGCTGTCGCCTTGCAACTACATGGATCCACGTGACTTGTCCTGACACTTGAAACCTAGATTAAAGTAATGGATTCACCTTCCAGGCCAGTTCTTAAATGTCACAAAACATCACGTATTATTCCCTCAATAGGCTCTCTGAGATTGGTGGATGATTCGAGAAAAGAATCTAGCAGATGACTTCAAGATTCTAGGAAATACAGACCGATGGTTGCCAGAGGGGAGGGAGTTTGGGTGAAAAAAGGTGAAGAGACTGGGAAGTACAGACTGATAGCTACAGAGTGGTCATGAGGATGGAAAGGTACAGCGCAGGGGATACAGTCAATAGCATTCTAATTACTATGCATGGTGTCAGGTTTGTACTGGAAATTCCCAGGGGGACAAATACAATTGTCTGACCACTATGTTGTTCACCTGAAACTAATACAAAATAATATTGAATGTAAACTATAGTTAGAAAAAAATTTTAAAGGGATTCTAGGAAATAACATAGTCATTTAGTCTCAATATAATTAAATATCTAAATATAGATCCATATATAATTCTTTTGCTATTGTCATTGCCTGCCATAAGATAGCTTTATTAAGATGTCATCTAAAATCTGTGCCTGCAGCTGAGGCCAGGGTCGTTGTTGGGAGCTTATTCTACCATGTGATTTTAGCCAAGGCTCATACATACCCTGACCATTTGTTCTGATTTGTTAAATGTTATAATTAGACCACAAGTATTAGGAATTATATTTTTAATTCCTTTTTTTAATAATTTGTTCCCACCCTATCCCTAGATATGTTCTTCATAGTATGCCAAGTTATTGTTGGTGATCTTTGCTTGTTTTCTATATTTCCCAGCTAAGCTATATAGAGGAGCAAACATAACAGGTCTCTTTGGCAGATATTTTATCATTTTTATTTTCAGTGGTTTGCAAGGAAACTTCAAAGATTGCTTCTGGGAGAAAAAAGAGGTCTGTCAACTATACTGGCTGCACATTTCTGTTCAACATAGTAATTCTGTTCTATAGGAGATTTAATTTTTAAATGGTTTTACTAATAAATGAGAGAAAGGAGGAGTAAAGAAATGAAAGGAAGGGAAAACAAAAATGCCAAGTAAAGTGAAAAAATGAGAAAAGAGGAGATAAAAGAAAACGTTTGCATTATACCTTGCCGCTTCCATCGTTTATGTTCCTATCATAATCTTCCAAATTAGTTGTACATCAATTATAGTAATTGGCAATAAGTTCTTTGTTGACCATTTTGAATTATGTTAACTTTCGTTGATATCTGAATTAAAATTTCTCAGAGGAATTGGAAATTAGAACGTAACTAATTTTTATTTATTGTTTTCTTCAATAGATCTAAACAGAGAAAGATGAATAGAGCTGAAACATGCAAGTCTTCCTGGAGTGATAGCTATTTTTTTAAAAGTCAAAAAGAACATCCAACTAAATTTCAAATTTCATGCTGCAGCTTATTTAATAATTAAGCTCTCAGCTTTTTTCTTCATTGTAAAATTGGTATAACAATTTGTATTTATGATAAGCCTTTAAAACAATGTTAATACGGGTATAGCACAGTGAAAGATTAACTTCTGATATGTAATTTTTTAAAAACTTGTTCCTAGCCCCAGCTGGTGTGGCTCAGTGGACTGAGTGCTGGCCTGCAAAGCAAGGGGTCATTGGCTCGATTCCCAGTCAGGGCACATGCCTGGGTTGCAGGCCAGGTCCCTGGTAGGGAGCATGTGAGAGGCAACCACATATTGATGTTTCTTTCCCTTTCTCCCTCCCTTCCCCTCTAAGAATAAATAAACAAAATTTTTTTTAAAAATTGTACCTAAAGACTTTTATGACAATTTCTGTTTTTAATATTTATTACAGAAATATGCCTGCTATTCTTCACTTCAGTGAAATATAGCAAAAAAGCTCTTTTTAGACATACTTTTCTATAGTAAGATATCAAGGGACTGTTCAAAATTTTGACAACTATGAAGAACAATCATATATAGATAACTAAAATGTAATCAGCTTTTTCAATAGAAACCACAAGACATATGCTTATAAGGACATATTCCATGAATTCATATTATATTTACTTCACAGGGATATTTGCAATTTCAAAATCTTCAATACTATTCCAAAATGTATATAAAACACACATTTTTACACACTAAGGGTCACTTACACATAAGTGACAATAGAAAGTATGAAAAATAAGTCTTACTCAAGATCACATATTCAGTTAAGAAAAAGAATCAAAATATTCTCCCATTCAGTGAATATTAAATACTAAGTTAACTTTAGCCAAATCTGTATTAAATAAAGATAGCTTTGATAGAGGTGCAGTAAGCTACTTGCAAAAGAAAACCATTTCTTTATTGCTTTGTCCAGAGGATTGAAGTACACCATGCTGCTAGTATATGCAAGAGCACCGTGGGAAGTAGCAGCATTCACTCCAAAGCCTCCTCCATTACTGTCCTTGCCTGTCTTCCTTGTCAATGAAGGGCACATCTTTTTCTCACAGACCGCTGTTTTGTTCACAAGAGTTGTTTGTCCAATGGAATATGACAGAAATGACAGAAAGCCATTTCTGAGCTCAAGTTGAAAACGCATGGTGAGTTGGACCACCCTTCCCTCTGCCACCCGCCATAGGAAGCCTATGCTGTTAGGAACCACTGGCCCTCCGCACAAGGCACAGAAGGGCTCTGTGGAGAAGCGCTGAACCTCCCCTGCGGCCTCCAGTCTGGAGCAAAGCCCAGTTGACCCACGGGGCACTCTGAAGCCACAGGTGACTCACAGGTCACTGAGCCAGAAAGCAAAAAGCCTTGTGCTCACAGCTCCACATTATCATTGCAAAATCTTTTTTATACAAGTGTTATTTTGTAAATTGAAAATATGATTTAAAAATACAATAAAGAAAAGAAAATAGGACAAGAGATGATCCTTAGAAAGTATGGCTGGATAGGTCAGTGGAATTCACAAGGCAGCTCTGTACTAATAGACTCAGAGTTGACCAGAGTGTGACCAGTGGTTCACAAATACGACTACATACTAATTAAGTAGGAAGCTTCAAAAACAGTATTACGCTTAAGACCCATACCCAGAAATTCTACACTGATTGGTCGGAGTGGGAGCCAGATGGGCTTGGTGACAATTCCCCAGATGCCCTTAGGAGGCAAGGAGCACTGGGAATGGCTGACCTGCACTGTGTGCTTGGAACACAAGTTCATTTTTATCAATGCACTCTGAATTTATTGGAAAGGGTGTTTCCCAGATAAACTCACGAGAAACATATATTGACCAATACATCGATTTATTACATCGCGTTTACAACGTGTGTGCCAATCAGGTAGACTTGACTTTGCACGAGCATCAGAGCCAGTCACGCTAATCCTTCCCTCACGAGCACAATGGCACCTCTCTGCCCGTTCCAGTTCTCTGATCTCTCCATTTATGCAAATTAACAATAATCCCTTAATTAAATATATTACCAGGGTGAAATTGTCTTGAGGGGCTGCTTTTGATTTTCTTGTGAAAAATGTTGCAGGTCTGGGTGTAATTGAACTACTTTTCAAACTTGGTCGAGAAGAAAAACACTATTGTTTTTATAATTAGCACTTACTTTTCATCTTCTAACAAAGTTAAAATGTTAAATTCGCCTTCTGTTTCGATTTCCGTATCCTCCCCCAGATGCTGTTACTTAACGCAGTGGCAGCTGCTCATTATTCCTTACGATTCTGCGCGCAGACGCGGGCGGCTCTACTCAGCGCGGCCTGGGGCTGCAGTCGCGGGGGGGCCCGCTGCCGGGACGCTGAAGATGGCCCCCCTGCAGGCCCGGCGGTTGTTATTGCCCGTCAGTCAGGAGCTCACCTGGGTCTTTCCACTGGGCTGTGGTCCCCTCCTCAACCTCTCTATTTGGATAAGGTTTTCTCCCAGCAAGCCGCTGGGTTCCCAGGAGGTTTATATCTATCAGCACGGATGGAAGCTGCAGGTGCCGAGGGCCCACAATTGGAAATCACGCAATGGCACTTCCCATGCGTGCTCTTGGGCAAAAGAAGTCACGGGGCCTAGCCAGATTCAAAGCAAGAAACAGGTTCTATCCATGTAAGGGAAGGAATAACAGAATTTGCAAGAATATTTCATCCACTGCTCACATCTTCCATTTCAATTTCACTAAACTATAAGCTCCAATAACTTTGGAGCAAAATAACTCTGTTTAATGTACTACTGTCCTAGAAGAAAAACATTGCACAAGAGACACTTAATGAATATTTGTTGAATTGAGTTTTTAATATACGAAACTAATCTAATGCATTGGTATTGTTTAATTATTAGTTATGATGGTTCCGTCTCACATCTATGTACCCCATGATGTTACAATTTATGTAATGTAATATCTAGACAACAAAATTCACATATGCAGAGTATGAGATATTTCAAACAGCCACAAACTCAACTGAAGTTTTGTCTTTGCACTAGCAATTAAAATAGGTGTGTTAAGCAAGTTAATTGAGTAAACAAGCCTAGAGGAACATTGGTTAATTTAATCAAGAAATGAAACCGTCCATGAGATAATAAAAAGTTTTGGAGCTTTCCAGAACATTGTTAATATGCAAGTGTATAAGGCAACTAACTGTATTTTGGCTTAAACAAGTATATATAAATTTATAAGAGTTTTAAAGGCATGCATTTTCAAAGATTCAAAATAAACTAAAATAACTATTTTTGATATTCATGAATTGTCCTACACATTTGTATTTGCATATCAGCAGTAAAGAAATGGTTATTTGGTTTGTGCAGTTATGAAAGTCATCTTCTATAATTGTATAATGCCTAACTTTTGATGTATGTGCTAGTAAATAGCCCAGGGTTTAAATAAACATTTGCCGTTCATCATCTTAAGAAATAGAACCATTGACTTATAAATGTATTCATAAAGTAGAGCTGCAAGTCAAGGGTGAGTAATTTAAAAAGGTATTTGTTCTCTCTTTATTGAATACCATATGCCATACATACACAATTCTCATGATTGCATATTTCAATTTTCATGAGAATGTAAATAAAGAGGGATAATGAAATATAAGTGATCTTTATATATATATATAAAATTACCACTGTTTACAATAAACTATGCTTTCTAAAAAGTGGCAGACTCCTCCAAAGAAGGAATAAATATGTATAATTTATTTATAAAAGTAAAAGTGACAATTACAATTTGTGATATTTCATGCTTACAAATATGTAAACATTATGCCATAACCTTCAACTTGTTGCTTTTAAGACTGCAAATAATAGCAATAAGTAATTTTTGATGAAAAGTACTTATATTTGCTTTATTTTTGGTTTTTCCCTTGGTGTACTGAAATTTTTATATATATATAGCCACATACATACATATATACATTCATGAATATTAACAGTTAATATTTATGTTTATAGTTATATTTATATTTACATACACAATGAGTGAGAAGAGATTCATTACTATAGATATGCATTTATGCAAAGAATTCATTTGTATAAAAAAAAACTTTTCAATTAACGATTCCTAATATAGGCATCATTAAATTAATGAAATTGACCAACATTTGACCAAGAGACAGCGTTAGCATTAGGCAATGAAAAGAATGGAATTAGGACTCAGAAAATTTATATTTCCTCACATGTAAAGTAGAAATATCTATTTCCACCCCTCCTTATTTATTAGGAGTTGTATTAATAGGAATTTTTAATAGGGTTATATTAAGAATCTAATTATCAATGCGTCATGTGTGGTAAAGAATATTTTAAATTTAAAAGTAACTATTCATCAGGCAACTAAAAATTAAGAGACATCTCCATTTGATTCCTAAATTAGACATATGTGTATGGGAAGATGTTTTGATTTACACATAACGTTACTCACCAAGTTCCCTTTTTATATCCAGCAATGCCTAAAGAAAGATTCACCAGCCACAATGAATGTAAGTAGCATAGGGAGCCAAGACATAAAGGAACATACTTTAATTTTAATTAAAAGTCTTACCAATTAGGCTTATTTTAGTATATTTTTAGTGCCATATACTTCCACTCTTTATTTTTGTAATTGTATTTCTACCTACACATTATTTTTTGTTTGTTTCCTTCTGGAAACTTTGCTGTGCTGACATCATAGAAATACGTAATTGTTATTTTTACATGGTAATGGTTACCATGTAATTAGGTTTAGTTTTTAAATTCCAAGACTATTTTCTATTTGTGAATTCCAGTTAAAATTGTGTGCAAAACTCAGGACATGTTTTCATATTCCCTACCATGCTAAGGCATGCTAACATCTAGACTTCAATCTCTGCTAGAATTTAATTGTAGGTAAAATTAAATAAGGAATTTAGATGTTTATCTAGATACAGCAGGTACCCGTATGAGTTCTTCTGAGTTACCTGCAAGGTGAAATGCTCTGTATGTCATTTATGTTTAAGTTCAGTAATCATTGCAAAGTGATGGTAGTTCTTTTATATGTTTGAGCTATTCAGACCAAATAATGTTTCATCTGAATAATCTTGAAAATATAATGTATTCCTTATTTGTATAAATGTTTATATAAGAAGTCATTTAATGAAGTCATTTGATACAGTTGTGGAAATGGTATAGCAAATGACACTATTTAGGTGAATGATATTTATAATCAAAAAGAATAACAAACTCCATCAGTGAGTTCCTAATAAAATACTAAATTGTCCTTAAACTTCATATTCTTCTTCTCACCACTCACTCTATTCAAAATACAATCTCCACTGTACTAAAAGTAAAACTTATTCTTTTTATGAATGCATGCATTTTTTATAAATGTTCCCCATTTAAAAAATTTCTGTAGAATTGCTTGGAGTTAATTTTGTTATTAATTCTGAATTATTATACAAACACTGTGTGCTCTGCAAACTGTTTCTATATCTTACCAAATACATGTACAGCAGAGAATTAATCCAATGTGCCTAAAATAAACCCACATGAAGGAATGAACTTAAATGACAATAAATGAAGAACCTTCTGGGCTGTGTAAAATTGTTTTTTAATTATATAAAACCAATTCAAAGTACGTTGGCATATAAAAAAAGAAATATATTGAACAAGACAAAGATGTGAAGTCAACAATAAAAACCTCATCAAGTATAATGCAGTAAGTACTTTCAGGAAGAGGACAGATAAGATATATAAATAAAAAACACATTTAATGTGCTCAAAAGTTGAGTACTAATTCCTCTTCAGGATTGGAATGATAATTATTTAGAGCACCAGAGAAATTTATTAAATGGCATTTGTGTACAAGGAACTTAAGATCTAAATTTGTAGGGGAAAAAAGCCATTTTAAGATGCAGAGAAAGGGAACGTTTATCTCATTAAATTGAAAACAAAGCAACATTTGTATATTTTACAAGTGATTTCAATAATTGTCTCCAGTCCCATTAATAGTCACTGAGCATCCACAACATGAGAACAGTTTTCTAAAGTTCTGCCAGTCACCTGACAGACACAGTCCCAGTCCCTGAGGGTCTTGTACTTCAGCAAGATATGGACAAGTCTATAAACTATCAAAGTGCCAAGAGAACCCAGGGGAAGGATCCCAATACAGAGAAGATGAGAGAGCTCACAGAAGCATCATAAATTAACAATGTCAAGACTGAGGCTTCAAGGATTGAGGAGAATTTGGCTAGATGAAGCCCCCAAAGCAGCAGGTAGCACTAGTATGTTGAACATGTCAACAGGGGCAGGCATGTCTGAAACTGGACTGTCCAGTGGGGAGAGTAGAGGAAGGGAAGAATCCTAGAGAGACAACCAAGTATTGCGCCATGAAGAACTGCAATCCATGCCAGAAAGAGTTTACACACTTCATCCAGAAAGCTAGTAGGAAGTAGTACATGTTTTAAAGCAAGTGACAAGGGACTCAGTCACTGCACCTCAGTTTATGGAGACTCACTCTGTGGTGTGGAATTCATTACTAGAAACTCTCACAACATTCTGGACAGAGACCATGGTGGCCTGGACAAGGCAAGTAACCATGGGGCTGAGGAGATGTAGATTTATCCAAGAACGACTAAACGCATACAATTACTAGATTTACGATAGTCAAGTATTTATATACTCACATATCCTTAACACGCGTCTCCTGAATATGCTACTTCTAGTCACAGAGAGTGAAACACGCAGCCATATAATTTTAGTATATTTTAATTTTACTATTTTTTCATATATAAGAACTAATCAAAAACTATTTTTATATTTTTACCAGTTAGAATATCCTGAGAGATTATAATTAGTCAATTTTTTCACAGTTATTGAAAGATGAATAATCTGAAAATTTTTAGATGGAATACCTAAGTATAAATGTATAATAATTATGGTAGAAGCTGTTATTTTCTGTTAATGTGCATGTATTTATTACCAAATGAGAGAGCCTCTTCAGCTTTACTGAAAGAAGTTAGTGCAATTCCTGCTTAAGATAAAAATTAGGGCTGAAAACTCCCACAGCTTAATATCTTTGATCTTGTAATTTAAAGTAAAATGAGCCACAGGGGAGAATGAACAGCTCTGAAAGCTTAAAACATAAACGAATAGATTGTGCCTCATCCTCCTCCGTATATTTCTTACTTTACGGATTTCATTCTCTTAAGTGATTTCACTCTAGCATTGTGAAGAAGTCAGAAAGGCCTTTTATTTTTCTTACAAGAAAGAGAAGAGATGAGCCATTTTGACTAAAAAATGCAAGAATGTTTTATCAATATACTGTATTAAACTCTGTAGTTTTTAAATCAGATTCCTGGGAACTGTTTTATTAACATATCTAAAAGCATGCACTTCCTTTTCTCTCTCCTGCCCCTGTGTGCCTACACCCACTCACTGAACCCTCCTACACGTACAAGAGCGCCGGCAGAGGAGGGAACACAATTCTTCTCTCAGGCGGTTTCCTCTCTCAAGTAGAAAGTGGGTACTTAAGTAATGAATTTTCCCTTTCTCCAAATCATTTGCAGATTCATATGTATTTTCTTGTCTAGTATATTTCCTAAATACAGTGGTTTTGTTGAGATCCTGACAAATTTCTCTTACCTCTTTCATATTTGTTACTCCTATTAAGATATTTTCCTTAGGGTTAGAGAGAGCTGTCGTTTGTTGTTGCTAGTGTTTTCTTTTTCACTGAACCATCATACACATTCCCTCCCTGTGGTTGCGCCTAGACTGAGTGGTACTGAGTCACAATAAAACGTCAATGAGCCCCAAGCGAGGGGAGCATGCACAAGGACAGGAAACATTTTGCACTTATGGGCCATTCTGCAATCACAGGAGAAAGTGTCTTTTGCAGTAAAGCAAAATATATCCTATCATGGGACCGAATCAACTTTATGTATAAGGAAATCAGACGTGAGTCTATTCATATGAATGTACTATACTTTTTCTTTTATGGCCAAGAAGTAAAAGAGTGATTTTTTTTTTAACAGCTTCCATGGTACTTGTAGGCATGGGCTTCTTTACCACAGGCACAGGAAAGAATAATACTTTTTGTAAAAAGAGTAAGAAATTTCCCTGTAAAATTTACAATGCAGGAACTAGTTTAACAAATGTAATTGACTGCATAGTAACAGTGGATGGTATTTAAAAGTCTTTATTGTGGCTACTTTTATTTCTGTTTGAAACTTTACACTTACGTGAATTTTACTCTCTAAACTGACCTTTCCGCTCTAAAATTAAACATTCCAAAATAGAAATTCTTTATTATTAAATCATTTTAAAATCTCTGAATACATCATATATGTATACTCTAATACCTCTATTAAAAATATTCCTCTTTCTTATTTATATACAACTGATGTGTAGAAAGACAATTTGGGAAAATTAGATCACCTTGTGTTCAGTTTATATTTTTAAAAGAAGAAATTTTTCTTAAGATTAGCCTGAGAAAGGAAAGGATAATTTCTGGTTCCTTGAACTGACAAGTTTAACTTCTAATTCCCTATCTTGGAGGTAAGTTGTGCCAGTGCACAGCAATACAAAATGCAAAAGAAATAAGGGGTGGGCACCGAAGTACCTCATATGCATGGGACTCGGGTGAGAAAGTTCAGGCTGCAGCATGAAGAGGCATGAGTTTGAATTCTGCTTCCTCGCCCGCTGGCTCTGGGGCCCGTGTAAGGCCCTCGGGCTTTCCGTATGTAAAGCATTTTCTCATTTTTGAAAATGAAGGAAACAATATGTGGAGTAGGTCTTAGAATTAAATTAATAATTTTAAGTGAAGTCTCTGTCCTGGTTCCTGGCACCAAAATATGATAGTTTATCTCTTTCTTGATTGGGAAGACTAGTACAAATTATTTATCTATGAATCCCTCATAATAAGAACAACTTCAATCTTTTGAATTATCAGGCAATTAAATTATACGTAAATGCTCAATTATACTTTTATCCCTTTAAATTGAGTACTTATTTTTTTCTGAAAATAGATATAATCTATAATATATTTTCTTCAAAAGTGTTCTTTTTAGCCATAAGACATATTTTAATTATTTTATAAATTATTAAAATACCAAGTATGATAAGACCAAGAGAGTTATACTACAAAAACTTTGTTAAATCTCAGAACATAATAAAAATAAAGGAAGAAATAACTAAACTACATAATAAATACAGTCTAACATAGTTATCCTTTTTCCTGTAACTAAATTAATTTTTGACAAATTAAATTTTATTTCCTAAAAGAGAAACAATATCGCTTATCCTGGCATTCAGGAATATCGATCATTTGCTCAATATATTTGTATTGTTTTATTACTCAATGTTCTAACTCTAATACCTGTTCTCTCATTAGATATGACTACAACTAATTGACACAACTTGTGAATTTTGCCTGGCTTTGCCTGTATGCCTTTGGACCTTTGTTCACAGGCTCCCTCTCAGACACTCGCCCAATGTTTTTAAAGACTGGGAGTTCTAAAGCAAGGCCCTGATTCTTTGGCCCTCACTGCATTCACAAGTGAGATTCGTGTCCCTCCTGTACTATATTAGTCAGCCGTGTGATTGCCTCACCCGAGTTCTGCAGAAGTGATTCAACGTCATTTCCAAGGTGGGTCATGAAATGCTGTGCAGCTTCCATCTGGTTCTCTTGAAACCTTTGCTGTGGCAAGCTGTGCATTGAGATGCTCCCTCTCAGACCCATGTGCCTGCATGCGACAAGTCCCATACAAATGGAAATGTCAGGTTCTCCTGCTGCCAGTCCAAGGTGAGCAGAACTTTTAAGCCATTATATTCCATCTACCACGCACGCGAGGGAAGAAGTCTGCAGGTCACTGAAATCCAAACTACGTCTGAGCTCATCCCAAACCTTTTGTATCTTTCTAACCAAGGCATTAGACACCATGGGACAGAGAGAAGCTACCTCTCTCTACTCAGACCCCTTCTCAAGAGGTGGGCCTCTACCTTCTTAGAAGGCAATTCCCAGTAAATATTTTCATGGTTCCACATGGTCCAGGTCTTGGCAGCAAAGGCTGTTTGTTATGCAAACATCTTTGCAGGCTCTAAAGGGTTTTGAAAAATAAAAACCTCCTGAGAGATTTAGAGGCATGATACCCTTTCTGTCCCCTTCCTGGAGACACTTGCTTACATTCCGAAGAAATGAACCTCTCATCCTACCCCCACTAACAGATATGCTGAATAAGTAATCTCTCCCTTTCTGGAGGAGAGATAGGTAGGTATATCAGCAACCCTTACATAATCTCAGAATCTCAGTGTTGAAGCTCCTCCCTTGTGACACAAATCAGCTTCACATGCAGATAATGTCTGTATCTCATATTGCTCTGTAGGAATTAGGGCTCTGGCTGCTGCAATCAGCTCTCTGTTTCCCTGATCCAGAAAGCCTTGTGTCTGCCACCAACAAACAGACACACACACACACACACACACACACACACACACACACACACACACACACACAGTGGCAGGCTTGTTTGCAAATAAATGTAGTGAGTTTGAGGGATTTGGGAGCTGCAAATATGTCTTTGACCACCAGGTGTCCATGACAGGTACCAAGCTTTCTTTGGGGGCGGGGTATGAGAGGCTTCCACTGGGCAGGGGTAGGGTGGGGGGCTACATAGCACGGCGCCACTGCCCAGAAAGTGAGGAAAGCAGGAGAACTCCCCAAAGGGAAAGAAATGAGAGAAGGAGCTCCCTTGTCCACAGGATGAGTCTTAACAGCCTCTGAGGCTGTTAAGGGGGGTCTCTGAGTCAGAGACCTCTGAGGGCAGCACTGGCCTGTGGCCATTTGCAGACCCAGGGTTTAGCTTATCTCTGGCTAGCAGATTTGGGGCACAGCCCTATAGGGTATACATGGTAGTCAGTTTCAAAATGGCTAAAATGTCTGCCGACTTGGTCTACATTTAAAACAACCTTATTGCAAAAAAAATTGAGTTTGACGCTGCCTGGCTATGGAACTGTGGGTCCCAGCCTGCTGCAAGGGAGCACAGGGCCAATATTCAGGGGTCGTCTCAGGCTCCTTCATATTCCAGATAGATACCTTCTCAGGTCCTCCACTGTTCTGACCTAACATCCCTTCAACCCGAACTTGGGTGGGCTCGTGTCTGCTGGGACCCGGACGCTACGGGGCTTCTGACACGAGGCTCTCAAGGGACACGCAGCTCCTTCCTTGCAAGACAGGCAAGCTTGCTCTGCTGTTACGCCCCGTGGGGTCCTCTGCCCAGAAACCAGGCACCTCACAGTGAGAAGCTCAAGTCGCATTCTGGAGGAGCCAGGTACAGAGAGTCTAGATGATGGGTCCTGCTGGGCCGATTTTGACGCAGCTCAGTATGCTCCAGCCACGTGAGTGAACAAGCCCCCAGACGACCTACGCCCTGACCACGCGGCACTCCAAGCTGCTCCCGCACATACCACGCACTGAGGAGCAAAGATATTGTGGCATCTCCACTGTGCTTGTCTGAATTTTTGCTTCACTGAACCTGGATCACAAAACGGTTGTTTTTTAATCCACCAGCCTTGAGGTGGTGTGTAATACAGCAAACAGATAACGAGAAGAATACTGTAGATTAAATCATATCTTTTTTTTTGTGACTCTCTGCATAAAATTTATCTTTGAATGTGTTTTAATGGTTTTTAAACTTCTAAAGCACCTAAGTGTGGTTTCAGCAACTACAGTCCACTGTTACAGATGCTATTTTTTATGTGCAAATGCACAAAAATATCTCTATTTATATTATATATTCTTGGAGGGAAAACTATATCAAATAGCTTCTTTCATTGAATCCTATAAATAGTAAATAATAAGTGTGATAGGTTAAGTCAAGTAAAAAGACGATTAGGAAATGCATAGAAAGTACTACACGAAGAAATGGAGACAGAGAAATTAAAAGTGTACATAAAAATATGACCCAAGTTAATCTTTAGTCATTGAGCAATTCAATGCATGAAATATTACTATAGATTTTGATGGCATCAATGCAGTTCTTTGAAACACATTAATAGTATAGAGATAAGAAAGAATGAATCAAGTCCTGAGATGATTTTCACCATTGATTCCTCTTCATGGCACATTATAGCATTTGAAATTATATCTAGCTAGCTTTTGAAAATGTAGCTATTTAAAATATTGCTGTGCATCACAGTGAGTGAATGGCAGAAATGGATCCATAACCCATTCTTGAACTCCAAATGCATCCTTTGAATTTTACCACCTTACATGAAAGAAATATTTCAAAGATCAAATTGTTTTGGTTACTTGATTAACACTTAAAAATGAGTGTTATTTTCATTCTTTATCAAAAGTTTTGAAATTCAGAGAATTAATGACACAAAATAAATTTTAACATCACTGAATGTTAGAAAGAAAGTAAGTAGTGAAAGATTTCAAAATACTATGAATATTTAGGAAATAGGGTGATTTGATTTAGCTCTTATCATTTTTTTCATCCGCTCCAAGATGTTTTGTTTTGATTTGCTATTTTCCCCTGTGTCTATTTGCACTCTGAAATTATCTTTCTTTCTATTTGGAGAATTAATTTAAAAGATATTCATTGGTCCATTTAAATAAATTTCCTTTGAATCCATGCTACACTAAATGGTGACTCTTTTAAATAGGCTGTCCCCTTGTATTCAAATGGTAGTACAGATAAATTAAGCCTTTTCATTTAGACTCTATTGACCTGATTCTACTATAATGTTTTTTTGTAAACAGACATCTGTTGTTTATCATGAAAGACTAAAAGTATATTATAATTAGAAATTTGCCAGTAATTTATTTTCTCCTTAACCACCTGCTATATACAGGATCGCATTATATTGTGATAAAACATTTTTATTATAAAAATAAAGTCTACATATGTGAACATTATCCCATGTTTTGAAAATCATCTTGGTTTCAGCATGATACTTATTGTAATAAGTGCTTTGTATGATATTAGTAGTTATCTTGCAAGCAAAGACTGTTTTTTTATTGGAAAATGTTCTGCTGTATTAACAAAACAGTTATTTTTGCCAATCAGAAAGTGCACTTATTATCCTTATCATTTCATAGGTTTACACAGAATATCTGTCAAGACACTGTTTCCTCAACTTCACTTAAAAAATGACCTCATTTAATATCAAAACAAATGACTTGGAGTCTATCATTTTTGTGCTGAGTAGCAAGAAAACCGATATAAACAGAGCCATTTCAAAATGGAGTCAGAGCTGCCATTCATGCAGAAAGGTCCTGCAGGCCTCCCTCCTTGAACCTCCGGAATGTTTGAAATGGGCAAACCATGATTATCTTACAAGCAGCTGTTTGTAAAGCTAACAGGAATGCAAACATCCTCACGATGAGGACTTAAAATTAAGGACAATATTTAGAAATATAATTACCATGTATAGCTAAAGAATTACCTAGCTTATTAGCACCAGTACAAATTGCTTTCTTCTCATGTATTTATTCCCCATCCATTTCTTAAAAAAATCTCTTGTACTTACCTCATAATTAGAAGACTATTTGGATTTCTGAAACAGTACTTCATGGAACTTCAATTCTTTTTTATCTCAAATAAAGGTTTGTTGACTCTATTTTTTGTTTGTTTGTTTACTTTTTAGGTTAGCGGTAGAATCCAATGCTAAGTTAAAATATCAAAATGTCAAGCATCATTTTTAAACAACTTACCTTATTGGTAGAATTTCCATTGCCTGTTGAGTTCAGTTCGTCTTTAAGCTTTAATAAAGCTAAATCATTACAATAGATAGACCAAGCACAAGCACACACTTAGGATAGCCAATATAGCAGCAGCAAAAATAAAATCAAAATGATATTTCAAGAATAAGGAGATTTTTGAAATTTTATGTAACTAATCTAGAATATTGTTTTCATGCATTGGTAAAAACTTACAGAAAGTAAACACATCCCTTTAAAAATTCCAATTGTTATAATATTTCTATAATTTACTAGAAGCTGTTCCCCTGGCCTGTAAATTCTGTACAGATAAAGATAAAAGGACATTTTTGGAATTCTCTAGAAAAGACATTTCAAAGATATCTGAGAAAAACAATGGATAAATCAAAGGTTTAGGACTTTAGAATTCAAGAATTCAAGTAATTAATTGAATAACCAAATAAACAAATCCATACTCTATTATTGTCTCTTTAGATCCGTAATTTTCAATGTGGAGGTGAGCATGGAGACCAAAAAGCTTTGTTAATGGGTAGTCAAACAAAAGTAGCAATTAAATAATAATGTAAATGAAGACTTTTCCAGGTATGATTTCAAAGAATTACAGGTTGAGAATTCTGGTATAAAAATATTTATTTTCCCATTGAATTAACCTGACACATATTTCAGAGACCAAATATGTGTGGATCTATCGATGGACTATCTGTTCTCTTCCACTGAAACTTATTTTCATCCTACACCAACGCCACTTAGCTCCATATTAAATTTTGAACACTGGTACTCTGGTAGTATAAGGCCTCGTCTTTCTTCCCTTCCCAAATGAATTCAACTGTTTCAGTGTTTTGGGGATTTCTTTTTTAGTATTTCTATATGCATTTTAGAGTCAGCTTTTGAATATACTGAGGAATTATTTTTATAGACATTATTTTGATTACATAAATTTATTTGAACTAAGTTGACATAATACTATTGAATTTTTTGATATATGAGCATGGTGTAGCTTTTTATTAATTAGGTCTTTAATTTCTCCCTGAAAATGCTGCTCTCATTGTGAAGGTCTCACATGGGTTTGTGCTATTGCGAACAGTATAAATATTTTATATTTTATTTTTAAATTGTTTTTTAAATCTAAAAATGTAGAAATGCAAGTACATAGAAATGCCATAACTTTTAAAAAATATAGATCTTATATTTTATATCCTCCTATACTGTCTTATAATATTAAATAGCTCTTTTATACCTTGGTATGGTTATATTTATACAACCACAATATTTGCAAGTGAAATAGGTTCAATTCTCTCTTTTCAGTCTTTACTTTTCTTGCCGTATTGCACCAGCCAGCCCCTCCGGTGAACACTTGGGTAGGCACAGTGGGAGCACACATCCTTGTTGTTCCTGACTGTACATGAAAAAGTAATAAGCCTTTCACCTTTGAGTATGATGATAACTAGATTTTTCATAAATATCATTTATGAAATTTACTTTACTTTAGAAGTAATTTAGAAATTTAACTCCATTTCTAGTTTGAGAATGCTTTTTTTGAATGAATGTGTGTTAAATATTCTAAAAATATTTTCTGCATTAATTGATATAATTACATGTGTTTTCCCCCTCATCTATTAATATGGTGAATTATAATGATGATTTGAATGCAAAATCAATCTTTTATTCCTGTAATAAATGGTCTAGTGCTCTATTACTACATAAAAAAACACAAAAACTTAGTGGAAGAAAATAATCATTTTAATGTGTATCTAATTCTTTGGCCTAGAAATCTTAGCAGGGCACACTGGAAACGGCCTTTTCTCTAAAGGTATTGGAAACTCCATTTGATGAAAAAAGCAGGCTTCTGCTAACTCACATTAGACTCAGTCCTAAGTGACTATTAACTAAAACAGCTGATATTTTGGGGTGGTTTAATGTAGCAGTTAGCTTGTAATGGATAGTAATGATACCTATCGCACAGAATTGTTGTGAGAATTACGTAAGTTAAAAATTATAATGTACGTAGAAGGGTGTGTGACACGTGCAAAGCTCTAATTTATTTTATGAATTAAACATAAAACATTTAAGTGCATCTTAATTCATTATGTCCTTGGCATCGATATTTCACATTAATTGTATCGTCAATTTTAGTCCTGACATATTTGGTGCATGCGACTCTTCGCTCTTACTGTCAAAATTCCAAAACATTATCTGGACCAGGGTCTCTCAGTCTGGGTCCTAGTGGGATCTGGGCCTAGATAATTCCCTTGCGGGTGGTGCTGGTGCTGGTGCTGTCCTGCGCGCCATTCAGTAACAGCATCACTGAGCTGTACCCCCTGACGCCTCTAGCAGACTTCTCAAGGTGTCAATTTAATGTCTCCAGGCAATTCCAAATGTCCTCTGGAAAAGCAAAATCATCCACAACTGATAACCACTGGTCTAAAATAAGTAGAAAAAAGGAAAACTTCTGTATTTTTTTATGTGTGTTATATATCATGCTGTTGCTTAAAATAGAAATTGTTCTAGCTAATTTAAACAGAAATGTATTTAACGGAAGGTACTTACAGTTTCAAAAATGGATCAGGCTCCCAAGAAAGATGCTTAAAACAACACAGCAAAATGTATCCATTAGGAATCTGGTGACTCCATCATTATCTGAAAAATTGGTAAATCAAAATTATTTTCTCAACTGCCAGTTCAAGGTCATACTATCTCACCTTTGATCGCTGGTAGCAAATTGATCATTTCTGCCATGCCTCCCACAACCAGAAAACCAGAAGAACACATTAGGGTCTCCTGTGCCACTGAGGAGAAAACAATCGGATGTCTCCAAACAGAAAAAGACATCTAACTCTATTCCATTTTCTCCCTTGTTGAAGGAAGTCATCAAAAGAGCATGACTGACTGTTGACCCAGGAGCTGAACCTGGGCAACTAGAGGCTCCCTACCCTCTCTCCTGTCCTTGCAATGTGCACCCTGCCCACTATTTCTGTACTAGGAGATACTTCACGGATGCAGCCTTGAGAGAGTAATGTGTTATTGAGACCTGGGCTGTACACAAGGCTGAATGAACCACGTTAAGGCCTCTATATAACCTGTTAAAATTCTACTGGGCACATTTGGAGATATACTTCATCTACAGTCATCCAAGATAAGCTGTGTATATAAGTTCCCTTGCTTATTAAAACTTCCACCCACCAATCTATAGTGGTCTGTCTTTTTTCTTAGTCTCTCTTGCTCTCTCTATACAGGAACAAGTTTCAAATTTCACCCTGGGGAATACCCAAGGCTGTGAGCCAACAATTGGTGAGTTAGCCAGGAGACCAAAAAAATGGGTCTTGGAAAAGAGGCACCTGTGAGGAAAATTCCAGGTTGACCATCAGCCCCTAGGTGCATATCTTAGATGCTTGTGGACAATGTGCAAGTCTATACAACCTCTGAGGATGTAGAAAAGGTATAAGCCTTTGTAGGGCTTTTGGACTTTTGGAAGACTTTTATTTCCCATGAAACATACTGCCTCAGTCTCTCTGTAGGACTGAGGATAGAGCAAGAAGCCACCACTGAAAAGGCAAACACACTAGTGAAGCAGATTTAAGCCCTGGGCCCCTCCCCCACAGACCTCCCACTTGAGTTGTGTGTGTCAGTGACTCTGGAAGGTTCAGGTAGGGCACTCGGCAGAGACAAGAAAGGGAGGGAGTACATCAGGAATGTTGATCCCACCTCTGGAAGGGGCAGAAGCTCTCTGTACCCTATAAAGCAGCAGATCCCAGCCATGAACACAGCACCCCTCCAGGCAGAGCCTCTCACGAAGGAACACATGTCCTATGTCACCAGGTACATTGAGAGGATGTTCATTGACTCATCCCTGCCAGACCAAGTGACGTGCCTGTTTGCACAGAGGAGCACCCGGCCCACCGGCCTGCTGTCTCTGAAATGAGGTGCTACTAGCCCTGTAGGGTACGTGGACCCTCTGCATGCCCCACCCTTCTCTTTGTGGCAGCTCCTCTAACCTGTAGAGAAGGAGCAGGGGAAATCCCTGCTGATGTCTGTGAGGTGTCCTATGATCCCCACCCCTGTGCCCAGCAAAGAAGTCACTCCAACCCTAGGGAACGTGGGCAGAGGCCCCTCTCTGGCGGGACAGGTCTGCCATAGTGGGCAGCTCCGCTTATGGAAGTGAGGGGGGTTGGAAGGCCCTACGGCAGCACCAGAAACCAGCTAGGGCTAGTGCCCTTAATTCTTCTGATAGTGCCAGTCCTGATCCGGCAACCGGGCCTGTGGCCACACTACCAATGACACTAGGCATGGGACTCTCTGTTAATCAAACTACACTGACATCCCATCAGACTTCTAGCCGAAAAAGGCCTAAAGCTACCACCGTCAGAGTCATGGCTCGGGATGAGTTCACATGGCGAACCCCAGATTATGGACACCGGAGCACTCATGTGCCCCTATGGACAGAAAAACCAGTCTAAACAGGCCCAACCCAACTGTACCAGGCATATGGGTTGAATATCACTGAAACTGTATAGTTATTCTGTCATGCTAAAACATAGCAGCTGGCTTAGCACTGACTGGCCAGCTCCCCAGGTATTTACTGGGTGGCCCTGAATGAGACCCAATGGTCCTGTGGCACAAGCTTTTGGCCATGGCTTCCACCTTGGTGGCTGGACCACTGTGCCCTGGGTTTTCTCCAGGCTTAGGGGGCAATCCATCTGCGGTAACAGAAGATGCCAACCTCTCTCGCCTCATGTTTTCTTTCCCATTATTTGGGCCCCACCTTTGCTCCCTCTATCATCATCAGGGACACTAGAGCACACCTAGAAACCCTACTACGTCCACTCAGCAAGCCTTACAGGACAGCCAGCAAAACCTGTCCTTACTGGGCACGGAAGTGACTCTAATGAGAAAAGCTGTCCCCCAGAATAGGATGGCCTTGGACCCTGTCACTGCCTCACAAGGAGGCTTCTGGGCCATCACCAAAGCAGAATGCTGTGTGTTCATACCTCATGAGTCAGCTGATACATTATCATCTGCCTCTACTGCAACCAGGGAGTCATGGAATGAGCGACCTATACGCTGGTGAAATCCCTACTGTCACACAGGGCACATTGAGGGAGAGGGAAACAGAAGATTGCGAGAGCTGGTTGTGTGGGATGGGGTGTTAGGGGAGGTCATCAGAGGGACGTGACCACACAGGTGAGCTAGATCCAACCCAGGCAAATGCAGCCTGGAGAGAGCAGTATGTTCTGAAGATTATCTTGACTCAGTGCATCACTTTATAACCTTTTAAGATTCTGGCATGCTGTGCAGCTATCTACTCACCCTGTGGCCTGCCCACAAGCCCACCACTAAGCTCTCCTGCTTATTGAAACCACCACCCGCCAGTCTCAGCAATCTGCCTCTTTCTCAGGTCTCTTCCTGCCCTCGGTGTCCTGGGCCAGCTACAAATTTCCCCCTAGGACTTCAGAGGTGGCTACCAACAAACCTCCAAATGTACATGGTTATTTCTGCTGAGGGGGAAGCTAGGTCCAAGGTGGAAGTGAACTAAGTGAGTCTGGAAAATGGAGTCTTTAGCTTGATAACCTTTAACAAGAAGGAGTACACATGACAATAGAGGTAGAATGGAGTTGAATGATCCACTCTGCAATATCGGCCTGTTCAGGCTAGGATAGTAGTTCATAATTAGTGCTTGTCTACGATCTGAATCTAATTTAGGCTTCAGGCTTTTATCTGCACTTTTCCCTTTATGAAACCCATATTCTAAAGAAGCTGCCTTTTAACTATATGCATTCATCCACTTAGAGTCCTCCAGAGCACCTATTTCCAATCTTTGTGATTTTGTTGCTGGTTATATGCTTCTTTTCCTTTACTTCCCTCCAATCAGACTCTACTAACCAACTTAAAAATGCTTGGTGGTAAGACAGCAGGTTAAATGCCACATCATCCATGATTTCTTATGTGACTGTCCTAACAAAAAGTATTATATTACCTCAAATTGTACACATAGTTTTGTACCTCTATTAATAGAATTTGTCACATATGCATTTCTCATTCACATCTTGGCTTCCTTATAGAGTATGAATTTCCTGAAAAGCATCCATGTAGAAAACTTTGTTGAATAAATTTATAAAAATTTTTATCAACCTGTTATATTGGGTATGCATTAACTTTACTTCCTTTATAAAGCAAATACATTTATAAAAGTTAAACAGAATGGTATGCAGCTTATGACACATGTTAGTATATACTGTAATAATAAACTCTGAATAGAGCTTTTAAAGCAACAGGGTTTATTTAAACCTTGACCATTGCAAGTAAACAAAACATCTAGAAAAGTATTAATAAAAGGAATGAATTTTTAATGTTTAACATTGTTTTTTAAATGTTAAAAATAATTTCTCAAATATTTGTATACTACCAACCAGTCACCATGATTTCCTCAATGTGGAATTTAAGAACACATTTTTGCTAGCTTGTCCTCTGGCTACAACATACATGATTCTTACCTGGCTTATCAAAGTAGGTCACATTCCCATAATTCATAGTCCTAAAAAAATTACAACACTCAAAACAGCTATGGAAATAAGAGAGGATGAAGCAGATGAGAAGAAACAGAGCCCGTGTCTTCAGTGCTGCAGCAAGAAAGCCAGCTGCCATCCTCTGAGTTGGCAGGGACTCAGAGGCAGGGGGGAGTGAGGAGACTACAGAGGAAAGAAGGGACAGCTTCAGGGATGTGCTGATTAGAGGTTCTGGTGTGGGGAGAAATACACACTTAGCTTTCTCTGGTTTTTCTCTTCCTGAAAGTTAAAGAATGAGGGCAAAAAATATGAAACTCGCCAGCTGTTGACGAAGTCCTGCCTCCTCTGGGCACATGGTCTCAGAGGCTGTGATTTGGCTCCTGGGCACTATTGTCATCGATCATCTGGCCATTGTCCATTTGTATACGCAGTCTCTCACTGCTGTAATTACATGCTCTGACATCTGGATGTCTTTCTTCCTTTCTTATTTCCCTCTTCCAACATTCATTCCCTTCCTTCAGCAAACCAATATTTACAGAGCATCAGGCAGCATCTATATAACAATGACCCTCACTTCATAGGCCTTATAGTTCACAGGAAGTGTGTGCAGTTTTTGTTCTCTGATTTTTTTTTTTTTTTTAAGCAGGCCAGGGAGGTCGTGGGGAAGAGGGGTTTGGCAGCATGGATTCAGATTCGGTCACATGACTGAAGGTTAAAAATGCCAAGTAAAAGACATTGGCCAGATGAGGAGCCGTCTGAACTGAAGGCAGCCTGTTCAAGGGTCCGCAAGTAGAGAACTACTTTGTTCACTGGAGTCAGCGTTAGATCCCCATGACAGATAAAGCACGGTGCCTTAAAATGAGGGTGTTAAGTTAAGGAGGGTTGGGTCATATTTGTGGAGAATAAACAATGATCTATTTAAAACCAAAGCAGGCATTTGAAATGGGCTCAAGTTCAGACTCTAGCTTGCTAAATAGCAACCCCTCGCAGTGAGGAATTACAAGTATTGGTAGACTCATTTTTAGATGAAGTTAAAAACTTAGCTTTGTAGGAATTGACAAAAAAGAAAAAAAAGAAAGAAAGAAACTTTCCCCACAGATTATGATAAAAACACATCCATGGAACCTTCCTGGAATTCAAATGCTGGATAATTCTATTCTTGATTTTACCACTATTTTGCCAAAATATCGGTGTTTTAATCACACCCCGTCCTTGGAACTGCTGGACCCAAAAGGGTAGGAAAACACTATATTAATGAATAAAGTAGATGTATCCTTTTACATTATCAGGATGGTAGGGAGCCAAGCTTATAGAGAACTGTGATCATGTGGTAAGAAGTCCGAAAAATGGAACAGCTAAGCCACGCTGCGTTGGCTACAATTAGGCCACTTCCATTTTCTAAGTATGGATGCTTACTACTTCAGAGTGTAGACAGAATACTATTTTAAAAATTAATAAAAAATCCATAAATAGGAAATAGAAAAGAATTGTAAAGGAGAAACAAAACATATCACCAAAGTCACTGTAACCACTCTTTAAATATTGGGCAACTACAAAGAAGAATTAGGTACAAATATTTAAAATTATGGAAAGGAATTTCTGGTATATGGCACAGAAGCCAGGGATAGTCAAGTTGTATTTTCATTCTATACTGTAGGGAGTTTTATTCATGCATATATAACTTTTGTAATTAAAAACTATATTCTAAAAAAAGAAATATATGTTTAAGAGGTATTTAAGTAATATATAATTCTGAAGAATATGCACAGAATAATCTTTTTTGTGTTAAATGGATGTACTTTTAAATGTAGATAGATAGCTATGGATCTATGTATTTTGAATATCTATAGATACAGATAAATGCTCACATACACTTAAGTGTGCATCCCAGTGGTTGGGGAGAGACCGTGATGGAGTGCTGAGCATAGCCATTTCCTAAAAAGGCCTGGTACAATGCATAAGAAATGGATCACGTTTCCACCTGGAGACCGGAGGGATGAAATAAAAAGGAAAAGGACTGGGAATAGGTAATATTTTAATTATCTATAGATCTATATTATTTGGAAAATATTTAGGAATAAGCAGTAATATTCTATAATTTAAAACAAGCAAATATGTTCAATGAGCACATGAAAAGACATAATGTGATTAATTATGTAAAATTTCTGAGCTGAAAGAGAATATGCAATCTATTTGAACAGACATCAGTGACATATTCTAATAAGGACAGGGACATGAAGAAAGGAAGGAAGAGACCATGGTGAGATATTAAAGGCTATTGCATAGAATTTTTGTTTGTTAATTTCCTATTAGAAAGTATTCTCTTAAGATATTTATAATGTCTTCATCTTGTTAAAAGAAATCTCTTCCCTGTTGCACAAACACATTTATGTTTTTGCTTCTCTATTTTATTGTTTAAAATATTATCTAAAACATTCCCATAATGTGGTTGAAATAATTCAGTTTAGTGTTTGACCTTGAATGTACAAATAAAACCCAAAATATGCTGTCTCTACTTGTACTCAGGGTAACAACTGATATTTTAGTTATTCTAAGGAAATAATGTCATATAAAACCCTTTCTTTTTATAGAAAACTACCGTACATGGATTTTTTCCCCTGACATCTTACTATAAGCTCTGGTTGCTTTTGTAGTGAAAACCCTGCAATTCATCCAAAAGGTCATTCAGGACTGGGCACAATAATTTCAGCTGATCAAATCAATTATTTATACAATGAACTACAGTATGGTTCCCTCTAGAAATTACCTTATTATAGCTCCTCACTCCCACTGAACTCTAAGAAAAGTGACATTTTGAAATACAAAGCTTATTCTCTTCATTGAGCTTAATACGTGTATTGGCATCTCTCCGTGGCTCTTTTCTCTATTGAATAGCTGTCAGTCAGCAAGAGAGGGCCCATTCCCTAAGCCCAAGGCACAGTGGGTTTTCTTGACATGATGGGAAATTTTCCAGTTGGCAAAAGCAAAGATTGAGGGAGGTAAAGCTTTGGACTCAGCATGAAAGGTAATAGAGCTATTAGCCAAATAGCAACTTCAGAGATGCTGGTAGCACACAACCAGGCAGGTTTAATGTCCCGTGGGGCACAAGTTTAGGAAAGTGTTTGGTAGATTACACATGCAAATAAGAAGGGTACCGTTTTTCAAAACAGCTTTGGGTATGGAAATTGGTGTTATTTTAAATTAACAATTATATTCAGTACATAGAGAAGCTGTTTGCACAAAGGGGACAAGATACTAACACCGAGATAATGGTATGATGTAAAATTAAATCGCCTGCTACCATGCACCCTAGCTGTAATAAAATAATCATATCTATGACCCCTATGGCCTCTACATTTTATTATATTCTCTGGTGTTGTATTTATTTATTGTAACAAGACTGATCTAACAATGACACTATAATAATCAATCATGTTCAGGGGAATTTTACACCCATGTTTATTTAAATTTTTATACTTAGATAAAATTGGAAATTTCCCAAAATATTTCCATTTTTAAAAGAGTAGTTTAAAAAAGAAATGTTAAAGCAATCATTGGAGACCCATATTATTCTATAATCAGGTATGTGTTAGATGAAGGAATTTTAAATGTGCTAAATCACATGGCAGATTGGAGAGTGTGGAGTTACAAATTTCTGTACAAAACAATTACCTCAAACCTTAGCAGTTTGAAGCAACAAAATTCCATTATCGCAACATTTTAGTAGGTCAGGAACCGGCACCTATCTTATGAGGCTCCTCTGGCTTAGTGTAGTGATGAGCCTGTAGTCAGTGTGGTAGCTGGACTGTGGTCATCTGAAGGCTTCCAATATTTTGCATGGTTGTTAGTGGGATTTAGTTCCTTATGGGCTATTATCTCTGGACCTCAGTTTCCTGCTGGCTAGTGAACAGAGGCTACCTTCATTTCCCTGCTATGTGGGACTCTACGCAGGCCAGTTCACAACTTGGCAGTTGGTTCTCCGTAGAATGAACTGGCAAGAGAGTATGAGTGGGTAGCCACATTTTCTTTGTAACCTGATCTTGGAGTGACCTGTCAGTTTTGCAGAATTCTATTTGGTAGAAGTTAGTTGCTAGGTGCAGAACACACAAGGGCATGAATACCCAGAGGCAGGAATCACTTGGGGCCATCTTAGAAGCTACCATAATGGTTTGGTAACATTAGATTGGCTTCTAGTAGAATTGTAAATTTAAGAAAGGGAAAAATATTCATTTAGTATTAGAAAAAAAGCAATTGCATAAATAAAAATGTAAATATCAAATTCTTACATTAATTTTTCTTAAATTTTTTCAATTTAATTTCTCCTAGTGTGATGACCATAAAACTTAGGAGCTGAATTTGTAAAAGAGCTTAAATCACTTATAGGAAGTTGTTCATATTGAGAAGTTCTTTAAAATAATTTGAGAAATAAAACCTTTCCCTAGTCTTTGCAAGATATCACAAAAAATATTCCTCAAAATGCAATTGTCTGGAATTTTAGACATGTGATCCCTCAAGATTAGAAGAGACCATGTGTCCAGCTAGTTCAATTTATACATAAAAAAATCAGTGACAGGAATATCATGAATAAATATAGACACCATCCACAGTTTATTCTCAAGCACATGCCTATATCTGTTTTCATAGTAGACGTCACTATTACTTGCCAAATAACATAAGCCACTACACAAAAACTTTATAGTCCAAAAACAATGAGAAAAGCAACACGTGCTTACATATTAAAAATTTCTAATTCTTCAAGTTGATTTTATTTGTTTTTAATTTAAGCTCCATCAAATAGAAGACTTTAATAGACCCTCTTGACATTTGAGTCTATAATACATTGTGTTGAAAAGATGATTCTTGAGGGTTTAGTCAGGACCAGCTAGCACTTCAGCATGTTATTATATTAAGTAGTTAATTTTTCTAGAAGTGAGTTTTTCATACATGCAGAAAATTAACAGAGATAAAGCTAACAGTTTGTTTCAAGCACCGTCATCTCTAACTGGTCTTCTTTTTCCATCTTTGCTCACCTATAATCCTACAAAACATGGCAACTTGAATGATCCTATTAAAATTCATGTCAATAATGTGCTTTCTTTTTTCACACCTTGGAATACAATAAAGAGCCATTGGTTAAATATTCCAATGGCTCCGTTCACTGTAAGGAAAATCAAGAGTCATTAAAATGAAAAGAACCTGCTATCTCTCTAAAATATCTCTGTCTTGTTTCACTTTGGCATTCTGCTCCAGGCACTGGCTCTCTTTTGCTGAAGCCAGTGGGCAGGAACAGCCTCTTTCTGCATATGCTGTTTGACAAAAAGATCGTTTTCACAAATTTCATGAATAATCGAACAGCAAGTCAGGTAGATAACAAAGTTTGTCAGTGTTAACAAAATTTAGAGAAGAGTGGGAAAACAAAAGTCAGTGGTCAATTCAGAGAGAAGGGCCAAAGAAATTGTTTCTAAAAGAAAGAAATATGTATTAAGTGATCAAGAAATCAAGATTTGGGGAAGATGTTTCTATTGGCAATTATAAAAGGAGCACAAGGCAAAGCCTGAAATAGGCCATGGTGTTCAAATTGCATCAAGTATATTATTATTGGGCACAGAATATTCTGTGTGCAAAGGGCAATTAAAAGAAATGCATTACTGCAATTATGCACTATTAAATGTTTCAACTTGATGTTCCTATTTTTAAGATCATATAGTCATTATACTAGAAAACACTAAAAATTTGTAAGATCTGCTTTAATTATTTGATAAGAATTGTTTATATATATAACATAATAATTATGAATTGTGCAACACTGAAACAATTGAAAAAACTCATTTTTAAAGAAATAATCATGTACAACAATCTGAAAATATTAATATCAGTCAAATAGTAACCAAATTGTTTCAGACTGTTAATTATTGGAATTTGATAAATTTTTTCTATTTGAAAGGTACACACAATTTTGTCTTTTGTAAATAGGTTCCAAGAACAGTTAATGCATCTGTATGAACGTGCAATTATTTTCATTTTCTTGTTCAAGTTTACTGGGGCGGCATTGTTTAAAAAGATTACACGGTTTCAAGTGTACTTTTCTATGATACGTGATCTGCAGGTCAGGTCATGTGTGAACCACCCGAAGACAAGTCTCCTTCCGTCACCATATGTCTGACCCCCTTACCCTTCCTACCACCTCTCCCCCTTTCCCTCTGGTAACCATCATACTGTTGTCTGTGTCTATGATGTTTTTTTTTTATTTTTAATATAATTGTTTATTTATTACTTTCAGTTTTGTTTCCCACATATAAGTAAAATCATATGATTCTTATTCTGTCTGACTTATTTTGCTTCGCATGATATTCTCAAAGTCCATCCATGGGGACCCAAATGGCAGCATTTCACCTCCTCTTATGACTGAGCGGTAATAATTCAGTTACCTTGTTTATTTTTATAATTGTTGTAGGGAAGTGTAACTTTAAACTCTACTGACAATTGTCTATCACCTTGTATCGCCTAGCCTGGTACTGAAATCAAAATATTTGCAAGCTTTATTTGTTGAGCATTTCATGGGGCAAAAACTTGAATTAAATGATTATAAATACTTTTGTTCTACAATCTAAAATTTAAATCAATTGAATTTCAGTTTATTCACCTGAAGGATAGTTTCACCCAGTTTCCTTTAAAGAAGTACAAAAACAAAAATTCTGTGCTTTATAAATTTATCATTTTATTCCAAAAAATTCAGTAGACAGTCTTAATCTCTACCCTGTGACTTTTGTTAATATGAACACTATTTAAGAATTATTAAGTAGAAAACAGATAATTAGTTCCTACTTCATCTATTAGAACTGATCTGAATTTAACTTCTAAGTTACCACATCACTGTCACATTGACTTTTAATTAAGCATTTTATGCTAATTCATATTCTATAGCTTGCTGTTATTAGCATACAAATATAAGACAACAATGCATTCATAATTCTTTTTAAAGGATTAAGTTAAACTGTCCATAGTAAAAAAAAAATGCATGCCATTTCTGTTTCCCTAAGCTTTCCTACAACTTATGCATTGCTGAAATAGAAGAGATTTAGAAGCTCTTTTTATTAAAGAACTTGTAAAGGTCTCTAATAACCAAATGAATATTTTACCACAGAAAGGCCTATAAAATAGGAAAATAGTGAGATGTTTACTTTAAAATTTAAGCTATTGATTTAGAACTATTATTTAATATTTAAAACTATAGAAAAATAAATAATAAAATTCTGAAGGAAAAGACTGGAGAATGAATTAAATATGATTTATAAAATATGAATTGTTTAATCAAGCCATTTTATCCTAATTTTAAACTTAGAGTTTTTTGTCTAAAAATTGTTCATTCTGCCAACCATAAAGAGTTTTATATTCTACATTTTTTTAAATAATGTGAGAGGTTCAATTAGATACCACTTCACACCAGTCCAAATGGCCATCATAAACAAATCAACAAACAAGTGCTGGCGAGGTTGTGGAGAAAAGGGAACCCTAGTACACTATTGGTGGGAATACAGACTGGTACAGCCACTGTGGAAAACAATTTGAAATTTACTCAACTTAAAATGGAACTGCATTTTGACCCAGCAATTCCACTGCTGGGATTATACCCTAAGAATCCTGAAACACCAATTCAAAAGAACCTGTATACCCCAATGTTCATAGCAGCATGATTTACAATAGCTAAGTATTGGAAACAACCTATGTGCCCAACAGTAAGTGAGTAGATCAGAAAACTATGGTACATTTACACAATGGAATACTATGCAGCAGAAAGAAAGAAAGAGCTACTACCCTGCACAACAGCGTGGATGGAACTGGAGAGCATTATGCAAAGTGAAAGAAGCCAGGGGGCGAAAGAAAAATACCATATGATCTCACCTATAAGTGGAACCTAATCAACAAAACAAACAAGCAAGCAAAATGTAGCCAGAGACATTGAAATAAAGAACAAACTGACAGTAACCAGAGGGGAGAGGGGACGGGGGATAACAGGGGAAAAGAAGAGGAAGGGTCATCAAGGAACCTGTATAAAGGACACATGGACAAAGCCAAAGCGGGGAAGGATTGAGGGTGGGGGTGGGTGGGGCAGGGGAAAGTGGTGGTGGGAAAATGGAGACAACTATACTTGAACAACAATAAAAAATTAAATCAGAAAATAAAAAATAATAATAATAATGTGAAGGGTTCCATGCTTTTTTTTCCTCTAAAAGAATACCAATGAGATTTGCTGTTGTTGTTGTTCTTGCTGTTGTTTTCTCATTAAAGTCCACAGAGCATTTCCAATTTCCAACAATAGATCTTTAAATCTCTAGTTGGGGCAATAGGTTCAATCCAAGAAATTTCTCCTGCTATGACAATGGTACCCATGTAACATGTGGGACAGATAGTCTTTGGATGCTGATTTTCTTGTCATATCATTGATGTCTCTGCCTCACCCACTCACTGATCATTCGATTTCCTTGTAAAGCTATTACTTCACAGTAGAAAGGGCTGAAATAGAAAATGTTTCTGGCAAGTATTTCACAAAATACTTTTTCATTTTTCTCTTACAATGAACCAGGTAGAAAATGGTCAGTCCATGAAGACCCCAAGAAAGAAGCCCCTTTTTCTTAAAACATTCTCACATCGGCCAGGCAACAAATGTCTCTTTACGTTTTGTCAAAGCAAAACTAAGACTGAGACAAAATTTCAAAAGGCTGTTTATTCCTAAAATTGAGGCAAGAGAACCCATCCACCAAGATTTAAGTTTTAGCAGAGAAAAGAGAGGTACACTCTATGGTGATGGATCCCTAAACACTAAGCACATCTCTGACTGGCATGACTTGTGGGAAGGTGGGATGTTGGGAGTGGGGGCAACCTCCTTCAGGTGGATTGGCGGTCCTTGGTTGGCTGCAAGGGGCGAAGAGAGCAGTTGGGCGTATTTCAAAATAGGACTGTTCAGTGCTAAGGGTGGGGGGTGGTTTGTGATCGGCTATTTTCTGGAACAGGGCAGGTCACTGGAGTGCTTTTATTTTGTTGGTGTGTAGGCAGACTGTCTTATTCATAATCATCCTTATGGGTGGAGGTACTGTAAGTGTAGACAGGTTCTCAATACAGCTTTCTTTCTTTGCCAAGCATTTTCCCTTAGGGACGGTACTGCATAGTGTCTAGCTCTGAGGCAGACTGTGTTAAAGCCATTAACAGTCAACTTTTTTTTTTTTACTTTCTTGTGTAAAAGGGGGATAAAAACATCAATGCCATTTGAATAAATGCAGGATGTGTAAAAGGATGAGCATAGACTCACTGCAGGGTCCCTCGGTTCCCCCTTGCCTTCTGCTCTGCCCCGTTCTTTCTCTTTTGCATCTCCTCTCCTGCCTGCGAGCTGTTACTACCTGATAATCTCCTTAGACTGGCAGCTTCCACAGAATACTGTGTGATGGTTTTCAGCATTGTCCCAATGATCCTGAGAAAAGGGCATGAAAACAGGACAGACTTTCAACTGCAACATTGAAAACTGATGCTTAAACCAAAAACACGCAAACAAGTCTGTGCTAACCATCCTGATTCTATAAAATACCTGATCCAGGTGCCATGGAGAATCTGGGTGTCTTTAGAGATTCCCAGAGACACACCAGCTGAATAAACTGTTGAACCTCTAAGTGAGCCACTTAACCTTCTCTTGAGTAGAGGTGTAAATTCTGTCCTGTACTTTGCACAGTGACTTGAATTGACCCTGCTCTGGAAAAAATTGGTTGTATTTCCATTTGCAATTCATCTCAACATTCCATTACTCCACACAGATTTGTGGTGCTTTGACTTTTTCTTTGGGTTGGTAGCTGCCTGTTTCCTCATAATATTGCATGAGCAAAACAAATAGTGAATGTGTTCACTATTACACTGTATGCAAGCCATAATTTTACTGTCTTAAATTATCTTTTAATGTCCCTTTGTGACCTTTCTAATGTATTAGAATAATTTTTGAATGTATAAAAGTTTTATTTCTTTAAATTCATTTAAAAGATCATATCATGTATAAAATTCCTGTACAAAAGCAAGGATGGGAGACGGCACATGGATGTTTATGTCAGAGCTAACTAGATTGACATGGACAGGGATTGCGGACAAAGGGACAGGGAATGTTCCCGTAATCGGTGGCTTTCAGATCCCCTGAGTTTTACTTATAGGTTCCCTAAAAATTAAAGATAAAAAAATTACCTAGAACTACTGCTTCCTAATGGCCCATTGCCATACAGAACAAATAAATGCAATATAGTGGGAGGCAGTTCACAATAGCTCTACAATTGAGAAGAAAAGAACAATTGAGACTAGATAGGAGAGAAGAAGGTGACATGCTTAGGAACTCATACTGAGCAGCAAAAAGTGAGAAGGCAAAGGGACCTCGTCCAACCACATCACACACGTCTCCATTGGGCACTGTGTCTCCTTCGAACGTAAAATGTCCATCCTGGGGAAGTACTAACCATCTGTTGTCCATCTACTGATGCTTAGCAGTAGCAATTTACCCTTTCTGCTAAACACAATGTAAGCACTAATATGACAGTTATTGCCTCCTTTTCTCATCTCAGGTGATCTGAACAGTTTTTCAAACTCCTAAAATATCAGTAAGGGGAAATACCAAAATGATAAATCTTAGATCCATGAAAGAAAGGTTTGCCTGTTGTGAAACTGATGTTATAGACTTTTCACATGGTTTGCAAAGATGAATTTCATCTTTGATTCATTTCCTCCCACTGAAGTGTCCTAGAATTGGTAAACAAATAAGGTTTGTATTATTCTTACAAACATTGAAGATTTATGTTAAATCATTCAACTATCATTTATTATCTCAAAAAATTTCTGTTATGAACTAAGACCTTAGAGGTCTCTGATTTGAAAGAGGACATGAAAAAACAGGGCAGGGTCACAGGAGAGGAGAGAAAGAGAACAAGGAAAAAGGAAGTAATTTAATTAAAAAATGAAGGTATTAATAACAAACACAAAAATAACAACGTACCAGCAAGAAAGCTATTTGATATTATAATTGATTTGTTTTGGTTTGCAAAAAAAAATCTAAAATAAGTATTAGAAAGTCAGGTTTCTATTTCAGTTTTATTGCTCAGTTATTTTTTTAACACATCACATACACTCTTTTAGGTTTTGTATTTTAATAGTAAACATTAAAGGTAGGTTAATTTAGTAATTTCCAAGGTGGTATGGGCTGTGTTGAAGTTTTATCAACCTTTGACAAAGTTAGAAAAACTAGAATAATGTGATGTTTTATTTTTAAATATGTTAGATTTAAGAAGCTGTCTCTACTTATAAAGTTCCATTTTCCATATTATATTGAAGTTTATATAATTTAGGATTAGGTTTGGCTGCAAGTAGCCAACATATTGAGATATTTATTAGATAAGCAGCGTTATCAACAGGTAGATGGACACAGGGTTTAGTTATAAATCATACGCTTCTTAAAATTACTCCTTGCTCCTATCATTCATTAGCCAACCTATGCTCTGAAATAGGTCTATCCTTATTGGCTTTTAGACTTCCAAAATTTGTATGGGTGATTCACAAATAGAAAGGTGACTTAAAATACCATATGATATCACCTATAAGCGGAACCTAACCAACAATGCAAAGATGCAAGGAAAATATGACCAGCAACACTGAAAGGAAAAGAAATCAACAGAGACAAGAGGGAAGGGAGGGGGCAGGGAAAGGGAAGGGAAGGGGAAAGTCAAGGAACATATAGCAAGGACTCATGGACAAAACCAAACGGGAAGAGCTGAGGGAGGGAAGGAGGGAGGGGGCAAGGGAAAGAGGTGGGGGGGAGGCAGAGACAAATGTATTTAAAAAGTAAATAAATTAAAAAAAAAAAAGAAAGGTGACTTAGTAAGAAATACAGGAATACCATATTTTTTTTATGTTCTTCCGTGAACCTACTATATGGTGTTCATATGGTAGAGATAGAATGTTTATTGGTTGGCTGGATGTCCATAAATGGATGATTTATACAATTCTAATTAGATCTCTCTAACGTTATATGTCACTGAGACCCTGAATAGAATCAGAATCCTTTACTTTCTTTCAAAAGCCCCTCAAAACTCTACCTAAATTCACAAGTGATGATCAATAGACTTTTGACAATTTTATTCCATTTGGTGTCTATTCTGGATAAAACAGAAGAGGGGAAATATTTGTAAAGAGTGAAAATCCTTTATACTGTCCCCAAACTTGCCCCAAACGCCTGCCCTAAGGCATGAAGAATTAATGTTCTCTCCTTGTCTGTTCTTAAACAGGATAGCTAGGTCCCATTGTTACTTAACCAACTCCCTGTGTGAGAATTACTCTCTCTCTTTGCTTTACACATCATAAAACCAACCATTGATTCAACAGGTATTTACTCTGAACCTATTATGTTTTAGGCAATATGCTAAACGTGGATGAGGCAACAATAAGAATGGTACAAGTTTTCAAAACTCTGAAGTCAAGTGTGAGAAACAAGCATATTAAAAACTATGGCCTATTGTGTGCACGTAGCCTTTACCCATTAGAATTATGTACTATGGACACACCAAGGAAAAATGCTTATTCGATACACACATTGTGCACATTCTCAGATTCCCTTTATCGCCCACTTTCATCCTTTTCTTCCTTAGTACCTACATGAAACAAATCACTCATCCACCTCTAGATTTGTGTGAGAAGTCCTACTGCAGGGTGTGCAATTTGACTTTATGTCCATCCTCTGAGGGGTCAGTTGATGCAATCTGGAATGTTAGCTTCCCACGCCCTATTTTGATTGATGCAAAAGAGAAACTGGAGAGAACAGGGGCTCTCCCAACCCCTTTATCTCCTCTACAGAATACTGCCAGGTGTATGTACTCCCTACAAGCTGTCCAGATCAGCTCACACACTGAGCAAGCAAACCTGCAGCTCATCCTGAAGCAGGTAAGATCACAGCACCACGGCACTACATACATCTCCTTACGTCTTCTCTGCTCACTCTCACCCCCCTAGCATGGCGCCTCCCAAAGTATGAACACTTTAAATGTTGCCCCGGCTCTGGTTCTAAAATATCTGGGATAATACAGATGGTGAACTTTGCTTAGGGATGATCATGGTTTTATCATATACAAAGCGAGTTAATGTTTTGCCTAAAAGTCAGATAAACATATTTTATGATATCTACATCATTTTTAATCCCAAGAAAAATCCCATCATATAAGATCAAAAGTGAGCTATTGTACCATCAGACAGCATTTCCAATAGGGCTCAATATGGGACAAATCACAGCGAAAGCAGTGTTTATACATACGGTCATGAGGCTGTATTTTGCAGAGCCTCACAGGCTGGAAATTCAGTAGAATATACAACGCAGCCTCAGTATTTGCTCAATAAACCATTAGCCCTGGTTTGGAGCTCTGTCTTCTCAGGCACACTTTATTAAATGCACTTGATATGGGATATTGGCAGCCCTATCTAAGGGCTCTCCTTTTATCCATCTATATTATTATATGAAAAAGTAAATTTAAAATTATTATGACAATCCCCAGGGGAAAAGAAGTCCTGCAATCTTATTCTGCAGTCAAAATTTGATTTTAGATATTTATAAGATAGTCAACTGAAATAAAAATAACTTTAGGTATTAAAGACTGTAGCCCCATACTTTAATGAGAAGAATGAAAGCCGGGGAGGTCTCCTTTCCATCAAAACATGGTTGCCCAGCACTGGCCAGGTCATTCGACTTGTTAGAGCATCATCCCAATAAGTCAAGGTTGTAGGTTCGATCCCAGATCTGGGCACATGCAAGAGTCACCCAACAAGTGCATAAATAAGTGGAACAGCAAATCAATGTTTATCTCTCCCCACCCCGCCCAACTTCTCTCCCTCTCATCAATTTAAAAAATGGTTTCCCAATTCTCCATAAAAGTGTTAAAAAAAAGAAACAATAGAGTCAAAATGAAGTCATTTGTGCTAAAGCCCCATGTCAGCAAATCAAAACTTAATACCTAACCTAATTACAGCTTCCGCCTTCCCTAGGAATGTGACCCTTAACCATCCAATCTGGAACTTCCTGGTCTACATCTGATCCCCTTAGGAGGGTGACCTTGCCTGAAACCATGTAGTCTTTGCTAATAATTTCCTTTATTTTACACTGTCTTGTCTCTGTCTACAAATACTTTCTTTTTCTGAAGCTCGAGGGAACTTCTTTCTATTGCTGGATGAGATGCTGCCCAATTCATGAATTGTTCAATAAAGACAATTAAATCTTTAAAATGCACTGCGCTGAATTTTTGTTATTTAACAAAAGCCTTCCCACCTCTGATAGTTACCAATACATACACAGTTTATCACAGGATGTCTGACATACCAAAAAAACAGAACAACTTAATTGGATTGAATGTTGACATATCAACAGTCTTCTAGTCTACTAAATAATGCAATATTTTTACAAGAAGAACTAGTTCTGTAATACATCTTCCCAATTAATAAAAATGGAAATGATCTTTGATAAACGTTTTTATAGTGTCAAGTGACAAAACTAAAACTACTTAGTAACTGGTCTGATGTCCTTATTCAAGGGGAAACAATCCGTGGGTTGGGGTAGGACAATATTTACTAGCATTCCTTGTGAGTGATTTTGAACAAGGGTTAGTTTCAAAGAGGCTTGTAAGAGGCAACGCAAAATAAGGCATGATTGGCTAGGAGGTGAGACATTACTTTTTTGCCAGCAAGTCCTATTTTTCAGAGTAAGGCAAGCTACTTAATGCTGAGTTGGAGGGTTGTGATTCACGTGTATTAAATTTTCTTGACAGGTGTTTCCTAAAAGTGCAGCTGACTTAGGTTCAGATTTGATGTGGGCCAGGCCACTGGGGTAGCCTCCATAGTTTGTGTCCTGACATAGGAACTCACTTTATCAACAGAAATGGGCACTCAGCCTTCTTTCTAACTGTTCTGACATTATAGATGAGTAGAGGACTGTGAAAGCCTTCACAATCAAAAGACAACCCTTGAAAAATCACACCAGACATATTTTATATGTCACCTATCTTAGCACAAAATAAGAAATATGCACCACACCCCATGCCCTAGTTTGATCAGCAAACTTTGTTCTTCCATAAACCTACCTATGATTTCAGTTCTACCAGTTCACCCAGAATAGATCAGATTCTGAAAAACTGACTTTCATTAGTCAAATTCAGAGGAAACTATTAAACCTGACTAGAGATGTCATAGAGTTTTCTAGTAACTGGAGAAGATCCTCAGTACCAGAATTTCTGGAAATTGAAGGGTAATTAGACATTTGTCTCATGTTTATGGAGTTATTACATTGTGACAACTTATCAGGAACAATAAAGATGCAGAATTAATCTCCGGATTATTTGAATTTATAATTTTATTTTTCTCTTAGGCTATAACATCCTTATTTGCTGCTAGCTGGGAGAGATAAAAATATTAAATAAAATATTTCTAAGATTATAGCATGATTTCAAATAAAGAAGAATGATCGAATTATAAATGCATAGGGAGACGTTTCTGCTAGTGGGTGGTATTTGTATTTTAAGAGACAACATTTCATGGATCATAGGTTCAAGCAAATACCCATTGTGCTAGACATTAACTGCCACTTAGCAATAGTGACAGAGAAGTAGAAAACATCTGGTTGTGGATAATGAGCCAGAGCTTCTCAGCTCCCTTGGATGCTAATAGCATTGGGCAAAGGTCATGGTGAAGGGCCATCTGGCTCCCTGTGTAGAGACATAGAGATCTTTCCTAGCACCACAAACCATCAGCATATTTGTAAGAAGCAGCACGTAAGAAAATCTACTAAGCCATAAAAATTTAACGGTCAATGTTAAATATGAGGCATTAATATATTTTGTTAGTAATGTGGCTAGTAAATATTAGATTTGTTTCACAAACTATTGAAACCAAGTATGATAATGTACAAATTTGCAAAACTACATTATGAATACAGGACAAATCATTGCACACATATTTGAATTTCAGGTAGAGGAGCTACGTGTAAAACTGTAACTGAAAAGAAATTTGCTTTCAGCAATTATTTTCCATTTCTGATTTTCTTTCATTCTTACCTTCAGCATATTTCTATCAAAACTTACTGAATGAAAATGATGTGACATCCCTCATATAAATTTAAATATCGTTCTTTTTTTTCTACCAGACAAAAATGTGTGGAGCATCTAATGTGTGTCAGATGTTGTGTTTGGCATTGACACCAGAGCAAAATGAATGCCTTAGCAACTGATAGTGCGGTAGTAGAAGAGGTTACAGAAATGTTTACAAAAGACTAGTTTGCCATGCAGTTTAATGCATGCTTTAAGGAAATGTGCACTGGCCGTTTTGAGAAAATAGTCAAGAAAAATTTCGCAGAAGTGCTACCCAAGTTCAGTGCATAAACTGACACCATACTTTCCCTAGCAAGGATATTTCCCCCCAGAATTTAGTGGAGTGGAGCAAGACCAATAGATTTTTTTCAATAAATAAATAAGGCATTACATAAGTCATCAATCTAGAAAAAAATATTAGAAACAAAACAAAAAAATGCCATTAACTTAGATGGCTGTTAGGATTTAGGTCTACATTAATTAATAAAAATTAGATATATTTTTATATATTTTGAAAGTGCATTCTTCTCGTGCTACATGCAAATGAGAGTTTTCAAAGATGACTCAGAAAACTGGACAAGAAAAGTAAAGATGTATGTATGCCAGTTGTCAAAGTCAGGGGCCAGTAGACCAGCTAAGGAAATGCTGCTGACCTTGGAGAGCGCTAAATTGAAAACCCACAGTCCACTGTTTTCCCACATGAGCTTGTTGATATTTAAATAAAAATATGAATTAATAAGTGCTTGTACTGTTGTCTAAACAACTAAAGTAATTTTTGCACACCAGACAATAAATAAATGTGAGTCCTCATGCTTCATACTAAGTCCTTTTTCCCTTTTACTCTTAAAGGAAATCGTTGTGCCTGGATGTCTTCTGCCTTCCTGACCGGTCTTGTCTGGGAGCATTGTCTTCCAACAGTCCTGGTCCCTGTGCTTTTCTCATGTAAAGGGAAGCCCTACTGCTTCCCCCTTGAGTTCCCCAGCGCTGTGTGGCTGCCTCCCCTTCCTCCTCTCTATGAGAACCTTGTCTGCCCTGACCTCCACTTGCCTCCTCCTAGTAGGTCATCTCCACACTCCTTCTCTGCTGTCCCTAGGTCATGCTGGCTCACTGAAGATTCAGCTCTGGTTAGAACTTCGGTGAAGGGCAGAAGAGTACTATTTTACTTAGATGCTTTTAATTCCATGTAAAAGAGTATTTATTAATATAATCCATATGGCTCAGGTAATTAAAGATTTATAAAATTCTCTACTTGAATGTTTTAAAATAATAATACTACTAATAAAAGATAAATGCACTTGCTCTTCCCCCATTTGGTACTATAAGAGACAGAGGCTTAAAGGTATTTCAATACTTAAAAGACATGTTATTTCTTAAATATTTGCTAAAGTCCTCTTTTTTTCCTTCCAGAAATGACATTTCCAAGCAGCGTGTTGTCTTATAAAGCAATACCATTTATGGTAAGCTATAATACCTACTCCTTTAGCTACTATAATCAAAAAACTCTTCAAACAGAATACACATTAGTTCCTTAAAGGTTAACTTCTAAAAGAAATTCCTCATCATTTCAAAAAGAAACTGCTATCATGCATAAAAGTTCACAGCCATTTCTGTACGAGCTTGTGGAGTCAAATGTGCTTTGCAGCATGAGCTGGTCCTGTTTATAACACATCGTTTGGCTGCACGATTTTCAACTTTACTACTATCCGCTTGCTTTAAAAAATAATGCTGATTTTAAAATTATCTTACATATGTATTTTACATATATATGTTATTTATTTCTTGCATCATCATCTGAAAGTTCCTTTTTCTCATAGGACAGTTAATTTTGTTTCTCATAGGACAGATTTGAAATTATTTTCTGATATATTTATAATATAACTATGGTAGACTGAATAGCAGCCCCTCAAAAATATTTATATCCTAACCCCCAATCCTGTGAATGCATTACCATACGTTGCCAAAAGACTATGCAGATGGGATTAAGTTAAAGATTTTAAGATAGGTTATCCTAGGTTCTAGGTTGGACCAATGTGATCATAAGGATGTTTATATGAAGGAGGCAAGATGATCACAGACATGGAAGGTGATATGATGATGGCAACAGAGATTAGAAGGAGGGAGAAAGAAAGAGAGAGAGACTGTGGGAGGAAAGGAGAGAGGGAGGGAGGTGGATGGAGAAAGAGAGAGAGAGAACGGAGGCGTAGGGGAGAAAAGATGCTCTAGTGCTGGGTTTGAAATGAGGGCAGGGGCCATGAGCCAGGGAATGACGGCAGCCTCTGGGCGCGCGAAAAGGCCGGGGAATGAATTAGACCTTAAGCCCCTGACGTGATTTTGCCTTTTGAAAGACATTTCTGACTTCAGATCTGCAGAAATGTAAGCTAATAAATGTGTGTTGTTTTACACCATTAAGTTTTGTGGTGATTTGGTACAGCAACAATAGAAAACTACTATTGCAGTTCATTGCATATTCTTCAATTTTCTTCTGTCTAAACTGTTCCTACCCAATTATTTTATTATCTGTCATTAATAAATTTTGAGATAAATAACTGGAAGAGAAATCCAGCCTTTTCCCTTCACATGTGTGTATGTGTTGTATATGTAGATTTATGTTTTGATATGCAGTTATGTATAAGTACATATAAACACATGTGTATATACCTATGTGTGGATACACATATACTATAACTAAAAAAACAATGTTGAAATTTCATTTAATTGACTGTTCTGCATTATTTGAATATAGTCTGTAAATCAAACCTCTAATATATCATTTTTCATTGACCTGAGAAATTTCAGATATTACTTTAAATTTAATCCTACATATTTTCAGAATTCCTTTCTGCTTAGTGAATATTTTTTTAACATAAATCTGTGCTAAATCCAATATTCATTTCAAAATTCATTATTCATTTTTTCAAAATGAAAAAATAGATTGACATGTATCAGGATGAATTCGATTGGGAAGTGCTTCTTTCTCAAATGTCCCTACATTTTTAAAACTACAGTAAAATCATTTTGCTGTAGTTTACAAAATCTAAAAAGACTGAACTGAAGATAAAATTAACTTTAATAGCTGTTTATTTTTTAATTAGTCCATAATGAATAACAGATGCAATAGATTTTTATTCACATTTTTTCTTTCTGACCATCATTTAAAATCTTTGAATATATATGGGACAAAAGTAGGTTTATAGTTGTGAGTATATGAAACACAGAGTTTATTCTTGAATTATTATTTATTAATTATTGTGTATTTTCCATATGAACAACTGTAAACCTACTTTTGCTCCACCCTGTATATATTAAATTACTGAGGTGTTTTCTTCTTATTATGAATCTCTAAAAATCACATTAAATTTGTTTCTTTTAAATTATTACTAAGAGATTTGGTGGTAATCTTTCTAATAAAATTTGTATACTACTTTAGTATATAATTTCTCCGATGTATATTTTAGGAAAGAATAGTAATAGATTGGGTGCCTGTAACAAATTTACACCTAACTCTATACAGCTCTACAACTACAACAGAAATTAAAATGAATCTTTTCCTCCATTTAACTACCTAAGAATTCTTATACAATATAGAAGAAATGGTGATAGGTGCATTAATGGCCCATTTCTGATCCCAAAGTGGAAATAAAACATTTGTTCCTTAATTATACTTTTTGCTTCAGTTTTTTAGGTATGCTTTATCACATTAAGGATGTTCATTTGTAGAACAAGTGGTCACTGCACAGCCCACATACCCTTTCTGTGGCAGTGATTACTCGGGTTAATGAGTAAAGCCTGCAGTCTTGGCTAAAAAAAATCTGCCTGGCCCTGACAAACGTGGGAGTTAGACTCCCTTCGGTGGCAGACAACTGAATGATATGAAGATTGAAGCCAGCTACCTTGTTCCAAGGGAGAAAAATTGGTTTTGCTATTTATATTCCAGCAGCTACCTGTGAATGACACGAACGCGAAGCTTTGCCAGAGATCTCATTTTGTTCTGCCCTTTCCTTAGACTTTGTTTCTCTCTCCCTTACAGAATTTTCTGGAAGAACAGATTTTCAATAAAGCATAAACATTTGAATCTTTGTCTCATGCTCTCCTCTCTCTTCTGTGGTTAACAAGAAAAAAAAATCAGAATGGCTAATTTCTTACAATTGTTCTCATACTCCGAGGAACAGAACACCAAATTAGTCTTCTCTTCCTCCCTGAGCTGGAACCCGCCCCTCCACCTCCCAGCCCAAGCAAATCCACGCAGACAAAACTGCCCTCATGAACCAAGATTCATCATTTTCCAAAGCAGCACCCATCCAGCTTCTTAACGCGGATGAAAAAGTCTCTTCCACTGATAACAAATAGAAGTGACTCTGACCCACAGCAGAGAGAACCTCAACATTTTTGGGAAGGAGATAATTCCTGAGTACTTGTTCCACTTTCAGGTTGCCTGGGGGAAGAAGCTCTGCATAAGGAGAACATAAAAACTATCACAGGAGAAACATCTCTCTCTGATGATCAGCTTGATCTAAACCAAGCTTCACCAGAACCTTTATGACTGTCTGGTTTCTGTCTAAGGTAACCTGGAGCCAAAAAGGGCTTGCCTAGGGCATTGCCCTGTGATCCCCGTATGAAAGAGGCAAAGGGCACTTGAGGATTTTGCAAGTCCTCCAGCCCCGGTGAACTCCCTGGAGTTGGAAAAGAGAAACGATTTGTTCTTGCCATTATTTATTTATTTATTTATTTAGTATTCAATGGTGGGAAAAGAACCTATATATTTTTTTAAATATCCAAATTAAAAAATAATAGAAATGGCCTTCAACACTCAGTGAGTTGAACAGCGTGGAAGAGCAAGCCAATCACATGGAGATGATGGAAATGGCAGACGCTCTCAGGAAGGGCGTCGAGGGCAGGGGGCAGAGCAAAGGAAGGAGGAATCCAGGAGGGCGCACAGAAGATTAAAGTTCCCGGTGAGCACAGCCCTGCAGCTGATCACACCACTGACGTGGTGAGGGCTGAGCGAGAGAGGGCCTCACCTACAGCCACCTCTGCGGACTCGTGACATCTCTGGAGATGAAAGACCAACAGAGACACTAATTTATCTTGCCTGGAGGGTTCACTTATCATTTAGCAAAAAGATAGGCATTTTTTTTTGTATTATGTTACCTGTAGATAGCAAAATAAAACTGCATGCTTTGCGGAGGATGTAACATACAGGCTTATGGCCATTTCCCCTTCAGGCAGTGGGAGTCAGTCACCGCGTGGGAACGCGAACAGACAAAAACGAACAGGAAGTCTTTCCAAAATGGATGGGTAGTTGCTTAAAATATGCAAATAAACATTCAGGAAATTTGTTTCTACCATATAAAATACTTCAGTATGTCTTTTCATATATTCCATAGCATTCTATAATTTTATTATATATGCATTGCTATTCATACATATGTATCAGTTGAACTAAGATGAAATTTTGCTGTAGTAAATGCAAGGGAGGAAGTTCAAAAACTCAAGCTCCTGCAATCCAAGAAAATCACCAGGAGTCGGAAGAGGAAGCAGGTACACAACTTTCCCTGTCAAGGCCAGTATATTAGTTCTCCAGAGAAACAGAACCAAGAAAGAGCACACACATATGTATATACACATGCACATACATATCCATATATGGAATCTTTTTTAATCTATAAAACATCTCTATATGTGAAGAACAATTACTATATTTATTTTGCTATTATCAATAGCAAATAGCCAAAGTTACATGCATTCTACCTTCTAGCCAGAAAATGTTTTTAAAACTTAACTATTTTTACTTTGTAATGCTTGTCTAAGAGTTGCAATATACATTTACAAGTAACCAAAGTCCACTTTAATATAACCCAGCACCGATTCCTAGTAGTGCACGCATCTTTTCACACACTAGGCGTCTCCACTTCTTGACCCCCATTTCTTACAGTGTCCTTGTCTTATATCGCCTACTTTCTTTTCTCTGAAATCCTTAACACATTAATTATAGCAATTTTACGTTTCCTGTCTGGTCATTCCAAAATCTGCAGCATATTTACACCTGCTTCTGATGCTTACTTTGTGTCTTCACACTGTATTTTTTGTATTCCTCTTAATATGTTTTATAATTTTTAATTGAAAGCCAACATAACCCCTTAGGCAACAGGAACTAAGGTAAAATTCCTTAATGTGAAGCTTTGAGTAAATCTGGTTACAGCTGAACTGCACTTAATCTTTGCTCCAGCCAGAGGTGCAAGGGTCTCCAATTCCTCCAGCTGTTCTTGTCTTCGGGGGAATGTAGCTCCCTCAGCTTCAATCCGTTGTTGCTACACTGGAGACATGTTGACGTGGGGTAAGGTGTCGGGGCTGTGAAGCACTCTGTAATCTTCTGAGTAAAACTCAGTGTTTGAGGGGGCCAGTGTCCCTGCACTGGGACCTCACAAGTGTTTGTACGCTGCCCCGCCACTGTTGGAGAGAGAGGGAGGACGGACAGGCTGGAGTTGCGCAAATGTTCCACCGCCGGCTTCGATCAGACGCTGGTGAAATCTTTTTCCCTGTGATGTGGATGGCGCTCCAGGCGTTTTTCAAATGGATACTTTTCCCTCCCCCTGCCAGAAAGAAGAACTGATTCTGGTTGGCTGTTCACTTCGTTACTCCTGATGGTAAGAGCCATTAAAGTGAGGGGTCCCAGGTAAGACTGTGTCCTAGGAGCTCGCCAACCATTTGTCAAAATTACCATTTATGTGTTTCTGCCAATTCATGGTACCAGGAACTTCTATCCAATTCAGGAGATCTCAGCTATGACCTTGAACTCACCTAAGTCTCTAGATTTGGGGGTGTTAGTTTACCCTGCAACCTCAGTTCTCTGATGTGCTAAAGACAAGACATTGATTTTCAGTTTGGTTGGCTTTTTTCTTAAGAATGGAAATGACCACTTCCAGTTCTTTACCCGTGAGGACTGAAACTAGTAGTCTGCTAGCCTGGCTTTAGATCTGTGTTATTTAAATTGCATACCAACCCCATAAGGCATATAATACTATCCTCTCTTTCATGACAAGAAAGTTGAGGCACAGGCAGATTAAGTCACTTGCCCATGGTCTCAAAGCTTCTAAGCGATTGAATCGGGATTTGAACTAGATCACAGGGCTCCAGAAACGAGTCTGCTCGTCACTGCGTGACACTGCCCTTCACAGAACAACTCGTCCGCACTCACAGGATCAGTGAGAGGCGGAGCCTGTGTCTAACCACTGCACTATCCCCTCGGGCTCAGGCCAGGTCTGTGGTTCCACACGTCTGGTGTGCTCTAGAATGTCTGGGTGGCCATCATTATATGAACTTCAACTTTCACAAAGTTTCCCCTTTCACAGATTTTGTATCGACACACATACCAGGAAAAAATAAGTTTAAAAAATGGTCCCCAAATGAATATCAATATTGCCCCAAATTAATTGGGGAAAATAAAAGCAAAACATGATGACCTTAAGCACAGTAACCAAATCAAGATACAGCACCTTAAAAAAAATATAGGTAAGTCATACTATAATAAATACTCTTCAATTTCTGACATTTCTGCTGGCGTACCTTTAAGCTCACTCATTCTTTCCTTGGCAAGGCCCTGCCGACCTATGGGTCCCTCAAAAGCATTCCTTCCTTCTGTTACAGTGTTTTTGATTTCTAGAATTTCCTTTTGATTTTTTTTCTCAGGATTTCCATCTTTTTGCTTATATCACCCATCTGTCCTTGAATGCTTCCTACTTTTTTCATTAGAGATCTTAGCCTATTAAATCATAGTCATTTCAGATTCTCATGCTTTATCAGCGCATACCCATACATAAGAACTATGTATAAGAGAAAATGATGTAGTAGAACATACATGACAAAACACAGTGAGCTTATGTGGTAATAATTATATCTCCCCACATTTTAAGTATAAATTATTTTAGAAAAAAAGTCAGTTTAAATGTATGTTTTTGAAATACATATCTAATATCAGAAGGGTTTTCCAGGGTACAGAATCATTTAAAACATATCTCCTGAAGGTCTATAATATTCTTCACATGTGTTAAGCCCTATTATTCTATATCTGTAATATATTTACTAAATTTTGAAAAAAGATTATACAACTTGAAACCCTATCTTTCCTCCCTTTTATTAGTGTCTAAAGCTACTTGAGCAGTAAAAAAAATAAATCAGAAAAGTGAAAATAACTAGGCTGTCTGCTTGCTCACATGTAAATACTTTCAAGGATCACTTCAAAAAACTACCAAAAAAATTGCTGGAATTGTCCATTCACTATATACATATGGTACATATGGTAATGTATGAACAACATGCATATTTGTACAGGTGTTCGGGACCCCAGGGATCCTGTACAAGAAGCAAGGTCAGAATTCTCTCATCTCTCCACAGCTGTACAGGGAGCCCTGCCGTGATGTTGAGGTGAGTGTGATTTTGAACGTGATGTTGTCAGTACTCTCTCTTGCCAGTGATTCCCTGCAAACATGCAAGCAACTGAATTCATTCCTTTATTTCTCAGACCCATCAAGTTCCAGAATTCAATCTTTGTTTCAACTTTGTAATACCTGTGAACATTTAATCACATATGGGTTCCACATCCCATTAAGTGAAAACTAAATCTGAATCATTTATTCATAATTAATAACGAAGAACAATAGGACACGACTTCTCTGTCCCAGGTATAATGATTTGGATATCTGATGTAAAGGAAAAGTTTAAAATTACTCTATCTATACACTGCATCCCTTCATTTCATAATTAGTACTATAGACATGCCAAGGCATGCCATCCCTGACACAGAGCAAGGCTAATTAGCCGTGAGGGATTGAGGCTCGCCAATTAGTTGTAAATTTTAACTCAGCTGGGTGAGAGGCCCTTTGAGAGGTCAAATGATGTTGCCATTGAGCCAGCACATTGAAAGAGAGCCACACAGGAGGTCAAAGAGGCCATCAATGACAGTAAGTACAGATAAGTTAGGGTTCAGGACTAAAATATTGCAGAGTGATGAATTGCACAATTTCTGAAAAGGCAATTAAATTTGAAGTACCTCTAATTAACTGTAGGGGTGAAAGGAACCATGGAAAGAGTGGAGGAAGAATAAATCACAGGCCTCTAAGAAAAATATTATTTTCTTCATTAAAGTTCTTTAATTTAAATTTTCCTTTGTAGAGTCTGAGGGATGGCAGAAGCCACCTAATTAAAAATCCACACATTACCTATTAGTCATTTTTCAATCACATTATTTAATGCCCTTGAAAAAGAAACTTTTGTTAATGAATGTATTCGACCAATGAAAGCAACTCAGAAGTTTCTGTGATTTGCAATAAAGAAACTGTACTTGACAATGAAAGTAAAACTACTTGATTTGCAGTCTCTAAAACAATTTCCATCATTCAGTGCTTCCTTTAGGGCCAGTTTCTATACTTAAATTGAGTGTATCTTTATCAGTAGAGCTTGTTAGAAGTAATTTCATATTATGACTAATCTATGTGAAAAATGCCTATTAAGAAATGTTGGATTTGTCTCATTTCCATTACATTCTTATTTGAAAAGCCTACTGTTTCCTCGGGAAAGTGAAAAGGGCAAATAATTGGAATTCTATGTAATAATTAAAAGCTATACTAATTTTTCAAATACTCTTCAATTTTGAAAAGCTTATAGAATTCATCTGAAATCAGAGTGATTGAGAAGGCATTTTCTCCTAAAAGATCAATTTGCCTAACTGGTATTCATTCATCCTTTTGAGAACATTTAGATGATTCTAATCAAAATATTAATAAATTTAAAAAGTAAATGCATTTGTATAATATACAAATGAGCAATACTTTGAAAAGCTGAAGTTTAAGGTAGCTATGCCCTTTGCATAATAAGAAATCAATGAAATTCATTACAATATGCAACAGAATCTACTTGATTTCAAAAAGGGTTTAAGGATAATTATCTTGAAATATGGGTAGGACTATACAGAAGAGGGAAGGACATGCCAGGTGAAGGAGAGCAGGGACTCTTTAGTGAGTGAGGTGACAGGGAATAGGATAAGAAATGGTGAATGACATTCGTAACACCTGGATTCCACACCTGGTCTGACCACCAACTTGGTATTTGGCTTTGAGAACCTGTGTTTATCCCTCAAAGACTAACAGTTTTTGATATGTGTAAAATAATAAAAACAAGGCATGCAAGACCCATTATTGGCATTCAGCTTTTTAATTATCTGCGATTATATAGGAACATTCAAGAGTCAAATATTGAGAATGGGGTGAATATGGTGGTGTCCTGGGAAATAAGGCCAGAGAGCCATTGTGGAGCCATGTTACAGGAGCTGCTGTTTGCCAGACTGCTCAGGAGCCTAACGCTGTCAGTGAAATGAAACTAAACTTTTTCATCAGTGCATTCTCTCAATAGAATCAATAAAAATCACTATCAATAATGAGCAGCATAAAATCATAATGCTTTAAAGTAATGCTTCTCATAATTCTATTGATGTGCTCCTTAGAGCAAAGGAATAGTAGGCTTTAATTCAAAGGAGCCCTCTGAAGACGATGTTAGTTTTGTTTTGCTTTGTGTTCGTGTTCACCATACAGCATAACAAGGGTGTCCAACCTGTGGCCTGCAGATCACATGCAGCCCAGGATGGCTGTGAATGCAGCCCATCATAGCATCTTACATTTACTTAAAACGTGATGAGATTTCTTTTTGCGATTACATGTCACAGTGTATTTAATGTGTGGCCCAAGATAGCTCTTCTTCTTCCATTGTGGCCCAGAGATGCCAAAAGACAGGGACTATAACATATACACATTGTTTGAAATGATAAAACATTTTCCCCAAAAGATTTGAGGTAAATTGGTCTTCTAGAAACACATTCTATGTTTATTCTCTGGCATGACCTAATCCATCTCAAACTTTTGGAGTTATGTCTGTTTAGACAAGGCAGCTCCAAACTGTGTGTATCTGTATGTGCATATGCATCATCAAGTGTGTATATACAGACTGGTGTATATTAATAAATTATAAAAACAAGCAAAAGATGTAAATTAAAGACCCTGTGATCCTTTTTCTATACCTTAGTATCTTCTTCCAGGTTTTGTGTGGGGTGGCACCTAGGGCACTTCAGCAATGCAGGGCAAGGCCCGCGAAAGATGCGTCTAGAGACGTAAGCAGCGTTCCGACTAGGCGAGGCCTTGTACGTGACGGGAGGAATTTTAGTTGTCATCTTAAGAACCGTAGAAAATTAATAAAGAATTTTAAGCACGGATGTGACACAATTAGGAATGTATTTGAAACGAATACTCCATGCGGGCTTCTAGAAAGTAGATTAGGAGTTAAGAGTTAATGCTTGAAAAACAGGAAGTGTTTGCAGTAGTGTAAAATATAACCAAGTTTCTGAGATTTATTAATGAAATCCTGATTCCCAATCAATGTTCTTGCCTCCTGACAGAGAAACATTTTCATTGAACTATAGAAATTATTTATGAAATAAATAACCTTACTACTTTCATTTGTTTTATTGTAACTATATAGAAGTGAAAAGCTCTGATTTAAGAACTAAAACCTGCATTCCTTCAGATTAATTAATGAAGCATTTATTTTAACTTGACATTCTGGATGCTTACTTTATTATTCAAATATCCTTGTGTTTGTTAATATGTCATTTTAACATCTGAAATAAATTTTGGAACAAATTATTGTTTGTGCAATTAAAGATATAGGTTCCTGAGTAAAATATTATGTGGATATGTTCTCATTAATATTTTGAGTACTAAGATCTCACACTAATAAAAGTAGGAAGCACAGAGGTAGCATAGGAGTAATTTTAAAAATATGTTTATATTTTATTTAGTAGCTTTCTGAATGAGGCAGAACTTGAAATATATTTCAGCATACAAATTTCACAGCTATTTGTTTGATTAGACACAGAAAGTCACCTTAGAACAGATTCCCTTCAATTAGGCCAAGTGGGTCCATTCTGAGTGTTGAAATCCCACTCTTCAGCAATCAATGTCTTTATTTTTATAGAGAAGACTTGATGAGATGTAAACCTGACATGTGCTGCATTTCGGGAACGTGCGAGGTAAAACTACAAATCAGATTTTCAAGGACATAAATCCCAGAGCTAAAAGGAAAAAAATATTTCCCTAGTTTCTTGTCTCTGACTTTACTTGAGAGTTTGACACCTTAAAGCTGCCCTTTTCTATCTACGAGCTCCCCAGCGTTAGAGTCAGCCAGCCTGCCTTCCTTGTAAGCTTCATGTCCTTGCAATAGACAAAAGCCTTGCTTTTCAATAGGTATTTTATTCTATATTCTAGTAGGTTATTGTTAATGTAGAAAAATGCTCCTGATTTATAGATATTCATCTTGAGACTAGAGAACTCATTCAACTCAAACTCTACCCAAATCTAGTAACTTTTGATGCTTATTTTTTTCTATATAGATGGTTAGCATTTGTAAATAATGACATTTTAATCAAATCCTTCTCAGTCCTTACATTCCAATTCTTTTCTTTTTTTTTCTTTCTTCACTACCTCTTTTTCTGTCTCTCTCTGTTTATCTGTCTCTCTCTCCTTTCACCCCTCCCACCTACCTTTCCTTACTTCCATTATTCTTATACAAATTCAGTGCTAAGCTGGATAGTGGCTATGCTATCTTTCTCTTGTTCTTAAATGTAATGATGTCTGTGTAGGTATTCGGCACATAATCTTTGCCATATTAGGAAACTTTTATCCTTTACATTGTTGATTACTTTTTGAAGTATTGATCTTTATTAAATGCTTTATTTACATCTGTGATATATACTTTTTCTTCTTTACTCCATTAATGTGAAGGATTTTAATGACATTTAAGAATGTTGAATTAGATGTTTTGAGATAAACTTTATTTGAGTATGATGCATTAATTTCAGAACATTGTGTATTCACTTAACTATTGCTCAATCTAGGGGATTCTTATCTGCATTCATAAGAGAAATAGATCTATAATTTTCCCTTCTGTATTGTCTTTATCTGGTTTGAGTTTATACTAACTTTAGAGAGAATGGTTACCTTTAGCTATTTCTTTCAGTTTATTTGGAAAAAAATGCACAAGCATACACAATAATTTGCTAGAAGTTTCTAGAATTTGCTCCTTGTCTGACATATTTAAATTTCAAAATAACATGTGTAGTTATATATTTCCTTTAGGGATTTTGACATTCTATAAGTTGTTGCCCTATGAGATTTTAAACTTTATTAATTTTACAAGTTTATTATCATTACTTCTTCAAACATTTGCTGTCATTTTGATATCCTATGTGTAAATGCTCATAGTTCTATTTCTATTCCCTGGTTTCCTAATATTTATTTTATCCTTCCTTGGTGCCTTCTGTAAACTTTTGTTAATATGATTTTCTAGGTCCTTTACTCATTATTTAACTGTTTTTTTTTTTACCAGCATTTTGTCTCATGCATCATATGTAAAATTTCCACTTTATTACCTTTTCTGTTTTTTTGAATTACTCATATTTTTCTATAATAAACTTCCATGAAGTTTACATATTACAATTAACCTGAATTCTTATTCTTCTCATTTCAAAAATTCAACACCATGTGTTGCATTTGTCATTTTTCTTTAGAGTAGCTTTACTTCTCAGATATGATTATTTTGTCTTGGGTGTTCATGTTCCCCTGGTGGTATCACGTACCCTTTTGGTGATGGCATTACAGGATGTGGGTCCTAGTCGTGACCTTCCTAGTGATCTAAGGGACATAATAAGCCCCAGGTTGAAGAATCTCAGGAATCTTCAAAGGCTTTTGATCAATGGCATTAATCATTGTCATTCTATCTGATCACTCCTCTGGTCCTGGTTATGTAGGGTCCAAATTAAGTTTCTGTATCAAGGAGACCTAAAGTTACAACAACGTATACACAAGAGAATCTTGTTCCTTTCTCACTTAATAGTTCAAGGGGAGTTGTCTAGAATTAGTAGATCATTTCTGCACCACAAAAGCATGAAAGATTAAATATAAAAGGTGGTCCTCGGTCCAAGTTGGCTACAACGTCTTGCTGTCTCTATGCCAGCAAGAATGAGAAACATGGGAAAGACAAGAGATTTTCCTTTTTAAAGATGTAATCTACAAGTTTTAAGCATCATTTCCACTTGTATTCTACTGACCAGAATTGCACCACATGACCACATCTAGGTGCAAGGGAAGCTAGGAAATACAGTACCTATTCAGGCAGAAATGAGCCCTGCTAAAATTCAGGTGGCTCTATTATTAAAGAGAAGAATGAGTGAATAGTTCCTGGGAGATCATTAGGCATTTCTTATATGAAAATTACTCTTAGGAAAAAAAGCGCTCAGTCCTTGGGTTTAGGGGAGGAGAACGTGGAGCAATGAACTCCCACCTTTTCCTACTCCCATCCCATTAGTAATTTAGGCCATCAGGCCCAATTATCAGGACATTGCTGGAGATTTCTGTGGTGATGGCAAGTGAGGTCATTCCCAAGATAACGTGGTTCTAAGATCAAAATTTCAAAACTCTCTTCCAACCTAGCCTCCTGCTGCAATGCACTTGTCCCCACAGATGTTGTTAACCCACATGCTTGCTCTCTCTTCCTTTTCCTCTCCTTCTCTCCCCCTCCCCAAACACACACATGTAATTTTTCTGGAGGGGATTATAAAGGAGAAAATTGAAAGCAGGTGCTAGTAACCATTTTATCAGATACCAGAAAAAGTAAGAATATATCTGTATACCAGAAAACATCAAATAATTTGCAGAAAGTTAAACATTTTGTTCATAACCATTCAATAACTTCTTAAAGCTTATTTTATCTTCTTACTAAATAGGTTATTTTGACATTTTATTGACACAATCATAAATAGGAACATTTGAGAAGACTTGTGAGTCATGACGGTTACTAAAATAGATAAAATAAAGTAAAAGAATAATTTGTATATTTTAGTTTAATTAAATGAATAAAACTTAGGTTTAGTCAGGTTTATGGACAAATTATGGCATTTCATATTGAAATTCTCAGGGTCTTAGGATCTGATGAAGCTCAATATTCTATGGTAAAGTGATGGTAAGGCCACAGGAAAGATTCCTCAATAGGTGGCAGAGCCATGATGTTAATGAAGAGTACAGTTCTTAGACTGAAAATTATGCTCACTTGAAACAAGCAAATTAGAAGATTATTGTTCTGACTTACTTTTAACTCAGTTTTTTAATCTCTATCTCTCTGATGGAGAGAAGCCTAAGAGAAGAATAAACTATCTTTACTCAGGTATACGCTAGGTTTGTCTTTTCCCCAATAATCCAGTCTCAGTTTGAAGTGCCAAGTCTCTGGTGGCTGGTGGAAGCCTGAAGCTCCAGTCAAAGAACCATGGAAGCAGAAGTCTAATGAGCCTCTTCTAGTGTGCGTGCGTGCGTGCGTGCATGTGTGTGTGTGTTTAACATATCCACTTCCAGGTTTAATAATTCAGTCCCCTCTGAGTATTTCCCCAGGCCCTCTTGAATAGTCAGAAGATCAGACCAAGGCAGCTTAAGGTGTTCTTCTTCTACTGTTCCTTTTAACTTCCTCTTGGGCCATACTCTTTCTTGTGCATAAAAGGTTGCATTGGCGCTGAAAATGCATTGATTATTTGCCCATACTGATTTATAATATATCACTATCAGTTCTTCGTCTCGCTGATTGTCCTAGCTTTAGGATCTACTAATAGTATCCCTACCCTACATAATAACAGAACTGGATATGGCTAGAAAGTACACTTCCCAGCCTCTTATGCAGCCTATTGGGAATATATGTACTCATTTTCTCACCGATGGGATATGAGAAGCAATGTGCACATCTAGGTTTGTCTTCTGAGGAATGTATTTGTGCTTTCCCAATTTTTTTTAATGCCCATTGGCCTGGAGATGAGTCAAAATAACTGCCTTGAACACAGAGATGGGAGTCTCCTTACCAGTATGGACCTAATACTTCTGTTCTTTCATGCAAAAGGTGAATACATTTCTACATAGTTTTTGTTACTATGTTTTGGAGTCTCTTTGTTAGAGGAATTTGTCTGAATGCTAACTACTATATCCCTAAAACTAAGTCAGATATCCTTAGTGTTGGGGTGATGCTCTAACTTGATATAAGCGATAATTGCTTTTTTTCTGCAACTGCTTCCTTTAATCCCATTTCTGCTTCTTACTACACTCCAGCAGAATAGAAGCTTGAGCATATAGGAATAAAGCAGGGATGTTGTCACTACAGTATCAGGGGGGCAGGTCTAGCGGCAAAACAAACTAAAGTCTGAAACAATAATTCTCAGAATTTGGCATGGTGCTGAAATTAGAAGTAGAAAAAAAATGATCACTAAATATAAGAAACACAAGGGAAGATAACAAGCAGTTTTTCACAGCAGATTATTAGAAAGTCACATGATCATTATAAACATGAACTCATCCTAAGCTAGTTGTTTATTTCCTCACTCTTATCTCATGGCACATAATATAAATAGGCATGGAGAGAATGAAAAATATTTACAGGCACATACTGCATCATAGTTAAAAATCACCTACTTTCTGTTGAGATATTAACTTATTCTGGTCAAATATCACAAGATAAAATACAAATATTCTAACCAAAAATTATAATATCAAATATATATACAAAGTCAAATAATTACAATAATATATTCACCAATATAAAACTCTAAATAATGTTTATCTGGGAGAAGAATAATTTTCTTTCTACTTTCTTAAGTTCTTCTGGCTGGATGAATAGTCAAATTAACATGAGACATAGGAACAGGAAAAAATGACAAAATCTATCACATACAAGGGATATATGGGGATTTTGTAAGAATATGAGACCCTCCTGGACAGATAGGGCAGAGAAGGCTTTTTGCCACTTGATCTAAGGATAAAGGGAATGGAGGTAGTGGCTTGGGACTTCAAGGGCAGGAAGGCAATTCCCATGAAAATGGAAAGGAAATGTTGGAAAAAATGCAAGTTTGTGGGGCCATCCTGAACAATGGGACGCAAAGGGGACTTGGATCTAACGGGTTTTTCTAGGTCCCTCCCCATCTACTGCACACTGGTTCATATTAAACTCTACTCATCTGTGAGGAGAGCTCTCCCAGGAGCAGGTCCTGTGTCTCAAGTCTTTTAGGCAGTGAGGGGAAGGTGAGTGTTATTTTCCTGAGTCACTTGTTCCTTAAAAATTACTAAAGTAATCATAGTCCAAAAGGCATGTTTTAGGATAGAAAACTGCTTCCCCTTATTTACATGTTCAGAGACAAAAACCAACTTGAACATTTTCAGATAAAGGGAGAAGGGCAACTCCATGAGGGATTATGGCATCACATATATGAGACTGGAAGTCCTATGAGGCAGAGGAATTACTGTTTTCCAAATGTACATAATATATTAGTAGGGGTATATGGCTGAAAACATGTCTAAAATACCACTCTACCTGTGGAGTCGTGGGGGAATATAATGGCTCTGGATTATATCAGCGCATGGAAATAGCAATGCGCCTTGAAAAGGATGTTGAGCGCCTGTCCTTGTGAAGCCATTTGCTCGAACTCAGAAGAGTAGGAGTTTCTCAGTCACTGCAGTTTTCAAGGAGCACAGGGCTGGGGTCAATTGCAACAATTTCAATAAAATGAGGAATTAATGAAAATGCATATTATTCTATTATTATTTTAAATATCTAAACTGTCTGTTTCTAATTATGTCACTGACCATTTCCACATCTACAAATTCTTATAAAATTGATTAAAATATTTGTAACACTGAAGTTTAGAAAAATAACAAGGGGTTATAATAAAAAGCAGTAAGTGGTGGCTTCATAAATATTCAATGGATAAAAAATTCATAATCAAATAAAACCAAATGAAGAAGTTAACATAAAATTTTTAATGCTGGAAAAAATGGTTGAAGTCACCATCCCTATGGATATACACATTCATGTTAGAAAATTGGTTCAACCTCTTAAAGTTCTTGTGAAGTTTCAAAGATGGTAAAAGAGTACTGCCTTTCAGTCTCATGATTACAGCTCTACTTCCTGTACATGCACTCCACTGGCTTTTAGCATCATGAAAAATTTAACAATCATTAGTGGATCTTCAAACTTTTTCTTCAACTGAGGGCACATGCTAATTCCATCTTGGCCTGGGTAGGAACGGGGGAGAGTGCAGAGAAGAGATCGGCATGAGCTCAACCATGATGTGAACGCCCATGACTAGCTCTTTCCTCGCAGGGCCCATGGTTTGCACATGCTCGATATTAATAGTGATCTGCTCAGAAGAATGTTTACTTTCAATTCTGAGCCTATGACTAAATTTAAAGCAAGTACTTTATGACTAAGAAGGCAATTATTCTGTCAGGCTCCCTAACTATCATGAGATATTTGATTAGCAGGTTGAAGTTTTGGGTTTTTTTGGGGTTTTTTTCCCTAATGATCTGAAGCTGTTATTTAAATTATACTTTAAGGTTCTATTATCTTGATTCTTAACAATGCCAAATAAATCCCCCATTTCAATTTTCCCTTTCCCTTAAGCCCTATCTGTCATTTTGTTTTATTTCAAGCAGAAAGTCTATTAAGTACTATGCAGAGTCCACAGATTGCTACTAGAAGTGACTATTTGCTGCTGCTAAAAGTCAATTGCAGGTTAAATATTTAAATCTAACTAATTGGACATTGTACACATTGGCTCCAAAATGATATTTTATCTCATTCTTTTTACTAATTATATAAATAAATAAGCTAGAGAACATTGTAATTAACATTAATAATCTCCAAGTTTAAAAACACTTTTCAAACACAATAATTTCTTAAAACCTAAACTGAGAAGGGCCATATTTCAACTATCACTCCATTGGATAAAGTTTTATGAAAGAGTGAATAAAATACTGCACCTGGAAATAAAAGGATGCAGTATTTCCAGTCTTTTCATTTCTTGATAAGTAACTTTACTCAATTATTTAATTTTTTAATATATGTCGAATGGCAGTAGAATATCTTAGTTGATCTTATATAATTCTTAATAATGTATTTAAATATTTGATAAAAATGACAGTCTTATTAAACACACTGTTCAGTTTATAAGCGGGTCATCCTACCATCAGAATTCCCTGCTCTTCACACTAATAGGTCTGAGCAGATTTCCCCCAATTGCGCGGGTCTAGATAGAAACATGGCGTGCTTTCCCACCTAATATCTAACTTGCTGTGAATGTCCCTTTGCTGTTAACATAATGCTGCCCATTGCAGTGCATTCATTCTATAGAGCCACGTATGATATTCTGTCTTCACCGCAGTCTCCCCTCCACCCTTGAAAACTCTCGCATGGCCATCTGGCCAGACTTTTGCTCAAACGACAACTGGGATATTGTAGCCCCTGAGGGCACTTGAAATAGAAACCACAGCAACTGGACTTCAAGGTCCAAAACCAGGGTCTTTACGGACATGGAGAACAAAACTCCCAGGTGGTCCAGCCCTTCCCTACTGCCTAATAATTAGCCCAGCTATTTCCGTAGCATTCGGTGGCATTCAGTGGCATTCAGAGTTTGAAAAACCTACCTAGTTTTTCCCAGCGCTTCATTACAGAGTATGTCAGTTCAGTTTTTCCCTACTGGACAACAAAATGTATATGCGGTGCTCATTTCCTCTCTAACACCCTACAATTCCTCTCATGTGTTCTGTCAGCTTAGATCAGCTTCTCTCAGTGCTGTTTTGTCTTGTGAACTCCTATTCAACTGTCACATTTTGGATCAAATAGCTTCATACCCGGGAAAGTTGATATAATATCTCTAGACAGTTTATGTAGAATTGATTATTCCTTTATAATGTTTATTAGTGTTACCCTTTACAAAGAGGATGTGCACCTGCGTTCTTTGTATTGCTTTTGAATCTCTATGCCCTACCACATGCCTGGCACAGAGAAGGTTCCCATCAATATTAGCTAAATGAATGTTGATTTAGGAAGTATTTATTTAGGATTTACTACATTACAGATACTGTGTTAGGTGCTGTAAACAGAGCATTCAACCAAACAGAAGTTTCGTTGAATGCTTGTGTGTTTGTTTTAACCTCTGTAGGGGCCTGTGGTCTGTCTGCTTATCCCAGGAACCTAGCATTTCAGTCAGTTGGGGTGGGTTAGATTCTCCTGGTCCTTCTGTGTGTTAGGTTCTGATGAGTCCCTTGAGATCTATAGCGTCACAAGTAGGAACGGCATCTACTCTGGCCCTGAGACCTGTGGCCTTAAGTAGGAAAATAGAACCTTTCTCTTCTGAGGTGCTCATAACAAACAAAAAATGCCCTGTGGTAATATAAAAGCAAACACAGCAGCCTGGAGTTCAAAGAGCCTGGTTGGTGACTACTGCCTGGCAACATGTTCTCCAGCACAAAGCAACTAATCCTCGTTTTCTTCAGTGCAGCAAATGGTATAAACTGAAAAACAATTCTCCTAAATTATGAAGGAAGTAGAGGAAGGAAAAACATGCAGGGAGCTTCAATGTATAAACCACGTGGTGGAGATGGGGGTCTCACTGCAGCAGAGGCAAGGGTCCCCCAGCCCTGCCACTGCAGCCCTGTTCCCGTGGGCAGGAGCCCTCCAGCCCGGGCTGGAGAATCACTACCGAAAAGTCATGGCGCACAATTTGGATCCATGTATGAACAGAAGTAGGGTTGTTACATGGATCACGTTAAATGGTGAAAATGAGGGCATTAGTTTTGAACATGTTAAGTGCCTCATTGGTAGACTATTCTTGTGTAAACTAGGGAACTTGTCTTAAATTTCTAAGCCAGTTTAAGAAAGGCTCTGCAATTCTGTCCCCATGTATCTCTCCGTACGCTTCCTTTCCTCTCTCTGCTTCTACAGCTATAATTCAAATAATGCCATTTCTCAACCAAACTATTACAGTAGCTTCCTAATGGTGCTCCATATTTTCAATCTGATGCCTTTACAAAGCCTCCTCCACACGAGCAGCTCTTGACTAAGGTGTATGATGATGTTCTTGAATCACTGGAAGGTAAAGGGAAATGATCTCTATAACTGCTTTATACAAGTTCAGAATAACACAAAGACTGTGAGTGGCCCACATTGTATTTATCCTTAACATCCTTTAATTGCCTCTAATTTGTTATATGATAAAATGCAATAACTTTTCATGGATCATTAGTCAAAATAGTCTAGGTTTTCTTGTTTTAAAATTTCCCCTCAATATGTTCCCTAAAATAAATGTTCCCTAAATGTATATTTTTCACTCACATAAATCCAGCCTGGGTCAGGTACACTTCCTGGTCTGTAACTAGACAAAATGGATTTGGTGTCCACCAAGGTCACTGCAGAGATAGAAGACAGAGCTGCTGCCACCTTCAGCCATACAACTCATGAGAAAATCTTTCTGGTGGCCCACTCTAACCAGAAACATATTATAAAGGGAGTCCTGTGGTTTCTATTCAGCCTGGCCAAGTTGACACACCACAAAACAATCAAACCAAATGCATGAATATGCTCAATATACTGCAGTAAAAGTTCTCAAAATCATCCTTGACGTTACCTGAGGCAGAATGAAACGCTAACTACTTAGGCATCTCAGATTGGCTTGTATATATAGCTGACTATTGTTGTCCTGTTATGTTACATAAAGTTGCCACAACACTGAATCAGTGAATATTTACCTACTGCTCCTAAGGGAAATGCAGGGTTAGGTTCCTATGAGCCCCTGGTTTCAATATTTCCATCAACCAAACTGCCATTTGTGTAATATATGTTCATTCACAACGTTATTGTAAAAAAAGCCAGTATCATCAGTGTTGAAACCCACTTTTCCAAATTGCCCATTTTCTGGATAAAACTTAGCAGGGAGTTTTAAAATTCATCTGGGGCTTTTTGATCTGTAGAACGTGTCTTGCCTGCAAGTTTAACATTTTCCACACTGTATCACTTTTTGAAATGTGCAAGCCAGCCAGCACTAGCCAAAAAAGAATTTGAAATATTCCTGATCCAAGTTAATGTCTCTGTAAATTTATTTGGCTTTTATTGTCACAAAACCATTATTCACTATGCTAGTTTTTCTCACTTATGAGCCACTTTTCCATCTTTCCTGTACCTAGAGCATGCACTACATACCCTTTGTAGCCAAGGAAGTAAGCTTCACCGACACTGAAGACTCACATTCGAGAGAGAGGAACTTAGAGTGACAGCTGCCTGAATGTGGTCTGTGGGTAATACTGCAAAGGAGAGCCAGGCGTAAGAATTTGTAAATGTCCTAAGGCACACTTTGAAGCAGCATTTACAGTAGATGAGAGCTCTCATGTCACCTTTTTCAAACTGAAGGGCAGTGCTGTCTCCTTCATGGATTTTAGATGCAATTGGAGAATGCTGAAATCTACAACTGTTTCTATGAAAAGGAGTAAGGGATAAAATCATATACTCTCAAACTAAGTCAGAACAACAACATGCTTCCTAAACTTTAGCCAGCAACTTATTCCTGTCTCAACATAATATTTTAAAAAAGGTAAATTGTTTAAGAGTAAATTAAGAAAATCATGTCCGGCAAATCACATGTGCAATGAAAACAGGAGTGAGGAAGAAAGAGATGTGAGTCATGCCCTGCCTACCTCACTCTAAACAACTAGGAGAAAGTGAGAGAACTACTAACATCAGGGACCAGCGACATTTTAGACACCCAATCCACTCAAATCTATTCACTGTTGTCTGTACTCTGTGCTCTCTAGACACACATACAAATAGCAGAACAAACTACGGAAGCTGAAGAAAAATGTTTACTATCCTTTTTGGGCAAGGAGGGAAAAAAAATATGTGCCTGGTTTTCTATGCAAGCATAAAAAAATCAAGTGTAGTATTTTAAGCTATTATATAAAAATATGGTTACATTTACATGTATAAGTACACATTTCCAAGTTTTTATTTAGAGTAAATATAACATTTTGTAAATAGAGTTGATATTAATAAAAAACATAAATATAATTTATATTACAGTAATTGCTTCTCCAACTTCTTTTAGAATAACATACATATTTTTTAAGAAAGGCAATTTGGATTTATTTTGAATATTTTTCAATTATGAAAATCTTGCATGCAATTTGAATGTATACATTAGGGCTTAGTCTTGAAAACATTGTTCAGTGACCAAGGCAGAAAAGAACAGTACTTATTTGCTAACAGAGGGATGGAAGAGGAGTATGTCCCAGGTGGGCCCAATCTCAGGGGTGTAATAACATCCAAATACCTCTAAGTACCTCTCCACTAATACTGCCGTACCATATGGAATTTTATTTATTAAAGTCATTATTTTTTTGCTAAAACATTGTTTTCAAGAAGACCTGGTTTAAAAATATATAGTGATAATAGTAGAAGTATGAAGAGCAGTAGCAGTAATAACAAGAAGAGCAACAATCATAAAATGTTAATCTACCATATGCCTGGCATCCCGGAAGTGTTCGGCAAAGCTTCTTCCCTCCACCTCTTCATATCTCTTTCTCCATCATCCCTCTCAGCTAATGACTTTCCTTCAGATTTCAATGAGAAAACAAAAACAATTAGAGAAGAACCACTACATGCTTCTACCCTGGCATTTGTCCATGCAGCTGTATCTGTGCAATCACTGTGTGTGTGTCTGGTCCCCAGAGAAGGGCTAACTGTCCTCTTATCTCAGGGCAACCTCTCCGCACCGGCTCTACCCACTGTCCTGCCCCCTATGAAGGCCATCCCTTCCATTCCGCCTACATAATCAGTTTTCCCTCTCTACTGAGTCCTTCCCGTGAGCATGCAACCACACTGTTACTTCTTCCATTGAAAGAATTAAAATTCTCCTAATTTCACAATGCCTTCAAGCTACACCACCCTCTTTTCTTTCAGGAAACAGTGATGCTCAGTGCTCGCTTTATCATTCCCTCCTGAACCCGGTCCAGCTTGACTCCCCCACTCCCCCGGCACCGTTCCCCTAAAACTGCTCTTCTGAAGTCACCAACGGCCTATACCTTGCAGAGTCCAGTGGTCAGAGACTCTCTCCAGGGGACTGACCCAGGGATGACATGGTCCTGATGCATTAACTAGCAATGCTGCCTGTCACTCTGCCTAGCCCAGACCATGCTGCCGTCTTCACTTGCTTTTTTGACAGCACACACTCCCACTTTCCCTGCTCCCTCTTTGTCTGCTTCTCTGTTTCCTTTGCTCATCCGTTCCAGTGGAAATTATCCCTAGTCATGTAAGGGGCCCAGAAGAGAGGCCCCAGTACTTACGGCTTCTCTCTCTTCTCACTTTTGAGGACTTCATCCACACTCATGACTTTATGCCCCTGACAGCATATTTCTATAGACAACCCACATCTCTCCTTGAACTCGAGTTTTAAATATCTAACTGCTTAGCTGACTCTGTCTTTGGAATTTCCAAAAGGACACATCATCCAACTATCTAAAACTGAATTCCTGATTTCCCCCAGCCCCCAGCCTGCTCCCTCCCAGTCTTTCACATCTCAGGAGCTACCTGCTCCTTTCCTCCAGTTTCTTAGGCCAAAATCTGTGTCCCTTGTCTTCCTCCCCCATGCCACATGCCCCAGGAAATGCTTCCCATTGTGTTTTCATAGCTTTTTTCCAGAATCTGGCCACATCACATCTGACCTTCAACACTCTCCTAATGCAAGCACCTCTTGTCTTGTCTCTTGGCTGGATTACTGCTTCCTGCTTCCAGTTTAAGCCTCTGGCCACACAAGCCTCCAAAACTCCCTCATCTATATTACAGGTAGTCAAAACGACTCTCTCACTCCTCTCTTCTACAGCCTCCAGCATCTTCCTATTCCACTCAAGGCGAACGGATAAAGCCCGGGACGATCTAGTTTTGTATAACCCCCACTAGTCTACCTGTCACCACTTGCCCCTCACAGTATTCTAGCCACACTGGCCTCCTCTATGTCCTTTCAGTGCACTGGGCCCAGTCAAGCCTCAAGGCCTTGGCACAGTCTGATCCACCTGAAGGGGACCCTTGCTCCCTAAATACAAAGTTCACTAGATAACTTATTTTCATCGTATCTCTTCCCAAATGTTTATTCAGTGGACCTGCCATATTTAACACTGCACCCGCCTCCACACACAGACACCCCTGTTTTTACTACTTATTTTCTTTCAACAGAGGCTGTCAGCATCTGAGGGCATATTTATTTTAATTTGTTTACAGTTTTTCCTTCCCCAATGGCAGGTAAGTTTCATGATGGGGGGTAGTTCTGGCCACTTGAGTTTATTGTTGTGTCTGCAGGATGTTGGGTAAAACGAGGACATTTTGCCAGTACTTGATAAATACTTTTGAATGATAATAATCATGGTTACATCTGTATTCCTTCTACTGCTGTTGGGTTTTATAGATTTTTTTTTTTTTGGTCCTCCCAAAAGTCTCCTGGGAGATACTGTTACTTTTATTTACAGACCACCTCAAAAAGCTTAGCAACTGGTCAAAGAGAAAAGCAATGGATATGGTGCCACATTTTGAACCCAGATTGTGTGTGTGTTCATATGTGTGCATGTAGGTTTGCAGAGAAAGAAAGCCAGAGAGAAGGAAAGAAAAAGAAAAAAGAAAGAAAGAGAGCAATGGGGGATGGGGGACAGGAGGCAGTATGAGAGAAAAGCTACTTCTCTTCTGGGTGCCTCTCATCCTGAATTCGCCACTTCTGCAATGGCGGTCATATTGGTGAATAGACTTTTGGCCCCAGCCACAATGGTATGGCCTCTATTAGTTCCTCAGCAAATTTTCTTACAGCTGCTTTTTTCTTATTTATTTATTTACTTATCTATTTATTTATTTTTCCTCCATATTTACTTTTCCTTTACACAGAAACAGAAATTGAGATTAAAGAATAAGTAAAGCATATAATAGCAGTAGAATGGGTGCCATCCACAATAAGTCCTATTGCTAACTTCTCTCTAGCCATCAGGAAAAATGCCGATGCTTCACTGAGTACATAGATAACAGTGTTAATTAACTGATGTGATTTGAGGTGTGCAGGTACTAAGTTTAGTGTCCACTAAAAATACAAATTTCATTACTGCTTTAGGCATTTCCAAAATTACTGCCAAAAAAAGTAGTGGCGATTAAATGATTTACTTATACCTAAAATACATAGGAGGACTAATCCAGTTTGCCAAGCTGTGGCAAACTGGGTAGCCATACCTTGGCTAAGCAGATGAATAAGGCTTTACCATAGGCTTTACTCTTTTATTCTTTTAAACTCTTGTTTTTTACTTGACCACAAATTCAAGAAATATATGTGATTCAAAAAACTATTTTCGTTTCTGTTTCCTCAGCAGTATTTTAAATAATTTACGACTTTCGGTATATTCGTTTTGAGAGTAAAATCCACTACCCAGTATAGTCTTTATGTCATTCTTTGTTTCAACACCTTGTATCTTAATGTCACTATAAACCAAAGTCTATGCAACCCCGCAGCAATTATGGCAATTCAGCAATATTGTGTGGGCTCCTATTTTTCTTCCTTTTCATTTTAGTGTGGGAACTTTGCAAATTCTGAGACATAAAAATATTTTTCAATCATCCCTACCCTTCCAGGGGAAGATGGTGGGAGGCACGGAGACAAGGCTCTCCCGCGTCCCCACTGCGGGCCGCAGGGAGGACAGGCAACGGAAGGGCCGCAGAGTCGGGGTACCGGAGGGCAGGCCGGCTGCACGTCGTGGGCGGCAACAGGGGAGGGCGGGGCGACGGCAGCAAAGAAACCGCGACGCATGCTCTGTGCTGGAGGCCCCTGAGAAGCCTAGTGTGGAGGTAGATATTGCAGTAAAGAATGAGGTAGGGGACTGAAAAAATGAATATTCATGAGAGGTTCTTCTACACAGCCCCTGCTCGGCTAATGATGCCATTCCTCCCTCCCTCTAGGAAGTCCTACAGGTGGGGGAGCACAGGCTGACAGCCAGGTCTCTGCCTGAACACGGCCGAATAACACCGGCGGCCTACCTCGCCCTGCTTTTGTTCTCATACAGTTGCCCGCGATGGAGAAGATGTTTGCGGGGCGAAAAAGTGATACGTAGAGAAAATTGCAGCATAGGAAATTCCCTTTGACGGCATTACAAAATTCTAACGAGTCATTCATTGCAGAAAATAAATTAACAGCCAGGATTTGTCACATGGGTTTGGCAAATGAGCTGCAAGTCAGAAGGAGATTTAAGTGGAGAAACCAACCCTGATGCAATCAAGAGACAATGAGGGAGTATGAGGTTACTTTAAAACCCTAACTGTGAAATTAGAATCCTCAGAGATATATTAAAAGATAACGTTTCATAAAAGCAGGAGGAACAATCAGAGGAAAGTAAAGAACTCTTAAAAAAGAAAAAGCCCTATGTATAAGAATATCTAGGTGATCTTAGTTTGGTGATGATTTTGACATAACACCAAAACCTGGATCTATAAAAGAAAAATACTTATAAATTAGATGCCATTAAAATTTAAATATTCTACTCTGCAAAAAGGCAAGGTACCAACTAGGGGTAGATATTTACAGACCACAGATCTGACAAAAGACTGGTATCCAAAATACATAAAAATCTCTTAAATCTCAGCAATTAAAAAATAAATAACCCATTAGAAAATGAACGAAAGATTTGGACAGACACCTAACCAAATAAACCATACAAGAGAAATGAGCATGTGAAAAGTTGTTCCAAGTCACAGGTTATTAGAGAATTGCAAATTGAAGCAACAAAGAACATTGGCAACACCGAATGCTGATGGAGACGGCACACTAAAGAAACTCTCTATCCGTTGGTGGAGGGAACACAAAATGGTACAGCCATCAGTACGGCCATCTCTAACAAAGCAAACACACTCTCACCAAAAGATCCAGTCATCATGCTTTTGGGTTATTTACCCAAATCAGTTGAAAACTCATATCCACACAAAATCTGCACTCAAATATTTAGTTGATACATAGTTGGTAAAAATTGGAAGCAACCAAGATTTTATTCAGTAGATGAATGAATAAACTGTGGAATATTCAGACAATAGAATGTTATTCAGCACCAAAAAGAAATGAACTATGAGGTCATGAAAAGACACAGAGGGGCCTAAAATGCATATGGCTAAGTGAAAGAAGGCAATCTGAATATTCAGCTTTTTTTTTTCTTCTAATAACTCAGATCCCCAACAGCAATAGAATGGATAAATGAACGCAGCATAGCCACATACTAGAATACTCTATAGTGATTAGGGTAAAGATTGCGTTTTTAGAGGTTTTTAAGCAGGACAATAAAAATTATAGAAAAGTTTTTAAAATAAGAGTATTTAGGTCACAAAAATATTTCTTACACATATTATAATGTCAGAAAATCTATAACAGATAACAGAGCATCAATACCCATGAAAGTATTTTTCAGAAAACACAAAAGACTAAAAACACCACTGGCAGATGATTAAGTGCATGGCAAATCAAGTGAATAAAAAGATGACTTAAGAAAATGTAAATAAGATAATTAATATAGATACTATATTATAGGGAGGTAGATTAAAGAATACACTTACTTTCTAGCACCCTTAAGATACTTTCCTATATATTAGTCTATAGGGAAAAAAACTTAATACATTTTAAAGTTAAATGATGAAGAGGTCATAAACAAATTGGAAGAGGAGACAGGTGAAGGGAAAAAAGTCATTTATAAACTAAATTACTTATATTTATTCATGGGGTTTTCTAGAAAATGTTTTCATATGAAAAACTAAGCAATAGAGATATAAACAGAGCTGGAACTCAAGAGACAAATGCTGGTGTGTCTTTGGGACCAGCGAGGACCTCTCCAGGTGGGGCGGTGTTTCTGCCGCACTGGCTGTTAATGACATCGAATGCTACCCCTGAGTATGAATACAGCGTTCAGAGTTATAAAGAACACACTAAAACAGCTGAAGAGAAACATGCCCAAAGTGGTTACTCTTAAGAAATATTACTTATAATTTTGTTTACATTTGGTACTTTTCCACAGTGCTTCAATTTTTATAACCTTGTAGTTAGATTGCTTTAATACCATTTTAAAAAAAAAAAACATTGCTCTAATAACCAAACTTTGACTATCCCTCTCCCTTCTGTACTTATTAAACAGTCTTCTATAAACTTGTCCTTTATATGTACTCTCCTCATAATTATTTATAATACCAATTCTCTTCTCAAATCATACTTTCTTTACCTTTTACTATTAACTCTTTACACTTAATAGTATTTACTATTAAGTTGTCTTCAAATACTCACTTTTATAATTCTGTTTTTGCATAAACTCTAGAAATTTTTTGAATAATTTACTTTTTATAAATACTTGTAAACATTGATAAATAAAAGTATTCTAATATATATTCAAAACTGAGCTGAAAAAAAGTACTAAAGTCCTTGGACAGAAGGAGATCTGGGTTTGGCCCTGGGTCTTTCACACAAAGTGACCTCATTGTCACTTTGACTCTATACTTCTTCTTCTTCTGGGCAATAATAATAATAATAATAATAATACTATTGCCTGGTGTTATAAACATGAGATATTTTTATTCTTTGGAATCACTTGTAAAACATAAAATGTTCAGTGTTTTCTTATGACAAGATGCATATTGTTTGCTCAAGACACATAGGTTAACCCGCAGCACCTCCTGGAAGCGTTGTATTCAGGTACAAATCAAAAACTTTCAAAAGCCCTTCTCTGCTTTGCATCCACATCTTTTCCCTTGGCTAGTTTTGTTGGTAGCCAGTATATGTCATTTCAGCTAGTTGTGCTCCTGACAGCAGTCACATCCCATTACAGAACCTTCCAAACTTTGTGGGCACCTTCATCTCATTTTCTGTCAAAAAATGTGTCTGATTCCTTTATCATGCAATCCATAATTATCTGCAAATCAGCAGCCTGTTGTTGACGCCAGCAAAGGAAGAGGGGGTGGGGGGTGGGGGGAGGGCGATATTCTATTCCTCACACAGGCCTGGGCTGTCTTTGGAGACACTGGGTGTAATTGCTGGTAACAACCTTGCACTGATGCTCTGTACACAGCTGTGGTTCTGGCCTTTACGCTGCTTTAATCTTCCCTGCAAGAATGAGCATATTGTTGCCAGGGTTAAAAACGTCTTGGTCCTTCATTTTCTACAACAGAGAGGATACAAATTATGGCACGATTTTTTGGCCAACAGTTTTTGCAGGGGTGAGAGAGTATTTCTCTTTGAGTGAGCATTTCATTAACTCCTTATGTGTTTGCTTTGAAAAACGGAATTGAGAATTTAGTAATGATGCATTCTTCTCAATACCAAGATGAATCTCTAGTCACTGAGACTGACAAAAATCATCACCAAGAATATTGTATCTGGGAAAACGATCTCAGTGACAGAAGATGCACTTAAATTATACCAGTCAGCTTACTTTCTAACTCAAGAAGTTACTAAGTTGGGGGAAAACAACGGGTTGTATTTTCTGAATGAAGGATCATAAAGGAGGATCACACAACGCAAGTTTGCCTTGGGAAATGATCACATCATTCTTCTGTATTTACACTTTCAGGTTCCTCATAGTGGACTCTCGTAGCTCTCTCACGTAGCCAATTGATCATCCTTAATTTTGACTTCTTTTAATGAATTCTAAAACAGCTCTACACCTTTCATCTAACTATTTTTAATTGAAATTCCTTATGTCATCATTACAGTGTTAACACATTTCATTTTAATACATTTAAATATTTGGATTTCTATGTGCTAAAACAAGCCCTCTTGTTTTAGGTAAATGTTGTCTTAAGTAAATGTTGTCAGATACACACTTTTGTATTCTCCTTACCACATAGGAGATATGCTTTTGCTCATTGTGTTTTTACCAGCTGATGTTATAGCTTTTATTTCTTACCCTTTATGAAAAATGGTAGCCAAAATTAATTAGTTATTGAAATTTGTAATAACATATTTTCTTTGGCATTTATAAAATTTTAAAATTTATACATGAGAGGTCTTGGAAGGACCAATTATTGAATGCATAAGTCATGTAAGATTTAAAATTAAAATTAAAATTTTGTCCCTCTAATCTTTCTCAAGCACTTCTACTAGTTAAAAAAAAAATCTTTTTTTTTTTTTTTGAGACATATGGCTCAGGCTATGAGAGAGGAGGAACTGATATTTATATTGTAGGCACCTCCTACAATAAACCGCATGCGTATACTACATTAGAAGGTGATAATGAATCTCTACCGATATGACTTCCATGTCCTTGGACCAAAACCCTAAATTAAGAACATCACATCAAGAGGCATCTTACAGGGCCTGCAAGCTTGTTTTCCCCTGATAAATTTTTCTTTAGACCCACTATGCTCTTGCAAACTAATGTTATAAATTATATAAAAGTAGATCACACAATTTGTCCTCTGAATTCTTAAAAGAAATGTCATTTTTAAACCCTGGACTATTTTGGTAACTGCTGTAAAGCTATTTCCTTTTAATCCTATAGTCTAAGGCTAAAAGTTTCACATAGTTTTCTTAAAATAGCAAAAGATGACAGCCTGTCTCTGACTCCTTCGTAGCTGGTATGCATGTCATGTGGATGCCATGTGGATGATCATGTGGTTAACTGATAGGAAAGTGCTGTGCGCCAAAGAAAATCTGATACACAGTCATCATATATACATATTTGTTCTCATCTCCAGATACTTTAATTTGTTTTTCCTATTTTGTTTCTTGTGAGGTTTTTCTAGTTTCATTTATTTAATAACTCTAAACTTGTGTGTAATTTTTCAATTTTTTTTTTCTTCTTCACATTTAAAAGTAAGCCATGTTTGAAAGTAGAAGGCATTGGGCTATGCATTTTGGAATTTAACCTGTACATCAAGATGATTGGTTTTTAAAAATCCTTAGAGGATTTTTATTAATTCCGCAGTATTGTGGACATATGAATGTGACAGGATATTGGCTCCCTCCTATTTGCCCAGGACTGTCTTAATTATGTAAAGAGATATGAGAATCAGGACTTCTGTGCACAAAAATACGCTATATTTATTAAATGACATTTAGTCAGATCAAATTTGTTGTATTCATAGAGCCAGTGTTTTGAGGCCATTTGTGGTACATTTTACACTAAAGCCCCAGTGAGCCCAACAATGAGGTAGCACTTCATATGCCCTCCAGCCCTTTGGAACACATGTGTGAGTAGACACAAAGGAAGTCTCTTCTAGAAGGAAATAAAGCCAGATCTAACCCAATCCTTTTTTTTACTTGCACGAATGCTCTGAATGTTTAGAAACTATTATTCCACATAATTGTTAAAATCGAATGGCTTTTTCATTATTAAACATTAAGAAAATTATGTGATATATCCATTGTGCCGCAACCTTAAATAAACATAACTGTTATAGTCCCTACACAGTTTATGGTTTCATTGTTAAAATTTTAAAAAGTAAAAATCCCTAAATCACCAAGTCTCCAAGCAACACACATAAAAAACATATTTGTGCTTCAATTTAAATGGACTAGTAAAAAGAACACTCAACCATTTGGAACTGAAATATTCATGAGCTACCCAGAGAACAATGAAACTCAGCATCTTCAGATGTCCTGGAGGAGCAGGAGTCGAGGAAACACAAGAATAACGAGGCTATTTTAAACTTTCTTCTTTTTAACTTTTTTCCCATTAGATGATAATATACAATTTAATCTTGTTACATTATGAATAGTATGTGACAAGATCACCATTCTATACTAAAAAAATCTCTTAAAGGCTTTGACATGGTTTAAGTCCATATGTTTAGGGATATTGGGACTTCAATTGGTTTTATAGTATTCAACCAGGTAATTAGAACTATGGAAAGAAATTTCCTTTTCTAGGTAAACTCTAAAGAATATCCCATGGCATATCTTTAAATAAAAATCTTTAAAAATCAACATATAACCTAATGCAATATCTTAAAATAGAGACCCAGATTTTTGGAAATTATAACTTCTATAATCTCAACAAATATTCCTGTGCAAATAATAATTACTCTTTATTTGAGCTATTTCTACATGGTTCCATTTTCCCATTTTTAATTTTAAATCAGCTATGCAGTTTTAAAGATTATCTCTTATAGGTAAAGACATAAAAAAGAGAGTTTGAAAAGCATTTGATTATTTGGAAGTTTTAGTCAGATTGTGATTCTTAGTCAAACAGGATGATTTTAAGTGAAACGTGGGTCTACTTAAACACAGTATGATTATGTGTGTTCCTTCATTTGCTCAATGACAGTTAGAAAAAGCGTATGGATGTAAAACGTTAATTACAGCATCATTAAAGCTAAGTTCATGAGTCTGAATTCCCCATACCCACCCCCTTTCGAATCCACTTTGTTCCCGTTTCTCTTTCTTGGTCAATTTCGCTACCATTTCCAAGTTCTCAGTAACTTGTGTATGGCGTTTTAATGCTAAATCCTCACGGCCATTTACCTGAATAAACTATATCGCCTTCTACCCAGGGTCCATGCAATCGTCACATTCCTTATTCACATGGCACTCTGTGGCCTCCAAACGTTTCCACTTTTGTCCTTGAGGAGTTAAGCCTTTCACAGAGGATAGTAAGTGCTTGCTTAAAAACAAATACACACACACACACACGCACACATTAAATGGCCCAAACCTTACTAAATTTGACAAGATTTGATCTACCAACTAATCATATAGATATAATCATATATATATATATATATAGTAGAGCAAAAATCATATATATATAGTAGAGCAAAATTTACATATATATGTAAGCTTTTGCTTGTCTAGTTTTAGAATCAAGGTCATACTGGTTTCACAGAATAAGTTGAAAAGCTTTGGGGGTTTTTTTTGTTCTAAATTCTGTAAGAGTTTATAGGGTTGATACAATTTTTCTCCTTAAATGGATGCTGGAGTGAACCAGTGAACTCATGTGGGGTTGGAATTTTCTTTGGGAGAAGATTTTTAAATGACATCATTCTCTAATCTTTAATATAATTTGTATTTTTTTATCATTTTAATAATTTGCATCTACTAAGGAATTTACATGTCTTCAAGGGTATAGTGTTGATTGGCATACCATTGTTTTATATATCCTCATATTAACTTTTTAACATATGTTGAATCAGCAGTTACAGTCCCTCTTTCATGTCTAATTTTGGTAATTTCTGTTGTCTCTCTTTTATCATTAGTCTATCCAGATTTTTAGTCATTTTCAGGTCTTTCTAAAGAACTAACTTTTGATGTCACCGATATTCTCTATTCTTAATCTATTTCATGTACTGAGGCTCTTTGTTTTTTAATCACCTTATTTGGTAGATCAAATTTTGTCAAATTTAATAAGGTTTTGGCCATTATTTATCCAAATATTTTATGCTTCTTCCTGCTCTGAGACTTTTTATAAGACAATATTTGGAAGGTGAATGAACAGGAAGGATTCAAAGAAAAACCCTTAGTTTTTTGGCAATCATAAGTAGGAGGGGATAAGCCAGGTTGTTCTTGGAGTAATTTAGGGGTGAAAAAGTAATTCTTGACCTAATGGAATTACAGTGGGAGTAGAGAGCTGAGTCATATGAAAAATACGTTTAAAAACTGAACATACGGCAGGGAAGAATTTTGCTTCTGCAAGTGCATATGTAGTTTTTGGTGTTTTTACTATGTGCTTTACATTATTTTTGGAAAGAAACAATGGATTTTTTTTTTGCGTGGGGAGTGTTGTTTTTACTTTTTTAGTGAACTTACCAGAAGTAAAGTGTATATGCTTAAACTTAAAAAACATTTCAAGGTGGTTATAAAGTGGACCACAAGTATCTCTGAACTGCTGTGTGTCTGGCTAGTCCATGAGCATGGATCACAATTTTCCCCTTACTTCCAGACTATTTTACTTACCTTAATATCCCCTAATATTTGCTATAAGACAGTTAGAATATTATTCTTAAAATTATATAAACTTCTCTAAGAATGGATAATATTTTCAAGCTGATGATATTTGGATAGCAAAATCATGAGACCTTCTTTATGAAATTATAAAAATCTCATCTATCACGTAGATACAGTGAGAAGAAAGAGCTAATTCTAACCTAAAGAAGATAAACATACACATTACAAACCTCAAGCTAAAATCTTTCCAAGAAGTTAATCCTGGAGACATTATTCCCTGTCTCTGTCTCCTTGTTGGTTTTATTGGGTCATGGTCTTACAATATCTTTATCTCTCTCTCTCTCTGTGTTTCTCCTGTAGATTCAAACACATTTTTTAGCTTGAATAGATTTATGAAGAATTTGTTTGTTTCTAGTGAGTTTATTGCTTGGAGAAAAGTTAAGACTTTGAAAAGGAAATGTAAACTTTCTCAGCTCAGCTTGACAGATCTATTATGTTTTAAATTTAGATGAAATGATTCATAAGTTTCCAAAGATTCTCAGAACTCAGCTACCTGCTTAGCAGAAATTCACCTTCAGGGCATGTTTGTTAAGTATTTTTTCTCAGTGCAAGTAACATAGATGTTTCCATACAGAGAAATTTTAATTTATGGAAACAATAGGCACAACCTACTACTATGATGATTGCTACTGCTGCCTAATTGTAAAATAATTAACATATATTTAGAGTAAATAATCAACATATTAATATGTTAATTGTATATTAACATATACAATTATAATTATAAATTAACATATAATTTAATTTATTTCATACTACACAATGCCATAACCACTTCCTTATATTCAGTAATTGATTTCTCATGCCAAAAATGTAAAGTATATGAGATCTGTCCAGAAAACATCCATCCCATTGTTAATATAATGAACAGTTTGTGCGACATCGATGTAACCTGGCAGCCAAGGAGAGTAGAATGGAATTCACATGTGTGAACAAAGACAACTTCACTGTACTAGTCAGTGGGAGTGGTAGACATCACTGAGTGAAAATGTGTACTGTGTGGCTGTCACATTCAAAATAACTGAGTGAGTAGAGCAATGAATCTGTTTCAAACTTTGTGTGAACCTTGAACATTCCTCCACAAAAACTATTCCCATGATTCAGAAGACGGCAGCTATGGGCAACTGGTGATTGGCAGCCTCATCACAACACATCCGCTCACGCATCATGTCTGGTGCAGTTTATTGGTGAAACATCAAATCACCCAGGTGACTCAGCACTGCTACAGCTCAAATTTGGCGCCCTGTGACTTCTGGCTGTTCCCCAAACTAAAATCCCCTTTGAAAGGGAAGAGATTTCATACCATCAGTGAGACTGAGGAAAATACAACAGGGCATCTGACAGCGATTGGGAGAACTGCGTGAGGTCCCAAGGTACTGTGAAGGGGACTGAGGTGTCATTGTCCTGTGTACAATGTTTCTTGTATCTTCTTCACTAAATGTCTCTCTTTTTCCTAGTACATGGCTGAATACCTTCTGGACAGACACATACCAATTTTACACAGAAACAGAGTGAGGCTCCTGAAGTGTCAGAAACTTGCCACAGTTATTCAGACAGTGTTTAAGTTCGAACTCAGGCTCTTGGTCTCCAAAGTTCACTCTGTAAACAGACATTATGACCAGTTTTAAGCGCCAGTGCATCCGTCCCATCATTCAAGATGGAGCGGCTGCCTGGATTAGGCCCCGAGGTCAGTTGCAACTTCCTTCTGAGCTCACAAGTGGGCCTGCTGCGGTTTCACGGAAGGTGGCAGGAGACACGGAGTTCCTTGGCTGAGACAGAAGACGACGCAGAGCAGGCAGCCTTTGCTCGGTGCTGCCTCCCCTGCGAGTCCCACAGGGGCAGCGCAGCAGCGGGCCGGGGCTGCTGCCCGCATGGTGTGGTTGAGCCAAGGGTCCGCAGCCTTAGGAAACCCTGATTTTGTCAGAGAAGCTGCTGACAAGCCTGACACACCTTTGCTGCAGACACCTGGACAGAAAATAAACCTGTCCTGTTCTCCAGAGGGAGACACTAGCTCTGTCATCCAGGGCTTCCTGCCATATACAGACCCTTGCAAAGATATTCAGAAAAAAAGTCAATAGAAGACATGACGAAATGTCATAGAGAATTGTCTCTTGACACTTTGCAAGCAATTTTGATTAGGTGAGTTGTAAGAATCTGTGTGTGTGTGTGTGTGTGTGTGTGTGTGTATAAATAAAGTGGAGCAAAAGTAGGTTTACAGTTGTGAGAACATCAGAGGGTTTATTTTTGTATTAGTATTGAATTATTTTCTATATGAACAACTGTAAACCTACTTTTGCCCCACCCTGTACATAAATATACCTCTTGGACATAGATACAAATAGATAATGTAGATATAATTTCTGTATAGCTCTTTCCCCATTTCCTTTTAAAAGATGAAATTTAACTTTGGGATGAACTTCTGCTTTTATACCAAATACCTTCTCGTGGAGTTTTTTTTTTTTTTAATTTAATTTTTTTAACTGTTTGACCATCTTCACCCATTCCCCACCCCAAACCATTACCTATGGCAACCATCAATCTGTGCGCTGTTTTTATCGGTTTGGGTTTTTGTTTGTTTGCTTTAGATTCTACATAGAAGGGAGGTCACACAGTATTTGTCTTCCTCTGTCTAACTTATTTCACTTAGCAAAATGCCCTTGAGGCCACCCATGTAGATGAAAATGGCAAGTTTTACTCTTTGTGGCTGACTCATATTCCGTTGCAGGTAAAAGAATGCCACGATTTCTCTGGCTGTTCATCCTCTGAGATACACTCAGCTCGTCTCCATAGCGTGGCTACTGCAAAAAATTCTGCAGAGAACATGGGAGGATATATATCTTTTGAGTTAGTGGGGGTTTTTTGACACTTAGAGAGTTTATATGTATATTCCTGTTTTAGGAAAGTATTTAATATAATTAGGTTGCTGTTTGAACCTGATATTATCAAACCTGAATAGTGCTATTAAACCATTTTCTAAATAAAAGGAAATTCTCCATATTATTTTGGAAATCATATAAAAGTATTTTGACATTTAAATGAAAAATGAATAGTAAAACATTTATAAAACAGTGTGTGGATGAAAACAATCACTGCATAATAATAAAATTACCAAGTTATCTAATGATAGATACTGAAGAGATAGCTATCTGATTTTTCCAGGAAGAAAACCCATTATAGATAGCATGCATTTGATGTAATTAGTCCCTCTGAGAACTACGAACAAATCCCAGTACAGCACTGCTCTGTCAGGCTGGTGCTCTGGCCAACCGCAGGTAAAGAAGAAGCTGCAGTAACAAAATATCCATGGTATTTTCACTTTTAAACTTTGAACCTTTGAACTCTCCTACAAAGGGCTTGCAGTAAGTTTTTCTTCACTAATAAATACAAGCATAATGAGCCAGACTTTCTACCTTGAACAAGCCTTAACAACACCTTGGCAACACTGTAAACTTTTAACATATGGTTCATTTACATGAAGAGCATCTTGGCAAAATGTTTTTAAACATCTAAACCTCAAAGAGGATGAGAAGACAAACAACCTGGCCGACAAGGAGATTAATATCATTGTAGACAAACGTGATTGATTGCCCAGAACATGTTCTTCTGTCAAATTTCTCCTGGTAAAGCCTCAGTGCAAATAGAACTTTTTTGTGTGTGTGATTTTGAATATTTTAATACAGCTTCATTTCCTTGGGTAAAATGATTAGTGCATTATAATTAGCATATATCTTTGGGTTGACTACCATGGAGGTAAAGGTAGTAGACTCTTTCAGAATGTAAACTACTGTAATTTAATCCTATTTTTGTTTCTTTTATTTAGCACTTACAGAGATGTATTATAATGTTAAAACATAGTGTACAATGTTAAAGCTATGTTCATCCATAAAAATCTTGACAAATGTATATATTCTAATTATGTATCAGAATCATGGTAAGATATTACTAATTGTGATTGACAAATAAATTGGCAAATAAATATATTTTATAAAATTATTTAATTTTCACTATACTGTCAGCTTCTTAACAACATTACTTACATATTTAGCCATGGCAGTGAGTATATTGGATCCCTAATTTATATCTGCAATGCTGCATTTGTTTTAATTTTCTAATAAAAATAGTTTACAGAAATAAATATTTTGTAATAGTGTTGTTCACCATATTTTGTTTCTCCCTTTTCAAACATAACCCAACCAACTCTCAAATTATCTACTTTATTTCTACAATGCACACGTCAGCCTTCACACAAGATATCAAAGTATCAAAAGTGCTGAGGCTTAGAACCTTGCTCTAGAGCAACTGCTAAAGACAGACTAAACAGATAAGCGGCAAGAGCGATGAACTACTTCATTAAACAAAAAAGAAGAAAAATATAAAGAGAATCCAGGGAAAGGCCCCCTGAGCTTCGAATGGGGAAGTGAGGTCCGGGAGGTCTGGGGAGTCGAGCCTTCGAGGGGAGGGCTGGAAGCGCCAGCTGGGAGGGCCTTTCTCTGTGACCCCCTTTTCTTCACGCACGTGTGTTTTAAGAAAATACAGGAGGGAGACTGGACAGTGGCAATTCAATGGACTGGCTCCTAGGGCTCAGAAGCGTGTGCGGTGACCATCGGATACAGCCCCTGCATGTCAGCCGCGCGTCAGCTCCGAAACCTCGGTAGCTCAGCACTGTGGCCCGTCAGCCCCGGGAGGAGCCCCTGGTGCGGAGAGGCGGCTGCCGTCTTTGAGCTGGGCCGGGCCACGCGCTCCTTCAAGTCTCTGCTTGCCTTACAGAAACGCCTGCTGGGGAAAGGGCAGCTGGCAGGGGTCGGCAGCTCGGCTTCTCAGCCTCGGGGAGTGCGGTGGGGGCACCGTGTGGCTGCCCAGAGCCAAGGGAGACGCTGCCCAGGCTTTGCTGAGTTGGGCTGCGCATTTCCGTCCAAAGGAAGGGGGGTTCCATAGACCTGCTCAGAGAAGTGAAGTCGTTCCTGAAAGCGGAAGGAAGGAGGGAAGGCGAGGGAAGGAGAGAGGGAGAGACACCCACTACACGTACAGCCACACGCCTGGCAGTGCATGCTGACACTTTTTGTTGAGAATTCATTTATTCAATTTAAGCAAATTCAATGTATGGGATTTACCACAATTTATTTAACTATTTCTATTGATAAACATTTAGACTATTTCCAGTTTTCACTATTGCATCATATTATTATATATTGTATTTACTTCAAAATTGGCACTTCTTTTATTTCAATAGATCAGTTAACATTTATAATTATGTCAGACCTATTTAGTATTATTTTTTCATTTCATTTTATAATATTGAACATATAAATTTGATATTTGATAACCACTTAGGTTCCTTTTTAACTTTTGTAATCTTCTTTATGAATGCTTTCATATTTTCATATTAATAATGTTTCTCCCATGTTTAGGTTTTATCATACTTTCCTTTGTAAATGTATACATTTCCTTTAAATCTCTATTTTTTTTCAAGTTTAGACAGTATTATGACTCCTTGCTGGCAAATTTTAGAGATGTTAGTGCTGACATTTTCACTCATCTTCTAAGCACTTAATTTGTTTTAATATGATTATAATTTTAATTTCTTAATATTTAATATATTCATTCTATTCAGTTTTAATTCAATACAGAAATAGATTCAACACCCATCAAGAAAGCTTTTGATCCTCACTTACTCATCTCCTGAATTTTTTATTTATCATGTATTTGGTTGGATTTAAAAGTCAAGTATTTATTTCAAGAAAGTATCATGTATGCTAAATTCCCTAAATTATTTTAAGATTGACGTAATCTTTATATTTCTTTTCCATAAGAGGAAAAATTTCATCCAAGTCAATTCACAGCAAGAGCAAAACCTGGGCATTAGAAAGCAGTCAGAATGAAGTGTAAAGAATGGCTTGGAACAACTGTGTCCAAACACAAGTTGTAAAAACTGAGTGTGTGTTTTATGTGTATTTCATACAAGGCAGGTGGCCGGAGAGATGCATTAAAACAGCTGTGTGTAACTAGTGCGGTACCCTTACTCTTCCCCTTGAATTTGAATTAAATAGAAACGCAAAATCACTGATTTCATTAATGATATTCACAGTTTTTAAGTCTGTAGTTAAAGAAATAGAAACATCGACCTTCTCTGTTTCTCTTTATCAGTCATATTCTAGCACAGTATGACAGGGAGAAAGGAAACGATCTATAAAAACAACAAGGCATGGAGTTTTAACTTACAGTACATACATAAGATCCCGTAAAATCTGCACTTTAAAAAAATGGGTGGCCATTAAGGTATTCATGGAATTAGTGCCTACGACTTTATCGGGCCCAGGGATAGCTCTAACCCCCAAGTGTTCAAAAACCTCTCTCTAGAGTCCCCTTTGTGCCCAGTAAATGTGTATTAACGGCACCGCTTCTGAAACACAGGCAGAGCGGCTGCGAAGCGCTGCGCTGGGGAGGGCGCGGGCCGCTCCGGTTCTCAGCAGCAAGACCTTGGGCCGCGGTCACAGGTGCCCAGCGCAGTGCAGACTGGCTGTGAAGTTCTCAGTGGCGCGCTGACATTTTGGGCAAACCGTGTGTATAAAGGTATCTGCCCTTAGAACCTGAGGCTTTTTGTTCGAGAGGATGCAGGTTTTCTAAGTCTTTTCTTTGCTAATACAATTTTTTTGATTTTTATTTGGTTCGTTTATGTTTGGTGCCCAGGATTATTTGGTAAACTTTTCTTCTTCAGCTTTCCCATGTTTCCCTTCATTTATTTAGTGCTTTTATTAAAGCCAAAATAGAAATCAGGACAAGGACATTTTCTCTACAGTTCTCTTTAAAAAATAAAAAGAAGTATTAATCTTTTAATTGCTTGTAGAAGGCCTCCCTGAAGGGCTGAACGCAGGCATGCCCGTGAATGGCTGAGCAGGGTGGAAGCCTGGCTCAGGAGAACAGCGGAACACCAGGCGAATGGAGAGGGGCGCTGGCTTATTGTTATGGTAATTACCTTCTGCTGAATTTATCTTGGTGTTAAAAAGTAATAATAAAAATCCTTAATAGGTAGAATAATTACACTTAACTGCTGTAATTAATAAATTAATTTTAGAAAATGATTCATGTCAGGAATGAATCACATAATGACTGAAATTTAAACCCTCTGTGCTCATACTGCACACAACTTTTGAACAAATCGTGTTTAAATCAGTATTAAAAAGAATGTATTTTTTTCTGGCTTAACTATTTTGCACCTTAGTTTTCATTCTTATAATGACTAATTTGGTATGCAATCAATGTCTTCATTTTACATGTCCATACACATTTAGGAACATTTACCCCCAATCACGGTGACAATTGTGACTTACTGTCCCCAGACACACATGTGTGTGTCGATCAAGCACACACACAGGTTGTTCTATAGACAGCATGTGGAAGCTACTTCCATGGATGGATTCTATCCCTCACCTCCAATGTTCGCAGAAACTTCATGAAGATTGGAGTAACCATAACTCATTACTAATTTGCATGCATGTTATCCAAAATTCCATAATAATATTGCATAGAATTCATAAACTAGTGAAGTGATTTTAATTGAGCAAATAATGATCCTTTTATTTCCACAGCCTATGAGAGAGTCTGCATTATCAACACAATTTTCCTCCCTTCTTCCTTCCTTTTTTTCCTGTTGTTGTATTTGTTTACTCCCTTAATTATTTTATGCTAGTTACAACCCCAACACACAGTGTGCTGTATTGTTCACTGTTGAGATCTGAAAACTTTATGTATCAGAGACTAATGAATGCTGAAATGAAAACAGAAATATGCTGAATACCAGTTTAAGTTTCATTTAAAATAGCACACTCCCCCTTGTCTTTCAGAAAGATACTTTTCTTATTGATAATTTGTAAGTACACAGAAAATGAAATAAAAATTGAGGAAAATCCTACAATAAGGAAGTATATGGAGACATACTATGTCACTCTTTGAATAAGCAGAAGGGGAGGCAAAAGAATATGCACGGAGTAGGAGGGGGAGAAAGAGAGACCCAAGTAAAGGAATCGGGATGACAGAACACACAGCACTTAGCTATTAGCCCCAAACACTAAGTCTCTACAACATGCCGTTAAGTCAACCTTGAGGATCAGACATCTGGTTTTTTAATACAGAGGGTTATTCTGGATTCAAGTCTCACTGAGCTATTTTGATGCCTGGGATTCTCTAGCTTATGTTTTGATTTTAGCCCACTGGATATTTACCTGTGTAGACAGATGCTGCCTTATTGACTCACAGTGTATGCACATGCACGCAACGGAGGTAGAAAAACTAGCCAATTGTTAAGCTATCTTATCTCCCCCGCTACTTCCCACAGCTCAGGATGGTTTTGATATTTTTAAATGAGATTTCATAGTTTTCTCCTTCCCCCCTGCTTGTCATAAGTGAATATAAAGTTGTACTGTATGTCACTAGAGAGACAATGTGATTATCAATTTTTCATAGAAAATGTATAGCGTGTATCAATATACATTGTATGCAGATGGAAAGATTATATATACGTATTTGTATAATCATTAATATATGGGTATTCTATTATTATTTATGTGGAAATCAGATCATTCTGCCATTTGCAATATGGATAAAAGTAATTGAAATGCCAATTCAATGAAACTATGTAGACATGGTTTGAGTTCTATGCAGCATTTGCTTCTACAGAATGATAAAGGTACACTACCTGATGCTCAGGCTTAATCTGGGATTAAAACAGATCACTATGCAAAATAACAAGGAAGATAAATTTTGTCCTTGATAAATGACCACGATTTATTTTCTCCCCTATAGTCACAATTTCATGACATCTCCTACCACTAAGATTTTTTGGAGAAATCGTCTACTCAAGTATATTTTAAGTAGATGCAAAACCATTATTTATTTATTTTCTTATTTTGAGATCCTAAGGTGCTATATCTAAACCTTGTTTCTGCCAACAGTAGTAAAATATGTGGCTCATTAGGTTATTTGAACAAAAAGGATATTAATTGCCTAGAAAAGCTTCCAATTTCTGTTTGTAGTTCTTTCCATCATTACTTCTGGTGTGTGCATTGTCACACCCCTGACTTTCACCAGGAGCAGTTAGGGGCGCCACCTCCACCATGACCCCGCAGAACCTGGGGGATGTGCCCGAGAGTCCAGCCGATTCACGCTGTGCGCCCATTCACCCTGGACATCATGATTGCTTCGGAGAGTGGGAAGTTCGTGTCTAAATGTAACCTGACTCAAAATCTGACCATAGAATTTGTTGTAAAAATAGTATACATTTAAATACACATTTTTATGGCTAGTTTAACTGACATTTCTGAAAATCTAAGGTTGTTATTGCTTGTAAATCTAAAACCTTTTAAAAATATGTGAAAAGTTATCAAAACATATAAAATGTGAATTGTTATTATACGTAAGGGATACACACTTAATATTACCTTCCCATGTGGCTTCTTATAAAGTTTGTTAGATTCTGAGAGCTGGATTACCCTACAGTGTAATGTTTAGTAGAAAAATCCTGCAAAACTGAGAAAGAATTAACATGTGGTAATTTATTATTACATAGGATTTTAGCAAATGATCTCTAATCTGGTATGGGTTATAGATATCATCAAAGAGAAGTGAGGGACTGTGCCTACTGATTCTACTACTACTATTACTACTGCTACCACTGATGCTACTCATAAATTTACCACCTAGTGTTCTGCTTTCCCCAAAGCAGTTACCAGTACAAGGTATGTCTGAATACTTATAACCACATTATTTCTGCAAATCAATTTATTAAGCTCATCCTCTTGCTGACCAAGAAGGTCTTAAAGTTCCCCTCAGTTTAGTCTCTCTGCCTATTGCAGTAGCCTTCACTTGTATTGTAATTGTCCTAAATAAAGTCTTTCTTGTCATTTTTAACTACTGTTTAGTGTATTTTTTCTCTTTTACAGTCCCCTGGTTGAGTTATTAACTCACAGAATTTATGTATGTTATAAAATAGTTATTTTATTACATAGCAATAGTAGCCAGAAAACTATTCTACAAAAATTACCAATGCAACCTAGAGTTGAAATAAAATATAAATAAAAATATGAAAAACAATACTGTTTCAATGCAAGTAATTAGAAAAGGAAAAGGTAATACTCAAAAACTTAAGTTGAACTTTATTTGTTATACCTAACCATTTTCCCCATTAACCTTTTTTAAGGTATAAAAGACATATAATATTATCTTAATTTCAGGTGTACAACATAATTATTTGTTATTTGTAGATACTGCTAAATGATGAACACAGTAAGTTTAGTTAACATTTATTACCATAGGAGTTACAGAATTGTTCTCTGTGATAAAAATTTTTCAGTCGGCTCCATTAGCAACTTTCAAATATGCAAACAGAATTGTTAACCATAGTAGCCCATTAACTATACAAACTTAGCACCATTTACCCACGAATAATGTGTAAAGCAGTCTTGGTCAGCGTAAGACTGCTTATTACTGCTAGAGAACATTCATGCCCAAGAAGAACAGAACCTTCCCTGCTCATTAATCACAACTATTTGTACCACCTGCTCTTTGGTCACTAGAATTCACTCCCTCGTTACCCTCTTCACAACCTCCCGACCTTCTCCACTCCCGTCAAGTGCTCTCTTTTCAACACACTCTCTCCTGCTTCCCAGAGTGAACAGAAGCCATAAGAGCTCCAGCGTATACATTCATCTGCAACTCCGTTTCTCTAGAGGCAGCAAAAGAGGTGCCATTTCTCCTTCTCGGGCCACGTTCTAAATCAAACTCCTTCTGCCTTTTCCGTGGCAGCTCAAAATGTCACTGGGGAGGTGACAGCAGGAGGGTGCCAAGATACCCATGGACACCGTGTCACCAAGTGTGACGCTTTTCTTCACTCTCCCCGCGCTTCACCTCCGCAGCATTTGAGAGCGCACATGTGAAATGCCTCGTGAGCTCCCACCTCCCACTCTGCTTTCTCAGGCCTGTGCTCCTCCGCCACTGCGGCTCCCTCCAGCGCTCCCATCCCCCGCTGGCCTGCTCCACCCACCCTCAAGGCTTCGGCCACCAGCTGTGTGCCTGTACCTCCTAAAGCTGCATCTTTAGTAAAGACCTCTGTTCGAAACGCCAGGAATCCATCACCAGTTGTCTACTCTTCTGTCTTCTAAGCAAGTGAAAAGCTGAAGAAAAGAAAGTTTCTAGCCCTGGCAAAGAGATGATGAGAAAACTGAGAAAAAAAGAGGGGAAGTATAAAAATGGATATACATGAGCTATGATATAGAAATTCCCCAAATTAGAATGAACTGCACAGCAACCCAATAAATGAAATAAGAGTGAGCATCATCGGCAATACTCTCCTCAGGGACAGCTTGGGAATGACAGAGAAGAAGGATGGAGGTCATCTCTGAAAGTGTTACTCAGGGAAGCTGACCCATGGCATCTGCGGTGTTAGTAAAAATGAAGGGATGACAGGTGAGCAATCTGGAGTGGGAAAACTAATACAGTTAGTTTGCCTTATGAAATGTTACATATTATATTGCACTTATTAAATGGCAAACTCCATGGCAATCAAGTATATTAACTCAATTCAACACGATGCTGTTAAGTAGTAACTCTTATCCTCATCTTATAGTGTAGTATCTGTGAAGACATGCTGTACCAGGGTCAAGTCCATGACGGCAGTAAGAACTGAAACTGGGATTGAAACCCAGCTCTTCTGACCTCAGGTTCTGTGCTTCATTGTATGCTTCTTGGTTTGGGGCATATTCTATGTGCACACCACTGCAGCTTAAAGAAATGAGGGAGTTTGACTCAAATCTAATAAAAACTCAAAGCCAAGGTGAAAGGACAGAAGGATAGAGAGAAAGGGAGGAAAAGAAGAGGAAAGAAGGGTAAAGGAAAAGAAGGAACACGCTGCCTCTTTACTTGGGAGTTTACATACAATGTGACTGTACTGGGTTTCTCAGAGGCCATGGCTCCCTTCTCTGGAAACGATATGTTGTGTGTGAGTCAAGCATGCATTCAGGCTTCAGGCTACATTCTGTTTGCACAAAGCCTTGGCGGATGACAAGCTAAGCAAACGAAGCTGTGTTCCTTAGGCTGCCTCATATTCAGAGTGCAAGTGCATGAGAAACTGTGTGGAAGTCAGCCAACATATGGCCTGGCAGTAGGAATTTAGTGAGAGTGGGTTTTCGTCTCCACCCTGCAAACCATTCTCCCCCACAAATGAATTTATTCTTGAACCTTCCTTCCATGTCCGCCATAACTCAGGCTCCCACTTTTGCTGTGTCTCTTCCTGGGCTGGAGTGCAGCACTGAGACAGAGAAAGGCGGTCTCAGAGAACAGTGTGGCTCATTTCAAATACGTATGTGGCTAACAGGTTGCGTTAACTATGAGGTGCTTCTAATGGAGACAATCACATTTTGTAGTAGCCTCAATTTCTTCCACCTGGTCGCAAAAGAGATTTCATCAACTCCTTCAGGCCAGGAGTGTACTACTGAGAAAATTATTCCATAATTGTTATGTTATATCCAAGTCTGCTATCCTTCAAAGGAAAGGTCAAATTTTTTCAAGTCTGGAATGCTTAAGTAACTTCTGAGCCTGATTTATTTTAAATCTGATTGAGTCAAAGGCTAAAGTTTCTTGCTATATAATTCTGAACCCAAAGTCATTTTCTTAAAAAAAATTAAATGCAAAGAACACCAAAGCTAAATAGAGAAAAGCAACTGTTCTATAATAAATGAAGTAGGTTATTACTAATATGATAAAAGTTAAGAAATCTTAAAGGGTTCTCTACAGGTGCTAATTTTACTACTTGAATGAAATTAATAAGACTCTATAAAACAGCAGGAGATCCTTAGATTACACGAGTAATCAGCAAGAAAATTTATTGTGGTTTCATGAAGCATAAAATGTTTGTGTAATATATGCAAAAGTGGTACTTTATTCTCGGCAGTGAACAATTCTCAGTCCTTATAATAGAAAAATATTTAATAGTTTGACACCTCTTGAGGCATAGTTCTTAAAAGTTGTTCAAGTGTTGATTAATTTCACTCAAGACCAAATAACAATGTAATGCTGAGTCATGTAAAACTATCGAAGGAACTTACACATTAATATAATGACATATGTAAGGGAAGTGTAAAGGATTTTCGCTTTGAGATATAGGCCAAAGTCTAAAACAATCCAGAACACAGATATATGCTCAGAAAACATGCATTTAATAGATAATAGGGAAACAAATGAATAATCAGAAACTAACTGGAAATAATTGATCTGAAACCTGGAGAGGAACTATTAATGAAGCTAATACCTACAATATAATATTTTTAAGGATGATTAAAACAGGTAACTTGACTTTACACTGTAAACTTTAGAACATATAGTGTAACTGAATTTAGTCAAGTTCGATATTGTACTTTGCATCATATGGCTGGAAAAAATAATATATATTTTGAATTTGGGTCTTTTTTTCCACATTTCCCTGACCCAGTGCATTTGGTCTCCTTGAACGCTCCTTGGATGCCCTCTGCTTAACTTGGGCCCCGGGCGTCCTCGGAGAGAGCGCTGCATGGGAGCCTGCCCGGCCGCGTGCCCAGGCTAGCACTTAGTGAAACCGTGTGGATGTTTTTGCTATTAGGCTCCCTGCCTCAAACACAAAAACAAAAACAAAAGCAAAAAATCACTACGCATTAGAAATTGCAATCCTATTCATGTCTATGTGCCCCTATACATTTTAAACAAAGTTGATTATTTTAATAACTATTAGGATATAGCATTACTCCCTAATAAAAATCTTACTTTTTCCTAATTCTTTTCTATTAGAATGCAATGTTGAGTCCCAAATAAGGCATGTCATTTTTCTTTCTGATAAATGTTAGTACCAGCTACTGCCCATTCTTACCCTATAGGAAACCAAATTTGACCTCTCATTCTTTTGCATGTGGATTTATTTTCTATAATCAATTATACTTAACAGTTTGCCAAAGATTGTTTCTTCAAATAAATGGCTAAGGATGCAGGTTTTGTTTATACCAAATCAATGCCTTAAATGATTACAAAAAACCTAAACAGCATTTGATACAGATTTAAAATATTAAAGTTCACTATTATCCCATCTACAATTTATTTGCTATGGATAGAAATCATGGGCAATATTTGGAAATACCAAGCCTCATATAAAGGAAACGGGCATTCTAGATAAAAGCACCTGCGCAGGACCCAATTAAAACCTTCATATTAACACTGCCTTTTAAGCACTTAGTCCCCTAATGAGACATCCCCAGCAATGAGGAGGAAGTTGCAGGATGGAACATGGCCCCGAGGCCTGCATCTGCAAAGGGCTACATTTTGGTCTTTTAAAAACGATGCCACTTCCTTTGGAAAAGAAAGCACTACACTGCCACCTGCTGGCAAGGACTGTCCCCCCATCAGAGAAACGTCTCCTGCAAATGGGGTGTGCGTTGCATGAGCTTCTGGTATGTTAATCCTTTTATGGCATATAAGATTAGACTATTTTATATGTTTTAAAAACAGGTATCGGTACTACGATGCACATGCAAAATAATTTAAGCTGCATATATGTAAATTAAATTATGCAAAATAACAAATTAAGCAACTATGAACCTATCGTCCAAATTAAGAATTAAACATTACCGCTGCCTTAATGCTATCTAAGTTCAAAATTTAACTCTGAAAATGTCTTTTTTTTCTTATGTATTCCACCAAAGTGACCTTCATGCATGTAATATTTTTGTTGCCTGTTTCCCTAGCATTTCTGTGGTTCTCTGTTACTGCTGACCTCTCTGGCGGGCGCAAGTGGTTGAAAATACCTTTGGCTGTTTTCATAGACAGGTTACCTTTGTCCATCTCCTTTTACTATAGTGGGGAAAAATCATTTATTTAATAAAGATTTATTAGACACCTATATATGTCAAGTTCAATAGCAAGGAGGCCAGATCGAATGGAGAACAAGATAAAAATCATCGCTCGCCCACTCGACACGTTTCCTAAGCAACTCAAGGAAACGCTCAAACAATTGAAGTCCAGTTAGATAAGTATGATAGTTAAACTCTCTTAACCTGCCTGGTTTTCAAGAACCCGGGGGTAACATACGCACTGGCAAAGACTCCGGCCCTCACAAAATCATAATTAAATAATGGGTTGGTTCAAGACACTCATCAGGTCAGTAATATGACTGAACCCAGGATTTTAAACCAAACGTCCTGTGAAAAATTATTTTTTTATCACAGTTCACTTAGGTAAGATAATAGATGTCCTAAAACACACAATGCTGTTCCTCTGGTAACACTGGCAAATGTTACTGGCTGTAAGATTCATAAAGAAGAAATACCTGGAAGGGATAGAGGTGAAAAGGTATTCGCTCTCCTCCATAAGAAAAGAACTCTAAAGTTTGAGACGATAACATTTGTTTAATAAGTGTCCTGGACAAAAATGATGGTAACTTAATGTTCATTGTCATTTTCCTTAGAATTTTAAAATAATAAAAATCACACTCTAAGCTCATTTACATAATAAATATATATTGTGAAAGTAAAATCTTTTCCTATGAACATTAATTCAAATAACTTCTTTTCACTGTTTGAACTTCTTAGATATATCACACTGTATTTTTAAAAGAATCTGATTTAACTAGCAACCACAAACCATACAAGGCGGTAAGAAAAATAGGTTTCTGCAACTTCAGTTTAAGCATACAAAACAGGTCAAGTTTAGGAAATGACCAAAAATCTCTCTTCATTTTTTACTCTTGGTTCTGTATCAGTTATAAGAATTATATACAGATATCTTCTGGTGGGTTACTGTCTTAACTCGAAAAATGAAATCGCTCAACAATTATTTGTATAGCTTTACATGAGAAAAGTGCGGTCCTACTCACTGGAAGGGCACTGAAGTATCTAGTGGCTTTGTGACATTATCTTGTACCTTGTCCTTGGGTAAGACCGCCTCTGCCAGAGCCACTCTACTGTGGTTTTCTGGTGGTCTTGCAGTCACTAAGGAAAATTTCACCTTCCTTTACATCCGAATGATTCTTTTATTTATATCTCTCAACAACATCGCCTATAACTGGTCATAATCTTCAGCAGTTTTAGAGTATATAAATATCAAGTGTTTTTCCAACAAAATTGCTAACAGATCTAGAACTTGTATGGATGTCATCTTCATGCAATCCGTCCTCTATACAATAACTGGATCACCCTCATTAGTGTCATTTTTAAATGTTTCAGTAATAAAATTAAATTACATCTTGCACAAATATAATTGCTCTACTCTATACTTCAGTTGCATTCTCTTCAGCTTATACGCAGTCTTCAAAAAACACATAGTTGGCCTCGTCTATTTATACCCCTTTTAATTATTGCTATTCATCTTCATTCCTCTTAAAAGTGCAATTATTCTTTTTTTCTTTCTTTTTATTGAATGTATTGGGTTGACATTGGTTCATAAAACCATACAGGTTTCAAGTGCGCAACTCAACAAAATGTCATCTGCACGCTGCATCGTGTACCCATGACCCAAAGTGACATCTCTTCCTCCCCCTTTTATCCCCGCTCTGCCCGCCTCCCCCTCCCTCCCTCTGGCTATCACCACACTGTTGTCCATGCCTATGTGTCATACATACAATTCTTTAATTTACAATCCTCACTTGGAATTTTTTTCTCTTTTTCTGGTGTTTTAAGTTCCTGCTTATGCCTTGTCATCTCTTTCATCCCCCTGAACCTTAGTGGAACTTATAAAAGCATGTCATTTTTTTAAAAAACGAGACCAAGCATAAGCAAGCCATTCATATTTGAATTATTTAGTGCTTGAAAATTTTTTCAGGAAGATAATAGCAGGTATTGCTCCTTCCAGACAATTAGTAATTTCTTTTTGAAAGACAAGTCAGCACCAAGGTGCACATTGCCAGTTTACTTATAGTGGTATTTGGACAGATTACTGACAGGGCACCAGCCAATGCACTCAGACATCAGAGAGAAAATGAGCGTGCGAATTACTCTGTGTGGATACATGATTGCTAGTGCCTGTGTTTACGAACATACAATTTAGTATGAAAAACTTGGCTGGAGTAAAATTTTAGTGAAATGGTTTGAGGAAGAAAAAATTTCTGACACTTAATCCCAGGCCATTTACAGACGCTGAAGTAAAAGCAACTTTGAAGTATTATCAAGTCCCTTGTTTTCCTTTTACTCAAACAGGATTGGCATTGCACAAGGTTCAATTATGCACCTAACCATATCGCGAATTTCATTTTACTGAGAATTAAATCGCAAACGCCTAACTGCGTAATGGTAGAATTGTTTCCTAAAGTCCTGGAGGTTTTTCAGTCTTCAGTAGTTCCTTATTAAAATGCAAATACTCTAGTGTTGGAAAGCCCTGAACTCTGAACTTGGAAAATTTAACGATTTACGGAGCAGGAGGGCATGGTGACCTCTGACCCGGAATAACCCACTGATGCCTGGGATGGAGGAGGCCGTCAGGAGAAGAGCCGTGTGCCGGGGAAGACAGCTAGAAATTGTCAACGTTGCCCCTCTGCAGCTTAATGACGTATTGTTGATGTAGGTAACATTTCTATTAACCTCTGTTTTCTTTAATATTGAATAATACATGGCAGTAAAGTGTTCCCCCTTTTTTCCACAGGGTCCAGGAGGGTGCACAAAATCAAACCAACATGAGCTGGAAGTGACATGTGTCTTCCTCCAATAAGCTACAGATCAATTGTTCTAGTCAGAGTCCATAGATGAATAGAATCTTATTTCATTTCCAATGAACTTCCTTCAGTGATATGCTGATTTTCTAAAAATACAGGATTATGAGATGCTAAATACTTCTTCAAGTATTTGTATAATAGTTTCTATTGCATAGCATTACCATTTAGCCAATGTACCTACAGAAGATTAGATTTAAATGTATTATCAAAGTTTGGGGAGTTTTTACACCAGAACTCTAACATTGTTGGCAAAGATTTCTTAGTTGTCATAATATGGCAGCATCAGGCACCATATTGGTATGATATTGTTACAATATAAAACAGGAATTATATCATGTTTAGAAATGTTAATAATCTGTTTATGTCAATGCCATATAGTTTGTAAAGATCCCTTTACATAAATGAATGAATCAGTTAATGAATCCTAAATTATGCTGGAGAATTAAAATATAATACACCTGTATTTGTTAAGCATTTTTTTTTATTTTATTTTAATTTATTTTTTCAAATACATTTGTCTCTGCCTCCCCCCCCCCCCGCCACTTTCCCTTGCCCCCTCCCTCCTTCCCTCCCTCAGCTCTTCCCCTTTGGTTTTGTCCATGACGTTAAGCATCTTTGATGTAGAAAAAAACAGGAAACCAAATTCAAACTGTCCAATGTTTGTGTATTTCCTGCTCTCTTAACTTGAAGATTAAGAAGCAGGAAATTTTTCAATTTTTGTTTCATGAAGGGACTCACTCATCTATAATGAAGTAGAAATCTTATTTTCACAAGGGCTCCATTTTTCCGCTCTCTACAGTCCACGCTCTCAGCTTCCTACCGTTCCTAAAGGTCCCTCTGGATGCCGAGAGCAGCCACCCCATCTGCAAACCACACCAGAAAATGTTAGCTTTTTGTAGCTATTTCAGGAGAGGGGAGAAATTTTATTTCCAGAACTGCCCCCCCACCCAGACACACATCTTATTGATTCAATTGGACTAAGTGCCCATTGCCTATCATTTCGTCTAGGAAAATGTCCTGGGCACGCGCTGTCTGAGCTGACCCCTGTAGGGAGAGGGGGTGGGGGTTTCTCCCATTTCGGGATGTAAATGAGATTCCAGTTGAGTCATACAATTAGTGAGGCTAATGAGAACGATGAAAGGGATGTTGGGAAGACAACTAGATTATATGGTTCTAAAAATATGAGCTAGAGTTCTTAAAGAAACTATAGTCACAAATACCTGGTTCGTATTGACATACTGGTATATAGGAACAGACGGGGTACTTTGCACATATGTATGTACAAAACGATGCCACGTACATACAAACACACACATAGATACACACAAAACCAACATGAAGACCATAGTTATATCTATGTGTGCTTAAAATTGTATGCATATTTGCATACCTGAAACTTTAAAAGTTTAGATAAAAAGCTCTATACTGATATCAAATAGAATGACCCTCCAAAACCCTTTTTTAAATTTTAGAAATAGTATATGTTTTTTGAACAATGTTTATACAAAGAAAACCCTCTGTCGATATCTCTTTTGAAATAGAAACAATTCTCATTCTTGGCATATTATAAGATAATATATTTTTACAAGAAAACAATTATTATTTGAAATATAATTTTAACCAACTGAAGGTGTGTTAAAGATAAGTTCCTAAATCTCATCCTGTAAAACGAATATGTTGTTCTATTACCTAGTTTAGCAAGTTTTCAGGAAAAGCACAGATAGTAAATATTTTCTACTGGGCACGTCATATGCTTGCTGTTGATATTATAGTGCTAAAGCAGCTATAACCAACATGCAGATGAATGAACTTGTCTATGTTTCAACAAAACTTTATTTCAGAAGTAGGCAGCTTGGATGGTAGTTTGTCTACCCCAGTTGTATAAAGTCATTCATTTCTTCAAACTGAATAGTGAAATTTAGGTAGCTCATTCACTTTCAAGTTATGTGTGTGTGTGTGTGTGTGTGTGTGTGTGTAATATATATATAAAGAGAGAGAGATGAGAATCTAGTGGAATACATTTATTGCATCTAATGGTGGTCCAAAATATAATTTACAGAAGTCAATCTGAGAAATACATAGATTAGTTCTTGTAAGTATGTTTGGTCTCATCTGATTTTGTTAAGATAAACTTTTGCCCTTATCTTGTAATTGAAAGACAGACTTCCTAACTATCCACTAATCTTTACTTTACTAGGAATGTGTGCAATTCTGATTCATAAAGAATCTCACTTATTATTGTCTCTGAATAATTAAATATAGAGCAAAGCCTAACTAATTTGTGAAAATTGGGAAATTTTGAATTAAAGGTTATTTTTAGATATGAACATGCACATGGACAAAAATAACTTAATCACACCAATTGAATAGCATCAGTGGAAACATCCAGCCTAGTTGTTAAATACAGAAACACCTTGGTTAAAAAAAAAACAATTATGTAGACATACTTAGAATTGAAGGTGTTTTACGGTTATTGTTTTAATAGCAATAATTAATTTATATTATATAATAATAAAACAAATCTTTGTTAATCAGAAAAATAAAGATTTAATAAATATCACCACCCTTTTTTATTAAACTATAATAAGCAGGTACTTTGAATTATAATATGCCAGGGGTAGTACTAAATATCTTAACATACGTTAACTCAATCTTTTAAACAACAATATAAGTTAAATATTATTAAGTTCTCATTCTACAGATGAGGAAACTGAAGAACAAACAATGTAAAGAAACCATGCAGGGTCATATGACTAAGAAGTAGCAGCACCATGCTGTATATCCCAGGCATTCTGGAAGCAGAATCAGGCTTTGGGGCCTATTTGTGCATGTTCTTATGTCTGTTTTGACCTATTGTCTTATCCTACCTTGTACTCATACATAATTTTTTAATAATGTGAATTAATCATTGAGCTGATAACTCAAAGATATATTGAAGTCATTTCCTGAACATTCAAAATAAAAGAAATACTAGTTTTACACATTTCCCTCAAAGTTTATGAAAAAAGTGTAGATTGATTCTTATTTTTAATTTTAGTTTTATTAAGCACTACACTCCCTAGCAGCATAGCTGAGCATAACTAACGATTGTTTTCCCCCATCAATCAGGAAATGCTTCCTCAGTTGATTAATTACCTCCGAGCCCTCTGATACGTAGTAAATAATTAACTCCAGAGATCCACTTGCGTCCTTCCATGGAACTCCACTGGTACAAGTAACGGGCACCCCTTTTTCCTTGCTGCCATTCATGAACGGGTGGATGTGTGAGGTGGCTACTCTAGGGATGGGCAAGCACATGACCACGACATCCATTTCAGGGAGCAGAGCCAACCAGATCTTTTAATCACTACGAATTTAGAAGCATTACTCATCAGAATTTAAGTAATGCCGTCTTACAGTGAAAGGGACATAATGATTATTGATTAGCTCAAAATTGTAATAGGTGAGGTTAAGTATAGGAATACAAAATTCAGATAGGCATGTAGGCTTTATATTATGTGAGTTCATTAAACTGGAGAACTCTTAAAACAACAGTTCCAGAAAATTATTTTCTGAAATAAATTTTTGTTCAATTATTTGTAGACCATAGTTCTTTCAATTTATACTCTTCTTTAGAAGTAAAAGAAGTTTAGTGATGGCATACTTGTATTTCTGAGTTTTTGCCTTGTTCTAAGAGTTCAAACTGAATCCTCTAAAGGCTAGATTTGAAACCACAAGGTAAAAGTTTCTTTTCTGACACTACAGATGACTACAGGCAAAGTGGATCATAAAATATGATATTAAGTTAATCTCCCTAGTTTGAGAAATTCCAGTCCTTTAAAGAGAATCCATAGTGTCTGGCATTGGGAATTCTCAGGTGATTTTAATCTATAGAAAATGTTTTTTTATTGTTGTCATAGACAAGCATGAGGTGCCAAAAACAAAACAAAACAGAGCAAAAACCATGTGACACGGTAGGTAGTTGATGGGATTTGTGGCAGAGAGTGTTAATGCTGCACAAATACAGAATGGTATGCCTCACTATTCCAGCCTTTCTTACAGTAGGTAAGACCCATGTGGCTTGTTCTAACTGATGAGGATACTAGTTGGGTATGTTATTTCTGGGCAAATGAGATTAAGAATTGATAGGCAAGCTCGGCCTCTTTCTTACAGTTGCATGGGAAATTTAGAAGCCAGATTTTCCAGATGATGCACTTTTATCAAACCTTATGAATATGTTAAGTCTGCTAAGCCACTGAGATTTCAGGGTTTGTTTATTGTGCCCACTCGTGTTAGTTACTTTGACGAATATAGGTGCATATGTTAACCAGATAACCACTGTCAGCAAGGAGGATAGAAACTGTTTCTTATAGGAGAGATTTTTGCAGGTGACAACCTAAGGGGTAGCAACGAGCATCTTGGAGAAGCATGTACCCCAAAACTGAGTCAGTGCAGCAGTTTTATGGCAAAGAGTTGATGAACAAACTTAAGTTGTCTGCCTTCTTTTAGGACAATTTGTGAAGAATCACAGTAGGAATATGATGAGAACATAGAGGCCAGATACTAGATGACAGCATCTTTCCAGCTCTTGAATCTACTCCCCTGCCAGCAGGCTCCCAGCGGGCGGTGGCAGGGGAGCAGGGACTGGATCAGAGCCCAGTCAATTGTCCAACTACCCGAATCCCAAATTGCATCCCAGTGCCAGTGCTGGCCACTTCGGGCCACTATCCTGGCAACACTCCCAGGGCATTTTGAAGACCTCACGGATGGACCAAATTGATTAAAATTTCTAGGCTTCCCAGGACTTTGATGAAATTGGAGATTTATGTTTGTTTCAGATTTGACAAGAAGTACATCCAGGAGTAACTGAATCATATTCTCTCTTAGAAAAAAAAATAATGGAATGTCTAAGAAAGAGAATTAAATTCTGATGCTGATGATCTCACTAAGTTGTTTGTGTAGTTCCTTTATTTTAAACTTACTGATTTTAGAAAGAGAGGAAGGGGAAGATAAAGAGAAACATCGGTTTGTTGTTCCACTTATTTATGCATGCATTGGTTGACTCTTGTATTGTGTAGTTCTTAGGTTTTCTACAAATAAGTTTTGTTTTTTTTTTAAGATACAGCCTGGCTAAATTAGGAAAAGACAGAGAAAGAGATAACTAGGTCATACAGAGGAGAGGTTAAAAGTGATAGCAGAGAGAGGATGCATAGCATATATTTAATCCGAGTGCTAGCGAGAGAAAAGAGAGGAAGAGAGTAGGCAGAGAATTTACATAATTTGAGAGACATCATCCCTCAGATTCGAATGGTCCAGTAAACCTAAAGCAACATTTAAAAACAAAGGAAGGAGGAGGAAGGAAGGGAGGGAGGGAAAAAGGGACAGGGAGGTACAGAGAAATGAAGATAGATCATGACTTAGAAACACAGATGGGAGAGAAAAAGAGAGTTATAACCTGATGACTATCTCATGTCCTGGAAAACAGGAGTGGTAGACCCATGCCTCGTCTGAATGTATAAAGGTGACTGCATAATGACATGCAGAGGTCAATGTCATCAAAAGAAAAGCATAACACTACTCACAGCTCCCCTAGAACAAGGGGCAGAGCCACACAGGGCCGCAGGAAGAACGCGAGGTCTAGGTCAGGAAGTGGGAACAAGGGGAGACCTTGGTCCAGGAGCTTTTGTCAGGGCATCCTTGGGAAACACAAGACGGGCAGGGGCAACGTTTTAGGACTGCTGGTTTGAACAATTGCCGTGGGCTTCAGGGTTTAGGAGAGACCCTTTGTCGCCTGGTACCTGGTCCTGGGATGGTGAAGGCAGAGGACTATTGCTTCCTGGGGTGTATGGCCAGATGGAGCAGGCGCACTGTGTATTGATTAGGTTACCTGTTGGGCATGCTCCTTCCGGCTGGATCCTTTGCCGTCTCTAGGCATTAGCTAGGCCTTGCGGGGAGGCTTTCCACCCTCAGAAAGGCATTTTTAAGTTGCCAAAACATCATAATATACAGAGAATAAAAACATGATTAATGAAGTTTATTTGCTGGATATGTTATGGACGCGGAGAGAGAGAAGCGAGTCAAGAGGCTCCCTCCCCGGCTTTGGTTCTTGTCTCGCCCACGAGACACAAATTCAAGCACGAGACAAAAACAGAGTTGAAATGAGATGGCGAGCTTATTTACGGAACACACAAGCACAAAGGTGCAAGCAGGCACCCATAAAGTTGTTAGTAAATTTGTTAGTAGTTTGTTCTATATACTTGAGCCAAGGCTACAGCGGGGTATTTAACTAATCCATACACTGACTATTGGGGTTTGGGGGTTATATACCACTGTCAGCTGCTAGGTTCCCCTCCTTCTCTCTCTTGGGAATAACGTACAGCTCCAAAGGCTTTCTCACTCAGCTAGTAAAGGCTCTTTGTCTTAAGGAAATGGTTGCAGAGGCCCCCTTCCCCAGCACCGTCTCAAGGCCTCCCCGCCCCTCCTGTGCTATTTGCTCATAATGCTCAGGGCGCCCAGCAATCTTATCAAGCCGAGCTCAGGGCTGCTGAGATAATGGGTGAGCCATGCCTTCCTTTTGCTTCTAGCCTCCCGTATCAAGTTCTTTGTAGGGTTGCAATGGTGAGGGCCTGCCTTTATTTCCCCTCTGGTCGCTCCTTTCTAGCTGCTTCCTAACAAATACATGAATTACAAAGAAAGCACCATTTCTATCTAGTCTACACCGCTGCCTGGGAGAACCCCACTGACATCCAAAATACATCCAGACGGAGAAGGGAGGGAGTTCACATGCGGGGCTTCCCCTTGCCCTCCACCCATTTGCCCGGCGGGGGATGTCAATGGCTCCCTTCCACTTGTTTGCCTGGCCCCTGGCTGCTTCTTGAGTGAAACAGGGTTGCAGGGAGGACAGGAGGGTGGAAGGTGGGTCAGCATGAAGCACGAGGGCCAGGCTCCCTCCATGCAACTTTCCGTCAGGCCAGTTCCATTGGAGAGCTATCTACTAAAACGCCCTAAAATTTTTGCCTGTGTATGTCAAACACAGCTATATTGTCAGTGTTAATGCAGTAGCTGGTAAATTTTTAACATCTGTATTTATTCCTATTATCCTGAAACTAAACAAGGTTTCTGAGCTAGGGGAAGATGAATTATAACGTAGAGCAAGCAATGCATCCTTCCTCCTTGCCCTGAATGGGCCAGTTCTGGGATGAGAGCCAGACCGACAGCCATGTGCATACCGGGGCCCACGGGAGGAGGACCCGAAACTCTGATTCTGACGGTGGAGAGGATCTGACTGCCCATTCTACCTCCTCATGGACACAACTTCTCCTCTGGAAGAGAAGGGAAAAGATCCGGAGTATGCTGTCCTTGGGGATGTAAGTAAAATATCTTCAGAGGAAAGATACAAGAGGACCGACCGTCTCAGAGCTTACAATCCCGAGAACAACATGTTTCTGGATCTTGGTCTTATTCCTGATTAAAATGTAAAGAAATGCCTCTAGCTAAGTACATTTCTCCAGATGGTCTTTCTCTTTCTTTTCATAACGTCCAAGGCTTGTGCTTTGACCCAAGTCCCATTAAAATGTTCAAAAAGCCCTAATGATATAGAAACAAACACGTTCACTTCCTCCCAGTAGTCTCTCTTTGGGAACAGTAGTCTCTGCTCTTTTCAAAGATAATCAGGCAAAGGGAGAAGTAGTCACGAAAGTTCTCATGACTGCTTTGCCAGGAAGTCTTCTTCCCCTGTTCATGGAATAAATGGTCCTAACAGGGTTCCTGACCCAGTTCGGAACCATGGTCCTCAACCTTGTTGCGATGCGATGCCTGAACCACTCCACCCACAATGCCATCTGGTGTTCAAGGAGCAGTACTCAGCGCCAGGCACCGTTCTAGGTGCAGGAGAAAAAGCTGTCGACAAAATACACCAAGAAAACAAAAACAAAAAACCTGCTTTTATGGAGTTTGCAGTATGGTGTGATGTAACATATGTCAGCCATTTATTTCTAGTAATAAATCATATGATTCCTAAATGACATATTGATTTTTGTGTTTTTATATATTTTTTGATATTAAAGTGTGGCTGCCCCTGAATAGGTACCACTCTCACTTTATAGAATGGGAGATAAAGGGCAGTGTGAAGCCCAGTTTGCCAGAACATAGGTATGACCTACATAGCGAGCTGTGTATGGACTAGAAATGTTTGAAGGCTGCTGGTTTTGCAAGCTCCAACGGAGATCAGGGCACTTTGTGGCTTTTTTTTTTGTTACTGTACGTTCTTAAGCAACATTGATTACATGATTTAACAGTTTTTGTCTAACAACAATAGTTTAGTTTATTGAATATTTTATTATATTTCCATTTATAATGTGTCCTTCCAAGTTCTAATTTCTATTTATCTTAAGATTTATAATTTAATAAATTATGATTAGGGAATATATTGCTGTTCATTTTTTCTCCCAGCTAGAGAAATAGAAGAAGTATAAGTTTAGGGAATTATTCCAGTGACTAATGTGAATATAATTTTTACTTATAGGAATAGTTATTAAAATTACATATGTATATTATGCTCAACATTGTTTAAATGCATTGACATTACTTAAATAAGCAAAACTTTTTTATTCCATTAAATGGGAACTTAACACGACACATTAACTGTTTTATACATTTTATTTTTTTTCAATGAATGCAATTACCAAGATTTCCCCAAAGCTCTTAGATATAAAACATGCTTTTCTTAAATAAAGTCAGCCAATAATTTATCTTTTATCATAATTAAAAGCAGGTTTTATGGAAACAATAGATCATTTTCAAATAAATCCAATTTTGTTTGATAGCCCAAATCAATCTAAAAAAAAAAAATCAGGATTTCTCAGTAAAAGTTATACATGTTACGTCACCCGAACACAGGCAGATAAATGCTGACTTGGGCAAAAATAAAGTGCATTTTCTCGTCCTCTCTTGGGGAAAAATACCAGCATTTGTAGTATGAACACGTTCTAGAGGAGAGATGTTATATAAACTTCAGTGTTGCCCATTGCTGTTTTTAAATTACTTGTAATCACGTTTATATTTTGAATGACATATTGTCACTGCTTATAGAACTTTAATATTAAGGAGGAAAAATCATAATCTAAAGAGCTCCGCTATCAGCCACGACCTGCATAAGAGTCCCCATTCCCACGGAGCCGCAGGACCTTGCTCAGGCTCAGTTCAGATCTCTAAAAGCCGCTGATCACCCCGAGGCGATGGCTGGGAAGTTTTCCTCTCAGGTTTATTTTCTGTGATCAAATTCACATTTCAAAGAGCACATTGCACGCAGAATGCTGCCTTTGTTTTGATACAGCCTGATTGGTTATGCAGTTGTTCCCAAAGGCCTGTCAAGAGCAGCTCAGCAAGCTGCCTTTCTTGGTGGCAAAGGAAACACAGTAGCATTAACGACAGGAAGAAACCTGTCCTTTGATTCAAGGCAAAGTTACGTGCAATTTACTTTTTAGTTATGAATTCAGTTGAAAACCGGTAGGAAAAAAAAAAAGATATAATACTTCGTACTTGTCAAAAATGATAACTAGCACTTTAAGCTTTAAACTCCCTGGTAAAAAAAAATAAGAACTTGTAATGTTTTAGAAGAAGTGGGGAAAGGTAAGGAGCGCTGCAAAAGCGTCACACCTTGTACGAGTGTCAGAGTGGCCTGGCCCAGGGACAAAAATCCTGGAAATTTGGTTTCCTCTATTCTCTGAGGCCTGCTATCATGATTGTGCTCAGTCAGATGGGGGAAAAAACATCATATTCTGGTTTAATCATCTTCCATTGAATACGATGAGTCACAGATTTGTGCATCAGATACACTAATGGCTAACTTTTCCATCCGTCACCTGTTTGAACCTACTTCTAAAAAATTTGAATCATTTTGATAAAAAAAATAAGGATAACACTATCCTGAGTATCTCATAAGGGGTGGAAAAAAAGCACAACTGAATTCATATTCAAGGCCTAAATGTTGAGACTCATGGCTTTGTCTTTTTGGGCAGAAAGGAAAACTACATACTTTAAGGTCTTTACTAACACCATACAAAAAAAGCTAAAAGAATTTCTTTCTTTTTGTGTGCAATCCACCTATAAACTGTTCCTGTTTGATGTGATGAGAATGACAGGAATGGAGTATAAATTAAAAGCCTGCATTTTTAAATTGTAAAGTCACAGAAAAACAAACTATGTTAATATATTTTTAATATACGATTCAATATGTGTATTATGTACAAACATATACATATATATCTAATGAAGAATTTGTCATTGGTCTAGCTGTATCTCTAATATTTATAAGTCTTCATCAAATGTTTTTAGGGTCATAGACCTCCAGTTATATAGCATTTTCTTTTTCTTTTCATTTCCTTTTTTTCTTTTTCTTTTAATGAGGCACACACTATTTCAGGTCATCTAAGAGATTGCTAAAGATTACATAATTATGCTTCTAATTCATGGCCTGCCCAGCGGTTACTAGATAAAAAGTTTCTATGGCCATTTGTGCCACCTGAAGGGGCTGAATCCTTTAAAGCCAGGGACCTGTCCCAACAGCACTCACCCGGAGCGCAGACAGCTGCAGAGCCGGGGAAGGCGCATCTGTGCACAGCCCTGTGGAGAGAAGGCACACACCTTCCTGCTGAGAAGAAAGAGGCACCATGACTGGAGAGCCAACGCCAAAGCGATAAAGCAACATTCCCAGGTCACTGCCTTTTCTCTCACTGCGCCTCACAGCTCTTTCATGGTTAGAGCCGTGACTCCTTTGCATTTTAAATCATCTTAACAATTAAAATCATAGTTGAAGGATCAAAAAGAAGATAAAGCTGTGTGTTTTCCTTTCTGGAGGAAAAGATCTGTCTTAGGCCAAGGAAGTAGCAACCAGACTCAAAACAAAAGCAGTAACAGCCACACTGGGGCTAAATTTAATACCACGCCCACAGTCAGCATCGAGCAGTTTATAGGCATGTGCAAATTATCCCTTAGGCCAACCACAGGGTATAGACATTACTTTATTTCATTGTATCATAGTGTGGTTTTTGACATTCTAATATATCAGAATTTGAGATGCATCTTAAATTGTATAGAATGTTATAGTTCAACAGGTATTTTGGTAGTGAAACAAATACAATTTTAAATGTAATGAAAGTGTTTTCCACGTTGAAGATTGGGGACACTGAGAGACTAAGGCTTCCCCGTTATCATAATAACAAGATCCAAGCTCAGGAATGATGACTATAAATTTCTGTTTTTAACTGTAAATAAAATCTTATTTACAGTATTCCCAATTCTCTTGGAAGCAAATTTACAGAACAGACTTTCATCCCATTAAATAAATTATGAGCCAAAATAAGAGAAGTTAGAAGCATGAAGGGGATTCATCCTGATGCTAGCCTGTGAGATTATAAGGAGGGGGCTAATAGTATTCATTATAAAAACCGAGAAATTTATATTTGCTGAGTTTTATTGACACATTGATGACAGAAAATGACAACCTCAGATCATTCAATTAGCAAGTTAAAGCATGGAATAAATGTCAGAATAAAAGCCATAGAAAGATATCCTTATTTCATATAGCCCAAGGGCAGATTACTCTGTCAACCAAACCAAGGACTAATCAAGATAGAACTTCAGAAAGAACTGAATCTTTGCAGCCCAAATCTTCTGACCCTTAAAATGAGGACATTTGGAAGGATGTGCTCAGCATTCAGGGCCTCTAGAACCAGCCTGGTTCCCCGTTGCTGGACGAGAGCAGTGCCTACCCTGACAATTTGCAGCAGCGCCCAAACGAAGGGATGCTGCTCTTGCTAAGAATCAAAAGGGACTGCTCGCCTAAGGAGCTGCCGGATGAAATCATTAAGTACCAGCTGAGATGCGGAATCCCATCTGGGATAGATCTCAAGGGGCAGGCTGTGGAGTTGCGAATGGAGGGATTCTTCAACTTCACACTTTCCCATGACTTGGGATTTAACATGCAGGAAAAGGCACGTGGGTCATATCCAAATATGCCCTGGGAATGGCTCTGTGACTCTCAGGGAGGAAATGGCTTATATTAAGTAGAGGAGATGCCTGATTTTCCTTGGCAGAATGCTGAGAAGACATCCCCAAGGCACAGGGAAGTGAGTTTGACAGAGGGCCAGTGTTATATGTAAGAGCCCAGATCACCACTACCCCCTCCTCCGATGATCATGATCTGGGAGCCAGAAAACACTATTTTCAATGGTGATAAGAACAATAAGAACGCATGATAGAGAAACTCAACTGTGGCTGTTGATTTTTCAGTCCAGCGCTGACAGTAAGAGATGCTGTTACACAACTGAGTTCCTTAGTGTCCCCCTTTTATCTCCCCCCCCAAAAAATATCAGAATGTCAGAAATGCAGCAACCTGGCAACAGTGTTTAAAGTCAAAAGTAAGATTAGTTTAATTACTATAACATGCAACCAGTGCAAAGTGGCTGGTGGAAAAACTTTCCTACAAGGATCTTGGCAATGTTTAATAGGCCAGGGTTTCCTAATGGGATTTAAGAATGCTTTGCTCACGCTGCCTTGGCTACATCCGTGTCTGTGGGTTCACAGACGGTCTAATTTATTAGCTCCACTTGGATATGACAGATTAATTTAAGACAAAAGCAGAGCACAATGGGCACATTACAATGGGATTCATTGGTAGGGCCACAGGCAGCACCACCAGATGTATTTTCTTAGGATGCTGAAACGGGCAGCTAGAGGTGGAGCTCAGGTTCATGCTTCAAGATAATCCTGTGTATAAATGGGACTGTGACCTCCCAGATGTGACACATACTCTGAACCAACCATCGTGGGTCCTATGTCAGAGACAGATGGCCACAGGCCTGGGAATCAAAGAGTGGTCTCACTCATCATTGCTCCTAGCGACCCATGTGGAGAGTGTATGCTTCTGGTTTTCACATCTGGGGTCTTTCGGGTCTAGAGGTCTTGGTTCTCAGAAGGCAAAAGTTTCCACCAAGTGATGCTGTAAAAGTCCTGTCCCATTAAACCCAAAGCAACAGCTGCCACCTTATCATCTTGTGCCCTAAACTTGCAGACATCAACAGGCAAAGAAAGGAGAGGCCATACTGGCAGGAACAATCAACACTCATCTATCTTCACGAGGAGACAGGTTTGCTGCTACATAATGGGAAAACAGAGAAATAATTTCATAATTCAGAGATGTCTATCCGTATTGGCATGCCCAGTTTTACCTATGAATGAGCAATGACAATGACCACGACCTGACTAAAGAAAGATATTCAGGAGCTCAAATCACTTCGAACTCTGTAGGTCTGGACAATGCCACCAGACGAGTCATCTAGACTTACATATAGAACCGCTAGCTGAGGGAAGGGATGATCTAAACGAGGTGGTAGACAAAGGAGATGCTGACCGTAAGTTTGATAAGGGCCATTTTGGGACTTGTCTCACTAATTTTTCTTTTGTATGCTCACCCCCTCCCAAAACGACACCACCACCACAGTGACTGAAAGACTCCATGTCAACTAATCCATGAGCTAATCCACATACTGACTCAGAGCAATGGAAGAGGACACTGCAGCAAACAGTGCAGGTGCTCAGTCAGTCCAGGTCCCTGAAGATACATTTTTGCTCTCTGTGCCCCTCTCATGGCTTCTCTGCACCTCACGGGTGCTTTTATTTATAAGAGCCCACGCCCATGGGCCTGCTTTGCCAACCCTGGAAGATTACCACAGGGCCTGGAGATATTACCTCCCGTAAATGTTTTACCCGTACAGAAAACTGAGAGCCCAGTTCGCGTGCGTCAGGACCGCAAAACTCTGATCTATACCGCATGATTCAAAGCTCTCTAGCTTTGTGGCTCTTTGCTTGCGATTTTGCCTGTAGATTGTTGCAATAACAACCTGCAGGGATCTGTGCTCCCTGTGCCCATGTCCTTGGATAATCCCTACATACTTTGACTCTGGCTTGCCTGTGTGACTTGCTTTGACCAATAGGACATCAGCAGATAGATAGATAGATGAAAGTATGAACAGTGCTTGTACTTGGTTTTTTGCACTTCCTGTTCCTCCTGGGGGCCTTGCCAGCATGGCATGTGAATAAAGCTGGACTCGTCTGCTGGGGACATGTGGCCACGGCACCTCACTGAGAGCCGGGATCAGCTGGTGGGCATGTGAGGAAGGCCGGCCCTGGAAAACGATCACTCAGCTGAGCCCAGCCCAGCTTCCTGACCCCTCCAATATTGGGCTAGTATATAATTTTTGTTTTAAAATAGTAGATTTCAGTGTGATTTATTTTACAGAAAGAGTTAACTGATATACTATTCTTGTTTAAATGCCTTCCCATGTCTGGTCTCCTTTCTGGTTTTTCTCAGAAGTAGATCTGTGCAAATCACTTACAAAGGAGTCTTTGACTCAGGATGAACTTCTGGAAAATGCCACCCAAGACATTAATTTGTTACTCTCTAGACTTCATGAAGAGAAAACAGTATTAAACCGATATGTCCACATTACAAAAAATGGGCACATACCCCAGGTATTCTGAATTCGATAAGACAGGTTACTCAGAACAAAGCACGAGGTTACCAGGGAGATTTCCCAGACATAGATTCTTCTTTCTCTTCTGTCTGTTTTGACCACCCACCCATCCTTCTTATTGCCAACTTTAGCTGTGAGTACAGTGCAAATAAGAGGGTAAGATCCTGTGTAGAAACTTGCCAGGGGATTAATAATTCTAGAAAACACATTCTAATTATAAGATAGTGTTTCTACTATGTTCCCAAGTGCTGTATTCTACCATGGAAAAAGCCATCAGGAAAACAGGTGGTGAGATATTTGCTGTCACAGATATGACACATGAAAGCCAATGTATATTCCCGCCATTTGCTGCTTGACAGAAGGACTCTCAGAGCTCAAGGCGGGGTGAAAGGACACCCACTGAGGAGATTCGTCTTTGAGTCTGGGGGGTGTCAGTCATTTCACTGAGTTAAACATAGGAAATCTCTTGCATTATGACAGGAGCCCACGAACATATTTTGGAAAAACATATTGTATCAGTATTTTTCATATAACCTCATTTGGGAGGTAAGGAAAAGCAGGGTTGTAAAGCATTTTACAATGAAGAACTATACCAAGAGGTAATTGATATTTAAAATCTCCTTCATCTGTATTGCCGTTACCTGTACTTTTTCCAGAAGGGAGAAACCTATTCTTTATTTTTTATTCAAATATATGTTAAAATTTGATTGTGTATTTAATAAAATATAGGAAAATTACACCTTTCTTTATACATTATTGGTTTTTACAGGGTTATAAACTATAACTTTCATACAGTGGTAATACATCACTATTTAAATATATATACATTCTAACCATGCTGTAGATTATTTCTGGGAGGGAGAAGATGTATGTTTAATTTTATGGTCAATAACTCAGCTTCAGATAAAATTATAAAATGAAAAATTTACTAAATCTTTGGCAAGATGACTACAGCTAGCAGTTAATAATAAGGAAGTAAGAGACTATGATAAATGGAGAGATTATATTTGAATTATTAAAATTAGCAGTACAAAGAAAAAGGAAGGCTAGGAGTATATATAATAGAGCATTAATTTAAGTTTTACCAACCCTTTTGTGGAACAAATATTATGATTCAGAATATTAAGTAAAAGTAGAGTGTGTGCTAATAAAATGTCCTTCTGTTGTATTTCAAATATATAAATCATATGAAAGAATTTACGCTAAAAATATGTCATCTCTGGTTTTCAGGTTCAAAGTTTTTGAGTGGCTCTAAAAATTCTAATACTTCCATTTTAAATACTATGTTACTTATTAATGATAGAAAAGTACTGTTTAAAAATCAACAGTATAGTGATTATAAGGATTAGTCTCTAAATTCTACTCATCTGGATGATACTCCAAAAATATTGGGTATGAGTACATTTGCCACTACATGCCATGTTTGTTGAATGGTGTTTATGAATGTGTGGTTTATAAATAACAATGAGTATTAACTTTTAAGGAAGTTCAATCTCATACTCTCACATTTCTTGTTTGGCAGAGGTAAAAACTTTTTTTGCTGATTTGCCATGAACCTAAGTATAGAAGCACATGGTGAGAAAAAAAGACATACTGGCCACAACAAGGAAAGTTGCAAATCCAGCCCCCTCTTTGGAATCAGGTTGTTGCCACTGTTTAACAGTATGAACCATAACATTACAAACAGGAAGTACAGTATGGCACCACGATACAGAGAATTCAACTATGAAGTGAATTGACCATTATTTAGGTCTTCAGCCCTAAAGTCTTTGTTTGCAGACTAGTGTGACTGTTACTTCAGGTGTTATTTTGAATCAGGTGTCAGGCTATGATATTCATTTATTGAATCAAACACTGGTCTAGGTGTGGCCGTGAAGGTATCTCATAGATACACTTAAAATCTACGATTAGTTGACTTTGAGTAAAGATTATCCTTGTTAACATAAATGGGCCTCTCTTAATCAATTGAAGGCCATAAGAACAAAATCAAGGTTTTCATGAGGAAGAAGAAATTCTGTTTCAAGGCCAGTATCAGCTCCTGCCCAATTGTCTTTAGCTTCCTGAACTGACCTACAGACTCATGACTAGCCAGACAGACCCACCGCTGTGCAATTCAATGCTTTAAAATTAATCTCTCCCTTTCTTTACATATACTTGTATACACAAGTATATATATGTGTGTGTGTATATATATTGTGCCCACCCATGTATGTATAAGATTATTAATATATGTATATGTATATATAATATGTGCACACATATGTGGATATAGCCCTTCTCCACGTGTGTGGTGTATGTGCATGCACATACATGCATAATTTCTCATTTTCTGGGTACCCTGATTGATACTGGGAGCTCCTTTTAGATTTGAGAATTCTAGGGATAGAAAGGAGATATTCACAGCCAAGGAAATGTATCATCTCATAAATTCCAAAGATGATTCTGCCTCTCATGTACCTTATGTGCTCCTTGCCCTATAGAGTCAGGTGATGACAATAGAACAGGTTTCCATCACCGGGCAGTTTTTGAAATAATTTTCTAGAATGTATAACCAGTCAGAGGACCCATGATCATCCATGTCAATATTTAACTTGAGGTAGACACCCCGCTCCCAGGGAGGGCTGCACTGTGGCTGGACCTACAGTGGATTTGAACATTGAAGGAAGGCCCTCAGAATTCCCAGCCCATGGTGTTTTGAAATCTTTCTCTAAACCCAACAGTACTGCCAATCCATATTTCATGTGATTTTTTTTTGTATCAGTTATCACATTATGGTGCTGTTGTGGTGTATGAAATTAGTATGCTAAAAATAGAGCAAATATTAAACTTAGATGTGGAGATTTGGAAGAGCATTTGAAATAGAAAACAATTTTGGGGGGAGTGAATAATAAATATGGTGATCTGATTAGTTTTGCAAGCAATAATTGGGCATGTTTATAATTTTCAGGATGACTGTGTGTTGAAAGAGAATTTTCTATGAATATTTCATGATTTGCATGGTCATGGTCCAAGACTTCTAATCGAGGGAAATGTTTGAATAGCAAAGGGCTGGGAAGCTACAGTTTTAAAGATGTCTACCCAGAGACACTTGTTTCCATTCTAGCCGAACAAACAAAGATAAAGACTCCCCCCATCACCTCCCCGGGGAGGGTTTGTTTACGTTCTGTGCCAGCCGCACCTATATTAGTGCTTGGTCTCGTGATTTTAGGGTTGCCCTCGTGTAACGTGAATCCATGGCATCTGCAGGGAAAGCAAGACCCCTGTTCATGTCACCCTGCGGGGACTTGGAACGTGGGGAACTGGCACAGATGCTCCTCTGTGAGCAACAGATCCTTTCTCTGGTCTGGAAGCTTCATGCTCATGATCTTAGGATCTTGATATGTTTCCCTAATCCATACACAAAGCTATTATTAATTGATGATATTTAAAAAGAAGCCATTGCAAAAACAGAGTAGCACAATGTTCACATGAACATGTATTATCCTGCCTCCTTGCAAAAGTGAGGGTAGAACATTCTTTAAACAAACCTTCACATCTATGAAATATGAAAATTTAGCTAACATTACAGATCATAAAGTTGTAAATAAGGTGTTCTCCTTTCCATTAAATCATTTTCATTTTAGAAAGAATACAAAATTATTGAAATGCATTGTAGTATTTTAGAGAATATGCTGAAGGCCATTAACAAGGATATATGAATGATAGATGCTGCAAATTTTTCTCTTTCTATTTCATCCCTCCCACTTCCAGCCAGAGTCCAGAATTCATACAATTAGATTGTGCCCGCCTGGATAATTCTGGATAATCTCCATGTTTTAAGCTCATGACTTTAATTATATCTGCAAAGTTGCTCTTTCTAGGTAGCACAATATATTCACAGGTGCCAAGAATTACTTAGAGCAATGACATCTTTGGGTCAGGGACGCTGCGTCTATCACAACCCATATGCTGTGTGCAAGTTGTTTTAATATTTCAGTCTAAGTTCTCTGTTTGCAAAATGGGCCTCCCAGCATCTAATGCAAAGGGACATTTTGAAAGCTAATCAGACAAGAATAATAAAGCAACCTTCCTCTCCTCCCCACTCCCTTCCTCCAGGTTTTAATCTGACCTGCATATGTTGATACATTAGAGGGTGGTGATGGAAGTATTTCTCATAGAACTGAAATCAAATGGTCCCTTCCCCTTGCTCAGGGCTTTCGGGCAGTATTGAATTTGAAGAAATGTGCAGTTAACACATGTAGCAGATCAAAATGTCAAATGACTCGGTTAAGCTTTTGGCAAGTAATGATTCAAAGTCAATCCAATATTGAATCCTATGACAGACAACCAGACTATTGATAGTTTGTTTTGCTGATTAAAGAGGGATTCAAGTGTTTTAGATATAAACCTGTAGGACACTTCTGTTAATGAAGTCATTGATAAAAGGACATTTGTTTATCTGTTGTATCTCTGCCCTAAATCTAGATTGATCTTCAGAATACACTTGATAAACATCAAACACCAGGCTTTCCTTGCACTGTTAGGAAACACGCTCAGTAATATGTCATTGAAAAATTCTTATATATGAAAAATATATATATAAAGATTGAAAAAGTTTTCAGTAGAACAGGAAATGGTATCAACTCAATGGAAAAAAGAAAATCATAACACACTTTATCTGAATATGTATATACTTTTAGATTTTGCCATATACTTGAACAATTACACGTAAAGTTAAATACAAATTATTTTCCAAGTTTATACATTCTCAGAAAGACTGTTTGATTTAACTGTATTTACACAGCTATACAGTAATAGAAATAGGGTCTACACTGAGATTTTTCCTTTTCTTAAAAAAATTGTTTTACTTACTTCAAGAGTAAGAGCATAGATGGAGAAAACAGTTTCATTATGTAGCAGTTGAAAATTTTTTGAAATTTTTATTATTTTCACACTATTGTGATGTTTAACATAAAGCAAAAAGGTTGCACAGAAGTAGAAGGGTTGGTAAATTCTCAATGTGTTAGTTCAGCCTATAATCCTTAACTACAGAGCAAAGAATAAAGACTAGGTAACATAATTCAAATGAGAAAACTATAAACTCTAAAAACTTTCTGATTAAATAAATAACAGATCAGCATGCTCCTGTCCATTAATATTGTGAAAGAAAGGTGATTTTTTTTAATTATGAAAAAGCTGACTACAAATTTCCTTTTCTACTGCAGAAACATGAATTCTAAAAATGCAAAAAAGTAAAAATGTAAATATATTATCTAATGACAAATGGTAATTGTCAAGAGGAAATACAGTAATGGAGTCACATTTTATGATGCAGTTCTTTAAATTTTGCTGAAACCTAGAATTTTATTTTCTTATACCATTCCATAGTACATAAAATTAATGTTTCTAATGTTATTTTACAAAATTTATTATAATATGATACAAAGTGGAATATTTTTTCTTATATTTGGCAATCAGGGCCAGAAGGACCATTTACTTAAACACTGTATAAAGCTGTATTATTATTGGAGTGATAGCATTTAAATTGAAATGAATTGATTCTAAACCAATTGCTCTATTTAACCCACTATCAGTGTTGTAAGCAAAAATCCCTATTGAATTATAAGGTAATATTTTTTTTTAAATACCTATTAAATTTAATACAGTAAAAGAGATTCTCCCGGCAAAGTGTTCAGATGGGACAGTTAGGGTATAAAGTAATGTCCTTCTCTTGTTAAATAAATGGAGAATTACAGAACCTTAACATACTGGCTAGACAGAAAGGGCTGCTTACAGATTCAAAACTGCATAGTTTCTATGTGCTCTCTTAGGTTATGTGGAGAATATCAAATGTTTTTATTAAAAAATATGAAACCTCAGTATAGTGAAGGACTACTGGTGACAGTAGATAAAAATAATATCTCATTTAAAATATGTATAATTATAATTGTGGTGATATCAGCTACAATTAGATGATGAGGGGCACTCAGCAATTAGATACCCTGTGAGTTAAACCTGGGACATAAAGACTGTGCAGTTTCTGTTGTTTGGGGGGGGGGGGGGGGGAAGTGTCACTACCACAGGAATAAGAATTGAGAAAAACCAGGTCACTGATCGGTGCTTGTCTTAGATCCCCAAAGTTTTGATTACTATCTGGGTGTGTTTTTAACTAAGCCGTGTATTTTATGTTTCTCTTCCTTTCCTTTCTTTTTAATATATTTTCCCCCAAAAGACATTACTAAAGTTTTGTTGTCTCTTACAACCGCTGTAGCTTGTGACTGGGGAGCGAGAGCTTTGGCTCAGCCAGACGGGACCGTGTCAACGGGCGGAGGCTCGCTGCCGCCTGCGCCCTGAACACTCCAGAGGGCAAGGCTGCAAGACATGGTTACATGTCTGACTCACCTAACATCCTTATTTCTCAGTAAAAATTATAATTTGATATCTGGTTCATAGATTTCTACCTCTTCTCCTTTTTCTCAAAGTGAATTCATCACCTGAATTCGACCTAAATCTGCGGCCCAGGCCAGATGAAGTTTCCACCCCGGAAGGGGGTGTCTGGAAGGGCCCCATTCTCCAAGCCACCCACCCCTCCTGCAGATGTTCTCAATTCAACGAGTCCCTTGTATTCACATTCCTGCCTGTTTCTAACTTAAAAGGAAAATGATGAAAACCAATTAAACAATAAATATTCACTGCGGGTCCCATTATCTTTATGGGAAAATAAATTGAAATAAAAGCTATTGGCACTGGCAAACAAATAAAAACAGACCAGGAATTAATAAAAGGACATAATGTTAAAATTCAAGGAGAATGCTAAATCCTAGCATTAACCAACAAGCATAAGAAATGTCATTAAATAGGCAAAAATGTTAAATTATGTGATGCTTTTAGGTAGCAGACTTTGCTTCAAAGGGCTGCAGGGAGCAAAAAAGGAACTGAGGTTATAAAAGTACAACAGCAGGTGGGGACAGGTATTTGGGATGAGAAAAGGTGTGTGAGCAAAGGGATGCTCTTCCACTGCTTTTATTATCCTGGAAAACTAGCAGAATGACTTCGCCCTCTAATTCACAAAGACAAGAAAGGCATGTGCTACCCACAGGCATTTTAAACAATATGCGCAGATTTGATATAGTTCATTGGTATTATAGCTTCACTCCTTCCTGCAGTAGGCAGTGGACAGACCCACTGAAGACCTAAAGACCCAATAAGAAAGAGAACAGAGGAACAAGCTACTGTGAGCAAAAGCAAGAACGGCACGGTGTTAGACAGTATGGACAGCGGACAGTGTGTGTTAGACCACCCTGTCCAACAGAACTATTCATGAAAAAGGGGATGTCCTATCTATACTGTCCAAATGGTTCACTAATCAGTCATAGACACTGAATACGTGAAATGCAGTTAGTGAAAATGAGGACATGAATCTTTGGTTATATTTCATTTTAATCTCTTTGAATTTAATTAGTCACCCAGAGTTGGTAGCTAGAGGCCACTGCGTGGGAGTCCTGTGTTGGAAGCTTCTCTGCCAACTTTCTTTGTCCACCTGCCTTCTGGACCCTGAATTCCTCTGGTCCAGAAGGTGTTCCACCTGCTCACGCTGCACCGGCTGCCGAACTGCAGCGGCCTGCCATGAGGAGGTTTGGGGCAGCTATGCCAGCTCAGGCCAGCTATTCTCTTGGCTACCTCTTTGCCTCTATTTCTTAGTCTGTTAGTAAACTAACTAGAAAGCCACCATAGCAGAGCTGGAATCTTCAGTCTGGTCAGTTTTGGAATTGAAGCTATCATTTTTAGTTTAATCTGCTCTCACATAAGCAAACAATTAAAATATGGTTCAGACCTGGCTGGTATGGCTCAATGGATTAAGTGCTGGCCTGTGAACCAAAGGGTTGCTGGTTCAACTCCCACTGGGGATATATGACTGGGTTGCAGGCCAGGTCCCCAGTAGAGGGCATGTAAGAAGCAACCACACATCGATGGTTCTTTCCCTCTTTTTCTCCTTCCCTTCCCCTCTGTCTAAAAATAAATAAATAAAAATAATAAGATCTTTAAAAAAAAACCAAAATATGGATTCATATCTATTTGGAAATCTGTCTTTAAATCCAATTTATTTTAATGTTTTTAAATGTAGATACAGATTTTTTTCAGCTGAGTTTGTTGGTTAGAGCCCAGTTATAAGTTCCAGAAAAACAAAGTTGATGATGGAAGAGTCAGCCAAGTTTTAACTTGAACCACCTTGCTGTAAAGCTTGGTATGCATTTTGCATTACGTTCCTTCTCAAAGGGCTCTTTATTCTATGTGGAATAATTCTACCTCTGTAATAGATGTATGCATGATGCATCTCAGTGCATTACCTACTTCTAAGTATGAATCATAGTAATGCTACCCTTCACGTTGCCCCAGCACTGAGATACTGCTTTTGGTTATGATGCCATTCTATAAGGGATTTGGCAAACTTCAAATAATTTAATGAAGCAGTAATCCCACTCTGGGAATGTAGGACTCCTGAGGGGGAAAAAAAAAAGCAGTCTTGTATTAGTGTTATATACAGTGTATATGAGTGTTACTAATATAAGTCATCTTAAATATGTATGACTCCATTTTTGTATTGTTATTCATGTTCCAAAACTTATTCTCCAGACTACATTTCTCCTCTCCTTTGAAAAAATTTAAAATAACTGACTTGCTTTCGGAGAAAATAAGGAGGTATACTAAAAACAGAGACAATTCTGCCTGGGTGTATGGCTGCAAATTTCTTGAGGGTATGATTTTTCCTGATATAAGAATTGAAACTCATAATTTATCCAATCTTTTGTTACTTTCTGATTTCTCTCTCTTGATCGCTTGACACCTAATGCACTAATGACCATGATGGGCATCATTGCATATCACCCTTTGGAATTTATGGTGAGAATAAAAGCCATACAGAATGCACAGTTATTCAAGGATGAGAATATAACTTTTTACCTAACCTGCCTAGCTTACAGTCATCCTATTGAATTGCTTCTAATATAATTGGTATAAAAAAGAGAAGGCAAAAGGTGTACAGGGAAGGGTATTGTTAAAGAAGAACAAGAAAGGGAAATACATGACAATAGAAATATTCCTTTCATAATCTTTCCTTTCACAATTTCTTTGTTGCTCTATTGTTAAAAAAAAGCCTATAGAAAATCCAAATGAAAGTCATACATTTCTGGTTTCAAGATAAAGGAACCAAATGTTTAGCTTCTTGAACTTTATATTAGGAGAATTTTTTTTTTTTTTTAATCCAGGGCCTGGTAACATTATTTGAAATTTAAAAAAAAACAAACAAAAAACAAAAACAAGAAAGAAAGATCTAAATTAAAGGAGTCTTTATTTTATCAAATAAGTCATCAAACTCTTAGCCATGTACCTGAAACCCCTTAGCAACTGTTTTACAAACAGCAAAATACATCTTAGGCTCCCTATTTACTTATACGAGAGGTTAACTAGAATTATTTAAAATGGCTGCCGTTGAATTGATAATAGCCTTATAGAATATCAGATATGCTGCTCTGCTATTATCTGTTGTGAGTTTCAATAACACAGACTGACAATAAGCTTATTTTTAAATATAAATGAAGTTGACTCAAGAAACTACGGTTGCAACCCTGGCGGAACTGCTGAGTCACAGAGCTCACGGAAACCTTGCTGACCGACAACGGCGGGTCTCAAACTACCTCTTTCAAATGGCACCTCTTCACACCCTATCTAAGATATAGACCATTATTTTCTCTCTCTGCTTCTTGTTCACTGTCTTTATAACCCTCATTATATACCCATAATTATCTTATTAACAGTCTGCTTGATGGTTTTAATTGGTCGCCTCCGTATTTCAGTTCAAGAAATGCAAGGACCTATCTTGTTAAATCTTTGAATCTTCTGTTCGTAACAGTTTTTACACCAACTCCTGACCCAGATTGGGTGCTAGACAATAATGTATGGAAGGCATTAATTATTATATGCATATTAATTATTATTATTAATAATTAACCATTACATATAAATAATTTATTATAGACATGCCAGAAAGCTGTTGGACATTATTTGTAAAATCTTTTTTCAGTTGAATCTTATATGATTATAAAGCAGTCACTAAAAACTCTTAAGAGCTAATTTAAATAGTAACTAAGTCAATTTTTGTGTATATTTTATTAAAATCGTCTTCTGTATACATACAGATACATATTTTAAATACTGACTCTTTGGTATGAAAGATAAATGAGAATTAACTAAATCTGGTTTTACTTATTATTCTCCAAGAAGCCCAGGAAGCTATAAACAAAACACTATCATTTGTCTATTGATTATTTATTCTGATAATATGGAAAATATTTAGGAGGAAAGAAGCTGCCCGTTAACAGCCAGCCTCATACTCAAGCCTATTAAGTATATCCATACATCACACTTTTCTTCCAAAATCTTGTTTTAAGATAATATTTTAGCCTGAAATAATAAATGTATGCTCACTTCATAAACTTGAAACTACTGAAAACACAACAAGTAAATGAAAATATCCAAATTCTATCTGTAGAGATAATCACTAAGAGAATTTTTGGTGTATCCTCTTGCAGTCTTTTCTTGTAACTATATAATAAAATTGCCAATATAAGATCATTTTCAACATGGTATTTTTAGGTTTCAACCTAATACTTTATAATTATTTCTTTATATAAAATTCTGTAGCATGCCTTTTAACTAGTATAAAAATTTAATAGATTATTAAAATTATTTGTAGTCATTAATTTAAACACACCTTTTGATTGATCACATGATTATACTATGGCACCTCTAACAAATTCATTTTATGTGCTGGTTGTTTTTATTTTTACTGACTTTATTAGGGTGACATTCACTAATAACATTATATATATTTCAGGTGTACAATTCTACAATATAACATCTATATATTGTATTGTATGTTCAGCATTCAAAGTCAAGTCTCCTTCCACCTTGTTATATATAGTGTTGAAGAATTTTTCTTTGTATATATATGGCTTCAACTGAGCTGTTGACAATTTTAGTTGATTTTAGAAGTGTGTTACTGCTTCAGATAAAGGGATATAAACATTTGTAAGGCTCTTGATATGTATATATACAGGTGAGGCAAAAGTAGATTTATAATTGTGAGTATACAAGTTTATTCTTGTATTATTTACTTATTAATTATGGTATTAGGTTTTATACAAATGTTTTCCAGAAATGTGGTGCTAATTCATTTCCTAAGTACAAATTGGAGGTGCCTACTGCTTATGTTAAAAAAAAAAGTCTGCACTAATTTAAAAGATTAATAGTAAAATGTAGCAGGATAGTTTAATTTAATTTAAAGTATCAGTACAATAAATGTTTTATATATTTACTATTCATTCCTCTTAATATATACATATTTAAATTTAATTCCTAATACATTTCTATTACCTTTTTGGTTCAATGCTTTGTTCTCTATTTTATATGATCCTACTATAACCATTATTTATATGGTATACTACAGAAAAATTTTTGGCTTTTAAAAATTGTTTAGGAAAAGTGAAAATTTAGATTTTAATTTGTTTTATGCATACACCAGTTTATAAACTTTTATTTGATAACCTTGAAACCATAATTTAGAATTGTTCCCAATTTGAGAAAGACATGTTTTTATGCCTACATTATGTAGCACGCACTGCTACCCAGCACCACATACTCAAACAGCATTTCAGAAGTAAAAAGTATAAATGTATATTCCACGTTCTCACATATGTACATGTTAGGCCTCCTAATAAGTTTTCATGTCACCAAAACAATTAAACAAACAAAAGTAATAAAGTCTAGATGTAGATAGCTCTGTGAATTTTGCAATTAAAATAAGTAATTATATTACCTCATAAATTTTAAAATCATACTTTGCATAAGATAATTTCATGTTAATGATGACCTTAAAAATGTAGAATATGGACAGATGTCTCATTAAAGTGTTGTGAGTATATTCTTTTCTTACTTGAGAGAATTCCAACAGGAATGTAGATAGATAGATAGATAGATAGATAGATAGATGAATAAATCAATCTATTTCTGTTGGATAAACACATACACATATATACACACTTTCATTCACAAACATACAAACATTGCTAGGGTTGATGAGATAGAAGACTGTTGATCAAGAAAAAGCTATTTCACAAAAGGTAACAGACACTTTTGTCGCCCCTGCTCTTTATACCTTATCCTCTTGGCTTGCCTCATCATGTGGCTAACTCCTTGTTTTCCTTAATGTAACAAAAATGTAAGGTTTTTTTTCTGACTCAGTGACTGGGATAGAGACCCCAGTTCTTTCTTTATTCAGTTACTATTTATCAAATGTTTTTGTTTTTTTATGCTAGTCCTCATTCTAGTTATTGATGATATGGAAATAAACACACCAGGGACATTTTGTCCTTTGTGAAACTTATGTTGTACAAAGGAAAGGGAAATAAATATATAAACATATAATATAATGCTGTGTCAGTGATTCGTACTCTGAAGAAAAGGAAATCAGGATAAGAGGATAGAAAATGACTGAAATGGATGTTGGCTCAGGACCCTCAGAGACGGCCTCTCTGAGCAGACAAGCCCGGTGCTTGAAGAGATCAGGAATCCAGGCCCATGTGTCTGAAGCAAGCAAGGATGAATGGTAACAAAAGATTCCTGAGACCCAACCAAAGGCCAGGTCATGTTAGACACTATCACATGTCTGTATCCTTTTTTACTTCACTCCTCTCTATTTCTCAGTTGAACTTCTTGAAACTTCAAATAAATAATAAATAAATAGATAAACATATAAATGAATTCGTGGTTCATATATACATCTACAGCAAAATAGCAGTTGCTCAGGAAACACTTGCTAAAGAAATGAATATATTTCAAATAAGGGAAGGTAATACAAATAAAAATATATATCTTTTGCTATTAAAAAAAGTAAAAATAAACTGAAGAAAGAATAGAAGTAGCATTCCTACTAGGACCCACACATTTAGTGGGGGATGTTGGAGATAGAAAATGTTTATGGATTATTTCTAAATGCCAGTTTAAATAACTCCTATAGAATCCCAAAATAGACAATAAAAAGAAGGACATATCAAACAGATAAAATAAAAGGTAGAAGAGAACAAAATAGGCTTTATTCATTTATATTAAATGAATGATGTTATTTATTCAAGTCGAGATTTGCCATTTAAACAAAACATCACAAATAAGTGAGCTTTGAATTTAATGTAATTAAGGGCTGAAAATCTACTTCTCTGAGTTTTAATTTTCAGTGTCTCTGAAAAAAAAAAATTTGGGCGGGGGGACTTAGGTCAGATGAACATAAATTAGGGATAATGGCACACTTTAATTTCAAGGGTAATTAATTAGCAGGTTCTTAATGGTTTTTATTTTAGAATTGTCTTGGGAACAAGTACTATCTGCTAAAGAATAACATAATATCAAGCTACATAAGTCAATAAATCAAATTTCCCTTATGAATGAAATATGCATCAATGTACTACCGAGAATTGCAGGCAAGAGTGAATTTCTCTTAGAGGTCCTATTCTCCAGAGCAAATTATTCATATTTAGATTATTTTTTAATGGGATATGTGACTTTGAAATCAGTACCAGAGGCTCCCAGTAGAATTTCCTTAACAAACATCACAGCTGTTGGGAAATCTGTCACATGGAAGCTTGATCTATGTGTTGTTTTACAACCTTATGATACATTGCTGCTTCTGCCTCCAGCTGTTCCTGAAATGAAACTACATATTTGGTGGACACTAAAGAAACACTTTATGACCTAGAGTAGGTCATGTAATTTCTCTAACTAAGCCTTATACTTTTAAAAGGTAAGGATTAGAGGAAGTGATTTATATTATATTTCCAAATCTAAGATTTTATTGTTTCCTGAAGTCAAATGAATTGATGCCATTTGCAGTTATTTCAATTTTTGGAAATCTGCTAAAGTAAATTTTTTTATTTTAATGTATCAATAGTTCCAATATTTTATTAAATACAAACATAAAAAGCACATAACTAAGAAATTATGTATCCAAATCAAATATTAAAAAGTATTGCATGACATTTTAATATATACAGTTGCATATTTTCTAATTTACCATGTGTTCATACTTCAACACAAAGAATTTTATCTTTACTTTTGAGGCATTTTTAAAACAAAGAATCCTGCTTAGTAGTCAAACTTTCTAAAGTCTTTTATCTTCAATCTTCTCATAAAGAAACCAAAGAAGAGGACTATGGAAAACATTTGGCTCATATAACATACATTCATATTTGTATTAAAAAAAACAACTAATGTCAGGGCTTTTCAATACCATTGCTTTAACTGTAAAATTCAAATAGTTTTCTGTAATTATGCTCTTAAGAAAGTCACACCAAGATTCTTCCCCACCTCTCTTAGAGTTATCAAATTCAAGAACTCTCAAGACTTATTACCTCTCAAATCAATATTCTATGCCCAGAAAGATGCCAGTAGAGAAAGGCTAACAATGTATACCATAATTATGTCACATATACAACTTTTCCTTGAACTAAATGAGATAAAATTTTAGGCAATACAATGTAAATGGGAAGTAGCAAGAGTGGCAGTCAAGTTTAAAGTTATGTTTTTCTACTTTCTTCATAGTCAGTGGTCAGTTTAAATGAGACTGTCATTGTTTGTTTTCTCTATAAAAATGTCTTTTAATGTCTTTAATCTCCATTGGGTATCATCATCTGTTAGCACTTAAGTACGACCTATTCATTTTAAATCCATGTCACAGGTCTTCCTACAACAACTCAGAATCGTTCCACTCAGGAAGACCATGAGTCTGATCGCTGAGCCCTCCAGGGGAGCTGCGAAGCTATGTGGGTCCATGTCAGAAGCTGCCACTCCACAGGCTATTAGAGCTGAACCTTGAAGAATGGACACTCTTTGCTTGGTCCAAATATTAGGGAATCAGATCAAGAAGCTGTTGCTACTGACATGATCTTGAAACTCAGGAAGTAGAAGCTTGCAGGAATTTAAAAAACAAGAACAACAACAAACAAAAACATTGCAGGTAGACCACTACCTTGCTAACCCTGCCAAGGTAGTACTAGTTATAAATGATAGCCAGTGGTCGTACATGCCACTTGCTTCAAAAGAAACACAGTGGAGAATTCCAGAGAGAAGGGTAGACCAGTAAAGATCTCTCAGAAACAAACGAAGAGAACAACAACATTAATCACATGTCGGGACCAGAAATACATCACTGGCTAGCTTAGACCTTAAGAGTCAAGTAAGAACCTTTGACTTCCATTAGAACACCTTTACAGAGGCACATCTGAGTATTCTGGTTACTTGGATGACCATATGTACATGGCAAGACCATCGAATGGGAACAAGAGAACAATTCTGAACAAGATGGTTCCTATGTTCATCTTAGTATCTTCAATGGGGAACTCAAACGGCAGAACCCAGAACGGACAGTCCTCACCTAGTGGAACAATTCTGAACTGTTACCCAGTAAGAGTCAAGTAGGAACCTTCAACCTTCCTGTTCTCTGCTCCTTTGCAGAAAAGGGTATAACTTGGGGTCAACAAGCTGGGGTGCAATAATAAAAGCACTAGAACGGCAAAGAGAAGAAATTCAGCCAAAGCCTTTCCCTCCTCAGTAGCGCTTGCCTGGGCCATGGTGTATCAGTTACTGAAGAGGTACCTGCAGTACTTGAGAATGGCTAAGGGTGGGCCTTAATCTTCTCTAGAGACATACCAGTCCAGTAAGTAGGTTTAAAGGGACCAAGGAACAAAAATTAAATCGCGTTATAAGAACATTCAACAAGTTATACCCCCTACCTGGAAATTGTCTTGAGAGATACATAAATATAGTATTATAGAAACTATAGCCATTGTTCTCTGGCCATATCATCAGATAAATTTTTAAATGCCCAGTGTGAACAGTTGTAAAAAGAAACATGCATAAAGTTACAAAATGTTTCAGTTCCATTAAAAATCAGTTGTGACAAACAATAGAAGGACTCAATATATAACTGCACATAGTATTCCTAAGACATTTCACCATTCCCTTTGGAAAAGATGAAAAATGTGAATGAACTAAATTATAGGGTGAGTGAAATAATTTTGAGCCAGTTTTATAACTATACCCAAAGAATATTAAGCAATGAATGCATAGCCACCTGAAGAGAAAACTAGCAGAATAACAAGAACATTTTTGCATAGGCACTTTTGTACAGAAATATGGCAGGACAATCTAATGGGAACAATAGAACAATTTTGAATAAGGTAGCTAGTATGTTAATTTTAAATATACCCCCAAATCAGGCAGGGATAACCTTCAATAAAAATATATAATTTATTTGGGAGAAAAGTAAAGTTATAGATTTGGATTTAAACATTCTGTTTTATGAGGGTGACTTAGAATATTTTCAGTGAGTTATAATAAAAGTGAGAATTATTTTGTGCTTACATTATGGGAAACTCTTAAACATTTGAAATATTATATTGCATTTTGTTCCCACAACCATGCTATCTAATAGGTATTATGTTTAACTTCATTTTTCTAATGTTAAGAAGCTGGGGCTTATGCAAGAAAAATTGACAAACCCTAAATTACAGTCACTCTTGGGAAACAATATTTTGGTGCTTTAGTGGTGGCCTGAAAGTTTAATTCACCAGCTTTGCCTGTTTTTGCAAGACAGCCTGAGGACTAATGACGGGTTGCTTTTTCCATGAGAAAGGCTAGGCTCGCACAAATCAAAGCTTCCAACTTCCCGCCAAACCACTACTTTGGTTATAAAGCCATAGATGCAGCTTATCGGCTGTTCCAGGGGTGCTGAGTCTAACGTTAGGAAAATCTAAACTTTAGGCTTCATTACTCAAGGTACATGTGTCCTGATGCACAGGGCCTTCTCTAAACGGATGCTGTTGACATGGTTTTAGGGTGGGCTGCGGGAAAGAGCAAGGAGAAAGGAAACGGGGCATGGGAGACTGGCGGGGTGGATGTGGCGACTCTAATCCCCGTCTTCCTTTCTGAAAGTACACACCGCAAAAGGACACTCTGAGATGTGTCCTTTTATCCAACCTGCTCTTTTTATTCTACACTGATCATTATATAGTTTATGACGAGATATTATTGGGATAACCATTTAGCTTGATTTCATCATATTTTAAGCCTCAGAGAGGTATAATGTAGTCGATTATGACTTAAGGAATAAAATGTAAAAGTAAGTATTGATTTCCCCTCCATCTTTCATGAAATATACTCTCACTTTTTGCAGAGGTTGGTTCTTCATCATCTCAAAGCCACCGTTGCAGAGGGCATCGTAGAAGCTCAGCGTCGGAAGAAGCGTTGAAGACCGTGGAATCGACTTTTCCATCTAATGCAGTTTCCCAGCTCAGCAAAGGACTGTGACTTTGCCAGCCTCAGAGTGAATGGGTTTTTTTTTTCCTTTGACAGCTCTACTTGCTATAAAATTCTCATACAGGGCACAGTTGGCCTTACTCCATTGTCCACTCTTGTCCTCAGTCCTGCTCTCTCCCACTACCCTGGTGGAGAAGCCCAACCTCTAAGCACAGGGTCACCCTTCAAGTGCTTGGAAGCAACTGTCTAACTCACACTTACCTTTTCCTCAGCAAAACTTTCCTCATTTGATGTAATTTTCTTCACTCTAGTAGTCTTCCTTAGATATATTTTTTAAAACATTGTCTTTCATAAAATCTGAAACAATAATTCAACCTAATAGAGACTTGCCTTTAAATTTAGTCTGATGTGATTTACGCACCTTATATATTTTAGGTTCTTATGGTGATCAGATGCCCACCATCCCCACAACTTGGCATTCCCACAGCTAATTTTACTTAAGAGGGAATAGCTAACTCTAAATAAACTTTCTTAAAATGCAACAATTAAGGTTTCTCCTACAATCAGATTGATTAAGAGATGGCTACTTCCATACCCTTGTCAATATGGCTACATTACTTGAGGCAATAATATCAAAAAGAGACACTTATTTGACACTAGATCACAGTCAAAGACTCTGTTCAGGGAAAGTAAATAATATAAGCAATTTTGCACTGTGAAAATAATACACCATGGAAAAATGGTAGAAACTTTTAGAAACATTATATAATCCAATGCAGAGAATGCAGGACACCAGTTACACAATACTTGGGAAAACACCGTAAAAAGAACAGTATGTCAATTATCACAAAACATAAAAGCCACTAAAACTCTATAATTATAGTATTATAAAACATTATATTTCTGTCATAACAGAGAAGTACATAGGATTTCTCTCTTAACACAGTCCTTCTTTTTTTCAACCACAGTTCTTTGCAGTGTTAAAAATCTCAACTAATACAAAAGCCTAGTAGATAAGACACCACATCAGAGCGGAGTTCAGTTATCATTTGTTCCCCTGTCCTGACACTAGGCAAGGCCCTCCGGCTTCCTGAGATGGCGCTGCCACCTTCCTGACTGAGAGATTCAGATGTGCTAATTTCTAATCTCCTTCAGATCCAACTTTTCCGTCGCTCTATTACCCTACTTCAGATTGCAAGTCTGTTTCAATCAAACTCTGTTGGGTTTTTAAAAGCTGCTACTTCATGTATCTGACTTTTATATTTAAAACATCACTTGGCCATAAAATTCATATTGGATCTTACAACACATTGACCTAAAATAATGTCTAAGCATTCCAAAATAAAATTACTAGTTCAGAACAGTATCTCTCTTTCCCTGCTTCCAATTCACTCTGTAGGAAGACATCACAACAATGCTACTATAGCTACTAAAATAACAGCAATGCTACTTCTGCATTTTAAATAGCTAAATCTAAGCTGTATTTCTCTTCTCTCTTGCACCTTGAATCTGTATAATGTTCTTTACTAATGATCTAGGTATATGTGGGGTCATGTCTCCCGTCCTCACGTTCCTGTCTGAGCTCACAGAAGAGGAAAATTTACCAACCTTTGGAAGATGTGCTCTGGAGAGAACAGGAGTGATTAAATTATTAAAACACATTAACATTTTAAAGATCACCTTTTATGTATGACACAATCTCATACCCCATCTCTCCTGTTTGACTCACGGCCTAGTTTCCTATGCAGCCTGAGATTGCCCCCTGCTTCTTGTAATAAGCACACCAGGCAGAGTCTCTCTGAAGTTTCTCTGTTTTCAGTTTCTTTAGTTGCCAATCAAGTACAACTAACCCTCGAACAACACTGGTCTAAATTGCTCAGGTCCATATATTACACAGATTTTTTTCAATAAACACTATAAATGTATTTTCTCTGCCTTATGACTTCCTTAATATTTTCTTTCCTTGAGCTTACTTTACTGTAAGAATATAGTATATAATAACTATAGCATACAAACTATGTGTTAATCAACTGTTTGTAAGTAAGGTCAACAGTGACCTGTTAGCATTGTCAAAGAACAAAATTCAATGGAGTAAATTTGAGGATCTAATTGGTTTTATTAATTGATTCCTGGATTGGGCAGTTTCCCATCTATAAACCAGAAGTGCACTCTGAGGGGCTGTGCGAAATGGAAGGTTTTTATAGGGGAAAAAAAGGTGAGGCAGGGGCGCTATGAACAAAAGAAAAGAGAGTTATTTTTAGACCAGAACGTCTTCGGCAGGAAAGGGATTTTATTATGCAGGTTACCTCTTCTTTCTGTGGGGTGGGGGTCGGGGGTGGAGAGGACCCCAGTGACAGATTGCCTCATTGGCGTTGACCACAGAATTCCAGACTGGCTCATTAAGACTCCATTTCTTGGGGAAGCGGAGGCTGCCGTTAGGTCGGGCATTAAATCTAGGTTTGGTACGCTGGGCTTTTAGCAGGAGTGACGCCCTTTGGGGCCTGTTAAAAAGAAATGTATCTTCAAATTCACTTGTTTGAATTTTGGTTTTTAACTGTAGTTAATTTTTTGGAAGTCAAAAGTTGTATGCAGAGTTCTGCTGCATGAGCGGTTACCAACCCTAGGCCCTGCACTGTTTGGTGGTCAAGTGTCCAGAGTTCTGGGTGAGTCTTTGGGTGAACAAATCTGGTGTGTGAGTTGTGGGAATAAAGCGAACTCTCTGTGGGATCCACAGATCTGGGGAAGCACCTGACCTTTATCTACAGCGATTAACAAAGATGATTGTTTTACTTATTAAAAATCCTAGCTAGTCTCCACCCCTTAAAACCAGGAAGGAAGGAAGATAACTATGCTACTACCCCTAACAAACGATAGTGTTTTACTTTTGATCTTGGGATGTTTTAGGCTTCTGGAGGTTGTTCTGGCACTTAAAAAGAACTATGTTTTCTATAGCACTTTTTACATTTTGCAATAAACCTCCTGTTTAATGGCTTCATATTGGATAATATTTCTCTACTCTGAGAAATATCACTGCAGAGTTATGAATAACATTCTTAGACATTAATAAACATTTCAATATTATCCAACATTTCAATAACTGGTAAATACAAAATATATTTCTTTTTTTAATATTTTAAGTAAGATGATTTTTAACTGTCAGAAGAAGTGGGGCTTTTAAAAAAGCATAATAAATTCTCCACAAGTGAAATAAATGTGAAGCCTATCATTTAGTAAAAAGATGATTCCCATGAGGAGACTGAATTATGCAGCCAACGAAGCCCAGAGATTGAATCACACTATCAAAGAGCAACCTCATTCTGAAAATCTGTTTCTAAAAAAAATTCTAAAATATAATTGCAAGAGACATTGAAACCTTTAAAAATATTTCACAATAAAAGAGATTAAAACACATCATAATGGAAAGAAATAGTTCAAAGTTCATTTTTAAAATTACAAATACTTTTCCATTTTATAGGTATAGGCTTTACAGTTATTTCTATTCTTCAAATCACATTCTATATTTTCAAAAATTTTTATGAGCAACTAGGATATTAACTGTACAATATCAATGAAATAGTAGAAAAATGGGCATTATTCTCAAATCCAAAAATCAAGATGCAAAAAGATTTATATCCGTGATTTATAATGTGTAGTATAAATAATGGCCTCTAAGTTTCTTTATAAAATATGGTTAATAAGAAAGTTTTGAAAACCACTTAATTCGGTAAAAACTTTTATTACTAATCATGAGGGCTCTCAACCTTTCTATCTTGCTAAAAGAAATTTATTTTTTTCAGGAGTTTTTTTCACTTGCCACATTATTTAGGGGAAGACAGCTACGGTCCCAACTCTGAAAAGACCCTGCTCAGCCAACCTGAGTCACAGCGATGACATCATTCTTTGCTTAGGGATGGGCACGTGATCCAACTCTGGCCAATAAGACTTGAGGGGAAGCTGATACTGAGGGTTCTGGAAGAGATTTTCTTGTGAAGTTCGCTGCGAGGTGACCCTGGGAAGTGTTACAGCCATTTCACAACCACAAAAACAGCCAAGGCTGGGGCAATGCTAAAAAGATGTCTGATCAGAGAATTGAAAAAAACCTGGAAACCCATAGGATGTCAGCAGCCGTGCCGCCTCCCATGCCTCAAGGCTCCCAGTTACAGTAAAAAATATTAAACGTTGGTGTCTGTGACTTGTGACTGAAGACACAGCACCTGATGACCTGAGAATGTAGGTGGTAGTAATTCTCCAAGGAAGCCGCTGTAGATGCAGCAGCGCCATACAAGTAAAGAGGTATCGGTTAATAAGATAAGAAATGAGAAAAAGGAATTTTTAAAAATAGGATACAAGTGTTCATGAAGCAATATTACTAAAGTAATACAACTTTGTTGTCTTCAATGGAAGAATGTTTTTAAAACACCGAGTGGTCAGGCGATCTCCCCATTTCAAAAAAGGTATAGAAACCATTCATTTTTGAGCGTCGTTTAATCGTGTGCCTTTGACAGTGCCTCAGCTGAAAAAACCTTTATTTGAGAACGACTTCTCCAATACATTAAAGATGCCTAAATAAATGATAGTTATGGTTCAGCGTTCTAAAATCTAGGCACAATTCTGGAAAAACTTCAGGAGTGTTTTAGTTAACCATGATGTCTCATCCACTCTTTCATTTGTCCATTTGTCATCAGTTTATTATTCGTGCATTCATTTCATAAGAATTCACGGAGAATCTACATATGTAAGACTCAGAACACAAGGTACACTGACTGCACTGGGAAAGATGAAAACGGCTTTCCTTTCTTGAAGATCATAATCTAGACAGGGGAAAAAGTGTTATATGATTAATCGAATACACAATTACTTATTTTAAGTGTGGGAAGCACTAAGATAAGGTAAGGTTGTAAGGAAATGGTGATAAGTGTATCCGATCTAATCTGAGGTGATTAGGGACGTGAAGTCATCTGTGAGCAATAGCCTGCCAGCTCACAGTGGAGCAGCCCATCTCCAGGGGGAAAAATAGTTACCGCTGACGTTTCAGAATTGCCAGTGTAAGGTGACAGTGAAAAGCAGACCACATCTTTGGTTGGAGTTATTATTGTTTTAAAACTTCCACATTTTCCATAATAATAGACACTCCTTTATTGCCAGCAGCATAGAAGGGCCACCTCAAATGCCTGTTTTTGGTAAACACTTGAGGCAGTCCTGCGCATTGTAGGATGTTCGCCAACATCCCTGGACTCTACACCCAGGTGCTGGACGCATGCCCATTTCCAGACATGACAGCAAACAATGCCTCTAGACCTGGCCAGGTGTCCCGCTGGGGAGGAGAAGCCCACTTGGTCGGGAACCACGGCTCTAAATGCTCTGCAGAGGAGGATGAAGAGAGGGGCAACAGAACACACGTGCTATACGAGGAAATTACTCTATCTTAGCTATAAACAATAGGCAACGATGGATATTTTAGGTCGTTTCTCTTTTTCATTTTTAAGGGAATGCACACATCTCCATAATAAATAGCATAGAATAAAACCAAGTACAGCATTAAACAATACTGGGATGAGGAAGCTCCTAAGGAATGTTCTAACTCAGGGTCTGGGGGCAGGATATGGTATAGGGCTTTAGCAGGACAGTCAAAGTTCAGCCAAAGTTCAACTAGCTTTGGGAATAGAGGTATCATAGTGAAATCTGGACTTTATCCAGAGGCCTGACAAGGGATAGTCAGAGACTGAGACCAAAAGTCAAAGGCAAAAGTGGGCAGAGAGGACAGCAGCAGGGAATCGAGCTCTCAGCCCTGGGCTCTACTGTCCTTCAGTGTCCCTGCAACAGGCACTTAGCGCAATGATGCGGTCTCCAGGCGGCTCCAGGGAACCTCGCTGGTAGTAAGTCGCAGCTCTGGGCTCTCCTCTCTGTAACATGGAGAGTTTTTCTCTGCGCCCTGCAACCCACATATTTGGTTCCCCCACCTGCACTTGGTAGAGCCACAAAATAGAGAGAAGTTTGTCTTAAAGGAATTGTGCTTTCAACCTGTATGAAAACGGTAACGTGCTAGTCAGACTTACTGAACACCTAAATGTAATTAGTTTTCATTAAATCGGAATTACATGCATGACAAGCGTCAAGAAGACCCACATTTTTATGGTTCACAATATTTTAAATTATTACCATTTCACAAGTTCATGAATAAATGCACTAAAACATCAGAGGATCAGCCAGTTTTTCAGGTTTTCTTAATCTGGGCCAGAGAATTTTGGCTTTTAATTTCCAAGTAGAGTAAAGCTAGCTGAGTTATAGATATTGATCGATAATAGATATAAAACAATATCTGAGAGTTCTTTTAAACTGAGATTTTTATCAAGATGACAAAATTTGTTAAGAACAACTCTATCCTTACTCTCCAATCAGGACTATATATTATATATTATCCAAGTCACACACAGTAAGGTGAGATGGATTTGATTAGATTCTACTATACTCTTAGGCATATAATCTAATGACTTTGAGAATAAGTTCATGACTCAATCATTTACAAGGCTTCTTTCTGAGTATGTTTCCAATTTTTTTTAAACTAGAGATTCTATATTCTGCCGTAAGATCGTCTTGAGAATCAAATAAAGTAATGCAAGTAAAATTCTTAGTTTACTGCTTACTGTATTGCCAACAGCTATTCAAATATTAACAAATGTTAAATGCAGGTTTAACCTATTAATACTCAACTGTCTGCCCTGAAAAAGTAAAAACAACCATTCCCAGTGTTGCCAACACTTGATCATAATCCAAGCACTTGCCCCAATTCTGTGATGCCTCTTCTGCAAACCCACAATTTTCCATTCCTTACTGTCTAGATTGCTTGGCTTTTATTGTCTCTATGTGGAGGTTCTTATGATGTTCTTAGTGTTTGGAATCCTCGGTGCTAGCTAAATGGTCACTCAATCAACTAAAACTGTTTTGATTCTTTTGAAAGACTGTGCATTATCCAATTTGCATTATAAAGCCAACCTTGCCTTCCTAGATAACAAACCTGTGACATGCTTGTACCATGCTGCACTTGTCATTCCCTCTAATCTTGTGTGCACCTTCCTCTGCACCCAGCTGGGCACCTCCTGCATAATACTAATCCCTGCGGCCAGAGCAGCAAGTCAGGATATTGCTGCTCAGATGTTTCATCCCTCCCTCTGCATGGCTGCACCGGAATCTCTAAGACCTTTAATGCCAGCCTCACCGTGATGAAGAACACTCACGTTGCCTACATTATTATTTTACTCAAGTCTATACGAACAAAGGCAAGAGAATGAAAGGCAATTACAGAATTCAGAACAGGTCACTACAGTTCTTTGTACACAAATAAATTCATTCACGAACCCAGTAGGAACCCTTATGATCATGAAGAGTAGTATTGACCAGGTTCGATGCAGGGGTGGAGGGGCTGCAGAGCCCAAAATGATATGTTTTATGATGAAAGAATATGGACTTCATTGTCATAGATTCCAAATGAAAAGTAGTGCAGTCATGAAAATTGTAACATAAACATCACACAAACAAGCATCAAACTGATTTTTAAAAATGCCTCTTTGTATGTTCTACTGCTTTTTCATTATTATGACCTTATCCTTAAACCTACTTGGCCGTGATCCTAATTTTCCACTGGCTCTTTGTGTAGATCCCACTGGGATAGGGATACAGTGCAACTGTTCGGACAGGCCAGTGGGGAGGAGATTGAGAGACTCCCCGCTAATGAGAACAAGAGAAGGAAACCAAAATGTGCCAGTCTAAGCGTCCTACCTGCAGACCGAACTGCCAGACAGGAGGAAAAAATAATGCTTCATTACAAATCTTTCTGATAGGAAAAAAGTCTAAAAATAAACATAAAACAAACAAAATCAATCAATTGCCAGGGAACAGTATAAATGGATTATACTGTATCTTTAACAATAATATTATAAATGTTAAATTATCTTCAGATTGCTTTTTATATAAGTGCAGTATTATTTTCTGAAAATTTTAATTACTTTTGTAAGAATCTAAATATGACATACTTTAGATAAACAAGTATTAGCTTCCTTTTATCTATAATTTTTAATTTATTATATATAACTGTTGGGAAGCTAATTGTAATACATTAGTATTTATATTGACACATGAAATAGTTAAATAATTATTACAAATACTTAATGGCATTCTTATATTATGACTTTTAATAAATAATGGATATAAACTATGACAATATTATAGCTGCTGAAATATATATGTGTATGTATGTTTCTAAATCATCTACCTTCTAATCTTTATATTTTTGTATAACCTTTAATATTCATTTATTTTCTTTGATTCTCCTTAAAATATCTCTAATACAGGAGTGCAATGTGGATACCTGCTTTTTAAACATGGATTTTACTGTAAGCAATATAGACACCTTTTATATTTCCCAACAATTCAGATATAAATAATAAACATTTTTAACTGTTAATTATATTGAGAAATTCTATTCCATTTGGTTCCTCATTTGAAATGAGCATTATGGGAATATTAATTAAATCCAATTGTTCTAATGCAGTTTTCACTGGTATTAACCTGGTATGTAGGAAAAATTTAAATCGCATCGGCCATGTTCTTTGAAAGGGCTACTGAGTTAATAGACATGAACAAGACTTGGGCCGCCCTGGAGACAGGGGACCGAGAAGGGCCCTGGGACGACCTGTCAGTTGCACCTCTCTGAGTGTACCAGCTGCAAGAGGCCCTGCCTGTGCAGTGCCCAGCGTGGCTGCCAAGGATGACGACCCCACAGCCAAGTGGATTTAGATCTGAAACCACCCTGGTGCTTCCTAGATTAGTGAACGCAGTAAAGTTACTTAATCTCCCCAAACCTTGGATGCTTTATCTGTATTGCTGACAATAATATCTACTTGACATGAAAGTTCACGGGCTGGCATGAGACCTTGAACTTCACTTACTTGCTTAATAAGCATTTCTTATGATGATATTGCAGTATTATTTTGTTTTGGTTTCCTAGTTATCCTCCTTTTTTCCAGGAGATCTTGTATAACTAAGGCCTGAGGATCCAAAGTGACTACAGTTGATAACATTGTATTGTTTCCTGAAATTTTCTAAAAGAGTGAGCACTAAATGTTCTCAACAACAAAAAGTGATAAATATGTGTGTTAATTAAATAGACGGTGGGAATCCTTTCACAATGTGTATGTTTATCAAATCAATGAATTGTTAACTTTAAATATCTTTCAATTTCATCAATTATATCACAATAAAAGCAACAATAATTTTTAAAAAGAGGGGACCAAAGGCTGACTGTTTGGGGTCGCTACCGAGTGGACTGAAATAGTTCAGGGACAAAAAAAGAACTAAAGAGAAGAAAACTCAAATTTCCCTTAAATTGAAACTTGTCAATGACAATGGCATTCTATTTTAGAAGGATTTTGACACCATTCCAGACTCCTTGTCTGGGAAGTTACCTATGACACAAAGAACTTTTAGGACTGGTTAAATATTTTGGACATAACTCTTTTCAATTGAAAATAATACTCTCCTTAAAAATTGTCTCTGACAGGCCTCACAATTTGTCTGTCATACATAGTACCGACATGTTTTCTACTGTGCGTTTCTGAATTCACTGCTATCTGTTAATCTACATACAAAATAATAATGTATTACTTTGGAAAAAAATAAATGGAAAAGAATCAAAAGCAGATTTTAGTGTTAGGCATGTCCATAACCCTTTAAACACATTTACTGAGTCATCAAACTGACATTTCAGTTAATGTAAGACAGATGTATTTTAATTTGTATACATTGTGAACAGTAAAATTGCATCTTTATAATATAATTTGATAACTATGTATATCCACACACATTTTAACATGTAATATTTCCTTATACATACTATGTTAGTTTTGTGAAGACATAAAACAATACAGATATATTCACCTTATCTCATTTCTTTCACCCTTCCCAGAATTAACCACCATTCTGAAGTTGAAATAGATCCTATCAGTTTAAAGTGTAGTTTGTAAATTAGATTATAAATGATGAGAAATTGAAGCTCACTGAGTGTAACTTTTTTAAAGAAAAATATAGCATTTCAAAGAAGAAGGTAACAGCATGGACAGGTGCTGAAGAGGAGGCACTTGAAATGAGCAACTAACGAGCGTGTGGGGATACCATGGCTGAGGGGGGCGAGAACCTGCTTCCTGCCCGAGAATGCCTGACAGAAAAAGAGTCAAGGCACATTTGTGGAATAGTGAGAACTGTGTTTACGACAGAAAGAAAGGGTTGAGTTAAAGCTCAGGGGCAGTGGGTTATGAAGACCCTTTGACATTGTGAAATTCTCAGCCATCAAGGAAAGGTTGACTTATGTCTAGTGAGTTATACTTATAAAGTACTCTATACCATTATACTTTAAATAGGATTTTCCATTAGAATTTTTTCAAGGGCTCTTATTTAAAGTTAAAGGTTGTGATTGAGTTAAATCAAACTTTGGGTAAGCAAAATATTTTGTTTTATAGAATGTTTACTCAACTTGACATCGTCAGTAAAAATGTTTAAACACTAAAATTTTGAAATGCATATGCTTAAGGGTACATATAAGCTACCAAAATTGTATGCCAGTATTGTAAAACTAAACATAAATTTTCACCATAAATTTTTGGAGGATCCTGAGTAAAGAAATTTCCTGAAGCAAATATTCCTTTAATGGAGTTTTTTTAAAAAATGCAAACAAATACAACAGTCACTGTTATTTAAACATAAAGAAATAAACATGTTATTTCTTTCAATATAATCATGTTAGAGACAAAAGAAAATTTTAAAAATAAATATTTTTTACCATTTATTTGCTCAATAAAGAAAAGTTAGAAAGTTCAAAAAAATGAATCAAGGTTTTGAATTAAAATCCCAATGCTCAGAAATAGCCACTGTAAGTTTTATAATGTATTTCCTTCTCAACTTTTGGTTCTGTGCATTTTCTATAATAATGATGATGATGTATGCATACAAATACATAAGGAGAGATTCTTCAAAATAATATTCCATGTTTATTTTTACTCAAGTAATATATGTTTATTAAATTATATTGGAAAATACTAGACATGAAAGGGTAAAAACTACCATGCATTTGCTTACTTTGTAGAGTTAAACACTGTTATTATAGCTTTCTCTTATCCTAAGTGGGTATAGTCCAAGGTTCCCAGGGCATGTCTGAAACCATGGAGAGGACTGGATCCTACAGAGACTATGTTTTTTTCCTGTACATATATGCATACCTATGATAAAGTTTACTTTGTAAATTAGGCACAGTAAGAGATTAACACCAATATCTAATAATAAAATAGAATAATTATGACTATATACTGTATTAAAAATTACGTAAATGTGGTCTCTCTCTCTGCCTCTCTCTCTCAAAATATCTTATTGTACCACACTCAGCGTTTCCCTTAAAGGAAGCATTTACAACTTCTCTTCGGCATATCTGAATTACCGTCCTCAGCACTTCTGCACTTTGGGGCCATTGTTAAGTAAAATGAGCCACATGCACACAAGCACTATGGTTCCGTGACGGTTGCTCTGATAACAGAGATGACTTCTCAGTGACTGGTGGGCAGGCGCATCGGCAGCGTGGACGGACTGGGCGTCCTGGGCTGGGTGGACCGGGACGCTCAGGATTTCATTCTGCTACTCAGAACAGGCAATTTAAAGCTTATTTATTGTTTGTTTCTGAAATTTTCCATTTAATATTTTCAGCCAGTCACTGAGCTGAAGCCGGACCACAGTTGACTGCCAGTACCTAAAACCTTGGTTTGCATGGGTACGTAATTCATTTAATATTTCTAATTTTAAATTTTATGAATAGTCAAAATATATTTTTGGATGTAGAAATATTTTCTTAATCTCAAAGGCAATGACTGTAGTTTACATTATGTATCATTTTTCTGACTTTGGTGAGAATTTCATTAGTACATTATCACACATAATCTTAGAAGGCATTTTTAAGTAGATTTACCTATAGAAATTGTCAACATATTAAAATAAATGAAAAAGATGCACAGCCCCTCTGTTTTTTCCTGGCATAGAATTAGTCATTATATAATTTTATCAAAATTTAAGCTTGTAAAAATGTAGATAGCTGTGTCTGTTTAGCACTGGGCACATCTTTGAATCTTTATACATTCATGTTCCTTAAAATACAGAGTAGGTTCAGTTGCAAAGAGCACCTATGGACTTGTAGAATTTCTGTGTGAGCCTTTAAGATAGAAAGATAGGTGGCTCGGGTTTCTCAAGGCTGTCCATTAGATCAAACTTGTAAGATTTCCATATATTTTTAGTTCACATCTCACAGACTCCAATAGCACAACAGATCAATAACTTAGTAATAAGCTCATTTTTCAGTTTGATTTTGAGCATTTGATTTTTCTATAACTATTTTTAAAATTCAAGACTTTATATATTCTTCCAAAATCATTCTTTATCCCTGTACACATAAGAAATTTAGCATGGTCATACAAAATTATGACATGGTGAGATGTCATGTTTCTTTTAAAATATATAACTGAATGTAGATTTTAATATTAAACTTTATATTTTGTTTACAATATTTTTATAATAAGCATCCAACTTATTATAACAAGATAAACAAGGCTCAGATTGTACATTGCATGTAGCTGATGAATTTATATGAATTTACCCAAAGGGCCCATCAGTTTCTTCATAATTGATTATGGAATATGATTTGGAATTACCCTAGAATTTCAAAAAGGACTCTTGGGAAATTGGCAACCCTCTCGCTCAGGCTTCATAGTTTGTGAGCTATATTTTAAAGTCTATTAATAGCCCAGTTACTTGGGTTTATGGTATATTAAGTTTTAATTTACCTAAAAGTAAAACAACAAGAAAGGGAAACATTTATTTTAATTACAAAAAAGCTAAATTGTATTTGTATTCATTTTTTATCATTATAAGGCCAAAAGGCTCTTGCATGAAGAAAATATTCAAATTACTATAATCTTACATATCTTGTTTTATAGCTATAAATTATGTATCAACTACAAGCAAACTGCATTTTAAACATTAATTAAAAATTGTAGACTTACAGTGGATGGCAGAAAGGGCTTCAAGTTAATTTAGCTGTTTTAATTCAGTCTGACTGACTTAATTTTACTGCCATACTTGGTTGAAATAAAAATATTTTCTTCTTATCTTGATACATTTAAAATATACTCAACTTTACTATTCTTTCCTGAAATAACAGAACACACTGTAGATTTTAAACATTATTAGCATGGTGTGTCAAAATACACAACGAATGATCTAACTCGTCTGTTAAATGCCTCCATATATTCATTTCAATTATATATATAAGCAATTTTCTCCAGGCTATGAATTAATTACTATTTTGTGCCGAGAGATGTGTGCTAAGATGTAGCAAATGAAAAACAGCAATGATCGCATTCGACATTTATGCTGTTTCACATTTGGACTAGATTTTGCTCATGTTCGTTTAGACCCGTTCATTGGCTGGGCTGAGAGGCTCCATGAAGAACCCCTTTTCTTACTTTTCCAAAAACCAAGTTTCGCTATCCCGCCCCTGTGTTACTTCCTCTTTAATGACTCATGACTCAGAGATAAAGTGTCCAAGATATCTAGACGAGCCCCAGCTCGTGTGTCAATTATATGTTTCAGAAAGAATTATTTTATCATATTCATTATTATTGGTAACTTTCCTGGTTCAAGGCAGACGTCGGTGGAGAAACAGCTGATATCCGGTGGTGGTAAGCTGCACTCCGAGCTCCCCAGAGACAGCCGTCTAAGCTCTGCTACTTAAAGAACTCTATAGAATCAGATCAACTATATGTTTTAACGAGCACCACATCTCCAAGGCACTAGGCAAGGCAGCTACTGCTTGTAATCAGAGTGTGCACATAGTGATCTCTGGTCATCTAGATCACCATCCATGATAATAATAAGGATCACAGAGCCTGAAAGATGGAAGAGAATGTAAAGGTTTCTTCTTATGGGGGAAAATATGGAAACTGAAAAGTTTTACCATAGTTTAAGTGCTACTAAGTCAAGGAACTTGTTCATGGCAAACAGGAATAAAAACTTTGCTTAGCTGACAGAGGCCAAGGAACTAAAGACAATGTTGGTAACTTAAAAAATGATATTCCCATCTAAGGGTTTAACGACAGTTAAGTCACAGAGGATGATCCCATCCTTTCAACATGAGCTGCGTGAATCAGATGCCTTAGGCCACACTCTCCTTCCTCAGCTTGGACATAACCATAAGTCCTTCACTCATCAGGGAAGCCCAGCCATGAATGCAATGAAAAGTGCCATGAAAGCACCATTAATTCATACTATACCGAGACTCTCTCGTCTCTGTATAACCATTGTCATGATCCTCCCACAACACTTAGGCTAATCCTAATTGATGGACTCCATCAGCAAATTAAAAAACAATACTCTTTAGACTTCAGCGATGAAAAACATACAGAGTAAAACAATATGTTCCTTGGAGATGCAGCACTCTGTTATCTTTATGGTGCAGAGTGAAAGACAAATTAAGGGGAGAATGCTGTGCAAGCCTTTTTTATTGCTTTTATGATAATAAGAAGATAGTCCTTATTTGTGTTGACTGGGTCGTGCACATTCATTGTCCTGCTACAGTTTATTGATTTGGTTAAAAATCAGTGGATGTCTGATGGAAAACTTACAGGTGCTTCCTTCTGATAGTTTACATTTGCAATTTAAATTGAATTTATAAGCTTAAATGGCTCATCCACAACTACTAGGCTCACTTCTCTAAAAGAATAACCTACATTTCATGAATCAATTTTCTGTTAGCATTTAGTTGTGATCCATACATAATCTTTTTTGATAAAGAGGTAAGTGCAATTTATTATGGAGAAAGTTAGAATGAGAAACGGGTTGCAAATTAATACTTACTGGAAGCAAGGGAGAAGTCACAACAATATTTTCTCATGTTCTCGAACTCTGAGATTCAAATCAAAGCTTGCCATTGTGATACTCAGAGAGCAACTAAAAGCACTCTTCATTTTCATAGAGGCTTCTCTTGTGTCACCTCTCTGTCTAAAATTTAGATTTCAGGGGCAATTTTAAAAGAACCACTCAGGAAAGCCATTTATAGAGATGATTTCTTGCAAAATACAAAAGAATAACCAAGTGCTTCCACATACTCAGCATCACAAGCACGAGACGAGAGTGGATTGTGAAGCGAACTCCACTCTTCCCAGGCTAAGGTGCCACAGTGATTTTTTTACTGAAACTGTCCTTAATCTGTCTCTATAGCCCTTCTTTAACCTTGGAGGTATTTCTACAGAATGCTGAGAAGTGCTTCTCATGCTTGTTTCAAGTTCTGGAGTTGGCTGAAAAGCACCATTGTAAGAATAAGAGATGTATTTTAAAATTATATTGTTGCCCTCAGTTTAGTATACTAGAGTTACTGCTAATAATCTCATTGAATTGTGAAGTAGAATTATGATGCATAATTGTGGTAAATAATCTTATTTAAAATCTTGTGTGTAGCTTCCTTTTGAGGTGCTTTAACCAAGAATAGCAGAAATTTTCTCCTAAGATAATTTAAAATAGCCCTGATCCTTTTCCCTGGTTACTTCTTGATTATACAGTAACCTCATTTCAATTGAGAAACAAAACCTTGCATTCTTTTTCTGAAGCCACTGATTTTTCTGCTTAAAAAAAAAAATTCAGAGTGATAACTAGCAATCTTCAATTCTCCTCCCATTTTCATGCCAGAGATGTAAGTTCATTTCAAGCTAAATAGCAGGATTCTGTAGTTTTCTAGAGACTCTGTGTATAGGAATATGGTAGACGAAGAGTCTCAAACCTATTTTTAAGTTTTTGCTCATCTTTGCATGTGTAGAGAAGCTCAATTACCACTATATCAACCTCTTCCTCAATTTTCACCACCATATTCACTATGGAGCTTTGGGATCAGCTTTCCCCTCCTTTGCAAATAGGTGTGACCAACAGACCTCAAGACACGATGCCCATTTTTATTAAGTATTTTATAGTAAAAATTAACCTGGACACTGCATTCCACTGGTCACTTCCTGGTCTCAGGTAAACAGTGCTGAAGGGGAGAGTTTCACAATGCTTTTCAAGTTCACATTCAAAGGACTGGCACAATATGATGCTTTCTATATCACTGGAAATAGTCACGGACAATGTCTTTCTCGAGCATCGAGGATCCTTGTTTAGAGCACTTCCATGTAAATGAGATCTTCCTTCTCTTATTCTTCTTGTGGGCCTGTTATATTTTAAAATCACTGATATGCTAACAGTACTTCCATATAAGAAAAACGGAGCCCAAAAGGATTAAAAATTCCTGACAACAAAAATTTGGAGGTCTGTAGTTTCAACTTCTGAGTTTACAACTGATTATTTATAAATTTCACTCACGGTGTAGAGATTTGGTGGGGTTTTTTTTTAATTTATTTAAATAAATTCCCATAAAGTGTCACATAATAGAAGAACAGTGACATAAAACTTCAAGTTATTTTGAAGAAAATTAAAACACAAATGTAAACACAAGAAAAAACAAAGGGCTCATGTTTTCATTCCTGATTTAGCCGGGCATTGCATATCTTATGACAGCTTCTTTTTAGTTCTGAATGGATTTTTTTAATGGTCACAAAAGCCTAGATAAAGAGGCTAGATAGGCAGGCTAAACCCACAAAATTGGGAAACTGAACCAGCAGTTTAACTACCAATTTTTATCTATCAGTGACTTCTACCCCCCTACTTATAAGAAATTAGAATACTTTCAGTTTCAACAGCGTTGTAAACTTGGGCCCTCAAGCTTCATGCAATATGTAATGAACTTCTTACCTTCAGGTAGTATTTATTCCAACTTCCTTGTTATATAGGAAACTACATTATAAAAAAAAAATCCAGGGGAACCAAAAAGGTGAAAAGATAGCTGTTAACAACCTAAGTCTGTACCAAACAGTTTACAATTGTGAGAAACATCAACAGCCATTCAAGAAACTGGAGAGAATGCCAATGGGTTGCTAATTCAGAGGCACAAGTGTCATTTTTTACTTTAAAAAAAGTTGCAAGATCATAGGGGGTTTTAAAGCTTCTAAGTCACCCTGCGAGGAGCCACAGGCACTGAAATTTCAGACAACAGTGTGGTGGTCACCAGAGAGAAGGAGGGAAAGGGGCCGTTGTGAAGGGCAAAGGGGGCCAAGCAAACAGTGAGGGAAGACTTGACTTTGGGGGGTGGGCACCGAATGCAATACAAAAATGATACATCATAGAAATGTACACTTGAAACCTCTATGACCTTGTTAACCAATGTCACCCCAATAAATCTAATTTTAAAAGATTTAAAGAAAAAGAGAAAGAAAGTGAAGCTGGATATATTCCATATATTCCATATATTTTATATATCACAATTCCAACACGTAATTGGCTCTTGCCTGCCTCCTTCATTCGGGACTCCATGACCACTCATGACCACCGTAACAACAAACGCATTTTTTCCTTGGAGACATGCAGCAGGTCAGACAGACTTTCGTGCAGAAATCTGTTTCTTTCTAGCTCCCCTCTGGAGAAGAGCCAACAGAACCATGAGAAGCCAGCTCTCTGTCCCATTCCCACCAATCGACCCAAGTGAAGGATCACTAAGAGCCACAGTAAGGGCCACGGTGCCACGCTCTACTATGTCCTGCCGTCAGTGCCTTCCCCAACACAGACTCAGGGCCTCGCTTATACATGTACAAAAAGACAAATAATGAGAAAAGAGGGCATCCAAAGTGTGCACTAAGTAAAAACATAAATGGAATATTTAAATTTGATGCTATACATACCACTGTCATTTGGGGCTGGCTGATATTGCTTTTGTATTTTTATTTATTATTAGTTATATGAATAGGGTGATTCAAAAGTAAATCAACTTTTTCTGGATATGTCTTAAGTAAATGTATTAATTCTGATTGAGAAGCTATTGCATGCTCAGGGTATTTTTTGCAAATACTGACACACTCCAGGGCTTATTCTTAGCTTTTTCTCTTTCACAGCTTCTTCCTCTCTGCCCCAATATTACGTATTTGGCTCTTGCTCATCATGCTCCCTTCTATGCCCTCGGCATTTGTGCAGTTGGAACACTCTGCCACTAGATTTGGTGACTTCTTGCCACTCGGTTATTGACTCAGCCGGCACCTAACGAGGACGATTCACAGTCATTGGAGCTAGTGAGCAAACAGTGAGTGAAAGATACTCCCTGTCCTCAAGGAGGATGCAACCTGTACGGTTGACTTTTGAATTAGGAAAGTGTTCAGACTATAAAGTATATGTCAAAATTTTGTTCTTTGAGAAAGAACAAAAGACTATATATACAATGAAATAAATATTATATCCTACTAAGAAAAATTATCATACTTTATTTTATAGCCCCACACCAGTAGTGAATCAGAGAGAGAGAGGGGGCGGGGGGTTAGTGATTATTCATATATATATATGAATATATATGTATAAACTGGCTTTACCTTGGTTTCATATGGAAAGCAAATATGTTTTAAATAATCTATATATAAAATAAGAGTCAGAAGATTGCTGGGTCTTATATAGGTAAGGAGGGAAGTAAATACTATAAATACTAATGATGATATATTGGCATGAGTATAGATACAGATGTGGGTATGGGTATGAGTTTGGGAATAAAAATAGATATGGATAAAGAATGGCAAAATCAATAGCTTTATTGGCACAGTCATAGATATGAGGAGGGGGGAGGGGAGTGAGGAAAGGCTCTATGCAAACCAGAGACGGAGGAGCCTAGAAAGAGAAAACTTTTTGACAGTAACTGCTGTTCTTTAGCTAAACACCATGAAAACAGCTGTGGTCTCGTGTCCACACACACCATCAAAGAGCAAAGAGGTAACATAGATTTTCATCCTCTGGAGACTGAAACTAGGTGCTCTAATACCCACAGTGGGATAGTATTAGACAGCAGCTAGTGGGAAGCTGGGAGGTCCCCATTGCCCAGAGGCAATGAGGCCACTGCCATGGGTGGGACCCAGGACCTCGTGAGGAGCTGGAACTGCACACACCGCCCAGCTGGCATCAACCACCCAGTGCCAGGAGTGAGCACTTGCACCTTCGCCTGGCGGCCTGAGGCGCACACCCACTTCCCCTGCCTGAGTGAAAGTAAGTTCTGAATCAGAACCAAAATCTCAACGAATAAGCCTATGTCAAGGCCTCGGCCATAAGCCATTCATAATACCAAGAGCCAGGAAAATCCAGCTGAATAAAATCAAATGGAAACAGCCAGCCAGTAGATGAGAGCACCAAGGTGACTGAGACACTGCAATTATTCGGCCATGACTTTACAACAGCCATTTACACTGTTTCAAGGAAAATTATAAACACACCTGAAGAAAATGAAACTAAGAGAAAGCTTCAGCTAAGAAATACAAAGTCTCAGTCAAGAAATAAAAATAATAAAAATAACTCAATGAAAACTTCAGATTTAAAAAAATATAAAACCTAAATCAGCAGAATGGAAAAGACAGGAAAGAACCTACTAAGAAGAAGAGAGAATAAGAGAAATTAACTAATTTAAAAAAGATAAAATAGTTGGTTTAAAAAACAATGAGCAAAGCCTAAGAGACCTGTGGGACTCTGCCAATTTCTGTCACTGGATTTCATGAAGTACAGGGGGGAAAGTTTGGGCTCAAAAATGTACTCCAAGTATTTATGGCAAAAACAGTCTGGCAAGAGACATAAATCTACATTCTAGAAACGGCACAAATCCCACATAGAGTAAACTCAAACAAACCCATACCAAGACACATCATAATTAAACTGCTGGAAAACAAAGACAAAGACTTTTTCTGAAAACAGAAAATATGAACACAATACCTATACGGGAGAAAAAAATCAATTACAATGACAGTGTATTTCTCCTTGGAAAGCAGAGATGCCAGGAAGAAATGGTACAACACTTTCCAGATGCTGGAAAAAAAACAAAACAAAACTGTCAAAGCAGAATCCTATTCCCAGTAAAAATACACTGGTAAAATGATGACATTCGCAGAGTGTGGTAAGTTATGCATATGTAATGTAATACCTCGAGCAACCACACAAAACATATAAAAAGAGGTATACTCAAAACACTATAAATAAATCAAGATGAAATTCTAAAAGAATGTTTAAGTAATCCATAGGAAGAGAAAAACAGATAACAAAAAAACCAGAGAAAACAAACATAAAGCAAATAATAAAATGTCAGACTTGAGCAGTAACAAATTGATAATTACATCAAGTGTAAATGGTCGTAATGTATCGATTAAAAGACAGAGTTTGGCAGACTGGATTAATAAAAAGGATTCAATTATAAGGTGTCTAAAAAATATTCACTGACGGTATCACACTATAGGCAGGCTGAAAGTAAAAGAATAGATTAGACAGATAGAAAAATAGATAGATAGATCATGTGACTATCAGTCAACTGTAAATCAGGAGTGGCATTGTTTCAAGGAAGTGTCCTTTCAGCACACTGCGCCAACGCGCACAGGTTGTGACATTGCTCTATAAGTTTGCAATAAGCTACTATGGGGAAAACTGTGAAAAGGCCATTTTCTCTGTACGAAATCTTCAAAATGTCTCTGTATTCTTTCATTCTTTTTGAATTTCATTTTTATCAAATGTATTGGGGTGACACTGGTTAGCAGGGTCATACAGGGTTCAAGTGCAAACTCTACGATAGAAGATCTGTATGTTGCCCTGTGTGCCCACCACCCAAAGTTAAACTGTCGCCACATATTAGGCAACCACATGATTTCACTCATAATGTGGGATTTCTGCATTATTTCTTAATACTACATTTGAATTGACAATAATCTCAAAATATGAAATTTAATCCAAACAATTTTAAAAATTGTGATAGTTAATTTTATATATCAATGTGACTAAGCCTCAGGGTACTTAGGCATTTGATGAGACACACAGGGCATGTCTTTGAGGGTGTTTGTAGATGAGATTAAGAGCTGAATCAGTAGATTGAATAAAGCAGATTTCAGTCCCTAATGTGTATGATCTTCATCCAAACAATTAAAGATCTGAACAGAACAAAAAAGGTGGAATCAGAGGGAATTCCTCCTGCCTAATTGCCCAGCTGAGACACTGGTCTTTTCCAGCCGCAGGACTGGCTCTAAAACGTCAGCTCTTCTGCTGGTATTGGGACTGGAACTACATGGCCCTTGTTCTCAGGCCTTAGGACATGCCCTGGACCTACACATGGGCTCTCCCTCATCTCTAGTGTGCAGACTGCATGTCTTGGGACCTCCCATTCTCCATAACTGAGTGAGCTAATTAGATATGTATAAAAAATTTCACTGGAGAACCCTAATACAAAAAAATATTAGGAGTCTGTTGCAGATATATAATGAAGGCGTGAAAAAGAATTTTATATATATCAGTTTTTATTGACTCTCAATGGAAAAGAGCGAGAAATTAGATTTTCATGGATACTCTGTGTGTGTGTGTGTGTGTGTGTGTGTGTAAGACCTAGGCAAAGATGTTGGTGAGGAAGTAGAGGCAGGTTACAAGAAGCGGGTTTCAATGAATAAAATGCCTGTGGAAACATAAGGTTCAAAAAGGGCTGTTGATCCTTCTTATATGAATGCCTGTGTTCATTACCTATTCAGATCAGCATGTGGTAATTTTTATTTGTCAGTTAAAATCAATCAACCTCTACTTTAAAAAAAAATGTAGAATATTTTGGGTCATCAGTATGATTCAAGTGGTATTCTATTTTAGAAAAGTCATTTCTTTTTAAAGATGTTTTTAATATTCATGATTTGAACATTTAATTATGGTTGATATTAAATAAAAAGAATGAGAGCACATTTTGACTTGCAAAGTTTATAGTTCACTAAGAATTCATTAGGTCTTACTCAGTAGTTTAGAGTCAATCTTCAGGTTGCTGGAATTTAGGATAAGCATATTTGACCACAAATAAATCTAATTGTAAAATCTAATTTTTGAAAGTTTTCTTAATAAGACAATACTATAGACTGCAGCTCTGTTAAAATGAGTGCAATGTATATTTAAGCATTGTTCTTATTCCTTATAAAATTTTAAATCAAACCTTCACACATAATTTCTTTATAAATCATAAGACAGCGAACTCAGATTTTCTTGAAAAATATAACTTGAAGTTAAAAGAGGATTTCAAAGTCAGAGAGATTCTGATTCAGATCATGCATCCCTACCCGCTATGGCCACTAAAACAACACAGGCAACAACTGCCACAACTATTCACACTGAGTGTCTACTGTGTGCCAGATAATTCATATAAAATATCTCATTTTACCTTAATAACAATTCAGTGAGGAAGATACGGCCGGTTTCATTTTACAGACATAGGATCACGCTTAAACATGTTGTAAGTTCCTGGATGGTAATCTATTTTTTTTTAAGTTGTAGTTCCCTCAGTAGTGAAATGGGGAAAACTATACATACCTCATTGTGTTACGAATTTTATATAAGACAATCTATATAATACATCAAACTCCATGCTATTAACCTAATAGTCACTAAACAATGTGACAGTCCTTCCATTTTAATTGAAATAATATTCAGGTTCACTTTATGCACAGAAATAAATCAGGATCTCCTGGATAGGAATGGGAGCCTCTAAGATGCAGTTTATCAGGGCTGCGTGTTTACAGATATCGATTACCTGAGTCAGCTTCACATGCACCAATATTTCCTCTTAAAAAAAATATATGAAGAAATAAACTGTCCATCGAGGATTTTGTATTTCAGGCAGAGAAAGTTCATTCCTTATGGTATACCATCCATAAGAAGTGGTTGACAAGAAATGACACTGTGTCTTACACATATATCAAATGAAAAATAAAGTTAACTTCTTGAATTCGTATTAAGATAAAATTTTAAAGCTTCCTAGGATTCAAATCAAAAGACTTTCCACGCTTTAACATTCAAAGGCGCACCGAATGGCTCCCCTGGGCTCACTGCTAATTTTAAAGCTATTAGACATCAGGGCTGGATTTCAAGGGAGGTACGATTCTGCATTCATTCCTCTTCCTTTCCAGAGGGAGACCCACGAGGCTTCAACAAGTCAGTCGGCTCAACAGACCATGACAAGAATCTACTTGATAAATACAAAAAAATACATTAAGAAGCTGTTTGATGGGGCTGTACTGGAGAAGGATCTGAGAGAAACCTGGATTATCTACAACATGTAATTCCTAAACAAACAAGCAAAATATTTTCTTTATCTCAATATTTTGAAATATTTCAATTTATAAAGATAGATTAGGGTTGTGGTGAGAGATACTTTCAGATTCATGTTTCTGAATCTCTGTTTACTGATATACTTTATATTCACTATTGTCTGATATGATAATATGCACTTTTTATATCATTATTTTCACACAAGATTGAATAACTAGTATGTAATTTTTTGATCTTAAAAATAATTTAAATGACTTTTCTATCTATAATATCATATATTATTACTTATGTAATTGCACATGATACATTATAGGTAAGGTAGTACTCATTCCACACTTTGCTTTTAAATTATTAGTCATTTATAGAACCCATTATAATTTGAAATATAAATTAATATCAAGGGGATTCTCTAACTGAAGATAATTAATGAGAGTTTTTTATTACTTATAATAATTAATATTGTATGTCTTTCAAAGTACAGTTACTTCAGCTCAAATAAAATGGCAAAAAGTAGTTTTAATCCCATCATTTAGAACTAAATTTGTTCCGAATAATGCAAGCTAACAAGAAAAAGCTTATTTGGTGACCACCTATCTTGCTTCTCTGGAGAATTCAGGCAACAATAATTTTCAACTAAATTGCATTGGAAATTCTCATAATGGGATCCCATAAGGAACATTCTCAGTGACATGAATTATTTTTCTTTGTCCCTGTAAATTCTATTTGCTTCTAGAACACATAGGCCCATTGAATAGACTGATCATGGGAAATCTGGGTGTGGAATGGCCAAAAACAATGATAAAAGAGACGCGTGCACACAAAAACAAAAACAAAACAAAATCTAAAAATGAAAGAGAAATATTAGCTCTTGAAAAAGTAACAGGGATTTCCTCTTAGGTAGCCATTGCCATTATGAGACCACCAGGGTACTACCGGCTCCATGATCTCTAGTTTCCTGCAGCAGTGACTCATTCACACTCCCATGTACAATTCTCTGAGGAGACGGCATGCGTCAAAGAGATGCCTTGAAGTTGATTAGGAAGCCGTTGCCCATGGAAAGTAGTTACAAGTTCCTTAAGGCATTGATCTCATGTCCTTAGTCTCCTTAATATCAGGCTCCGAAGAACCTTGGGGCCTAGCCAAATATTACCATTCTACAACATTAATTAAGCCATTACTTCTTGTAAGACCTTTCGAAGACTCTTTACAGTTTCATATGCCCGCAAAACCCTCTAAATTTAATAACAAATTTTAAGAATATTAAATTCACTAAAATTTCTCTCTGGTTCTGACAGTGGTATACTTCAGTCTAGGCTATGACCGGGTTAAAAGCAATCAGATAACCATCAGAATTTTTAAAGCCAAAATATGTACTCCTTATGCTAGGTAATCTTTCCTTAGTGTGCCTTTAATAATTTCTGCAATATTTTCTTTCATTTTCTTTTTTTCTTTGTCCTTCAGAAGGCACTTTTCATCTTTTCTGCTTAAGAGATTTTTTGTCTCTCATACTATCTCTTGATTTTCCTTGTTCACTTTCAAAGTAAAGACACAGATACAAAAGATGTGTTTTTTGAACCAAACACTTAAAAGGTGGTCTCAGGTTTTTACGAAGTGACTTTACAGTAACAGAAGTTTTTGCTTACTAAAGAGATTGAACATTATATTTCAAAATAACAAAATTTCAGAAAGAAACAAGCATAAACTTGAATTTTTCCCTTAATGCAGGTTATAGATAACATCAAGTATCTGCCATATCATGGTAACTTAGCAAGGGTAATCTCTATTCTCACAGTTCTCTATATGCAAATATCTATAAGGAAAATAAACAAAAAAAAAATCAACTCTTCCTGGCTTCGTGATCCTAATTCATGAACTAAAAGTGATGTCTCTAAAATTTACATTTTTGAGGTAGCTGAAAACAGATAGCATTGTTTTATAAATATGTGGCATCTGTGTTTTTGTTAACCTAATTGACCTAAATTTATAAACTTTGCTGCATTGCAATCAATTGAAGGCATATACAAGTCCAGAAAACATCCAGCCATTGTTAATATAATGAGAATGGTTGGCATGACACCAATCTAACCTGGCAGCCAAAGAGAGTGGACTGGAATACGCATGCGTGAACAGTGCCAACTTCACTATACTAGTCAGTGGAGGCGGTAGATGCCGTTGAGTGAGCATGTGCACTGTGTGGCCATCACATTGAAAATGACTGAGCAAGTAGAGCAAACAATCTACCTCAGATTTTGCATTAAGCTTGAACATTCCTCCGTGGAAACTATTTAGATGATTCAGAAGTCAGAGGCTATGAGCAAACGGTGATCTGCAGCTTCACCACAACAACATGCCTGCTCATGCATCATGTCTCATGCAGAGCTTTTTGGAGAAACATCAAATCACCCAGGTGACTCAGCCCTGCTATAGCCCAGATTTGGCGCCCTGTAACTTCTACCTTTTCCCAAAACTAAAATCACCTTCGAAAGGGAAGAGATTTCAGATCATTGAGGAGATTCAGGAAAACACGATGGGGCATCTAATGGTGATTGGGAGAGCTGTGTGAGAGCCATCCCAAGGCACCAACTTTGAAGGGAACTGTGCCCTACATACATTGCTTCTTGCATCTTGTATAATCTTCAATAAAGGTCTCTATTTTTTATATTACATGGCTGTATATCTTCTGGACAGACCTCGTATAATCATTCACTTATCCATTCAACCAAAGATAAAAAACCTAGATGGCTTCCCATCAAAACAGTTGCAACATGTATACTTTTATGTTTTCACGGGCATATGCATGGCTATTTCTGGTATTAAATTTACAAGGTTCTGACAAATGGCTTTATGCAATGGCAGTCCGAGCGAGGCCTCCCCAATGCACATAAGCATGAACAGATACACACACACAGTATATAAATTTGGCTCTAACATAAGTTGGATCTTCACTCAATACCGTATTTCATATGCATTTTGATCTTTAATTCAATTTTAGATTTAAAAAATAAACCTACAGTGAAAGAAAAAAACTATGAAGCTAAAGAGGAAACACATGAAATTCTTAAGACAAAAAAGCCACAATGCTGACATATGGAAAAATTTTCATCACCTAATGTTAATAAAACGAATTAATAAATTAAAACTGATATCTAGATATTTTCTCAAGTTGACAAAACTTGTTTTTATTCCTTTTAATTTTTGTATTATATCTCAAATATCATGAAAGTAAACTTTAGAAAATCTAGAGAATTGAATGAAATAATTCACTGTTTTGGGTAATGCCAGTCTTCCAGTTGACTGCACTTAAATGTCATAAGACACTTAGAAGAAAAAAGTTAGGTATTAGTAAATACTTAAGTTAAAAAGTGTAAAGAGTTTAAAATAGCAACTGCCTCTTATAGTTTGAAATATGTTTATACCTCAGAAAAACAGAGAAGCCTAGCAAATATCTACTCAGAAGTCACAGGTGGTCAATATTCACATAGAAAGAAGTTATATGCATGGCCTCACTCAGATTAATTACACTAATTTAAGTAAATTGATCCTAAAAGTCCAACTTCAATGTTTTTATTTTGAAAATGCCCATCTCTCCATTTTGAAACGACTCTCAAACATATGCTCCACTTTCAATGCCCATCCAAAAAAAGGCTACCTCAAGCAGTGGCCTATCTCATTATAATAATGATGATGAGGTTATGTATATTCATAACATAATGAGAGGTATATATAGTGACCACCTACTCAGTGCCTGGGACTACATATAGATTACCTCATCAAATCTCCAGAACACTCTGAAATAGGGATTATCATTAGCAACAGCAGAAAAGAAACAGAGAGGTGGAATAGCTTGCTGAATGCATCACTGTTCGTAAGAAGAGCCAGAACAGTACACCTCTCTTAACTCCACTTGCTTCTATATATGTCCACTGTCAGAAATAAACATGATGGTTAATTTTATGTGTCAGCTTGGTTGGGTCATGATGCCTGTGGTGCCTAATGATCAAATGTTACTCTGAATATTCCCGTGAGGGTGTTTTTTTGCACAAGACCAACATTTAAGTTGGTGGACTTTGAGTAAAGCAGGCTGTCCTCCACAATCTATGTAGGCCTCAAGATCAGTTGAAGGCCTGAATAGAACAAAAGAGTGACCTTTACGAGAGGGAATTTTCCAGAAGACAGCCTTTCAACTTGCATTTTAACATTGATTCTTTCCTGGGTCTTAATCCTGCTGATCTACTCTGCAGAATTTGGACTTGTCAGCCTTCATAATCGTATAATTGCTCTAAATAAATGTTCTCCCTTTCTCTCTCTCTCTCTCTCTCTCTGGAAAATGTGACAAATGTTGAAAGCTATAAATGTATTTGTGAACTCCAAGTACTATTCCTTTATTTTACTAGTGCTTTCTCTTTCTATTTTCTTCCTATTTTCCCCCTCTTCCTCCCATTTCTCTCCTTTTTCTAAAGAACAACATGATTTTTTTCGTAGGAATGAGTCTCATGCCTCTTTACTTGTAATCTTTGTTATGTTTGTTTCATTACTGCATGCATTCCTTTAGTCAGGCAAGAGAGAAATCAGATTAAGCCTTTATTTTTGCCTGTCCTAGGTCAGACCAGATTTGTCTTTATCACTTCAAAAGGATTCTAAAATTCTATGTGTTTTCTACTTCTTTGCTTTTACAACAGAAGAAGTAACATTTGTATCTTATGTCCATGTGAATCAGTTATCATTTCAGTCTCCTTTAACTATACAGTCAAATATTTCTCTCTAGTTGACATTTTGTTTTCAACCTATAGTGTAAAGCTGCCTTCACATCATCAGTCTTGCTCTATGAGTAACTGATAGGCAGGATCTATCTCAAATGAAAACCTCCTACCTACCTTATCTAGTCCTTATTTAGTTCTTATTATAAAATTCAAGTCATAGGCAGGAAGTTTTCAATGAACAAAGTGCAAGATTATTTTGCATTAACATAGCCAGTTCATCCATCTGGATTTTTAGGTCTTCTCTACACTTTGATCAAGGTTCCCGTTACTAGGCTAAAAGAGGAGTACAAATAATTTCTGACCTTATTATTTTTTTTCCCAGCATAGGTGTTTTATCTCAGTGGGGTGGCTAACAGTGACTATAATTTTAAAAAGTTATTTGATATTTTCCACTAATCCACTATGCTAAATAAAATATGTTTTAGTATACTACAGAGAGGGTTTTTTTAAATTTAAATCTTTATTTTATTCGTTTCCTGTTACCATTCAGTCCCCTTATACCTCCCTCCCCCAGCAATCACCACACTGCTGTCCATGTCCATGAGTCCTTTCTCCTTTTTGATCAATCCTTCCACCCCCTCACCTCCCCCGACAACTACCTGTCATCTGTTCTCCATCTGAGTCTGTCCCCATTTTCCTTGTTAGTTTAGTTTGTTCATAGATTCCACATATGAGTGAAATCATATGGTATTTGTCTTTCTCTGACTGGCTTATTTCACTTAGCATAATGTTCTGTCTTCTGACGTAGGAACATTGCAAAATAATGTCATTGCCATCTGTAAATTAACTTGTCTTAAGGTAAAAAGCTGAATGAAATAGGATGTTAACACTTAAGTAAACTATTTTGATTAACTAAAACTATAACCACGAGTAGTGGCATATTTTTAATAAATTATTCAATCTCCAGGCTAATGAGAATATGTCCTTGATGATAGATATTCCCAGTTCAACCATTATGATAAAGTAGCTATAAAAAGGACTGATAAAAGAAGAGATTATTAGTCTTTAAGCCTGCCTAAAGGAAAGCTGTTTCTCTTTACTTTTGGATCTTCAACAGTTAACTTAACCTCTAAATATATTTAAAGGCATGACTAAAGGCTTTTCCATTCCTCATGCCTACTTCACAAGTCTTTCTATATTCTACTCTGTTCTAGATACTATTCTAAGTTGAGAAATTAATCAAAGACCCAATCTAAAATCAACTCAAAACCTTAATATATTTGCTAATCACACTTTCTTTGGACCATCAAAGATAATGAGGTAATTGAGCTTGTAATAGAACTTACTTATTTCCAAGAGAATGGAAGGTTTCACAATCACTAGACCAAATCCTTCATTTTCCAAACAATGAAATTGAGACACAGAAGACTAACTTACCTCAGGTTATACTTTAAAATTTGGCAAAGTCAATACTAGAGACCCTTTTTTTTCTTATAGGTATTTATACTTTCACCTAAATTACTGCCCTTCTGCAACATCAAATATCTTATTGAAAAAACAAAAGACTTAGTAACTTACTCTTTATGAGATAACCAGGCATTGTTTCCTAATATTTTTCTTGAAAGAGACAAATGTTCCACAGTTTTATTAACTCTGTCAAAGTTAATAATTAAAATTTCTTAATAGCAAAACTGAATATTTGCCAATTCAAGTTCTGATTATGTTCAATTAAATTATTAATGCACTTTTTTTACTGTTAAATATTTTTAAGACTTTCTGATAGTTATAGTATAAGAATTTGGAGAAAAGATAAGTGAACTTCAAGTGGCAATGCATTTCATATTATTAATATAATCCTTTAACCCAATATGTTTATCTTTAGTTCCTTCATATTCCTTTTAAAAATGATGCCTATGGTATGTTAGCAATAAACCACTTTACTTTCATTGTTTACAAATTTATATATTTTAAATTGGATTTTTCCATATTTCAAAAGCATTTCTTTCATAATTCCTTTTAGGTCCCTAACATAAGTACACCTTGTACAAGTAATTAAGAGAATGGAAAGTACCTAAATTTATTTACATTCTAAGAACATTGAATTGAAGGAATTGTACATCTAGCTTATATGTGACCTTTGGAAAAATTCACAATGCAGCACAGTAATCAGCAGGAAGGGCTGTCCTTCAGCCTCGTGCGATTCTCAAGGATATGTAATACTTTTAACATATGAATAATTTACTTAAATGAAAATTGGTATTCTCTCTTTCTGTAGTAATTTTGAGCTCTCTAGTTACAATTATACATAGCCTTGGCCTCTCAAGCTTCCAGTTATGAAAAATTCAGCCTTTGCCTGATAAATCTGACACTTTATTGGGCAGAATTTAATAAGGTGGAGAGTTGGGAAGTTACCAGTCAAGCTTCATGACGGGCACAGAAACACAGAGAGAAGGGACAGGTATAGGTGAGGACAGGGGGCCACAGAAAAGGAAAGGAGGCTTTCAAAACTGGAGAGACAGGGATACAGGAGGAGAGAAAAGACTGAAACCACTTTGGACCATGGCAGCACGTCAGAGAGTGACCGGCATTCATGAGGTGTTTTCTAGTCTTGGTTCTTAAGTACTTTCCATGCTTAAAATCCTTTAATTTTTCAGAACCACCCTAAACTATGGGTATATTTATTTCTGTTTTCACATAAAACATGGATGTACAGAGAAGTTACATAAAATTCTAAAGTACTTAAATCAAGTATTTCAGATTAATTGGATAAGGAAGAAAGAGAGGAGGTTAATGTACTATTTACCATAATTTCTTTCCATATATAAAAGAAATCTTAAACTCTCAAACTCAGCTCACACACTTACACATATACACATACACACCCGCAAACCCTGACTCCCACGCACATATCAAATATATGTTCCCAGGGTATCATTAATATTGAGTAACTTTACTCACTTGTCCCACTGAACCTACAGGAAAACAAGAAGTCTTCCTTCAAGGGTCTCCCTGAGGCTTAGCAGGAAAGAGCTGCTACTTTTCAGCCGACCGATCAAAATACTGCTTTAAAGACATCCAACCACCAAAGTATTGCTTGATGGTATAACCACAGTTTAGTTTTATTTCTTAAAGACACAGTCAATACAAGAAATTCAACAATAAATAATGTCATGTCATAAGCTCTGAGTTACCTCTATTTTGCTAGAATTGCTAAATTAATGCTCCAGTTATATTACACTATAATGAAAATGACCCATTGAGTACCCGGTGCTCTTATTTCAATAGTTTCTCATTTATTTAATTGACACTTTATACTATGGCTATATTTTAAATACATTTTTACCTGTTCTGTGTAGTACAATCTATCATTCCATAGATAGAATTATATAAATAAAATGCAGCTTATGAATTACAGTTTGAGTTGGCAAGGAACAGAAAGACAATAAAACTATCTCAGGGGTATGAAGAAAGAAGAGTCGGAATTTTTGATTCTAGGCTATCCAAAACAGTAATCTACTATATTCAAAATACATGTAAGTAAAAGAAGAGAAGCTGTTCCACAAATAATTTTCTATACCTTTGAATAGTAAGAAAATAAATATTTGTTTACTTAGAATGGTCTTGATATAATGAAACTGGGACACAATGTAACAAAGAGAAGAGATTCTGTAGTAGAAGCAGCCTAGAAATATAACTGAAGAATCTCTAATTTGTAAGTTGTGGTACAGTTTTGGGTTTTTTTAAAACAGATGTAATTAAAACAGAAAGAGAATTTTAGGAGAAATGTGTTAAAAATAAATTATAATGCACCTCTCTCATCAAGTGTAGATTAAAAATTAAGCCATATTAAAGATATGAGATTCTATTCTATTATTTGTCTAGTCCATTGTCTTTTTGTTTTATTTCTTGCTTGTTACAAGAAAATAATTTTTCAATGTGGTCATGGTCTACTTATGAAATAATCTGAAGAATGGCTTTATTTTAATCAATTTATAAAATATAAAGAAACTTCACATCCCAAATACGTGTAACATACTTTCAAGTAGCACAGATTTGGTAACATATGATTACATAACAATATTGATATAGTCATAGCTTAAATACTGTTTACAAAATGTCACCAATTTGATCAATATTAGCATAACACTGAAAAGAAGTATTGTATAGAAACAAAATATAATAAAATTTGATTAAATAAAAATAATAGTATAAGCCCTGGCTCAGTGGATTGAGTGCTGGTCTGCGAACCAAAGGGTCACAGGTTTGATTCCCAGTCAGGACACATGCCTGGGTTATAGGCAGGATCCCCAGTTGAGGGGGCACGGTAGGCAACCACACACTGATACTTCCTCCCCTTTCTTTGTTTCCCCCTTTCCCTCTCTCTAAAAGTAAATAAAATCTTTAAAAAATAATAGTATAACCAACAAATCAGTGGGTATGTTAGTTAATGGATTAAGAATGAGAGATTCAAATATATCACCTGAAGTTATTAATGTAACAACTGAAATAAATAGAAATAATACTGTAACTAACCATGATGAGAGGTCCGAGCTAGGCTATCACCTCATGATAGCAGCCGCAGAAATTCTCTAGCTTACCAAGACAAGTTTTCCCATTTCCTCCACAACACCGTCTGCTATAGAATCTCATTTGTTATGTAATGATCCTTGGAGGTGGCGCCTTTAGGAGACAATTAGGTCATGAGTGCTGCCCTCATGAATGGCATTAGTGCCCTAATATAAAAGGCCCCAGAGAGATCTCTCCCCCCTTCTACCGAGTGACGTTGCAATGAAGAGGTGGTAGTCTGTGAACGAGGAAACAGTTCCTTACCACTTCGCAGACCTGGAATCTGCCGATCTGAGGGAACCTTGACTTTGGACTTCCCAGCCCACAACTGAGAGGAATCAGTTTCTGTTGTTTGTAACCCACAGTATTCTTCTATAGCAGCACTGACGGACTAAGACATCACTTCAAAGTTGATGAGGTGACTGATAGATTTCCTAACTTTTTGACAAAACTGATTTCTCCAATAATGTTCAGCTCATTAATAAAAACAAAGAGATCACTCCTCAAAATAAAACTATAATTTACACTGGATATTTCTTTTTCTCAAAGAGAATAAGGACTAATCCCATCATGATTCACATGTCATATGATAATCTCAGTCAACACACAGAGTCCAAGACTCTTAAGCAATCTCTTACTACCCAGATATGTGACCCTGTGCACACCAAGAATAACCTCATATCCTCCTGACCAACCCTTCAAATATTGTCATTGGGCCTGTTTCAACTCGTAGTCTATCATCAGCAAAATCCCCTACAAAACAAAACTATTTTTGATGTTCACTTCTTTGCTCTAAATGAAGCTCTGTTGATCCATAGCACACTTCTTCACTTTTGGAGGCTTTCCCCCGACACACACGCATTTCAGATTCCATCATTTATCACTACGATCGCTCCCTTCCAACTATTTATTCAATGAACTCACCAATCTCTAAGGGGACGGTTCCATACTTCTTCTCTCTCATCCGTAACACATCATGGCCTCGCTCAGCTGATAAACTTGCTCCTTATTTCACTGCAGGGAAAAGAAGCCTTAGAAGAGAATTTTACAAAACTCACACCAGTTTATCTGAATCATTTTTTAAAGTACTAAAAAACTTTGGCACTTCCTCATCTTTGCTTCATCATTGACTTTTCTGCCTCATAGCTTAGATTAAGTCTATGAGTAATTCTTGTCATCTCTGCATGTAAAAGAGATCCTGATTCCAAGTCATTTTATAAGGACAATATAATATTGATTTTTTAAAAAACTGACAAAGCTGTTAGACAAAAGGTAAATTACACAGTTTTTCTTATGAACATGCATACGAAAAGCTTACACAAAATATGGGCAAATAAAAGGCACCGATACGTAAATAGGGTGATACATGATAAATAATTTTATTGGAGGAATACAAAGGTAGTTTAACATCGGAAAATTGATTAACATAATCAATCACATTAACAGAAAAAAAGAGTAAAAAATGGGATAAAGTTGGTAAGGCAGGAATATCTTTGAAAAGATTCATAAATATTTAGGATTTAAAACAATTTTGCCAAACTAGAAACAAAAATGAGATTTTTAAATGTAACATTCTAATAAATCATATTAAAATAAATTTCAATTATCATTATGCTTTATAGTGAGATGATAACCAACTTATTATTATTGTGCTAGAAGTTATAGTCAATACAATTTGAGACAAAAGATTATTAACTATAATAAATTGAGCAAAAATCTTCAAGACTTCTACATTTAAAATTACAAAGTTTTACTGAGATAAATTTAAGGTATATAAAGAGGGCTATATTTTGTTCATTTATTCTAAGACTCAATGCTGGATATATTGGATATATATATGTATATAAATTTAGTTTAGGTATGTATATACTTATTCAATTTGAATATATATTTATACACACAAATATATATGTTTAGTTTGGAGAGTATATATAATGTGTATATATATATGTAAATATATATATATATATTATTGAACAGAATGTAAAAAGAACTAAATATAAAGGATAAAAATGAAATATTAGAACATATTAAAATCAAGAACTAATGAACATCATAATACAGCATTAACAGAGTACAATGGTAAGTCAAAAAGTACAGGAAAATATTTTTAACAAATATAATAAAAAAGCTTAAATCTTTTATATACACACACACACATATATATAGAATGTTTGTAAGTTATTATAGTACAAGAATACTGCTGACCTAATAAAAAAAATCTGCAAAAGACTTAAAATTTCAGTTTACTAAAAAGGATAAACAAATGGCCTTTAAAATAGAAAAAATACAAAACTTCATTAGTCATTTAGGACAAACAAATTAAAATACAATATGTTACTGCTGTCCACCCAAATGACTAAGATAACAAGGGACAGACGATAGCAAGAGTGAATGAGGATATGGAGCATTAGACTGTCTATATACTATAAGTAGGAATAAATTATACTGATATTTTGGAAGTGTTTGGCAATGTTTACTAAAGTTGAAATATGCCTACCTTATGATCCAGAAATGTATTCCTAGGATATAAACAACAAACATACACACGCATTCACCCAAAAGCATTTACAAAAATAATCATAGCAGGTTTCTTCATAATAATCCCAAGTAGGAAGCAATCCAAATGCCCACTGCAGTAAAACTGATCAATTAAGTGTACCATGTTCACACAAAAGATAATATAAAGCTATAAAAATGAAATGAACACAAAACTTCAACTCCAGGCAACAGCAGGTATGACTCTGACAAAAATAATGTTGAGCAAAAAAAAGATAAAAAACATATGTCATTCCATATACATAAAATTTAAACACAGACAAATTCATTCTGTGCTGTTAGAAGTCAGATATTGATTCACCTTCGAAGGGGTGGTGATGGGAAGGGAGAACAAAAGGGGTTAAAGGGTGCTGCTTATGGTCTACTTTTTGATTCAGGCTGTAGCTCCACAGATATGCTTGCTTTGTTAAAAATCATTGAATGACACATATATGACTTTTACACTTTTCTTTGTCTATGTTATGCTTCAATTAAACAAACAGCTTTACGACCCAAAGGAGACCCCTAAGTTTACCGGTTCTTGCCACCTTGATTGCTACAGTTGTATTCTCAGCCAGTATCCTCTGTTCTTTGCAATAACTCACACGTGCACACGCACGCGCACACACACACACACACACACACACACACACACACGGGTCCCAAACTACTCTCAAGAAAGCTACCAGAATAAGCCTTTTACAATGGAAGTCACACTTAGAAACCCCCAGTGCCTTTCAAAATCTCTGTCCCATTAAAATCCAAAGTCCTTGCCATGGCTTACAAGACCCTGAATAACTGGGCTTCTGCCTGATTCTCTCAACTCATCTCCACCACTCTCCTTGTAGATCATGCTGTTTTGCTGCACTGGCTTGCTTGCGTGCTCCAAAATATGGCAAATAAGCTTCCAGGTAAGTGCTCTTCCCTGTTTAACATCCTCATCTACACACAGCTACTAGATGGATTTCCTCCCTTCATGCTGTGCTGGAATATCCCCTTTGAGAGGAAGTCAGGTCTCCACTTGCATCCCTACTGAAAAAATGACACGTGGCCATCACTTTCTACACCTGCATGCTGCTTTGTTTTTCTAGAATATATTACTGCATATATATATATATATATATATATAAAATATATTATTTCCTTAATTTTGTTTTTCACCTTGTAGAGTTTTCCATTAAAGCAGGTTTTTGTTTTGTTCAAAATTCATTCCGCAGTATTTAGAATCATACCTTGCACATTTCTTGAGTGAATGACTACATTACCTCACAATTGGGAGGCAGGAAATGAGAAGAAAATTGCTTAAACCAATTTAATTCCTCATCTTTCATAGCAGGGAGTAATAGATTTTAAAATCAGTGTTTAAAAAAGGAAAATTTTTAGATTTATGACCAAGAGACTAAAAAGATCTAAAAAGCAGAAAAAGTAAAAAATGGGCACCTCCAGAGACAGGAATTCAAGAGAAGTGGCTAATGGTGGCAATGTCCTATTTTAGCCTTTTGCAGAGCTTGAGTTTTTAAATCATATGCATTTTAAATTTATATTTTTAATATCCATAGTATCTGTAATGGTGTTCCCTCTTTAATTTCTAATACTTGTAATTTGTGTCTTCTCACCTTTGTTTTCTTAGCTTTGCTAAAGGCTTATTAATTGTATTGATGATTTCAAAGAACCAGCTGTTGGTTTTGTTTTTTTCTATTGATTTTCTGGTTTCAATTTCATTGATTTCCAGTAAAATTATTTTTTTGTGTAAAATAATTTAGAAGAAATTTGAGACATTTGATGAGTTTATCAGTCTCTTCTAGAAGAAATTTTCTTGGCATTTACCAAAGATCTAGGCACAAGAGCAAGTCGGGCTCCCCTTTAACCAGAGGTGGATAGTGAACCTAAGCTTGGCCTTTTGCTCTAATGCACGGGACTAATTAATGCCTCTAGAGCTTTAAGACAGCTTCCCCTCTTAGGAAGGCACTGAATTCCAATTTCTATTTCCAATCCTTGCACAGCTGATGAAAAATTTCCTCAGGCTTCTGGCTCCTTAATTATCTCCTCTAGCTGCTTTTAGGGGAAAAAAAAAGTTAAACTATTGCATTCCTACTCTGGATTTCTTTCTTCTCTTGGATTTTAGCATCATATTTTTTTTTTTACTTCTCAATTCACTTTTCACACGATTCAAACCTATTTATAAAAAAATAAATTGTTCAAATACTCTAGGTGTTCTCAATGGAGGGTATCCTTTTAGCATTATTCAACTTGCCTTTAGCAGAAGCAGAAAGGCTGGTATTTTCATTTCTTGAAAACACTTAATAGTCTTCTGAGATCATTTACAGTTTATCCATTTATAGCATTTATGGTTTAATGTGTATATTCTCTTTTAGAATGAAATATATATATATACATATATATATATATTTTTTCCCCACCACAAGGTCTTTATCTTATTTGTTAATTGATATATCTCTGGCGCCTGAAACAATATCTAACATATAGTAGTGGTTGTTTATTAATTATTAGTCCTATAAATAAACCCCAATAAATAAACCTCAATATATGAAAAAATGGAAATGTCAATTTAGACAGCAATTTCTGTTTTTTGTTTGTTTGTTTAGTGTGCTTCATGTGTGTCTAAAAAAAACTACATGTTAGAAGAGACACAATAAAATACCACTCAATTTAGTACCTGACACATGGTCGACAATCAATAAATGCTTGTTGGATGAAGAAAAAGCAGGTTTACAAAGAGTAGAGAGACATCCTTGTTTAGGTAGTACATGGCTGGACTTCTTAAGATACTGAATTTTCTGCTGCTTCTCCCCTGAGATTGTCAGGCAGACATCACAAAGAAATAATAGGTTCTGTACTAGACACATTGTAGATGCTCGATAAATACTTGTTGACATTGATGTCAGCATTTGGCCAATGTATGAAAGCTTTTCTACATGTATCAATACCATACAAAGTGGAACGCTCATTTATTAAAAAGAAATGTTCTTAAATAGGTGAATACAAGTACTGCATCTATTATATAGAGTTGATTATGCCAATATAATTATTTACATTATTGATAAAATACTGTGACTTGAGTCTATAAATTAGTCTTCACTTATTTATTCATCTAATAACTGTTTAATGATTTCTAATACTTATCAAATACCTATCTAAGCTTTGCATACAGAATTGCAAACAGAATTGCATGCAGAATTGGAAAAAATGAGATGAAAGACCATGGCCTCAAAGTGCTTACTACCGAACACAGTCTTAAGGAATACCATACATTTGGGAAAAAATGAATATTTAGGGAAACCAAAAAGCTATAAACTATGCCATATTACTTTAGTTCAATGTATTGCTTTTCATATTTAATTTAAAATTAAATCTAAATTAAGGTTTAAAAAGTAATTAAGCAGCAATTTGCATTTAAATACTGGGTGAGTACATCTCACAGTCTCCCAGTATTTTGTCCCTTACTCTTATCATGCCTAAAACTTTTAAAAATACACCAATAAGAGATTTCTCTTCTGATGTGAATATAATGGAAAAGCTTTCAAAATAAAAATAAAAGCCACCCTTTAAAACATACTTCCCTCAATTATTTTAATGGGATCTGAGCAAGTAAAGCAATGGTTAATGGTAAATTAAGGGCGGGGGGGAAATGAGTACATGAAGACAAAATAGATTGCAATGATAAAATATAAAGCTGATATCAAAGCATCCTCTTTTTTCAAAAGCTCTGTCATCTGGGAAATGAGATGATTTGACAAAGTAGAGTCCTGTAACATAATACCTGAGATCAGTAATAGTCCTCTTTCCAAGGAGGATTACTGGGTATTCGCTGTGGTTTTCTGTGCCTCCAAGACTGGGCTGATGTCAGGCTGCTCCATGTAACCACTGTCTCAGCCATTTCACCTTTGAGTTATTCATGCTTTTAAAATTTATTCATTTCCAATCACAAGAAAAAATACCATGTTTCATAAGGAAACATTATGTAAGTAAATGTCATAAAAATATATATGCCTCCCTAATGCCAATATAGATCTGGAGAGAGTTAACATTTTCTAGACATTTGATAGTCATTCAATAAGCAATGCTCTTATTTCACACTGTAATAAGTAGCTTAGGTGAAAAATTATTAGGAAAGACATGAGCTACGACTTCAACTTTAAAAGCATCATTAATTTACTCTTGTAACTTGGCTTTGCTTTCAAACATAAAAGAATTGATTAAGTTTAGAAACTTTGGGTGAGTCTAAGCATTTTCTAATAATCTTCCCTTGTGTAAAAATACTTTATCATTTTCAAATTATAGTTTCCATAAAAAGTTAGTTGTCTTCAGAAATAAAGAATAATTTAATCAGTTTTATATCTTATCACATCCTAGCTTCAATACAAGAAAATTAAACAACAACCAACTTTCAATAGGATTTCTTAAGTTGCACATTGATACAGCCTATATCTTGTCCCTCTGCCAAATTCCAAGAATACATGGCCAAAATTTGAGAAATTTGCCTTGCAGGAATAGTTATTTAGATCTGCTCAAAATCATTTCAAAACCAAAAGAGGAGTCTGAACATGGAGAACCCAATGCTGAGAATTAACTTCATATAAACAAGCAAGTAATGAAATGATATGATTGCAGACCTCCTCTAAGGTGGGTCTTCCATACATACGAGGAAGAAGAGAAAGATACCTGCTATCCTATAATCCATAGATATTTTTCATGTGATTACCAGGTGCTGTTTGTGGATCCAGGTATGAAGAAGGAACTAAGGCAAAACCAAGTAAATGTCTAATTTCTAAATGTTACATTCCAGTTTGTGGAGGGGGAGGTGGCGAGAGAGATAAAAATTAGAATTGATGTTAGTACGTCATATAGACCAATAAGTGGTGATGAGTACTAAGGAGAAAAGCAGCTGGCATGGAGATAGGGCGCGTTGATGAAGGGGTGGCGATTTCAAAGAGGCTCTACTTAGAAACCTGTATGGAGGGGCTGACACCAAAGAACAGAAAATGCCTGAGGAGGTGTGTGAACATGACCATCTAGATATCTACAGAAAATGTACTGCAGGCAATGAGATGAGGTTTGAAGCCACTGAAGGATTTTTGGCTGGCTGATGGCATCATTAAGGCTCTATCAATACAGAATCAAAAATGACAAATTGAGTATGGCTAAAAAGGGTGAGGAAAAAGCAGAGAAAACAGATAGGAAGATACCACCACAATTCAGGTGAAAGGAAATTGTGGCTTGTACCAGGGTACTGAAGATGAGGATGGTAAGAAGTTTTCTGAGTCTGGGTGTTTTTAAACATGGAGCAGAAGGGATTTGTTAGTCTATAGAAGGGAAAAAGTAGAGTCAGGCATGGCTCTCAGAACAAATGTCTAAATAATGAGAAGAACTGAATGGTCAATGACATAAATTGGTAAAACTTGCAAAAGTGAATTTTTTCCTAGGGAAAAAAGAAAACTTAGTTGGGGATGAGTTGAATTTAAGATCTCTGTTATAATCATCACAGTGAAGATGTTGAGTCAGCCATTGGGTATATGAGACCAGAAACCAGAGGAGAGTTCTGTAGACAGGTACACATTTGGGAGTTGTTAGCGTAGAAAGAACTTACAATGAAAATCGAAGACAGTGAGAAAGGACTTGCTGTAAAATGAAACCACAAAGTTAGATGGTGGCTATACGCTTGGGCAATCTGAGGTTAAGAGGTCTGGGATGTGAGGAGGAACCTGAGACACGGCCTGAGAGGAGCTGCCGGAGGGCTCAGTGGGGGGTCAGGAGGCTGTGGTGTCCTGGGGGTGAGGAGGGGATTTCAAGGAAAAAAGGAATCATTAGTGCTGCCGCTCAGCCACATGCAACAATCAGGGAGAAGTTACCAGTGGTGACAGACAAAAGTAGTGTCCTGGAGCCATGAGTAGGACAGCTGGCCTGGTGGGGTTCATGGGAAAATGGGAGGACAGAAAGGGGACATATGACAACAATTGGAAGACAGGTATTTCATTCCTATGAGGAGAAGAAAGTCAGGTTATTTAAAAACTTATGCACTTAGTGTGTCGATTTGCTGTGGAAATTGTGGGAGCTCTTTTCTGACTACTTTTGAATTTTTCATTAAAACAAAAACAAAACAAAACAAAAACAAAAACAAGGTCATCAGCAAAGAATAAGGTTAGGAAAAGACCTGCTGGAGGTTTGAGGGGAATGGAGAAGGTGAGACATAGTCACAGGCAGAGGAAATGCGAATGGCTTGAAAGATAGAATACGGCTTCTATGCAGCATAAAGAAGATGATCGAAGCTGTTAGTTACAGATTTAATGAAACTTATCTGCATCACTGTGTATTTACTCTAGTCCCATTCAGCTACCAATCACACACATGGAGTAGACAGAGATATGGGTTTTCTAAAGGCTCTAGTTAAGCTAAGTAACACAGAATTTTAAAGTCTCCTCTTCTACGATTTTCCTTCATACCACATTTGGACAAATTAAATAGTAGGAAACATGACAAGTGACTAAACAAAGATCTTCCAAAGGACAAATATGTCCTGAGTTATCTCTAGGTCTATGTTTAAAAGTAAAATCAACTAGACTTTTATTTTTTGCATGAAGTTTTCATTTTAAAATCTAGAATAATTTTAGATTTATAGAAATTTGTGAACATAGCATTGAGAAGTCCCATATACTCCACATATACTTTCCCCTATTGTTAAAATTAGTCACAGCTAATAAACCAATATTGATACATATTTAGCAACTAAACACTATAATTTATTCACATGTCTTTAGGTTTTACCTAATATGTTTTTTTATGTTCCAGGATCCCATTCAGGAAAATATATTGCATTTAGCCAACATATTTCCTTAGGGTCTCCCTAGTTGTGACAGTTTTAGATTTTCCTTGTTTTTGATGATCTTTTCAGTTTTAAGGTCAGGTACTGGTCATTATAAAATGCCCCTCAGTTGGGATTTGTCTGATTGGCTCTACTCATTAACAGAGGGTTATGTGTTTTTGAAGGGAGACCACGGAGCTAGGTGTCATTTTCATCACACCATATGAAGGGCATGTACCATCGGCCAGACTTATCACTGTTGATGTTAACTTCATCCCCTGAGTGAGTAGTGTTTATTAGGCTTCTTCACTGCAAAGTTGCCCCTTTTTTCTTTCTTTCTTTCCATCCTGTAATTTTTAGAAGGAAGTCACTATGCACAACCCTCACTTTGGAAGTGTGGAGTCATGCCCACCTCTTTGAGATCAGACCTCAAAACCATGTAAACTTTCTTCTCCACAGGAGAGTTAGTTACTTATTCAGTGTATTTATTTTATTACATCACCACTTACTTACTATGTTGGTATAAACTCATGGATAGTTTTTAATTATCTGGGTTAGAATAGAATAGTCTACCATTTATTTTGTTGCTCACCTTGTTCCAGCTTCAGTCACTGGGAGCACTTTCAGTTGGTTGTGAATGTCTTTGACATACACTCATAAGTGGGGATTTTAAAAATTATGTTGCATTTTTCTTTTTTAAGCACTTTTCTACTTTCTGGCACTACACAATGCTCCAGGCTCACCGTGTATATACCCCACTCAAGCCCTAGAGCCTGCCATTTCTTCCGGGAGCTCTGAAAATCAATACATTTTACATTCAAAAAGACTTTAAATTTTTTTGTCCCAATATCCTTCTCTAAGGCAATGGATGCTTTGGTTTCTACATGAAATTTCAATGAAAAGGATACATAGATTATAATATAACAAAGTATAGTCCTCACAATAATTGTAAGCAAAATAGTAGATATAGCTTGCATCTATATAGACCCTCATGAGACCAGATACCATTATAAGTGTCCGACAACTCATTTAATATTGACAGCATCTCTATAAGATGGTGTGATGGGCCCTCTCTTAAGTGTCTTATCTTGTGTAATGCTGACGACAAAACACCATGAGGTAGTTAATATTATCGTTACCATTAGACAATTACTAAAAAAAGTTGTCTCCTTGGCTATATTGGAGCTGGAAAAAGTCAAATCAATTTCTCTTCATTATTTTTACTTCAAAATAATGGAATAGGATGTAATGTAAAGGTTCTTCTAAATTGAAATGGTGTGGTTCAATGGTTTCCCAATTTCTTTGGTTATGCCTTTGTCTCTACATTCTCTCTGCATCGGTAGGTAGATAGATAGATAGATGTTGATAAATATATTGATAGATAGATAGATAAGTATTTATCACACCAAACCAAATTATTTCATCCTATGTCTCTACCTGTTTTATTTATCTACATAACCAAGTATGGTTTCTCATATCTATTATTATAAAGGTGTTACAAATAATAGTTTAATGATTAAATAAATAAATAAGGAACATTAATGCTAGATCAGAGGTTTTCATATATGAGACACTCACTAAATCATTTTAAAAGTATTAAAGAGAATTAAATATAATTACTTATAGCGGTTCTCAGATTATGACCAAATCTATATTGTTAGTCTTATAATTAGATATTTTAATAAACTTCAATATCATAAAAGAGGCCACAATTTTCAGAGAAATAAAAGACAACAGAAATTTCTCCAATTTTGTTTATTAAAAGTATCTCTAAGAGTCAATACTAATGTTACTGTCCAAGCAATAAAAATTTACATAGAGTAATTGAATTGGATTTCAATCCAATTTTACTAGCATATATTTTCAGTATAATTTATGACTGCTTCATTTTGAAACAGTTATTGTATTTTTAAAGGTAGATTGGTAAAGATCAGTCCAATTCTCTGTTTAACTTATCTAATGCCTGAGCTTTAATTGAGTTTATCCATCAAAGTCACATTTCATTTGGAGAATGGATGTCAGACTACGGCAGTTAGCAATAATGAAGAGAAGGACTTTAAATTAACTAACAATAGTATCTTAGAACAAAAATGAGAGTCTATATTCATGGTCGACTTAGAGCTTTAATTCAAAATAAAAACAAGGTTGGGTACTGAATGATGGTCAAATATTAGTTAAAAGTAATATCACAACACTACCAGGTGAAGGCATATCATAGAAAGATATTTAAGCCTAGCAAATATATGTGTCCTATAATGCCATATATAGGATTGTGTCCATATGAAGATAAAAAATTAGGTCAGGCACGTGATAAATAATTTATATATACTTCAATATGCTTTGGTTTGCACGTGTAACACACTCATTAATAGTGATATAACTCTCAATATAATTGGGATACAAAATTCTTCCCTTTGGTAGTTACACAAAGTAGCTTAGAAAATGGAGGAACAAGAGGAAGAAAAATATACACCTTATCTGCAACTTCTGGATAATTATCACTGTCCATGGTTGGTGTGTGTTATTCCCCCAGTTCTTGAACACCTTGTTGAAAGAGGCATATGTAGCAAATGCCAGAACTCCTACATTAGGTCTATGCCCCATGGAGTAGGGTTGTTACAGTAGAAAAGCCAAGTAAGAGGCTCTACTTTTCAAAACAGTAAAATAAAAGCAATATTGCATCCCTAGATGGATATCAGGCCTGTGCTGCCACCTGGGCTTGACAAACACAGGAGTCTTTACCATTCTGTGCCTATGAACTTCCTACGTGGCTTGTATAGAAGACAGAAGGCTTTGGAGAAGGCCAGTTGAGTATAACAATCTACCCATGCAACTGTAGTTGTTGTTCTGAATGCGTGTTCTGAATATTCTGGGTATGTATATGTGTGTGTGCATGCACATAATCAGTATTGAGCTTTAAATCTGGTCAGGCCATTTAAAAATATTTATTAAAAAACTCTCCGAAGTTGCTTTCTTTCAGTCATCATGGCCAGCAACTATCTTCATAGTTCTAGTTCTACGCCCCACCTCCATGCCACAGTCTGCGAGAGCTGATCGCCTTTCCCTTCCAACACCACCACACTGGTCCATTATGCTGATGGTTTCATGCAACTGGATCTGCTGAGCAGGAAGCAGCAAGTTCTTTAGACACTTTGGTGAGACGTAGGCAAGCCATTGGGTAGAAAATCAATCCCAGAATTCAGGTTTCTACCACTTAGTGAAATTTCTAGGGGTTCGGTGATCTGGGACTTGTCAATAGAATCTAAGATGAAGAGGAAGTCGTTGCATCCAGTCCCCCTTAGATAAGAAAGAAGCATGACGACTACTGTCTTTCATTATTAGAATTTGGAGGCAACATACACTTCATTTGGGTGGGCTACTCTTACCCACTTACCGAGCAACTCAAAAGGCTGCAGTTTTTAGTGGGGTCCGAAACAAGAAAATGGCTTTTAATAAGTCAAAATGCCATAAAAGCTGATATGTCCCACAGATTTTACAGTCCTGAGATCTCAGGTACTCTAAATGCTGGTGACAGATAGGAAGGTGTACCGCAGGCTCTCACAGAAGAATTAAAACACAGGCCTTTCCACTTTGGATTAGAACTATGCCAGCCACTACAGAGAATCAATCTCCATTTGAGAGAAATAGCTTCTGGCTCTCTGTCATGCTCTAACATGGACTGAGGATTTGACCATTAGCCACTGAGCCACCAATGTTTGTCTTCCTATCACCGAGTTACCAAAATCACTCAGGCAACTGATCATTCTTGGCTGGTCACCTTAAAGGAAGACTGTAACAATCACAAAAGTAAATAGCCTATTAATATCATACCAGCCCTTGTGTTTCAAATGCCATGCTCTTTAGAAAATGATGCATTTCTTAAGATACAAATTTACTGCATGTGACAGAAACCCAACTTAATAAGAGATCAACTAAAGTAGAAGCCTATTCTTTTCCACAAGAAAGTCCAAGCTTATTGGGTATATGGTTTTGCTTTTCAAAAGCACTTGAATTCAAGATGCATCTATCTACTTGTAGGCACCCTTTACTTATTTATGATGTCTAAGACAGTTGGCCACAGCAGCTGTTGATGGGATCGCAGGAAGGAGAAAAGGTAAAGGAGGAGAAATGGCAGCCATTTACTTTAAGACAAAACAAGGATGTTGAACACATTCCTTTTTCTCATATCTCATTGGAATAGAAGAGTGAGTTTGCATGACCAAATTTTGGAGGTGGAAAATTACTGTCAGTAACAAAATATTATAGGAAGAAAAAAATGACATTTTTAGAAAAATGTCTTGAAAAGGAGCTTGAGGTGGCAGGGAACTGGATTGTGAAGGTGCACAGCAGGGGAAAAGACAGAAGAAACGATTCTATCTACGGACATTGCCAGTAAAAAGGGATTTGGGATGGGGAGAATAAGAGAGCTGAATGGGATTCATTATGCCAAATAGAAAATAAAAAAGATTTTCTGAACACAGAAAAATTTTAAAGAAGCTAGAAGTAATGAATTTTAACAGGAACGCAATCTAGTTAGTGTTGAATAAATATTCAACTAACTAGATTGAATGATCTCACAGGAGCCCCACGTGTTTAGGCTTTAGGGGAAAATTCAGGGGAAGTTGCTGAGACCACACAATACCAATGAAGCAGCAGGTGCAACGCGTATAAGTGGAGACAGGAACAGCGAAGAGGTGACTGAAACAGCATAATGGTTTGCAGAATTTGTAGAATTTCTAGGAAGGATTTTAGGCTTTTCTGTAGAAAAAGACATGGAATCAGAATTCAAGTCTATCTTCACCTAGATTTTAAGAGGTGGATAAACCCAGCTGATATGCAACTTATACAATCTTGAGACTTTACACATGGGGATGGGTGCTATAAAAGTGTGGGCAAGCAGTGTGAATAGGAAGAAAAGGAGTTCTTTTATTCTAGTTTATTATAAATCAATTAGGAATATTATAATTATATACTTTTATTCCAGAAAAATCAGCAGCTTTTTCTGCATAACAGAAAATGGTTTCAGAGCTGTGAAGTGCATGAACTAAGATTTCACAGCAGAGCCGAGAGCAGGGTTCCAGGCCCTGCGGCACATGCACGAAGGCCCCATCCATGACATCATGTCTCCTGAGGCCCCAGAGTCCTCCAACTAGCCGTTGCCTCTCTTTAAATTTCTTTGCCCAAAATTGCCTGTCTTCCAACTTCCAAAGTAAAGTAGCTAATTAACTATTAGATAATAACTATACCAATGGCATATATACTCTTTCAGATAATCATCTTTCATTCACTCAATGAATCACAAGATACATGCTGAATTCCAATTACGTCTCAGTATTGTTCTACATGCCAGAAAAAAAAGAAGTATGGTACATTTTGTTGGATCACATCAAGCCATAAAGCCCTTATTCAAATGTCAGCATTTATTTGTTGGAAGCATAGCATCTGACATTTATTTGATGCTTAATGAGTGTCAATGGCTCCCTTGAAGGCTTTAACTCCTTAATTCACTCTTCATTCTCACCTTTGGAGACTGGTAGTGCTCTGTCTTACAGATGAAGAAACTGAGCGAAAATTGAAGTAACCCACTCCAGGTCACATGGCAAAATAAACGGTAGAGGCAGGGATGAAACCCAAGGCCCTGGATCTACCTGTGCCGGTGACCGCTGCATGTGACCACTGTTTACCTCCCTTGCAGAGAGATGAGAAGTGGAGAAAAATATCAGAAAACTTCCTAAGCCAACACACAGAGCATATAAAACAAGATCTAATTTTCCTCTTAGCGACATGACCCTAATTTCTTTGTGTATACATACTGAATACCCACTATTTATACATTTATGTGTTTATAAGGCAAAATCATTAATTAAACAGAATGCGAGGGAATGTGATCATTCAGCAGTCTCCTACATAAACCATGACATAAAAAGAAAGGAAACCCTCGTGTCTATTGCCCAGGGGAGCATTCCCGCCTGCTTGGCTGGAAGCAGAGCAGCCTGAGAACATTGACAAGAGGCGGCTGAAAGGTCAGACGCAACCGTTCTTTTTACAGTAAAATAGTCAGCAGCGAGATGGAGTGAGTGACCGGGAAAGGGTTTTGCAGACATAAAACTAGAAGGCAGATTCTGTCAGAGCATCTCAAGGAGCTGGGAAGGGGTCTCACCTCAAGGCCCGCCTGCGCCGAGCTGGCTGGAAGGGAGACTCCGGACGCACCTCAGCGCAGCTGCAGGCAGGAGAGCCATCAGCAGCCCTGCATCTGCAGGTTGGATTGCGAGAGAAAAGGGAATTACGTGAGTGTCAGTAATGGCCTCCATATGCACCTGGAACTCATCGTCCAGATGATTAACTTGGCAAGATCCAAAATAATATGGTTCAACTTGAAGAGGTGATTTCTACCTACACTGGCTATAGATTTGTACTATTTTCAGCAATGCCCTTAAATTTATTCATGGTTCCTTATTTGAAATAGATGGGTATTTGAAAATACCTTGCATAGGAGTTTCCAAAAATGATGAAATAATGGGTAGATGAAAATAAGGGTGATATAGTCTCTTCACTAGACACAGGTCTTAATTCCAGTAATAATTTCTAAAGATGACAACAATTCCAATGTAGAGTATATAGTTTTTTGTTGCTTTTTGCTAAACTTAGAATATTATGAGAAATGCCTGTTTCTGTGTATTTCCAATGAAAAAGCCCAGAGATAGGCACAATGTGAGCTCAGTCTTATGGGGATCCTGAACATCAGGAAGTAGGAATGTTCTCAAAATGCTCAAAATCCCTCCAGATGATCCCCAACGAAATTTCAGCCAAACGTAGGTTGGAAAGAGATCCCTCAACCTAGATGGCAATTTTATTTCCTTTAATTTCCCATCATGGGTTTGTAAAAATCATAGATTAGGTGATTAAAGTGTATGTTCCACTCTAAGACTATTCATTCCTGTTCCAAAACTCATAGAAATCTTTTCCAAATCTCTCTCTTTCCTCGCCTCCACTCTTATTTCTTAGGACTGGTCCACCCTCAGGTCTAAGGCAAAGCGAGAGAACAGGGAGCACCTAATATATTCTCTGCAATGACTCTCACTTAGACACATTATTTTCGATTTGTCTCCTCTCTCATAGGTCCTTTAATATGCTCCAGTGAAGGGACAGACAACAGTGTACAAAACTGAACAGGATGCACCACTAATAGTATTGACAATTTTCTTGAACTAACCTCCTCCTTTCCGTTCACAAATCTTGGATAAGCTCTGCAAGATTGGTGACTGTCCTGTCTCCCTGAAGTTGTAAAGGCACCTGTGCCTGGGCTGAATAGAGAGATAGGACCTTGCCCGTAACCCATCTCATCTAAACTTGCTAGAGTTTTTGTTTTTCCCCCACTCGCTAAAAGATATAAGCCAATTGGTATTGGTGGTCATGGATCAGGCAGCAATTGACTGATTATTTCGCTGCAATTGACCTTAATGAATTTAAGTTAAAAGAAAACAATTTCTCCTTTCCATGCTTTTTGAGAACACATTGAACTAAATCAAGCTGAGTTTTGAAAGTCAAAATTAATCAAGAAAGACAACAAATTTAAGGAGCTGTGAGAAAGATCCATTAGTAAGGAAAGAAGTATAAAAACCAGACTCAGCTTTCTATACCTCCTCAAAGAGTATTCCAGTTATAAATCCCACCCTGGTTCAGGCTGCTTTCAAGGGTTAAAATTAAAAACTAAATCAATTTTACATATCAATTTTAATTCTTAAGGATTTTAATGCTGCTTCACAGATTTGCTGTGTATATTGATTAGTAAACAGGAAAATTATTCAACTGTCAGATTCCTTCTACACGTAGAAACAATTGAAAAATATAAAAGCAATGCATTCTATCTCACAGTTTTACCACATATTATTTATTACTTAAAGCATACTTCTTTATATGCCCCCAAAAGTGATGTTAAATTAAATAAAGCATAATAAGATGTCTGTAAACTATGTACATAATCTCTGATTATTTAATTTCAAAAAAAGAGCATAGAAATTTGGGCACACCCTCTTTGCCCCTTCATAGCATAAGGGTATCTTTTAATTTAGCCTGGTTTTGTTACTTAAAAACTTACAGAAACTCAAAACCCCAGTTTCTTCATAAGGAAGACAGGGCAAAACTTACCATCCATTTTTTTTTTCTGTGAGAAGTTTATCTTTCATTTTTAAATGACAAAATGCCTGTAGATTGCTAAATATGGTGTCCCTCTTTCACACTGATCAATGAAATGATTTAATAGGTATGAAACACACAAAAAATAAATAAAAAAATAAAAGATCAAGTAAGAATGTCAAATACCTTCCGTTATAAAATACATTTTATCTTATATATGTTTGTATGTATGCCTAGATAAATAGATAATGTATTTACATACTTTATACATATATGCACATATGTATTTTCCACACGATACGACTACCTATCCTTGAATGCAAGCATACTTTGGTTTGCTTAGAGCAAAACATTTTCTATGTAAATGAATTGCTTCTTCTGAAGCTGTTTTCTTGTCAAATGTATAACGCATACAAAATAGCTAGAATTCAGCCAATAATAGCATATTATCTCACAAACCCGACCTTCATTAAGAACAATGTAGAACAGCATTAAAATGTGTGAAGAGTAATTTAAATTATGACTTTTTGACGGAATAATAATAGTTTGTCATATTTATAACAAGTACGGACTCGGTAACAACAATAAAATAACATTCACTTCTAAAGCATTTTGTAGATAACAGCTAAAGAGTTTTTTCACTAGCAATTGGAGTTTAGGAAGTTGAAGGTGAGGAAGGGTAGAGAGAAAGATTTGGAAAATAGATACTTTCATTTTAGCATGATAGTTTTTAAGAGAGAGAATTGAAGTCCTTATCTTTTCTAATTACATTGTCCTTAAAGCAAGCCTAGCTTTTCTGGTTCTCCACGTGGGTCCCTATTTCTGTAGCCTGATGTTAACATTAAAAAGATCGTCCACATTTTGATACATTACAGGAAGGAAAACCATTTAAAGCCAACTAACATGTATTTCCGGGTTTAAACTATAGCTTAGATTTATCATTAGACATCTGTGCTGCATGTCTTGAAACATTACTTTCCATACCATTTCACCAAAAGTTCTAGAAATGTCCATGAATGTTTAGAATTACTGAAAGGACTACACATATATACATTTGATCTAAGAATTCATTTTCATAACAATTTTTGAAATTAAACTTATAAAAATATTTACTTTATACAACCTAACATACTCCAATAAATAGCCAAAATAATCTCATTGAGATCAAAAAGGCAATTCTTCATATAAAATGTGTTCACAAGTCAATGACCTTTTTACATTTTGTGTTTTGTGTCAACATAATAAACTATTTGTTCTTTGCTTTAAAAAGATCTCCAGTGCTATCAGGTATGAGATTAGTACTGAGAGGTTAAATATGTTGATTTATTTTCTTTATTTCCTGAAAGCAAGTGTTTGTTTTTCTAAATTGCATTCTTGTTTATTCTATTACAGGTGTCCCAATTTTCCCCCATCTGCGCTCCTCCATCCCGCCCCACGCCCCACTTCCACCATCCACCCCACCCCGCCATCCGTGTCCACGGGTCTTTCATACACGCTCTTTGATTCTCCTCCTTCTTGCCACCATTCCTCCTCACCCCCTTTCCTCTGGCAGCTGTCAGTCTCTTCCCTGTTTCCATGTCTCTGGTTCTGCTTTGCTAATTAATTTATTTGTTCATTAGATTCCTCTTATAAGTGAGATTATATGGTATTTATCTTTCACTGACTTACTTCACTTAGCATAATACTCTCCAGTTACATCCATGCTGTCACAAAGGGTAGGAGTTCCTTCTACTTTCTTTCTGTTGCATAATAACCTATTGTATAGATGAACGACAGTTGTTGTTGTTGTTTTTTAACCAATTCATCTACTGACAGGCACTTAGGCTGTTTCCAACACTTGGCTATTGTAAACAGCACTTCTATAAACATCAGGGTGCAAAAGTTTTTTTGAATTGGTGTTTTGGGATGTTTAGGGTACATTCTGAGCAGTGGAATAGCTGGGTCATAACGCAGTTCCATCTTTAACTTTTTGAAGAAATTCCATACTGTTTTCCACAGTGGCTATACCAGTCTATATTCCCACCAACAGTGCACTAGGATTCCCTTTTCTCCACACCCTCGCGGACACTTGTTGTTTGTTGATTGTTAATGATGGCCTTTCTGACAGGTGTGAAGTGATACCTCATTGTGGTTTTAATTTGCATCTTTCTGACTGCTAGTGATGGTGAGCATTTCTTCACATGCCTACAGGCCATCTGGTATGTCCTTCTCAGAGAAGTATCTATTCAGGCCCTCTTCCCATTTTTTGTTTGGATTGCTGTCTTCCTGGTGTTGAGTCACATGAGTTTTTAGTATATTTTGGAGATTAAACCCTTGTCCAATGTATCATTGGCAAACATGGTCTCCCATATCATCGGTTCCCTTTTCATTTTGCTGATGTTTTCTTTAGTTGTGCAGAAGCTTTTTTACTTTTATGTAGTCCCATTTGTTTATTTTTCCTTTATTTCTCTTGCGCTAGGAAATATATTATCAAAAACACTGCTACATGGGTTATTTGAAGTTTTACTGCCTATGTTTTCCTCTAGGACTTTTATGGTATAACCACCTCTATTTAAGTCTTTTATCCATTTTTAGTTTATTCTGGTATATGGTATAAGTTGGTGGTCTATTTTCATTTTTCTGCATATACTTGTCTAGTTCTCCCAATGCCATTTATTGAAGAGGATGTTTTTACTCCATTGTATGTTCATGCTCCCTTTGTCAAATATTAATTCACCACAGACATGTGGGTTTATTTCTGGGCTCTCTATTCTGTTCTATTGATCTATGTGTCTGTTTTTATGCCAGAACCAGAGTGTTCTGATTACAGTAGACTTATAGTATAGTGTTATATTAGGTATTGTGACCCCTCCTACTATGTTCTTCTTTCTCAAGATTGCTGTGGCTATTCAGGGTCTTTTTTGGTTCCACATAGATTTTTGAAGTATTTGTTCTAGATCTGATAAATATGCCATTAGTATTTTCATAAGAATTGTGTTGAATCGATAGACTGTTTTAGGTGGTATGGATATTTTAATAATATTAATTCTTCCAATCCATGAACAGGGTATATGCTTCCATTTATTTGTATCTTCCTCAATTCTTTCTTCAGTGTTCTATAGTTTTCCAAGTATAAGTCTTTTATCTCCTTGGTTAAGTTTATTCTTAGGTGCTTTATTTTTTTTTATTGCTATAGTAAATGGGATTTTTTTTTCTCTTTCTGATAGTTCATTGTTGGTGTACAAAACTGCCATCAATTTCTGAATATTGACTTTGTATCCTGCTACTTTGTCAAATTCATTTATTAGGTCAAATAGTTTTTGGTGGAGCCTACAGGGTTTTTCATGTAGACTGTCATGTCATCTGCAAACAATGACAGTTTTTACTTCCTCTTTTCCAGTTTGGATGCCTTTTATTTCTTCTTGTCTGACTGCTATGGCCAGACTTCCCATGCTATTTTGAATGAGGGTGGTGAAAGTGGACATCTTGACTCGTTCCTGATCTTAAGGGAAACACATTTAGTTTTTGCCCATTGAGTGTGATGTTGGCAGTAGCTTTTTCATAGATGGCCTTTAGTATGTTGAGGTACACTCCCTCTACTCCCACTTTGCTGAGTGTTTTTAATCATAAATGAGTGCTGGGTTTTATCAAATGCTTTTTCTGTATCGATTGATATGATCATGTAATTTTCATCTTTCATTTTGTTTGTGTGATGTTTCACATTTATTGATTTATGAACATTGTACCATCCTTGCATCCCTTGAATAAATCCCACTGGATCATGTTGTGTGATCTTTTTAATGTATTGTTGGATCTGGTTTGCTAGCATTTTGTTAAGCATTTTTCACATCTATCTTCATCAGAGATATTGGCCTGTATTTTTTTTCTTTGTTGTGTCTTTACCTTGTTTTGGCATTAGGATAACACTAGCCTCTTAAAATGAGTTTGAGAAGCCTTCCCTCTTACTGAATTTTTTGGAATAGTTTGTGAAGGATCAGTGTTAGTTTTTCTTTGAATGTTTGGTAAAATTCACTTGCGAAACCATCTGGTCCAGGGTTTTTGTGTGTCAGTAGTTTTTTTATTACTGCTTCAATTTTGCTAGTTGTTATCAATCAATTCAGGTTTTCTGCTTCTTCCTGATTCAATTTCAGAAGATTGTATGTTTCTAGACATTTATCCATTTTGCCCAGGTTGTCCAGTTTCTTGGTATATAGTTGTATGTAGTAATTTCTTACAATCCTTTGTATTCCTGTGCTATCAGTTGTTACCTCTCCTCTTTCATTTCTTATTTTATTTATTTGGGTCCTCTCTCTTTTTTTCTTGATGAGTCTGGTTAACAGTTTGTCAGTTTTATTTGTCTTTTGAATGAACCAGCTACTGGATTAATTGGTCCTTTGAATTGTTTCTCTTTTTAAGTTTCTTTGTCATTTAATTCTGCCCTGATCTTGATTATTTCCTTCCTTCTGTTTGCTCTGGGCTTTATTTGTTGTTGTTCCTCTAGTTCTTTTAGATGTAGGGTTAGGTTGTTTATTGGATATTGTTCTAGCTTCTTTAGGTAGGCCAGTACTGCTATGAACTTCCACCTCAGGACCTCAGGAACTTGTCTTCTGTTTTAAATGAGAGCCTTGCTGGATGGACTAGTCTTGGTTACAGGTCCTTGCTTTTCATTTCTTAGAATATTTCTTGCCAATCCCTTCTGGTTTGTAGTGTTTCCATTGAGAAATCAGCTGATAACCTTATCAGAGCTCACTTATACGTTATGAGCTGTTTCTCCCTTGCTGCCTTTAAGATTCTCTTTGCCATTTTGATTATAATGTATCTTAAAGTTGGCCCCTTTGGGTTGTTCTTGATTGGGACCCTCTGTGCTACTTGGACTTGCATGACTTTTTTTCCTCACCAATTTAGGGAATTTTTCTATCATTATTTTTTCAAACAGGTTTTTTATCTCTCTCCTTTTCTTCTCTTTCTTGTATCCCTATCATATGAATATTATTATGTTTCATGTTGTCCCAAAGCTCCCTTAGATTATCTTTGTTCTTTTTGTGCCTTTTTTCATGTTGTCGCTCTGTGTGATTTTTTCACCCTGTCTTCCAACTCACTGATTTGATCCTCTGCTTCATCTAGCCTGCTCATAATTCCATCTAGCGTGTTCTTCATTTCAAATATTGCATTCTTCGTTTACATCTGATTCTTATTTGAGGTTTCTATGTCCTTTCTCATGCTAATGTAGTTCCCACTAAGTTCCTTATAGTTCTCACTAAGTTCCTTGAGCATCCTTCTAACCATTATTTTGAACTGTATGTCTGATAGGTTACCTGTCTCAATTTCACTTAGCTCTTTTTTCTGGATATTCCTCCTTTCTTTCGTTTTGGGTTGTTTCCATGTCTCCCCATTTTAGTTGCCTCTTTGTGTTTATTTCTATGTAGTAGATTGATTTGCTTTGACTCTCTGTCCTGTGGAGTGGTCTTGTGTGTTAGGAATCCTGTGGGACCCACTGGTGCAGATTCCTTGATCTCCTGATCTGGATGTTCTAGGAATGAGCTCTGTGTGGGGTATGTAGACTCTCATATTGTATTTTGGTCCTGATTATTACTGACCCATTTGTTGGTGGGAGCTCCCTTCTGTCTCGCTGGCTGAGAGGTTCAACCCCCACCATGTGTTGTATGCTGTTGTATGGGTGCTGGAAGAACAAAGCAAAACAATACAAAACAACACCAAAACAGCAAATGCCCCAGCCACCACAGCAAGAGCAAGGACAAGAGAGCAAAGAACAATGAAAGTGAAAAGAGAAATGGAATAGTAGGGAAAAGAAAAAGGGAAAAAGAATACGAGAAGACCAATGGAAAGAAAAGTGATTATGAGAGGAGAAAGGGGAAAAGAGCTACTACTCAAAGTGAATTGAAAGAGGAAAATGGGGAAAAGGAACACAGTAAAGGTAACAAAAATAATAAATGGAGAGCAGAAGAGAACAGTAGAGTGCTCTAAGAGAAGAGCAGAATAGGAGATATGAAAGAAAAATTAGAGCACTAAAAATAAAAGAAAAAGCAAGAATAGATGAAAAGTATAAATCAAATGGCTATGAAAAAGAAAAAAATAGGTAAGATAATGAAAAAAGAACCAGGTGGATTTGTCTCAGCACAGTTTAGAGCTCACCCTCTGGTTTCTCCCTTTGGATGCCTCTCTGTTGTCTGGGTCTGGTGTAGCCAACCTCTGGTACGGTCCACGTTGGGCCCATGGCTGCCTTTTCAAAGCTATAGGCAATCCAGTTTCTGGTTGATTCTTCTGGGCTTGCCTGCTACCAAGTTGGATCAAGGTGCTCTGCAAAGCTGGCTTTTTATCTGCCCTGGGTCCAGGGGTACGTCAGCAAATGTCCCAAGTCACCACAGGATCCACCTCCGCCAGGCTCTGCCTGCTGGCCTACTATCAGTCTTAGGCTTGTCATGGACCAGACTGTTCCCTGGAGGGCTTCTGGTGGAAACAGAGCTATAATTGCTGATCTCCCAGGGCAGGTGCCTTTCAGACTTCAGGGAAGATGGCAGGTTTGCTTCCTCTCCCCTGAGGCTCTAGTCTGAGCCTGTCAGAGATTATCTCCCTATACTCAGCCAGGCGCGGCTCCTGTTAGGGTTCCTGAGCCCAGATTTTGGGTTTGCCAGATACCAGAAGGGTATTTCTATGGCTCTCCCTTGAGGGGAGCACCAGTCTGTTTCCCAGGATAGTGCACGGATTGCCTGCACCCTGACACCAGTCTCTGATGGCCCCTGACTCCATTTATGTTGCTTTCTCCTCAGCAAGGGTCAAGGTGCAGGGCGGGAGAGAAGGCACGAAAAAAGAGAAACCAGAACACCAAGACCGAGCAAAACTGACAACAGGGAAAAAAACATGTGCTGAGGGGAGCGAACAGGTTTACAGAGCTTGTGGCCAGGGGGTTTCCAGAGGGTGCGGTGGCCGTGCTATTTCACAGGGTAAGGTGACTGATTTTCCCCTGGGACGAGCTAGCTCTTCTCGAGGGAGATGGTGGCTGTGGAGCCCAGGCATGTCAGGGCCTCCCAAACCCCACGGCTTCTCCCCCCAGACTCTCCCCGGTGCCTGGCACTCCAGACTCTCCTCGCAGGGCCGCGGACAGCACGGCCTGCCTTCCCTGGGGCCCGAGGCGGGTAGCTGCACACGCGCAATCTGTGCTTTGACCCTTTAAGGGAGGAAAACAAACACACACACAAAAAAGACGGTGGGTCTGTCTCCAGCGGTTTTCAGCTCCCCCAGAAAGCCAGTCTGTTGGATGTGCCCCGCAGTGAGTACAGCAGTCTCCTGGCCCTGGCTCTTGGTGGCAGCAGAGCGGTCCTGCCCGCGCGGCGGAGGGCACAGAGACAAGTCTGGGTGCCCACGGGTGGGCTCCCAGGGGGATTCTTCCCCCAGAGGATATTTTAAATGCCTCAAAACGGCTCCCGCCCCAAATCTGCCCCGCGGGAGGCGCCGGCCTGGGCAGCGGCGGCAGCAGCAGCTCCAGCCAGGAGAGACCGGCCCACTTTGACACGCGCCCCCTCTCTCGCCCACGCGCCCTGACACAGGCTCTCACTCACACGCAGCTGTATTTTGGAGTTGATCGTTCTGTGTTTGAGCTGCAAGACCCGTGCGGGGCTGGGAGCAAGTGGACGGAGCTCCCAGCTACTCTACAGCCATCTTGGAACCAGGGATTTATTTTCTGTATACATTCCCAGTGTGGCACTTCTTTTTCAAATGATATTTAAAATCTCAAGAAAGATTAATATAGTCCTGAATAATGGTGGCACATGTGTAAAACATTAACACTGCCCTTTACCCATCTTGCATATTTCACATATACTTGTTCAAAATATGAGCAGTGCCACGTGGCTTTGAGCATCTGGCACACAGATGGAGAATTGTGGGTACCAAAATATCAGATCTATTTTGGTGGAGTAATGAATACCCCTGCGTATGTTGTCTTTGAAAAAGAAAGTTTGATAGTTTCATGCAAAGTGCAAGGAAAAAAACTAGCGTGTTATTGCTAACTTGTAAAAAATTATGTGGATGCCTTAATGGATGTGACATAAGATCTTTTAATAAAATGCAGTAATTAAAAAAAAAATCCAAGATTAAAACAGCACCTGATGGAGAGTAAAGTGTTATCTTCAGGTGGAAACAGCAGATGATGGGTTTAAGAGCACAGATATTGCTTTTGACAAAGACTGAGACTTCTTCCAGGAAGCTACATGTTTATACAGAGACAAACCTAGGATTCAAGATAATCCACAGAGATGCTTCACAGAAGCCATGAGTGATTAAGACACATCAAACTTTTAGAACTAGTCATCAGAAGTTTGATAGAAACCTAAGTAGAGATTTTGCAAAGAATCACATTCACTACGAATGCTCTCTTTTCTAGATAAAGCTACCTCAAACCCTGCAAATTTATCTACCACTCAACTGTCTGTCTTTTTATTTTATTTTTTATATTGTCCTTACCTTTTAGTATTTGAACCTGTTACTGATCCCCTCTCTTACAGATTTTGTTTTTGATTCCACTCAAGATCCTCCACAATTTGTTGAAAGCAGAGTGTCAAATACAATACACAGAACTAGACCTCCCAGTCAGGGAACCTGAAGAGGAGTCTGTCCTGTAGTGAGAGTGTGAACCACACAGTGTGTAACTGCATTGTACAAAGATTCACGTTAAAAGCAGGGAATGCATTTGTCTTTCGCCCCCCTGGCTTATTTCGCTTAGCATAATGCTCTCTAGTTCCACCCATGCCGTTGTGACGTGTAGGAGTTCTTTTTTTCTTTCTGCTGCGTGGTAGTCCATTGTGTAAATGTACCATAGTTTTTTGATCCAATCATTTACTGACGGGCATTTAGGTTGCTTCCAACACTTGGCTACTGTAAATTGTGCTGCTATGAACATTGATCTCACCTATAAGCGGAACCTAACCAGCAATATAAAGGTGCAAGGAAAATAAGACCAGCAACACTGAAAGGAAATGAACAGAGACAAGAGGGATAGAGGGAGGGGGGAATGGGGGAAAAGGAAGGGAATGGGAGGGTCGGGGAACGTGTAGCAAGGACTCATGGACAAAACCAAAAGGGAAAGGATTGAGGGAGGGTGGCGGGGAGGGGGCAGGGGAAGGTGGTGGGGGAAGGGCAGAGACAAATGTATTTGAAAAAATAAAGAAAATAAATTTTTAAAAAAAGCAGGGAATGCAGGCGCAAAAACATACTATAATGTTAGAGTACATTTCCAGAGAAGTACAATACTGTCTTGTTCTGCTTTTAATTGAAATGACTTGTCTATGAAAATACTGAGTCAATAGGAAATGTATTAATTACTAAAAAAAAAATAGTCTTTAATGTAAGCTCATGTTTTCTGAATCAAATTACTTGTTTTGAAAGATTTTCCTTTTGAAACTTTTTTTCAGGTACATAATATTCCAGAGAGGGACCCTCAATCTAATTCTACATCTAAGCATTTTATCCATAAAGGAGATAAAGAGATCCATTAGTCCCAAGAATTTCACTGAAAGTCACTTAAAAGTCAGTAAAATGTAGTTTGACACACTGTATTTATGTTAGTGTATACTTTCCATTAACACAATTTTACATTTTAATTTTGGCACCTTGATACTTTATTTTTGTTTTTCCTACTATTCAAGTTTTCCATCAATTAATTTACTTCCTTTTTTTGGTAAGGGCAGTCAAACAATTTTCACATCAAAGTGTTCATTCTGGAAATTAAGTCATGATGTCTGTTGTCTTTTTCTTGAGATATTGACCTCAAAACTGCCTATTCAACATTGTCTTTAGGGACAGGCAAACGTAGGTTTACATTTGTTTGTATGGAAAGTAATAAATAATTAATAAACAATAACAAGAATATATGCTGTTTCATGTACTCACACCTATAGCCCTACTTTGCCCCACCCCTCTCTATAATATATGTAAGTGGATATGAAACACATTCTGCTCTCCAGTGACAATCTTAATTTTCCCTTCACTACACATAACAGAACAGCATTAGAGTTAGAGAAGTAATTTCTCTCCTTTATAAGAGATCAGGAATTAAATCCTTTTGGACAAAATTTACATGCATCTCATTCCCAAAAGCTCCCCATACTCCAAGCAAATTTTCTGGTATGTATTTTATTAAATGAAGAATGAATAACTTCCAAAGACTTTCAAAAGAAATTAGAAATACAAAGGCCATTGTTTGCTTGATAAAGATGAAAACAATTTGTTGCAAGTGTTTACTCAAAATAAGACAGGCCATATAAAAGATATTTGTTCAATATGCAAGAGAACAAGAGAACTAAATGTGTGTGCAATCAAGAAAATCATATGCTTCTAAACTATTTACAGGACATAAAATTTAATTAATTAATTATTTGATCAATTGTAACTATTGCCATCTTCAAAAATTAAACCAATTTGCATCCTAGACATCCTTGGGTTTTTTTTGTTTGTCCGTGGGGGAGGGATGCTTAGTTAATCTTAATTACTATATTTCCTTATTTTTAGAGCTAAGGACTTGTGAAGTGAACTATCTACTTAAGTAATTTTAAAATACAGTATTTTATTTCCAATATCGTAATTATATTTAAAAGTATATATATAAGTATAATAGAAAAAATAGAGGAATTAATGTGCAAAAATTTTAACTAGAACTTATACATATTAAACAGTTCCCTCTTATAAATAGCCACTAAATAGTGTTTACAAAATCTGTAAAATGACCGACAAAATCATAGGGTTCTTCTGGGAAGCAGATGTGGACAGTGTTTACCTGAGGTCCTGGATGTAGTAAGTACTCAATAAAGAATAACAATATTATAAATGTGTATGTTATTATTTCAATCATATTAATGATGATAAACATAGTCAATAGTATAGTTTTGGGAACTAGTATGCCAGTATTTGAATAAAATTGCTGCTATGAAATTGATAGTGACTTTGGCCAAGTTTCTTAACCATCCTAAACTTCAGTTTCTTCACTAACAAAGAGGAAAGGAGTGGATAACAATGCTGTCTCTCAAAATTTAGAGGGATAATTAAATGTTAAACTACAATAAAGAGTTAGATAATAGCACTCAAGAAATAGTGTTTTTCTTATTTTTCTTATACTTATTATTCAGATACTGTAAGATTTGTAAAGAAACTTAAATATCCTTTAATCCAATCATTTGTCTGATACTTGAAATCCCTTAACAAACCTGACAAGTCATTTTTCTATTTTTAAATACCTCCAGTGGCAGTAGTTTCTCCTGAATCTTAAACTGTCTTCTGCAACTAATCAGAAAAGGTGGGTTCTTCAAGCTTCAACTTGCTGAACTCCGTCCCTGGATGATACACATTCGTCCCTGTTTCTTCTCCATATGACAACCTTTCAAGCAACTAAAGATCGTTGTTATGTACCTAATAAGTAGGGTGGCCATGTCATTTCTTTCCATAAGTGAGACACATTTGTGAGTGAAAGGACTAGTATTAAAAGTGCTAGAATAGCAGGTATAACCTGGACTGCAGCAGGGAGACTGGGATGTATGGTCACCCTCGCTGGTGCCTCCTCTCCATGAAGGAAAATATTCTCAGTACCTTCCATTCCCTTTCATGAGACAGGACTGTGTCCACTTAAGGTCGCGGTTCTGATTTGTTTGGATCTGTATGCTAGTTTAGAGCCCCCACCCAGCTGCGTTCAGGACAGCCGTAAAACAGGACGGAGCTCCAAGCTCTGCAGGAGTTCAGCAAAGCAGCTCTTTGCAGGCAGAACAGATACATAATCACAGCATTTTGAAACAAATGGCCTTTTCCCCCCTGTTTCAGTATATTCCAATCATTCAGCTCTATGCTGTGTAAATGTGACTGAGGCTTTAAGGAGAATATAAGACAAATTGTGTCACCACAGTAAGAGAAAAAATTAGGAACTATGAGCAGGAAAACACAAAATTAATTAAATACAAAGGTTAAACCAGTAAAAATGAATATATAAATTAAGAGGCTAAAAAAAAGCAGGGCAACATCTATTTTCTAACCCTCTATTTAAAAAGTGGGAATGTAGGTAGAATATCAAAATATGTTTCCAAAGAAGCAAGTATATATACATATATTATTTTTATTGTACTGTACGTTCTCACCAGTAGTTCAAATTTATGAAATGGTTGTGTTATAAAGTACTATATGTACATACAATTGGTAAATTCAGTTTATAAATTTTTCTTAATTTTTGAGGACCATTATACTATAGTCTTCAGCTTTTATTAATTGTAAATGCTGTTTTGAATGCTTCAGGTTAAAAAGTTGCAAAAATACTAATTATATAAAATAATCTTAGATTCCTGAGCCACATTCCCAAGGGGCAAAATTAGGAATTAAGGTAAATCAAATCATGTTCTCTCTCTCTCTCTCTCTCTCTTTCTCTCTCAATTAACGTCACAACTCTTCATTGATAGCTTGTGTACTAATCTGTAAACTCTCCATGTTCCTTGTTGAGATCAGGAAAACAAAATCCCACAACCACTTTGGGTTAACCCATATTAAGGAATGCATGGAATACAAATGACCATTAATGACGATAGTCTATGATTTACTATAGGCGTTACTTTGTATTGTTTACTTATATTATTTATATTATTTGTATTTACTTATCCTAATCTCATTTTTTCCTCTCAGTGACTTTCCGCTCTAATTTATAGACACAGATCCAGAGGCTCGGACAGATCCTGACACACCACTCAGTTGGCAGGTAACGGAGCTGAGATTCAAACTCAGGAAGCCTTGCTCTAGGGCCACCATCTTCTGCTGCCTTCCACCCTGTTGACGTGTCGAAAGAGAAATGAGGGGGAGAAAGGTACAAAAGGGAAATGTGTAGCTATGTCCTGGGAGCCACACTGAGGCCATTTTGCTAGCACGTAAGATATTTTAAGGAGAAATGAGCAAATGAGTTCAAAGTAAACATTTGGGTCACACCGATATAACTACTCCGATCAGAGTCATCATCAGAAGCAGAGGAAAGCAGAGAAAATGGTGACTGTCGGGGAGAGGGCAGCGTGAGGGGACTAACCGGTAATGGAAAAACGCAATAACGGTAATAATAGCAGTAAAAGAAAGAAGCCAGTCGGAAAAGGCGGCATAGTGAATGCTCCCAACTGGAAGATATTCTGGGAAACACAGAGGTCCAGAGACAATGAAAAGGCCAGAGGTTGCCAGGGGTTCAGGTGGAGGGAGGGGTCCGCTCAAGGAGCACAGGGGGTTTAGGGGAGAGAAACTATTCTGTCTGATATTGTGATGGTGGATATATGATACTTCTCCAAACCTATGAAAGTCCTAGAAGTATGCAACAAAAAGAATAAGCCCTAATGTAAACTAAAAAAAAAAAAAAAGAAGGGGGGGGAATCTGAAAATTTAAAAAAAGAAACGGCACACGGAGGTCCCTCACATGACTAACTTAACAAAATTTCCAATGTTCATAATGAGCAGATTCTCAAGTGAACGTCTTCCTCAGTCTTTATGCTGGTCACTCTAAACCTTGCCAGAAAGGTTTGCCTAAAATCACAAAAATATAAAAATACAGTGTATTTTATGAGAAAAGAAGTTTAGGGTAACTGTTTAAATTTCTAAAATAGTAGCATATTAGCGGGCATCCTGGTAAATGTTCACAAGGATATATAGTTGAAATAGACTGTCTTGTATATGTGCATAAATCATTTTAATGACATTATTTGAAGGAATAATTAGACCTTTTGTTTGGCTTAATGTTTTTTTAATTTGAGAGAGAAACATTTAACCTTGCTCTATGTTCCATCTCAGTAACAGCCGACAGACTGTGTAGAGATCATGAAAGTGGTGCTTTCATGTGGCTGCAAAGGGCTCGGCGTTATCCCCACCTTTCTGTGCCAACCAAACATTCCAGTATTCAAACTCCCAAATAGGCCATCAGGGTCCTATGCCTTATTAATATGCCTGTGCTGCCAGTATCCACATTTTCCTCATTTCAAGAGAATACTGGCATGAGTGCGTGTATCAGTAAAACTGGCTTAAACTATTAGGATTTGAACATTAGGTTGAGTTATCAAAATATCTCATTTGTCCTTATCTTTATGTCTATGGCATTAATGACATACAGCATACTTGTAAAAGAGAGACTAATTACTCAATCTAAAAACTCATTTTTACCTTACAAAGCTATTTATTTCATTCTCAGTGAAATAACTACTATCATACCTATTTGCTTTGAATTTCAAGAAAAAGTATTTTCTGTAATCGAGGAGCCATATGTATATACATGTGCAAATCTACTATGTATATCAATATCTATTCTGTAAAAGAAAGGGCATTTTAATAACAAATTGTGAAATAATTACAGGCACACAATTAGGAATAAATTTAAATTAAATGCTTACATTCTGCAATGTTGCTTATTTTTATTTTTTTCTTTTGCTATTGATTTCTAAAATGTACAGTTTTATTACCAGTCTTAGGACAGGGATTATAAAGTTATGCCCTAATGTATTTTATGGTTTAAAAAAAATCACAAAATAAGTTTGTGCACACACTTCTAGATGATTTATATAATTAATGTTGAATAAAAAAGCCTTATAATAAGTGAACTCAAATAACATAAAGATGAATATAAAAAGGAACAAATAAATCAATTCTAAATAAGCAATATAAAGAAACATTTCAGATTTGATCACTACTAAACACCCATTTTCTGCTAAAATACTTGACCTGTAGGAGACGTTCTAGAGACAAGATTTGAATAAATAAATGAGCAGATACTGAATTTCTATTAACATATGCTAAATGCTACCATGATACAGTGAAGACTTGGGTCCTCTAAGTTCTAATTAACGTTTGCTTGAGAAGGAACATAGACAGACATAAGATTTTTAATGAGACTAAACACTGCATAGGTTTATAAATTTAAAAATTGTGAATAAATGATTAAAGAAGACAACTGAGGTGATATAAACAAACTGAACTTAATACTTCACGAAGTAGACAGTCTCCTTTGAGAGAAGACCAAGGTGGGCTGAAGGCAGAACGTGTTAACAGGATGAAGAGTAAAGAGCAAGGAAGGGACCAAGTCCCCTGACAGGCTGGGGCCAGAAGGTCAGTGCTGTGTGGGGCGAGGGGCCCCGAGCCGGCCTGGCGCTGAGGGACGGCTGGCTGAACAGACTGTTTGGGGACACTTATTTGGGGACAGTAATATGATTGTGCACAACTAACAGTTGTTTGGACCTAGGGAAACAGGCTCCAACTAGCTGATAAACAATATCAAAAACACACACTGAAGAAGAGAAATAAAAGGGTTTTAAACTATGGCGTCTTTGCCTCTGTATCAGCTGAGACTGTTTATTAGGCTGCACAGTGAAGAATCTTTTTTAAAAAAAACCCTAAAATATTTACCACAGGCTACATAAAAGTGTCACAGGATCTCACCTCACTGCTATATAAAGCTGAGCATTAGCATTTTGAAATGAGAACATCACTTGATTGAGTGAAAGGTTGAGAGAAATCAGATCAAATGGAATGTTCCTGAGTGGAATACCAAAAACCAGATCTAGGTTTCAAGTCGAGAAACAGTATCATCACCGGTGAATAAAAGGAAATGAAAACATGGTAAAAGTACTTTGAGAATAAACAAAAAACAAATCAGGTAATTTGAATACTTCAATGTTTTCTCTCTCTTTGGGAGGAATAGTTAAAATGTTACCAATGAATTTAGATTTGATGATACGTATCCCAAAAGAACTATGTGAACTCAAAGTTTGTATTTTTTTTTAATTTTCTTAGAAGTTGATATAATCTCTGAGGCACATAGGGCCTTGTATCGGTCACTCAGGAAGTCCCCAGAGCAGGGTAAACCCTTGCGTGACAATGGCACTCGCGTCTGTGTGCGCAGTGACAGAGCCCGCGAGCCTGCGCAGTGCCGGCACCGGGAGCCCTGCTCAGAGACCGCGCGATGCTCAGGAATCCTGGAGACAGTGCAGTTGCGTTTATTACTTGTTTCTTTATAGCTAGTAAATTCCTTTAACTAAATATAAAAGTAAATTGATAGTCCTGTAGGTGTATTTATTTATTTTTAATGGGCCTCTCCCTTCTCTCAGCACAGTGCCCTCTACAGTGCAGACATTCACTAAATTGGTATCAGGCTTTACATGTAACAACCATCCATACATGAGCGGATCAAAAAACTGGTACATTTACATCTTGGAATACTACGCGGCAGAAAGAAAGAAGGAACTCCTACGCTTCACGAGGGCACGGATGGAACTGGAGAGCATTATGCTAAGTGCAATCAGCCAGGCAGTGAAAGACAAAGACCATATGATCTCACCTGTAAGTGGAACCTAATGAACAAAACAAACAAGCGAGCAAAATAGAACCAGAGACTTGGAAATAGGGATCAGACTGGCAGGGACCAGAGGCGAGGGGGAGGGGGATGACGGGGAAGGTGGAGAAGGGTCACGCCAAGGAACATGCAAAAGGGACCCGTGGTTATGGACCACCGGGTGGGGGCTGACCGAGGGAGGGGGCAGGTGGGTGGGCCAGGAGGAGGCAACAGGGGAAAGCAGGGACAACTGTAATTGAACAACAATTAAAAAAAAATAAAAAACGATGATAATATGTAAAATAATATAATGCAGCCACTTTAAAATGGAGTTGGAACTGCCTTCCCAGAGTAACTGCCTTTCAGGTCTCAGGCCTCAAACCTTTGGAATATTTAAACTGCGCAAAATAACCTTTGGAGGGGATCCTAATGCCACATTGTGTGCCAAACAACTCTTTGGAAACATAACAAGAAAGCAGATTATGATTTTGGTAAAAGCATTAAACTAGCTTGTAAATGAACAGCTAAATCGAACTGTCTCCTGATAAAATTAGCACCTTTCTTTAATGAAATCAATTCTTAATAGGTTCCATATGCTTACTCATATATTTAAATGCAATGTTCTGTGGGTCAAAATGCCAATCCTTCCACATTTACCTGCTATTTAGATGTCACCGAAGCAATTTTACTCATCATGTAATCAGCACATGACACTACTTAAGAATTTTCCTTTCTTTAAATGTATTTATTTACATAGTTTTCACCTGAAATTTGGAGATATTTGAAGTAAATGCCAATTCAAAAAGTATCCAACATTTTTTTAAAAACAGACTAAAATTTCCAACTTTTTAAATGCAGGAAGAACTTATGAATACTGAACTCAATTTAGCTCCCTGCTTAATTTAGTCTGATCTGTAAGACAAAAATTAAAAATTGGGATCCAGATTTATAATTGTGCAAATGATAAATGACTTTAAAAGCCTTTGGTGGAAATAGCTTGAAGGCTTCCCTTTGATAACATTATTATTTTCATTTTTGGCAAAAGCACAAACCAGGCGTTCTAATTCTCAGAGCAGAGAATGTTAGTAGTTTCCCACTGACAGGAAGCAAAAAGATAAAACTCTTCTGAATGTTCAGCTTTTCCTGGTCACAGGCTGGAGCACAGGAACTTTCACTGGCAAATTTCTGCAAAGCTGACTTTTTCTTTTATACTGAGTGACTCTCTTTTTTCAACTAAAGGGAGAAAAAAACCTAAAAATGACTTTGATCTTGGCCTTTCTGTGCTTTAACAGAGATTAAGGTTGTGTATTCCCATAATTCAGTCAGGATAATTTGCACTTTCTGAGATAACATCCTTAAAATTAAATGATAACGACTTTCTGTTATTTGAAGAATCTCTTTCTCAAGTTAAAATTAACTTTGTGTCTCTCTTTTGACACGTGTCTAACCCTCTGATTTTTTTTCGACGTCTTCATCTTTTTTCTTTGATCTTTCCTATAAATATCTTTAGGTATTCTTCTTACATTACTGCTCATCAATAACATGAACTAATTTTACAATGTATCTTTAAAATATTCTCGGTGCTGGGCACTTTCACATACTTATACCATTTAATTCTCCAAATAATCCATTCGTATAGTTGCTATCAAGACTCTTATTGTTATATATGAAGAGTGATGCTCCGATCAATGCACCCTGAGCCGGCACGCACTTAGTAAGAGATGAACGTGCGCTCTCCGCGCTCAGTGTGACCCCGCTTTCTCCCAGGTCTGCCGGTCTCTTGCAATGTCTGTCTCCTTATTTCTGCCGCAGGCGCAGTGGTCCCGTTGCTGTCACCCTCTGCACTTGTCTATCGTTGCACTTCTCGGATTTCCTCATTTATCTCTTTTCTTCCCGTCTTCCCCTTGTCGGACCTCTGTCTGAGCTAGCTGCCTAAGAAACCTGGTAGAGTTTTAGTAATTACGAGATTAAGATTTATGCACTTTTTGAAAAACATAGAGGGAGCCTTTATTCTGGCTTTTGTCGCTTCCACATGTGTATACTTGGTAGATAGATACATACACATGAATGAGGCATGAGTTTGACTTGGGAGACTTCTGTATTCCTGTCCTCCTGCCGTTCTATTCTCCCTTCTTTTGCACCTTCTCTCCTTAAGCCCTGCTGTAAGATTTCATTTTGCTTCTTCATTGCATGTGAATATGTCAGGAAAGAGATTTGGTATCTGCATCAGTGTAAGTACATACACATAATTTTAAGGATAAAAAATGATTCCTATCTCTGAAAACAAAACAAAAAAATCAATATTTTCCCTTTTAAAGTTCTACTTTTGGAAATGGTTTCTACTCAGAAAGGCATACAAGCCTAAATATTTAAAGAGCTCTTTTTCAAAGTCTCTTCGAAAAATAAGCAGTAATTCAAAAGATAAAAAGTATCAGCTTGCTATGATATTTTTCATTCCCCGTTTCTTCACAAGATTTTATTTTATTGTCTTAGCATATTTGTGTTTATAAAGAAAAGAATAATTACTGGTCACAAAAGAATGTGAGAAAAAGCATGTTCATTTACAAAGAATGGAAAGATGACTCCATTAAGCTATGAGGGCAGGGAAATAGAAAATATTTCTTGAAACATGCATGTGAAATACATCTCTACATTTTCCAAGCTTCTGCTCTCTTTTTATTTGCATCTCCATGTAAAAGATACTGTGTTGCAGAAACAAATAGCCCCATTAGACATGCCTGCACAGCTGCTGGGCACGTTACGTTTATTAAAGCCATAGGGCAGAAATTTAAAATACGTGCTGGACTTCTCCAATGTTGTGGGGACCAATGAAGTGAAGTAGATACATGCATTGTATCTTTTCTAATTCTCACCTCACACAAACTTCGATATTCTCATTCCATAAGTGCAATGGATTTCGCATTTACCAAATGCAGGGTTGACACATCTGCATGTGCATAAATATATACAGCAATTAAACTTGCTGGTAAAGTGTGGACAGAAGGAAGTCAGGCATAAATATTCTTCCACCAAAAGCTTCTCTACATATTTGATGTTGTGTAAAAATACTTTGCGGGAGGAGGTGGTAAGTCCCCAAATTTGAGACCTACAGACCCAAAAGAAAAAGGAAAAACTGTGAAGTAACATTATAACTAGTCGTAACAGTGGAAGTGTTTCACCTAGTTGCTGGCAATTTTTGCAAATCGATCACTTAAAGGCAATTATTCTGTAAGTAATGAGCAGTGACTGGTCCATTTCTATAATGAGCAGTGATAAGAGCATAGCCTTGGAATCTGAGCCGGGCCTGTCAGCTGCCACAGCAAGCGAGACGTGTAAAGAACCGTGTCTCGCTCAGGGCAACACTCAGTTATTAGGTACTATGACTTTAAGTATTAGCCTCTTTGCTGATGTTGTTATTTCATTGGCAGAGAGCATCTCGATATGTGATACATGGTGAAAATCTGTACAGGGCTTGTAACGACATGGACACTCACCAGAACGTTAGGCGCCGAGTTTCCCATTGATTTGCCTGTGTGTGTGTGTACCCTTTCCTGTGTTTATACCTCACCAATCCCTGCGGTCAAGGGGTGGAGTCTGGAACCAAAGTGTCTGACTTGGAATCTCAGCACCGCCACTTCCTAGCTGTATGATCTTGGGCACGTCACTTAATGTCTGTGTCTCAGATTTCCTCTCTAAAGTGCTGATAAAAAATAGTTCCTTTTTTATATGATACTGGTGAGGATTCAATGACAACATATCTAACAACGTTTGTGCATTGCTTGGCATTGAACCCAAAATAGCTCTAAGCAACTGTCTGCTAGGTGCCTCCTTTTTGTTTTTTAAACTCTTCTTTTATCAAGAAAGGTGATATAGGCAAGAGGCATAAAATGAAAACAATAAATGACATATGTAATATCTTAGGATCGTCTGTATCTGCCATTCACTGCTTTCCTAGTAACTGAATAAACAAGCACATCATACAGTGAATTGCACTTAGGCATGTGCGCAGCACTTTTAAGATTCCCTCTTGCACAGAGACATCTAAGTGGATTAACAGAGTGAAAATAATTATTTTATGCACAAAAAGTCACTGTGGAAAGTATTTTTAGTTCTTTGAAGTGTTTTTCCCCCTCTCGACTAATTATCAAGTAGCTGCCTGATTGCTGATGATTGATGACTGATGGAGGGGAGGTTCAGCAGGTGCTAAACAGTTTGCTTGGCTTAAGTGCTTCTGAGGAAGAAGGAACACAGGTCTGAGGCAGACCGAGCTGCATGGGAGGCCGTGTGGACAGTAAATGTAGAATTTGTCTTACGAATTGAAAAGAGTAACATCTGAAGTTTATCTTAAATATCATTGCTAATGATCATAATCGTTCTGCTCCTGACGATCAGGCATAAAAATCAGTCTTTGTATTTTAAACTTTGAAGAGACCAAAAAAACTCAAGAAAAACTTAAAGATAAACCTAACTTTTCTAATCTGATCCTTTAAAAAAAACCCTGTAGCTACATCTACAGGGTCTGGCAGAAGGAAGGCCTGTTTGAGGGTGGTTGGTAGGGTAAGGATACGGGTGGAATAATTTATAGTTGTAATCTGAACATTTCACCTAAAATGTCACATGGTGTGCTTGAGTGTGATATTGTTATATTGCAGAATTACATGCTTATAATTTTGTAATAAAAATTTTATAATAAAAAACGGGGCATTATTGTGCTGGACCCTGTATTTTTTAAAAAAGATATATATTGAATGATAAGTAAATAATAATATTAAAATGGTAAGTATATAATTTATTTTTCATTAAAATACAATGAAACCATTGCATAATTTTATTTAATAAGTTAGTATGTGTTAAAATATTTAAAATTTTAATTTTACACAAAAACTAGAAATTAATATGCTTCCTTGCTGTTATGTTACTACATAACGCAAGTAAAATATACAGGACACTTTTTTATAAATAATGATAAACTGTGATTCTTTTATTTAACACTTTATTTTAATCAAAGTCTGGTTCAATGAAAACTTCAGCATAGACGTAATTATTCTTATAAAACTTTTTCCCTTCAAAAGTCATTTGCACATTCAGAGTTGAGGCACTCTGAAAAAGGAAAAAGCTGAAAATCTAGGGGGTCAGGCAACATCAGCAATATATATGTCACACGTAGAGGGTGGAGGTAAGAGTGGGCCTGCATCTCCCCTCTCCCCAACAGTTTTGAGTGTGCCCGACACACAAGGAAGAATATGAGAGCGCAGGTCAAATTTTCACAACCAACTGCTCTATGAAGGCTGAATCGATATGTGACCCCAAACTAGCTGTACAACATCCACCTCCTCTTGAGCCTAAATCTAGATCCTATGATTTCAACACACTGTCTTGGTACATGTAGAAAAAAGTAAACAGGATAGAACTTAACAAGGTGGAAACAGGAAGAAAGTTGTGGACAAAATGACCTGATTGACATAGCCATGCACCCAACTATCTGCAAGGGATATAAAGAGAAGGGAAAGATGACCATTGTTATTTTACCCTAAAGACTGAGGCCTTACCTTGGTCTTCCTGCCACATGGAAGGAGGAATGCAATGGAGGATCCCGCAGGTGTTCATCCTTCAATCCAGAGTAAACCGGCCCACCAACAACTGCCAGTTTAGACTCCGACAAATGGTGTCCGCAGTCCCTCCCCCTGAACAGGTGCCTGAGAGAAACCCAGGCAGGGCCCGCTGCCACAGCCCTTCGCTAGGGGTTGAGCATGTTTTTTCCCTATGGCATGAATTCCCTTCTTCATGCTACTAAAAGGAAAAGTAGGGCCAAAATTATAATTGATGGAAAGATCATTAGCTAAATCCAATTGAGTGCTCATGATATTCCAAACACTCAGTGAATTACCAATTAGATCCTCACAAGAGCTTCCTGTAGAGGTGCTGATATTTCCCCACTTTACAGGTAGTGAAACCCTGGTATGGAGAGATTTAAAAACGCGGTCAAATTTTATAACAAGTAAGTGGTAGAGCCAAAATGTAGTTTGTATCTAAAGTCACCCCCTTAAAAATTTTCCTCTACTGAGCCTCACAATTACATAGACTTTGGTCAAATCCCAGACCCTGTGTTAGCCTCAGAAACTTACTTACACATGGGAATCCTATTGATTTTCTGAAAGTTATTGTTAGACTTATATTGTCACCTTCAAGTCTCAAATCTGTGGTCATTTGCTTTTCCTCTTTAGCTTCCAATCTCCAAAACTTTCTGCTTACTTGTTCCTCATCCACTAGTCCTTTGCTCACCTTACTCCAGGATGTATTCACTGTTCTTTTTAAATTAAAATTCTCTCTTGATAAACAATTATCTCATTTCTATTTACTGCCTCACAAGTACATTATAATTATCTCCTAACTTTAACTGATATTTGACTGTTTCTGCTCTAGCATTTTTCAGTTGACTTTTCTCTTTATTCCTAAACTGTTTCAACTTGGACTCCCAAAACAGGGACTATATATAGAGTATGTATTATTTATCTATCATATACATACAATGTATGTGCAAATGGAATGTATATATAGCACACATATTAAGACCATATATAAAATATATTCCATGTTCTATCATATTAAATATACCTATCTACATCTTTATTTTCAATCTTCCACAAAGATCAAAAAAGTTTATGTGTATTCACTAGGATATCCCTAGAGAATAGTGCCTGGCACTTCCTCAAAATGCATTTGTTGAGGGAATGAATGAATAAAAAATAAATTCTCAGGAGATATATATATATATAAAAATTTTCATATATATATATATATATATATATATACACACATATAAGAAAAAGTCCAGCCATTGTTAATATGAGAATTGTTTGTGTGACATCGATGCAACCTGGCCTCCAAGGAGAGTGGACTGGCATGTTCATAAGTGAACAATGACCAATGACCAGTCAGTAGGGGCCGTAGACACCGTTGAGTGAGCAAGTGCACTGTGTGGCTGTCACATTCAAAATGACTGAGCGAGTAGAGCAGCCAATCTGCATCAAAGTTTCTGTTAACCTTGAACACACCTCTGCTGAAACCCCTCAAATAATTGTGAAGGCCTCAGCCGTGGGCAACGGGCGATCGGCAGCTTCATCACAACAGCATCCCGCTCATGCATCCCATCTCGTGCAGAGTCTTTTTCAGAACGTCAAATCGCCCAGGTGATTCAGCGCCCCTGTACAGGACAGATTTGGTGCCCTGTGACTTCTGGCTTTTCCCAAAACTAAAATCACCTTTGAAAGGGATGACATTTCAGACCATCAGTGAGATTCAGGAAAATAGGACTGGGCTGCTGATGGCAACTGGGAGAACTGTGTGAGGTCCCGAGGTGCCTGCTTTGAAGGGGACTAAGGCATCATTGTCCTATGTACAATGTTTATTGTATCTTGTATCTTCTTCATTAAATGTCCCTGTTTTTCATATTACATGGCTAGATACATCTGAACAGTACATGATATAGATATAGATGATAGATATAGATATAGATAGATATATAGATATAAATATAGATATAGATTGATATAGTTATAGAGAGGTAGATATTTTCTCTTCTAAATCCTGTGAAGGAAAAAACCAAGGAGAATATGAACTACTTTCTAGCATTTATCTCCATAAATACATAGAAATCCCAATAGTATATAAAAGCTCCATTTATTTCATCTAGCAAAGCAAAAAACACTGGCATCTTTGATATTGCTGTGCCTCAGATCTTTAATTTTATGAGAAGCACACCTAGGTCTAATTGCATCCAATTAAGATAAAATCAGAATACATTGTTGATGTTATTGACTTCATAAATCTAATGCTCAATTATAAAATGACTCCAAATCACTGCCAAGATCTAGACAACTGTTGCCTCTCCTGGAATTTCTTTAGCAAAAACAGCCTACGTTATAAATCACTTTTTACATGATGAAGGTCAGCCCTCTATAGTTAATGGTGTGTTTTCTTGCTTGATAATTTATGTGTGTTGCCTTTCTTTCATCAGAATACACTTTTGGCTACATATGGCCTGATATTAAAGTGTCTCCATATTTCTCAAGATAAATGCTTTAGTGGATGAAGGCTTGACTGAAAAAGAGGGAAATGGATTCGTTCTATAACGTTAACATTTTAAACCTATTAGTAGTAATTAGGTGAAGAATGAGCATGCCTTTATTTCAAAATCAAAAAATTTAAGAAAGATTTTTTTTGTTTAACATGAAACTGGACCAGGGAATATTTAGGCTGTAGATGGGGAGAGTTTTAGATTTTTAAGATAGGAAAAAAATGAAGAAGTCTAATAGATGATAAGAAAGTTCACATTTTACAAGTCAAAATTACCAAAGCTTTATGAAGACAAGCATCTCTGAAGCCTCATTTACCTAAAGTACATGGCCATCCTGATTATAACAAGGTGAGGCTGGGCTCGGTGACCACTCCCACTGAAGGTCTCTCTGTGAAGACAGTGATGGGACATGACCTGGGTTCAAATCCTGGATCAACCACACACAGCACGTCATATCTTGGTCAAGTTGTCTTAACTTCATTTGTTAAATGCAGTTATTCACCTTTTACTGTTTTTATGAGGATTAAACAAATCAATACCTATCACATATATAAAATAACACCTGGCTCAGAGTAATCACCTTTTGTTAGTTTTTATTTTATTTTATTTTTTTTGCTGAGGAATTGTGCTGGCAAGTATTTTTCCATGGCATAAATGGGTTGGCAATATCCTCACAAACATCAAGTCTTTATGGGCCTATCTCAAGTCATCTCTTGACTATGTCAAAACTAGCAAGAGGTTTTGTGAAATAAAGAAAATATGCTGTTACTCACTTTACTATTTATCAATTATATTACTGTGTATATTTATATAGGATCAATCTGTGAGGGAGAAAGAGAAGTCCTGAGAAATTAAGAAAACTGCTCAGCAGAGTTAACAAATGTACAGGGAAAAGCAGAGGTGAAAAACCATACCTACCATATAGAGACAACTTATTTTTTTAGGGTGTTTAGCCATTAACTCCAATCAGCTATATAAGTTCTATCAATTGTAAAGTTATGAATTTAAAATAAAAAAAAATTCAGCATGTAATTAGATTAAACTAATGATGTCCAAAAAAACCCACTGCAAGTCATTTTCTGAAAGATGTTATTAGGTCATGCTTTGCATAACCGCAAATTTTCATATAAAATTACAATACATTTGAGGTGACTGAGTTAAAGGTAAATCATTTAAAGTAGTAGGAAAACTTTGTGAAAAATCTTTGCAATGCTGTCAAGATCGAAAGTCAAACAGAAGTAGATTAAAAGGAGACATAGAGAACTAATCAGTTGGATATAAGTTTAACCAATTGATTCCCAAATTTATTAATTCTGTAACTTATATAACTTATTATTAATGTCTCAATGTGATATTTTTTCTATTTTGATCTAATAGTTTCATAGAAAAAATTTTTAAATAATGAGGACTAAATCAATTCTAAAACCTCTCCTCAGCCATTAGTTAGTCCTTCAATTCTGACTTTTTTATTCATTCTCAGCATCTGAACTTAGTTCTTACATTTCCAAAATTTTGGTACACTCCCTCCCCATATTCTAATACACATTTCTTCAGAAGAATCATCTTGCCCCTCTTGAATATTGAATGTCATTATCTATGACTCTGTTGGCCCAGATAAGGATTTTAGATAGACCACTGAGCCAGAGCTGGCTGAATGAAATTGGGAAGAGAAATTATGTGATCAGAGGGACCAACTAGGAGTATTGAAAAGAGTTTAACAAAAATAATAATAAAAAATAATAAGAAATAAGAATAATAATACCCTGAACTAAGGGAAAGAAACAGTCAGGATAATGAAAGAGAACATTTACAAGAGATGCCAAAGTGCAGAATGCTTAGTGACTATCAGATGCCCACATATCCGTCCTTGACAATGGAACGGTGCCATGCACTGAGCTAGAGACCAGGGCAGAAGAGGAGTGATGTCGGTTGGCTCTGTGAGTGTGTGCCTGCCATGGGGGCAGCATGGGTGGTCCCCTGGCTCTGCACATTTCAGTTGATTAATATAGTTGTAGATTATCTACACATGGTCCACATAGAAATCTTTTTAGTGTTATCCTTTCTCTTTACAGTAGAGCTGTCCATTACCTTAGTCTAATTTTCCCCTCACAGAGAAGGTCAACTGGAATCATAACATCCCTAGGAATTTTGTTCCCAATATGTATATAATTCACCATGATATTTTCCTGAGTTTGTCTTCACAGAGATTTTATACACTTAGAATATGAATTGAAAATTTTCAATCAAAAGCCTGCCAGATTCCGATATGGAGGTCATCTCAACATTAATGGGAAACTTGATTCACCTGTGTAATAAAAGTCACATTCCCCAGGATCAATCCAGAAGAAAATTAAAGGCTGATATTATTTTAAAAATCAAACCCAGGTTACCAATTTCTAAATTGATCTAGTCATTTTGTCAATGGCAGTGTCAATCACTATCTCTGCCAAAATATGGAAGTTCAAAGCATAAAAATAATAGGAAAAGGAAATTTGATAGCTCATTTCTGTGAAGTATATAGATCCAGAATAGCTAAAAGCAGGCAAAACATATCAAGACCTAACAGCTCCCTGGGTTCTATGTTTATACCACAGCAAATACAAATCCAAGCTCCAAACTATATAATTCTATTCAGTTAATTCACTCACGTTCTCTAAAACTTAGTTTTTCCATGTATAAAATAAGGCAACATTCATATTTTTGTCAACTGAAATTTTGTGAAGAATAAATGATATTGAAGGAATACAAATTGTCTTGTATTAGTGAGAAGTAAGAATTGTTATTTATACTATAATAATAAATAATAGCTATTTATTTATTACTACAATAACTGGGCTACGGAGGAGCAAAGATACCATTAAATATACCCACTGTCCATGTGCCCATTGAGAGGAATTCTTCACATCTGATAGATGAGTGCTTATAGGTGTGGTCATAATTTCCCACACTGTGACTTGTCTTTTTCTCATTAGTTACTTTGATAAACAGACATTTATAATTTTAATAAAATGCAAGAGTTTTTTTTTTCTTCAGTGTTTTCCTTGCCTATATCATGGTCATGAAGTGAAAATAGAAAAAAAAAGGAGTAATTTGGGGGGACATGTGGTCAGGGTAGACAAAGAATGAGAAATCAAGAATAGCACCTGGGTTTTTGGTGTAACTACATGATGAATGATATCACCTATTGTGATGAGAAAAAATGTAAAAATACGAGATATAGACCAAAATTCTATTTTGAATATGTTAAGTGTTAAAAGGATCTTTATCAGACTATTTTGAAGATGACATGGTTGGATAGATGTCTCTCTCATGTTCATGTCCAAAGGAAATGTAACGTGAATGTGAACAATGTACATTTCCAAACATTTGGAAATGTTTGGCTATAGATGTAAATTTGGCCACGTGTTATTTAAAAAGATGGTACTGGATGAGAATTCCTAAGAAATACCTATATTAAGAGAAGAGGGTACAGGCACAAGGCTGGTATGTGCCTGAACTTAAAATTTTAGAGGGAGGAACTTTCAAAAGAGACTAAGAGTAATTAGTGAGGCAAAATATCAGGGCCGGTGATGACGTTAAGTCTAAGAAAGGAATGTAACGCAAGAAGCATGGTGCTGAGATGTCAAATAAGATAAAATCTGAGACGTTTCGTTGGACTAGGCTACACAAAAGTTATTTTTTATCTTGACAAGAGCAATTTCAGTGGATTGGTTAGAGAGATACGCGAAGAAATTGAGTGATGAGTGAAGAAGTGTAGACAATGAGGTCAGATCCCAATTTCCACAGAAGGTCCTGCAGTGGGGAAGACAATAAAAATGGAGGGGCATTTAGAGGAGAATATGGAATCGAGAGAATTTTCAACCTCACAGGGGGGAAAGGAAAAATGCTGCGAGATGTCAAGAGATGCAGAGCTCCCAGGCAGAGCGCTTTGGGTCGGACAGGCCGGGGCAGCTATATCCCATTCTAAGAGTAGGGAAGCCGTGGTGGATGGAGACACACATCCGGATTGGTTTGTGGCAGAACAGCAACAGTCCTGGAATTATATTTTATAAAAATCATTCTAGTTATAGTGTGGAGAGTGGATTGAAGTGATTATTTTAATACTCAAAGTGAGATGTGGTGCGAACTTCACCTAGAGGAAGGGCAGAGGCGATGGAGGACAGGGCACACGTTGACAGGCATGAAAAAGAGAATAGACTGGAGTCAAGGATGGATTAGAGGCCGAGAAGGCAGAGGCAGCCAAGAAGGTATCTGAAGATCAGTGCTACTCACTGTCCTCGGGGACCAATGAGGGCATCTTATTATTTAGCTAAAGAATATTAGAGGGGAGGGGGACGTTTAGAGAGAAAAATCTCATTTGATCACATTGATTTTGAGGCACCTGGGAGATATGCAGGTGACTGATGGATACATGCTTTGCACTGAAGCCTGTCATTTCACACCTTGACACAAGTCTGCATGCAATCTAAGCTGTGATTTTTTTTTCAATTAAAAATAATGGCCATTTCACTTTTTGAATAGTGATTTTTTTAGCCTCTAGACATATAAAAAAACTAAAATGCATTTAACAAATAAATGCAGAAATTGCTTCTATTAAATTAAACAAACATTAAAACACTTAACCTAATGTTCCATATCAAGATGAGGTATCAGTGCTATAAGTAAAAATAATAGTCTCAGTCCCAGCCACACTAGGCTATAGTTGTTAAAATAACTGATTATGATAGCACAGGTTACTTATCTAAAACTTTTAAAAGACATAAACTGCATTTCATTCATCTAATTGATTATATGACCAATGTATAAACAGGGATATATTTAGAATTTCCATTTCCCATCTTGACAGTCAAACATTTATTTTCTATACATATTACATATACATTGCAATTGTATGCAAATGTAGCCTAGAGAACTTTGTGTAGAGATTGGAAACATTTCTTTTTTTGTTTCAAACATGCTTAAGATTGGAATGAAAGTAACACATTATAATTTCTAATATGATTCTTTTCATTTTCAGAAAGATTGTATCTTGCCCAAGGAAGACATGTTCCTTTATATGGCTATTTCTCTTCCATGAATTTATTTATTTAGTATCACCAGAGTTTAGGTAAGGAGATAACAGTGCCTTAGAAACAAACATTCCTGAGATTGCTGTGGAATCTTCTAGATAATTTAAACTTGATTATGACATGGTGTTTTATTATTTCAGTGGTATTGCCTTTCAATATTAATTAGCCAACAAAATGCAGTCTACATGAAGATTTTTTACACACAGCGTCCAGATTTTAAGCCATTCTCTACAATCATGAATATTAAAAATTGCCCTCTCCGCCTTCCTTTCCTCTCACAATGATGACAGTGCATGTGGCAAGAGCTGTGACCAGTGATCCCACACAACATGGCATGCTTATCAGTTCAGCGTGGCAGGCTCTGGGCAAGCGCAGCAGGAGAAAGGGAGAAAGTAAACTACCTACTGTGTGCCGCTCACTGTCACAGACTCTACATATGCACGATTGCATCTAATGCCCACATCTCTGTGAAGTCAGTGTTACTATTGACTGTTCTCCATCCCCCTTTAGAGATAATAAAGTGATATGAACAGACATTGAACTCTTTTTCCAAATTCAGACGACTTAGTGCCTGAGCTGAGATCCCAGCCCAGGTCTAAACATGTTGGCTCAGGCTCCATTGACTGCATCCTCCTGGACATCAAGTAAGTCAACTCTGTAGACTAAAGTAGGGAATGCTGGGCTGAGGTTGTTCCTGTGGATCCCTGGAATTCTGAAGACATTTTACTATCTGTTTTTTGATACTTTTGACAAGTCAAGTTTGTTTGAAAGTAATTCACATAAATTAATACTGGGAGAGAACAGATTTCTTATTAAACTCAACGACAGAGCAAAGAAGGGCTGGGGGCCCTGCACACGTGGATTACAGATCGGGAAAGAGGATTATGTTCTTGACCTCTCGAGGACCTTGAGCTAATTATTTTTCATATCAGCAGTAAACTCCTTCAATCAGCCCCTTTTACTGAATTTATACCTAGCCCAACAGAGCTACACATCCTGACTACTACCATAAATTCCAGATCTTTGCAATGTAATAAGGCAGCCGTTAACTACATATGGCTATTAAAATTCAAATTCATTAAATTTAATAAAATAAAAATAAATTAGTTCATCCATCTTACTACCCACTTTTCAACCATTTTCACGTTTCCATTATCACAGAAAGTTCTATTGAACAGTACAGTTCCAGTTCTTTGCTCACCATGCATTATTTGTGATTTCTGTGCCTCCTTGTTCAAATTCTCAGTTCAGCTGAAACATTTTATGGAAGTTCCTGACCCCTGGCAGGTGTCCTTCCTGGTCTAGTCCCCATTAACAAGGAAGAGAATGATCTCTTGCCCAATTTGCAGAGCATGTGAGGAGGGTAGCAAAGTCTAGTACTTTCTCTTTTCTTGATTTCACAGATTTAGTGTCTGTGTTGACAGAATTATAAATTATCTACAAATGTTGATTTTTCCTCTATAGTGGAACATAGACCTTGATTCTTTAGTTTGTCTTGTTCCTCCTGTTCATGTAAAATTGATATTGTGTTAAAAATTGGTAACTAACAGATACACAGTTAAGCTGGAAAAAGATCCAAATATTTTCTCTGTAACTGTGCTTACTTCAAAATTAAATAAAAGAGTTCAACAATAGAACATATTGAGCTGAAAATTATTTTTTCAAGAAGCAAAAAATTTTCCAACCAAATTTGTAAATTTATTTTTCCCTATTTTTCTTCCTATATAGGCTCTCTGAAACTGCTCTCTAAGTAAACAGTTGTTTGATATTTTTGGCTGGAATATATCCCCATTAACGATGCGAGTAAAGAGGGTAAAATTCTTTTCTTCTAAAGGTCCAAAAATGTCGACACATTTACCCAGCAAGTACTATCAAGGGAGTTTTATGCCTCACACTCATCTATACACTTGTGCATTATTTTCCCATTTGACGTTGGGAACACAATGAGGTTACCTCCCAGGGCCATGGAAGGGGATGTGCAGGTGGGGCCCAAAGCTTACAATCCATTGGTTACAGAGAGAATGGGCCTCTTCTCCTGGTGTGTGTTTTTCGAATTTCATTGTAATGTAGACTAGGGTCTATGAAGAGTGCATGAACAATAAAACGGTGACACCATAAAATAAAATTCTCGATTAGCATCCTGTTTTATCAAGACTTATGCAGTGCTGTACTTCAAATGATCTGATTAGAAGGTATATTGTTAGTTAACACCATTCGCTGTGATGCCAGCAGAGGAGCTTACGTAAGTTCATCTAACTGTCAGAGACAGAAATGTAATTAAGGTTTATAATAACTGAGACCTTTGGATGAGAGGAGCTTTTGAAATAAACTGCTTATTGATGTTATTGCATTGCTGATGATAGAAAAACATGTATTAGAACATTATTTATGTGAAAACTGGACTACAGTTCCAGTGTGTGAACAACAAAAAGGAAATATAGCGATGTACATATTTTTATTACTCTTTAACATAAAATTTCACCTAATGTTGTTTTATGTGACTAAGATAAATACCAGGTCAATTTAAAAATTTTAAATTAGCTTAACATTAGGGTTAATAATCTTGCATGTTTCTCATCAAATTGAAACTAAATCTAATATCTCTTATCACCACTATTTTCCAATATTATTCAAAACCAAATTTAACAGCAGAAGAATTGTTCATATCTAGTAATTACAGATATAAAATTCCATTATGGATACTCCTTTGTTTGTGTTAGAACTCTCGTCACTAACCTACGCCATATCAACACCTTCCCAGGTAACGCCCCTCTCTCTCTCGTCTCTGCCCTTTCCAAATCATTCTGCACACTGATCTTGCTAAGGCAGAGAAAGAAGATAGTTTGAAACATAAGAGAGAAGAAATTTCTATCTATTTCACTGTGACTTGGGAGCATTATTTTTTATTTCTGTAATACTGGCTTTTCTCACCTGTAACATAAAAACATGACTTTCAGGATTATCATAATGATTAAATGAGGCGATCCATGAGCAAACAGCAGGCATGCAAGTCTGATAGAACAATTACCCTAACTGTGTAGAAATCTGCAACGTCTCCTCACTATGGACTAAAGACCAGTCTCCTTACGAAGGCAGCCAAGTCCTGCATCACGACATCATGCCCCCTTTCCAGGCTTTTAAAGGCAGGCGATTCTGACCAAACCACAAGTGTCAGCATGTGATGAAGAGGGCTCCCCTTCTTCCACTCTGAGCCCGTACTTCTCTCTAAAGCTTTTACACAGCCCGTCCCGCCACCTGGAATGACCCGCCCCTTGATTTCCTTTCTGTAAACCGTATCAACAGCTAATCTTCCACCTGCTTCCCTCAAGGCACTTCTGAGTTCCCTCAGCAGAAATCTCCCGTCCACTTCTTTGCTCCTGGTACCCGCACTGCCGCCTCTGAGATGCCATAGTTCTTAAATGAGATAAATTACTATGTTTATGCAAATATCTGGGGGGGGGTTTCACTGAAAATTAATGCTTTGAAAATAAAGAGCACCTGACTGAGCTCTTGCAGACTTATTTTATAGGGCATCTTTTTTTTCAAATTTAATGAGAGATATACATTAGGCAGAACAGTTGCCCCAGATCAGGATACATATAGAGGTTTCTTTACATAGTGAAACAAGAGCCAACCAACAACAACAAACACAGATTCAGTCATTATTCCTGGGCATGTGCTCTCAATTTAAAGTGTTCACTATCATCATTACCAAAGGAGATGAGGGAAGAGAGAAAGAGAAGAGACAAAAAAACTTGGAAAGAGTATTTTAAAACTATACAATAGATGTTACACTGTGTAGATCTCAATTGAACCTACAATAAAAAAAACAAAAACAAAAAACCCCAAGAAAAAAAAAAAAAAAAAAAAAAAAAGAGAAAAAAAAAAAAAAAAAAAAAAAAATGTTAGAAAGAAAATAATTCTCCTAATTTCAGTACTATGAGAACTTGTGATTTTGAGTTACGATATATCACACATGATTCATCTTAAACATTTTGGATGAGGGAGAATAGAAGACAGGGACTATGTTAGTCAAAAATGTTAATGTCAAAAGGGAGTAGGAATAGTTGAATAAAATGATTTCATATATTGCAAAATTATAAAAGTAATATTCAAAATAAATACTTTAGGTTATTTTAATTGTTATGAATAAATTAAATGTACATCTGTATTTTCAATGCTATCAAAATTCTGGAATTTGTACAACTCAACTCAGCCCAAAATTATTTACTGGGTCTTTTCAGTGGCAACACAGAACTCACCTTATATTTGATGTTGCCACACAGGCACGATTGGTGTGTGCTTGCAATGTTGTGTAATGTTATAGAAAGAACAACATGAGTAGCTGAGTAGGAATTCAAAAATGTCAATTCCTTTTAAATCTCTTCCCTTCACCCACCCAATTTTAAAAATTACTTCATATTTCATAATACTCATTCATTTATTCATTCATTCATTCACTCAACAAATACTTACTGAGTACTTTTTTAGTTGAGAAAGAAGCAGAGAAAAAAACCCAGCCATCCAGGAGTTTCCAGTTCTTTGTGGGGAGACATTAAAATAAAGAAGATGAAAGAGAGAGACAGACAGATCATCAGGTTGTAATAAGTACAGAGGAAAAAATGCAAGTGGGTAACGTACTTAGAAAGTACTGGAGGTAAGTTCTGCCATTTTAAATATGGAGGTCACAGAGGCGTCTTGTTAAGGTACCTTTTGAACGAAGGCCTAAACAAATCAGCACAGGGAGTGCATTACGAGTTTTTATATATCCTCATTAATTAGGGAAGTATAATCACACTAGAGTGAGTTTTCCAAGAATGTTCGTTTAGATGGCAATAGTGATCGATGAACCGTAGGCATGGTGTCTAAGCAGCTTTAGATGAGAGCATGGGGAGAGAATAGCCCTGGCTTGGATACATGTGAGTTTGGAATGTGTTTGGTATTGTCAGTTACTGGAAATATGAGAGAGAGAAAGCTAGAGTAACGGGTTTCTGAATCCCCTCTATAGCTGAATAATGCCATTAAATGAAATTCCTGGTATGACCACGTATAACCAGAAAGTAATGAGGACTAAAAATAATACCCTTTGGATATCTGCAACATATGTGGGATTATTAATAGATAAGAATCAATGAGATAAGTAGAAAAGTGAACTAGGGGAGAAGGTTGGTTATTCCTAGAAGTAAAGCATTTTATCAAAAAGTATCTAAGTATGAGCAAGGTGTCAACTCAAAAATATCCAATATAAATGACATATGACACATGACACATGTAACAATCTTGACCATTTGACAACGTCAAATGTAAGGTGAATTCCATTTTCCCGTTTGATGAGATCCATTAAGGAACTCTGTTGGCCGACTTGAAAGTATAAGGCCAGAGTTTTAACTAATATTGGACAGTATTCTATTTAATTTGTTAATGTAATTACATACATACTTAAAAACAGAAAAGCATATCACTTTTAAATGTTATTTATCTACTCAAAAAATAAGGTGAATAGAACATTAATTTTTTCACATTTGTGGGTAATTTTGCCCAGGGAGCCTGGGACCCGCCTGCAGCATCGTGTGTAGAATGATTCCTGCCATCCCACCGTTTCTGAGCTGGGGCGAGGATGCCGGTGCCTTCGGACCTTCGGTCGTATGCCAAAGTCTACTGCGATGCTTTAAACAAAAAGGAAAACCATGCAGATAAAAGGAGACAGGAACATAATTTTGCCTTGGACATGGTTGTTCGAGGACAAAATATCTGAAGCTATGACAGCTGTTTTAAGTGTGTGTGACTTCCTGTCTTGTACCTCTAAAGGCTCAAGACTGAAGATGAATATCAACATACTTTATAATAAAATGACAAGAAATTATGGGAGAACTTAAATCCTGGATAACATTATTGAGTCACCAAACTAAGCCTGACACCGAAGCCTCTTGGCACGCTGACGTGAGGGTTAATAAATATCCTTGCTGAAGTCGTTTAGAGTCATACAACCCACAGCTCAAATAATTTACATAATGCAATAAAACAGAACCAAAAAAGTGAGCAAAATGGCAGCTAACCTGATTTAGGCATGTTTTAACATGAGAACTCAGGCGCTTTCAAATGGGCGATAGCAGCAAGAAATAAGGTGGTAGTTGATGCTCAATATAAAGCAACTACAAATGCAGTCGTTTTAGAAAACATTCCTTCAGTGTCTTATCACTAACTACCTTGTTTTCTGAGTAGCTTCCAAGACAGAAAAATCACACGCATCTGAAGATACTTGTTAAAATGTACATATATTGGCCTTATCGCTTTCAGACTCCCTATTCACATGGGTTGACGAATCTGCATTTTAAATAACCACCCTAAAGCGAAGCTTATGAAGATTAAAATAAGGGCTGGCAAGAGGGACATTTAGAATGTTAAACCGAGTAGTCCCAACTAGGAAAGCTGGTTGGGAACCAGAGCCTCTCACACAGGGTAAACACTTCAACAAACTGGAACTTGGTACGTACATGCTTAGTAATTCCACTTAGGACTCGTACAAAAAAACAGTCAGCCAGATCCGCAGCAGCAAGAAGGGACCTCCAAGGCTGGATAGCTGAAGCTGCGGATAAAACACATGCACTTCAGGTAACTGGCTGGCTCAGGGTGAGTGAGGGATTGAATCTTCAAATGGGACTACAGTAGTGCCTTTTGAAAAGACATAAAAACTAGGGACTAGTGGAAATGCAGCAGATATTTCAAGCAGGATGAGGTCTGAAAAGAAACATTTGTTTTTTGGTAATTAAATAAACTGAAGAACTAAGTAAGACAAATTCAAAACAGTGGCTGAGACAAAATCAGGATAGTTCAGAATAAAGAATGGCACTTGAGACAGAGCAGGTAATGAGTACAGATGAGCCCTCAGCACATGCTGGGTAATGAGCAGGGAGAGGGAGGCCAGGGCAGAGGGAAGCGAGCCCATCGCCGATACTCTGACATCACCCCACATCCCAAAGACACCATTCCTTTTCATCAAAGGCGCCATAGAATCAACTATGTTGTGTCCTTGTAGTTACAGGAAGGGACTAGTGCTTGATTCTACCACCCATTTCTAAAAAAAAAAAAAAAAATTGAATGAATATATAAATAGGATATTTAATATCAATAATTCAACGTAGGTCATTTAAGTATTACACAATTTTTTTAAGGTTTTATTTATTTTTTTAGACAGAGGGGAAGGAGGGTGTGAGAGAGGGAGAGAAACATCAATGTGGTGTTCTCTCATGCTCCGCATACTGGGACCTGGTCTGCAACTGAGGCATATGCCCTGACTGGGAATCAAACGAGCAACACTTTGGTTCACTGAGCCACACCCGCCAAAGCTAATTTCTTTTAAAAAGAAAAATTTAAGACAGGTGAAAAGAAAGGTTAGAAACATCAAGTATTGTGAGCAAAAACAAGTTACCAACATTATTTCTGATTGTGCAAGCAAATGTCAACCTTATTTCCTTATCCAAATGGAGGAATATATCTCTTCTCTGTGACTGGAATATAAGCTAGAATTTGATCTAGCCAAATACACTTACTAGTTACTATATGACAAATTATAAAATGATGTGTCGTTGAATAACCTTGTTTATTCTGTTATTAAAAATATCATAATTTGTGCTTATTTCCATTTTACCATGAGAAAAATTGGTGACAAATAATTGTTATATTTTCCCACTCTGCTCTTCCATTTTTTCATCAAGAAATTTATCCAAGATAGAAGTGAAAGTGTCTCAAACTAAAAAAAATAAATAAATACAGAACTACTAGTAATCTGTTCTTCTAAGCAGTGTTGTGCTCATCACTATCACTCAGCTGTTCAGGACAAAAATGTTATTGCTTGATAAATTCTCCAGGATTAGAGTCTCGTTTTTTGAAACATCAATACACACGTCTTTAAAATGGGTTAAAAACAGACTTGATTGTAGAGTATCCATTACAAAACAATGGGCCATCTGTTTCATTAAGTCTTTAACAGTTTTCAGTCCTTTGCTTCCTCTTGGCTAAATCTGTTTTTTTTTCTAGAATTGTTGAGTTTCAGCCAGCCTAATTCACAACCCTCTTCAAGAGTTGTTCTCCTGCTGAATAGCTTAGCATCAGCTGGCTCAGCCACTGAATCACTACCAAAATAATATTGCCTCCCTCCTCCCCAGATTCTTGTTATTTAGAAGTCTATTTTCTCTAGTAGTGGGAAAAAGCTGCCATAAATTTGAACAAAAAGAATATTTTATATGATATAATGCATTACAACATACGGATGCCTAATAGATGTGTATTACATATGCACTTGTAAATGTATACACACACACACACACACACACACACAGAGACATAGTAAAAGTGGTGTATCACTGTTAATAACTTCAATGTCATTGATACTCAGTATCTGGCATCAATTAGATATCCTCACCAAAATAACACCATGTGGCAGATACTTTTGATTGTCTTCACACCATTCTCTTTATTGCTTTTTCCTTTTTTGGAAGAGAATTATAATTTTATTTAGTAAGCCACTTTGATGAACTTAGTCATTTGCTTTGGCTTTCACTCCCGAGGAAGCAGTCCCAGTTAGATGTCAAAGACTGATTATTTTTCTAGCTTATTTTATTAAGAAAAAATGACTCAGTAGAATTCATCATTCATATGGTAAGAAACTATAAATGAGGTCCTACTGCCCACCTGATGTAGTGCTGAGCTCAGGGAAGCCAAGGCTGGGGAAGCCTCCATTCACAGCACAGCTGTAATAAGTGCTGTCTAAGTAACGTGCACACTGTACATAAGAGGGCAATAAAAAAAGTGAGATCTTACTGGAAGGACTGGGAGGTGGCTTCAGGGAATAGGCTCTCCTCTGGTGAGCAGTTTGCTAGATGGGGAAGAAGAAAAGGCACGATGTCGCAGAAAGGGAAAAGCTGGACAACATGACCCAGTGCATTAGGTACCTACTTGTCCTACAAATGTGACATGAGGTGGGAGGAGTGGGGAGGGATAAGTTAGGTCTTGATCTACATCCTGGGGGGCCCTGTGCCAGCAAAAGAAATCAGTGTTCATCCTGAAGGTTTTCGGCTGGGCGTGGCATAAATTTGGCATCATAAGATTTATAGTCCGGCTAGACAGATCATTTGGGTACCACCATGGAAGACGGAGGCTGCTCAGAGACTGTGCTAGAAGCACAGAACTTGTTCCCGTGCAGAGGAGTGTCATGGAGACAGAGAAGATGGAAGGCAAAGTTAAGAAAGCCTCCAAGAAAATGAATCCAAGAGGAAAAGAGGTGGATAATAGAAAGGAAATGTTAAGATAATTAATCTAAGAAGTTTAATACACACGTAATAAGAATCCAGATTAAAAACATAAATAAATGGAAAGGAAATTACCAAAGAAATAATTCAAAAATATTTTCAGAATTGAATGAAATGAACTCACCAAAACCTAGAGGGAAAAATGAGTTTAAACAAGCCTACAAAGAACATATTTTAATGACATTTTAGAAAACCAAGGATAAGGAATAATTCTAAAGTTGTTAAAAAAAATAGGACAACAATTACTTAGGAAAAAAATGGATACAAATGACATTAAAAGTCTCTAACACTGGAAGTTTGAAGACGGTAAAATGAAGCCATCAAAATTTTGAGATGAATAATTTCAACCTCTCAATTCTGAAACTTGACAAACTTGATTTAAGAGGAACCTGATTTATGAGGAGAGAACACAGAAGGAGGGGATTTTCAGTGATGGCAAAGTTTTATGAATTTTACCTACTTTATAGCATATCTCAAAAAGCAACTAGAACATGTCTCCCAAGTGTGATATATTATATTTGAAAAAAAAAAGGAAAAGACATGGGATCCAGCAAAGTGTGCTCACTGTAGGCAAATGGCAGAGAGATGTGTAGTACAAAGAGGGTCCTCAGCACAACTGCTCTGCAGCTGCCCTAAGTGCAGCACGTTATGTGATGGGTGCCTCTGAAAATACTCTATTTTAAAAGCAATTGCCACCTACAAGAAAACATGAAAGAAAACTTATAGCAAACACAAGCTTTACATAGTTATCATGATGCAACAACATTAATTTTAAAAAATTAATTTTAAATGGATAACATAAAAGGATGGAGGAAAGGAGCAAGATAAGTAATCGAGAGTAATAATTCCTTATCTTTCATAAAATAAGATAACGTCTGAAGTTCATACTTCAGACATAGCAGTAAATATGTATAATTTAGAAATAGTAGTAAAATATATAATTTTCAAGTGTGGAAATAAACCAAACTTTAGAAAAGGTGAAACACTTGTTGGGAGTCAAACTGAGAATGGGCTGGGTGAGCCAGCAGCGTTCTCATATTTTATTGTGGCCTTGTAGCACTAGTTGACTTTTTCAACTATGTGGCTGTATTACTCTCATAAGAATAGAAATAGCTAAAACAAAGGATTAAACAGAATAATAGGATGAGTAGGAGTAAAAACTTTCAAGGGCTGACGACTTTGACAGTTCCCCACGCATGGGTGCAGGTAAAGCCGTCACCAGCACTGCGCATCCATTGTTGCAACCGAGACAGGCACCCAGCTGTTCTCGGGGAAGAATATTTAAAGAACAAAGGGAGAGGCAGGCTTCCATAATAATACGTAATAATCTATATTGTTTTGGGTGCAAAATGATGTACTTCATTTACTTGAGCTCTTCCAAGATATTTGAAATATTCTTCTGAAAACACATACACGGATACACACGCAAAGCATATTCCATGGTTCCTATTTGCTTGGCCTTTCTATTCATTATGATACTGCATATCTAAACTAAAAAGAAAAAGATAATATCATTTATACTTTATTAGTTGTTATATTTCAGAACTGAAACATTATTCATCTGTTTGATTTCAGGAGTTTATAATTCTTGAGCACATCTTTTCTCCTTTATTTGGTATAATCACAGTGACCAAGCTTGTATTCACATACTAACACATATATAAACACAGTTACTAAATAGATAGAGTTACTATCATTTCTATAAGATACCAAAATTACCTGTTTAAAAGATGGAAACAACTTATATTAATATTAATATTTTTTAAAAGATGAAGTGAGGTGATCATAGTTATAATTGACCATGAACATGGCAGGGAGAAGGGGTCTGGCCTAGATTCACACATGTAGGTTAGGGCTGTGGAGCTCAATCTTACCTCCAGCACAAAAGATGCCAGAGCTGCACAGAGGTTTCCTTAACCAAAATACCAAAAGTGTGGTGTTAGAGAAAGGAAGGGTGAAGCCTAAATCCTGTCCATTTCTAAACATCAGAAATACGTCAGACTCTATATTATATCTTCACTTATGAAAGTCAAATACTAGTTGATCCTCTCGGCTATCACCAAGACCTGTATCTTTTACTTCACTGCTATTGAAAAATTATGGACGTAATTCAAGGTCCAGGATTCTGTTATTGTTGTCCATAATCAGGGAGCATTTGCATATGGCAGATGTAATACAGCAACTCTTGACTGGATCAACTTAAAAGCCCCAATTTATGATCTACCAGGAGGAAGCGCATGCTATTTTAGGCATTAAAACTATTTACTTCCATCTCCACTATCCTACACTAGGTGTCTCATTTTCAAAACACTTGAAAGGACTACAAAAAATCGAAATAAACAACACATTGCCAAGAGATAGAACCAGATTTTAAAATAGTCATGATTAAAAAGATGAAGGCACTACGAAGAATCTTCATAATAGGTGTTTCCAACGAACTCGTGAAAACATCCATGACTGATATAAGGGTCTGTAAATATCTTCCAAGACCTGAGGTCACTGATGCTAGACCACAGCCATGGTACCCGCTGAGTAACAGCTCCTCTTCCCTGTCTGTCCCCTACCAGGCTGTTCAAACCGTGTTCCTGTATTGTGGTGCGGTGCACACATATTAGCTCGAGATATTTTATCTATTTGGCTGAAAATGTTTTTTAAAAAAACTGTCAAATAAAGAAGGTATTTATATTACTGGATCCAAGCCAACAAATTGTTTAAACAAAGCAAAACAGAATTTAAAACTTTAGATCACAGTATACTTGATACTGTGGATCTAATTTCAGTACAAATATTGAAATTTTGTTTTATCCAATATACACATATAGAAATGCATTTTACATATCTTTAAAATACTTAAGCATATATTAACATACATATTATAAAACCTATTATAATTTATATTTATTATAACATGCATTTAATATACTTATGTATTATAATAAATGTTAATTTTGTTATGAGTCATATGTATATAAATTTACATATATTCCCTGAAGAAGTCCGTAAAATTTTAAAATTATAATGCTGGTACCTGGTGCTCTGTGAGCCTCACGAAGTAGTTCCCTGACCAATGCTTAGTCTCTCTAGGAGTTAATTTAGGGGGGAAATCCAGTCTCTCAAACTAATGCAAACATTCCTACAAAGTATATGGGAACTCAAGGCAGTTTGACTTCTAAAAAATGTCAGAGAAACATCCCATCAAAGCCCCAAGCGACAAAGAATGTCAACAACAATTAAGCCGAAGCAGCTCTGCTGGCCCCTGCGCTCTCACTTAAGAGTCAGGAGCGGTATTTAATCAAAAGGGATTGGGAAAGGATTATAAAGGATTGTGTTTACCTTCACCTGGGCACTGAATGTTCAGCAACGTGTAACAAGCTGCAGATGTAACTACGGATAAGGTCTGCAAAGGGGGAAGGGGTATAGAATGCAGCATTAAAACAGGAATCCCTGTCTCTTCCTTCCATTTAGAAATGTGGTGAAGTCAGCTAAATGCAGGGGACCCATCCCATTGTTAGCCGTGCAGTAGACAGTGGGAAACCGTGACTTACGGCTTTCAAGCTCAGTCTGTGCTCCAAAAAGACATAGAAAGGTAGCATGGAGTCTGGCATTATTTATCATCTATGGACACAGTCGTCACATAATGTCACTGACTTCTGTGTTGGTGGAGAACTCTCTGAAACCCTGTTCAGCGGGCCATCCACTTGATAAAGCACAGCGACCCCGAAATGGAGCAAAAAGGGATGAATCAAAGTGACGTTTCCTTTTATTAAACCATCCACTCTCCTAAAGAGTCTCCTCAGTAACTGAAGGGTTTGGGACTAGGTAATAAGAGACTGCTAGTCATATTTGTAAGGAAAGAATTATATTAATAACAGTATTTAGATGGCTACATTTAACCTAAATGTTCATAGAACCATTACAAACTACAATAGATGCTTAAATCTTTTCAATTCTTACCAGAGAACTATTTTTAAATATAAGTCAAATTTCTGGTTGAATAAGAGGAATCCAATTGAATTTCTTTCTTTTTTTTTTTTTGAACAAATAAACAAAAAAGAACATTTACTTAAGCAGAATGAGCATTACATAAACAAAAAAATATATACCTATATATAACAAAAGTGGAAAAAGTATTTCATACAATGAGCAGAGAGTGGAATTTACATGTTAAAGGTCTTCTAGAAAATTTAATAGAATGTGAGAAACACAGAAATGACATTCTTAAAATGTAAGGAAAGTTAACAGTAAAAATAAAGTCAACATTTACTGTCAAGCCCACAAATCATCTCACTTGAATAACAACTGAAAGAAAACAATCCTATGTAGTACCTAGCATAGTTTCCCCATTTTACAGAAGATGAACTCAGCTAAACTTACTCAGGCAGGGAGCAACGGATTTAAATTTAGAATGGCAAACCACGCCACCGCAGAGGCTGAATTTGTGTCCATGACTCTCTGTAAGATATCAGAACAGTAACTTCTCAACTGCTCTTTGTCTGGTTGGTCTCTCGGGTCTCTACAAATGAGATACACTCCTCTTAAGGAGACATTGTCTACTACTGCCTTCACAGATACCAGCCTCCCCTAAACCCCAAATTTCTCCAGGAGCCACCCTCTCCCACGTGGCGCATGTGAGTCAGGAGGAGCTGACCCCATATCCAACACCAGGAGATCAGGTCAATCCTGACCCCATGCTTTGTGGGGATTGGTTCAGGAACCTTGGCTTACACTTATCAAGGCATAGTACTTTCTGATGACTGGTACTGAGTGAGCACGTCAGTCGGACTGAATGGAGGAATTTTATACCCTCTGGTTATAGGACGGACTCTTCTCTTGCTTATACCAGAAGAGAACCAGGACTCTCATGGACTTGTTTCCTGCTGCCAGCCATCTTATGACCATGAGAAAAGGCAGTCTGAGTGGGGGAAAAAATCAACAAGAAAACACCTGTGTACCAGTGAGGGGTCTGCTGAGGGAACGGTGTGTGAACAAAGCTAGAGTCTGGAACTCTCTTACTTCCAGGCTGTGTGTTCTGAGAGATAAGAGTGTCCTCGTCATTTTAGTCTTTGGAGGCAAGTTTTCTGATACTCGATTGGCACAACTATTTTTATTGATAAAACACATGCACACCTTTACACACAAACACACACGTGATGTCGATGCTATTGAATAATCAGGATACAGAAAAAGAGCATTTGTTTCCAGATTTAAATTTGCAATGGAACCTTTATAGTAATCTACATCTATTACAAGAAAGGAGAAAAATTAACTTCTTGCCTTGTCTATGACAAACCCAAAACGAGATTTTTGTGAATTACTATAGAAAAAGAAGTAAAGAAAAACTAGTAAATACGTAAATTTGTTTCAGAATAGGAGAGCGCAGAGGGCTATTATTTCTGCAGAAATTGAGAAGCAGGACTGAATCCCCACTTTCTAGCCTCTCTGTCGCTGGATGATACAGTTCATCTCAAATTCCCGCTGCACCAGGGCCCATTACAGCAGCAGCGTGAACGGACGCCGAGGCGTCAGCTGCCGAGCAGCTTCCTGAAGCTCCCTGCAGGCCTGTCCCCAGATGACTTCACTGCTTCTCCCCTGCCTGCCAGTCACTGAGCTTATTTCAGCAATACCCAGATTGCCCAATAGGTAGAACGAGAGAAGAACGAATCTATGTGTCAGCCTTAGGTTTTACAGAAAGCACAAAAGAGGTTGGCTGGGGCTCCTGGGGTTAGGACTTGATACACGTGTCATCTCAGCAGCAGGACAGAAACCTTCGATCCCCTTCCTGTCTTGAACGCAGACGGTTGTGCCCAGAGTAATGCGAAAACATGGGCATGAGAGATGAGGCATTATTAGTTCAGGGAATTTCAATTGTACTGAACTTCTTAGACCTTAGTTTGTCCTGATGAAAATAGTATCACTCTTATAAAAATCTTTCGGTTAAAAGCAGCGTGTTCGCTCTTGCTTAAGCAACTGGGGGCGGAAATGTGAATGTTTGCTCTTGGCAACTCTGAGCAGAAGAGGCAGGCTGGGAGCAGATCATGTGTAGGCCATGTTGAAGGTTTTGCCCTTAATTCTAAGAGGAATTATAAATAATTGGTGACTCATATGACATGGGAGGGAAGTTTTGTGTCAAAGGTGAGTCTTGGGAGTTCACCCCACAGCAACCAGTTGGGTATTAGAAGTGAAGGCCTAGGATTTTAAACAAAGACCTCTGCCTTAGCTTCAAAGATGTAAAACATTTTAACAGCAACAGATTAAAAACAAACCACAAATAGAATTTAAGTGAAAAGAATATGCTTAAAATTTATTCTATACCAATAGGATAATTCACTTTAACATGAATACAGTTTCACAAATGGAAGCGTGCCATTCTAGCCTACATTTATCCTGCCCACAAAGCCTTGCTTAGTAACCCAGCACTAATTCAGAGATGCCCAAAAATAAAGAAGATACAAATGCGAAAATGGATTATAAAAAATAAACAGTGAGTTTTAATTCTTTATAAACAAGGACTAAACTTAAATGTCTTTAGAAATTATGGTTATAATACAGAATGCAGTTTTCAAAGTTCTTGAATGAAATATTATGGGATAAAAATAACAGACTGGACAGAGACAAATATCACAAAACAGACACAAAAATCTGGAAAGAAAATTGGAAGAGGAAGTGTAATGATACGGTCTGTTTTACCCTTCATATAAGAAAAAATATTGCCTCAGATAAAAAGCTAATAAATTAATAAATACGGACTCAGTTGATTTACTTTAAGTTATAAAAAAATGGAAAAAAAAAAAAAGAGGTTCTATATTGTCCTGGCCAGGTAGCTCACTTGGTTATAATACTGTTCCAATGTGCCAACGTTCTGGTTTTCATCCCAAATCAATAAATTTTTTTAATTAAAAAAAGTAATAAGTGCAATTTATCCAAAGTAACAATATAATATTTATAAGAGATGACAGAGTATTGTGAAAAATAACTTATTGGAGAGATATACAATATATATCCCATGATAGATCAAAGTAGTGCATTTCCAACTTTGGTGTATGTCAAAATAACCTTAAAAGACAGACAACTAAACCCTATCTCTAGAGTTTCTGATTCCTTAAGTCTGAGGAGAGACCAAATAATTTGTGTTTTAACTCTTTATCAGGTGATACTGATAGTACAGGCCCAAGAACACACTTTCAGGAGTAATACATCCAAGGGCCAAATACACCTCTAGATAGGAATTTTATTTTGAATCCATAATTTCAAACAATTGTTCTTAAAATTCTCTCAACCAAATGAGTGTTTGAAAAAACTGAATTGCTTATGTGCCTCTTTCTTTACTTAAATATTGTTAGTAAGTAAAAAATGGAAGCTAGGTGAATTAGTTTCAGTTAAATATTTTTAATAAATATTTATAAATATTCATTTATAAAACTCTATCCTATTTAAGCACACTCATGGCATTAGGAAATAGGACATACACATAAACACATGTCCACACATTCTCTCTTATCTTTCCGAAAGTTACAGTGTCAGAGGTGAGACATTGCTTTTATGATTTTAAATAACTATCTTTGTGATTGTGAAGGTTGTGTTTCTCATCTCTTTTGACTTAAAATCTTTCTGCAGGCATTTAACATTCTTGGCCTTGTTTGTAATCAGTTCATAGTATCCTACAGATGATTTTCAACCTCAGCTCCTCTTATAAAATGGAAGGGCCTTGTTCACACAGTAATAGCCAGAGGGTAAAAAAATAAGATGATTTTGGTTTTCTTTGCAGACACTAAAATATTGTTGAATTCCATCCCTCGGTTAGGGAAAAAAAGAAAGATTTTGGAGGTTTTAATTTTTTTTTCAGTGTATCTTCATTAAAGCTTGAGACAACATTTAACTTTTATCACATAATGTTTTCGGCAAGGTCAGGATCTACTACCCATTAAAGCATTTTGCTAAAGGAAGAAGTTGTGAAAAAGTACATAAAACACTATGCAATCTGTCGTTGGTGGAAGATGACTTTTAAAACATCTGAAACTCGACTGTTTTTTTATCAAATTGAAATGGGGAGGTTTGGGCAGTTGCCTCATGGGGACAGAACATTCAGCCTCTGAGTCAAAGCCATAGGACAGGTGTCGTTATCACTGGACAGTTACCCTTCTGACCAGCTACCAAGAGCAGTGCTAACAGCCTTTGCAAGGTATGTGGTACAGTTCTCCTTGAAGATTGTTATGTTGGTAAAACCATGTGTCTTCTAAGGAATAGTGCAATTAAAATTAGGATAACCCTTTTGTTTTGCACTGTTGGTGGGAATGCAGGCTGGTGCAGTCACTGGGGAAAGCAGCACAGAGATGCCTCAGAAAATTAAAAGCGCATCTGCCTTTAGACCCAGCATCTCCATTTCTGGAACTATATCTGAAGGAGCCCAAAACATTAATTTAAAGGAAGATAAGCAGCCCTATGTTCATTGCAGCGTTATTTTCAATCATCAAGATATGGAAGCAGCCCAAGTGCCCATCAATAGATGAGTAGATAGGGCAACTATGGGACATGTACACTTTGAAGTTCTACTTGGCTGTAAAAAGGAAGACAATTTTACCCTTTGCGATAGCACGGATGGACCTGGAGAACATTATGGTAAGTGAAATAAGCCAGTCAGAGAAAGACAAATACCATATGATTTCATTCATATGTGGAATCTATTGAACAAACGGAACTAACAAGGAAAATGGGGACAGACTCATAAGTGGAGAGCAGGATGACAGCTCGTGGTGGGGGCGGAGGTGAGGGGGCGGGGGGATCAGGCCAAAAAAAGGGCCCGTGGGCGTGGACAACAGTGTGGTGATTGCTGGGGGGGAGGGGGATCTAAGGGAACTAAAAGGTAAGTAAAAAACACGATGATGATTTTAACAAATAAACATAAAATAAAAAGGATTATTAAGAAACAAAACTAGGACACTGAGGAGGTATTTGGAATTCATAGAATTTTAGAATTAGAAAAAGAAATTTGTTCGCTTTCCACTTTCAAAGCCAGACAATGAGTTTCTGTGCAACAAGAGCAGAGAAGTATATTGAAATTGCATTCTCCTCCTAAAACCCCATAAAATTTTATTACAAAGGAGAAATCACTTTTTGTTACAACAAGTTTGTCCTGGACCCTATGATTGGAGCACAGACTCCAGTGTGCCTAGTCAAGGTTAGAATTTCAAAATCGTCATTAATATGTTGCTACTGCACTAGGATCATTCATGCCATGCTGCCTTTGCTAATTAAATTAATAGCTACAAATGCTTACCAAAGAGATTAATTTGCCTGCTGTCCTCCCTAGAAGAGCCGGTTGCTAGGCAGCCCGGGGTAAAGGCTCAGCTCCAAGCAGCTTCTCGGTCAGGACCGAGGCGCTGCGCATCCTTGACCGGGAGAAGGCACGAACGCTGCAGAGCGCTCACTGAGAGCCTTCACCTCCGTCTCTACATCTCAATTGCTCCGCTTTAATTATTTTAATCACTCGGTGCATCCCAGTGTTTCGAGTCTATTTAATCTGAAGTATATTGTGTCACATGCTTTGTGGACTTGTTTCAACGTCTTTCCTAACTGTCGTCTCCTTACAAGCAGTGACTCTCTATTACCATGGCTCTGCCGCCACAAACAGACGTGCTCGGTGGCTCCTGAAGCTTTCGCCATGATAAGTAATAACCTACATTTTTTGCATATTATTTCGACTCCTCTAACTCTCATTATCAAATATTTGGTTGATGTAACGCCTCACTTCCCACGCTACCCTGCTCTTTATTTTTGGAGATTGCATCCTTCGCTAGGTGTTTGTGCTAAAGATAGATGTGGCGGTTCTCTCCGGCGCTGGGATGAGCTTTCTGCTGCTAAACCGGCTGCCAGCAAGTTAGTCGTTTGGGAAACTTGGCTCTCACCCAAATCTGAATTGCCATTCTTTCTTCCTTGCAGACAGGTGGCTCCTCTAAAAATTAACCAAATACAAATGAACCATGAATATGCGCATTATAAAAACTAAGTAATAAATGCTCTGTTATAAAAACTAAGTAATAAATGCATGTTTCTTAAAAGTATACTATTTTTAAAAAGACTTTGATCAGGGAAACCCTGTTCAGGATGAGCGTTCCTGGAGAAACTGAACAGTTTTTGGTCAAAAATTGCTTATTTCATTGGGAAACACTAGCCAAAGCCCTAAGGCTCAATGGCTGGACCACGCCTACCTGGTTTGAATACAACGTCAGCCTTGGTCTGTGAAATTATGCCTCATCCCCCTCCACTCAGTGTGTGTGTGGGTTTACCTGCAAACACGTGCGTGCATGCGTGCGTGCACAAGAGCCCGCGCACTCACAGAGGAAGGCTTTGGGGAGGAAGGGCAGCAGCCAGAACATCTGCAGAGCTCCACAGAAAGGCCATGCAGATCCCTGGGGTTCAGTGATAGTGCCCATGATGTTTAGTGTATGGCTGTGTTTCTTTAGCTAGGACAATCTGTAACAGCCACAATATCATAGGATTGATTTTTGCTCACAAAACACAGCAGAGGTGGGAGAGCCAGCCTAGCAACACAGTGATCACTCAGTTGTCTGGGTCCCTTCTTTCCAGATGCTCTAAAAATGGCCCCCTGTTACAAGCTCCAGTTGGGCCACCAAGGACACTGGAGAGAAGAAGGAGAGTGTGGAGACCAAAGTAACTTCATTTTAAGTCAGTTAAAGAGAAATGGCATGCATTCTGGCTCACATCCAAAGTTAGCTACAGGACCTAATTGTACCAGAAATTAGAACGTATGCAATTATAAGAGGAGGCAGGTAAATGAAGGCCTAGAGGGGGAGTTAGAGGATCAGAGAGAAGTAAAGATGACCCTCCTGAGGCCACTGCATGAGTGGACAGGTAGGACCTGAGGGGCCATCTGGGAAACAAAGCCTGGGCCATTCAGGACGGTTGGAATATGAAATGTGAGTATGTGGAAAACTTGCCCTGTGCGGCCGCAGCCTCCGCGTGGCCGCAGCCCGGGGTGTGGGGCTGGGACTGAGGCTGCTCAGTGAGGCTGGCAGTGGGAGGGAACCTGCAGGTGGAGCAGAGGGAAGCATGACCGGCTTTGACCTGCTGGGCACTTCTGTGTCTCTTCTGTTGGGCCTACCTAGGAGACTGTTAGAGATTTATGGTCCCTGCATCACATTTATCTCTCAAACCCATGCAACGTGTAATTGTGTCCAATTCTAACCCACAACTTTAAGAAAAGGGGGTTCTGGGAAATGTAATCAGCCTGCCAAAACAAGAGGCCGACTCAGAGAACACCTAGAAGTTGGCCGCCCTGTCTTCATCAAGGAGTTTGAGGATGGGGACTAAACTTTTGCATAATGTTTTTCATAATAAATTCCCTCAAGTCAAAACTTCATACAAAAAATGTATTTCACCTTCATTTTACCTCTCTATGATTCTACCTGTTCATAATATTTTAGAAAACAAAGAAGACAAATAATGGAAGATGAAAGAAAAGAGATGGAAAGGAGGAAGGTAGGGAGGAAGCAGAGCCCTGGGTGGGTGACAGATCTCTGGCGTCTGGCCAAGTCCACCTGGACACTAACAGGAGTGAATATCCCTTTAAAAAGGGCAAACTGATATCACTTAAGGAATATCTCTTCATTTTTGCATTCAAATATTGAGGCCTTAAGAAGTTTTTAACTTAAAGTAGTGGGGAAGAAAGGAGGCTGATGGATACACAAAACTCTCCTAGAATGGCTTAGAGTGCGTTCTTATCAGGAATCTTACCAGGAAATGAATGACAGTCTCCAATTGTCTCACATTTTCACAAATTATATAAAAGTAATTATGCTTAGGTACTTTAGATTTATCTTTTTCATTACTAAGGAAAGGGAGAAGAGAGAGAAAGTAAGAGCTCCAACAGGCTATTCTCAGTTCACCAAGCAGTAACATTATCCTTTGTTCCACTTGAGAATGAGCGTAGTTCCAGCTCCTCCCGGGGATGAAACAATTCTTCATCCCTGCTGCCAAGGCAGGTACCATCGCCTTGATCCTGAGTGAGGAAAACAGGTTTCCTCCTCTATTTCTTTGCTAATGTATTCTGTCTTCATGAAGACTCAAAAATAATGTTTTTAAAACAACTAATCTTAAATTCAAGAAGTAATAGTGTTTTTAAGAAAAAATTAACATTTTTTGTTGAAAAATTCAGTTTGAATACAGTTGTTCATCTCCATTCTTCAATCAAAAACTTTTAAAATGGAAGCAAGTGAGTTAACAAGTGTATAAGCCCAGAAGGAAAAAAAAAAGAAAACTTGGAGAGGTAATAGCAGTGAAGAGTTGAAAACAAAATGTTAGTAGATGGCAACAAATCACAATATTGGTGAATTAACAACAAATAAGATGAGATAATATACTCATTTGAAGAGAACAGAATTATATGAAGCATGCTTTATGTGGTACAGTATGTTACTGTAAGGTCCCTTCTGGTACCTAGGATAGTTAATAATAAAAAAAACCCCACAACAAACCACATGATAATGGTAAGTATGAGCACTCTGTATACACATAAAATCCTTAATTCCTCCAGAGGGGTGAAATGTAGTTGATAGATAATGATATTTCCCAATATCAGAGGCAAAAGACACATCAATCTTCCTGAAAGAGAAAAATAGATAAACACAAAGACGAGTATCCCAATGGGGCAGGCTTCTCACCATCAGCACTGAAACTTAGAAAGCGTGATGGAAGTCTTCAGTTTCTGACCCAAGACGACTTCCTGTCTCTAATGCAACCCTGGAGCAGGCCACAGCATGAAGTATGAAGTCCTTGTTCATGCACTGCTCTCAGGGGACAAAGGAGAACACACCAAATAAAAACAAATAAAAACACCAGAAAAAGGGAGAGACGTGATCCCAGATTCAGGAAAATACAAAGGCAAGACCTGGAGGGCATCTAGTTAGTTCCAGGCAGTCTTGGTTTACATTTGTACTGATGTAATTTTAATAACACATCGCTCGCTCTCAAAGATGCCCTAGTTTGTATGATAAAATACAAAACCACACACGTATTACAAAGCGCAGCTCAGCAGTCCTGACTGGGGGGGAGGCAGAGCCCACAGGAGGGGCGTCTCCCCGGAGGGAAGAAGAAGAACTGATGTGTGACCTCACGGGAGAAGTGTTATCCTTTTTAGTTCAGTCAGAATGTTTGAAGCAGAACAAGCGTTGGCTATGGAGTCTGTGTAAAACAAAAACACTTTCAAAAAAAGGAAAGACATCCACAAAGAGCACAGTGGTTCAGCAATGAATGATATGGACAAAGGCATACAAGGTAAACACTAAGTGCCTATTAATTTTTAGCAATTGTAATTTGATTACAGGGCAAGTATTGTAGGAGGAAGGATGTGTGTAAGGGACCTTAATGTGCATCATCATTTTAACGAAAATATGAAATTTACATTGAAAACTAGAAATCTGCCGCATGGATACATTCTTAAGAATTACTGAGGTAAATACTTGACTAAATAAATAAATAAATAAATAAATAAAAGGGCAGGTGTGGTTGACTCCAGGAAGCAGGGCGATGACAGGGAAGGGCAGAGCAATGGGATACTGTTTCATTACCGCCATTTTAAACTGCGGACAGAGGGTGCTTCGATAAAAATAAATACTAAGTTAGGAAACCTGATTTTTTCCTATCATCCAAATAATAATCCTGTCTTTTTACCATATAATACCTTAGAAATTTCTCTCCAACCTAAATCTCTGGCCTTAAGTCAATCACTCCTTCCCTTTTGCTTTTCAATCAGATACACATGCACACAGTTTTGAAAAAATATATTTAGTAACTTTTCCTTTTTCCCTTGTACTCTACATACTTCCACAGGCCCTTCTTTTCAATTAAGCTATCCCATTTGCTCAGAATGCTTTGCCAAATACTTACGAGACACTCTTCAGGAATAAATTCAAATGTCTTCCTTCTTTGAGCTCATTCTTAATCTTGTAGGCAATTAGTTTCATAGGACTCTATGCTGCCACATGCATTGCTGGTAGTTTGGTTTGTCTCTTGTTTGCAACACCTTGTAATTGCACTGTGTCCACATGTATACACAATGCTTCCCCACCCTGCGCCGGGTCAAACAGTGAGGGCGTATCCAGGAGAGCGTTAGTGTCCCTTTGCTCCACAAACCTGGTGATCTGAACAGCAGGTTTTTTCTCCCCCTTACCGTTCTGGAGACCACATTCAGCCTTACTGGGCCCACGCAGTGTTGGCAGGGATGGGTCTTTCTGGACCCCTGAGGAAAGAATCCATTTCTCTGCCTTTTTCAGCTTTTAGAAACCACTTACGTTCCTTGGTTAGTATGTTAGTGGCTTCTTCCTCTCTCCACCTTTAAGGCCAGTGTTGTAGATTCTTCCATTCTCTCTCTCTCTCTGTGTCTCTTTTCTGTTTCTTTCTCTCTATTTCTGTCTCTCTCTCTCTCTCTCTTTCTCACACACACACACACACACACACACACACACTCATGCCACCTCTGCTTTTGTCCTCACATCTCCTCTCAGTCCCACTCTCCAGCCTCCCTCTCACTGGGTTCACCCAGAGAGTGTAGGATGATCTCACCATCTTGAGATCCTTAACTGAATCACATCTGCTAAATGCCTTGGCCATATTACCCCACAGTCCTTGGATATTTCCTTCTGGTTGGTTGGTTGGTTGGTTTAGTCTTCGTCCTTTTCATTTTTTAGTCTCGGAGATTTCTATTAATACGTCCTTTAGCTCAGATATTCTTCCCTCAGCCATTTCCAGTCCACTAACAAGCCCATCAAAGGCACACTTCATTTCTGTCACAGTGTTTTTAATCTCTAGCATATCCTTTTTCTTGCTTTCTTAGATTTCCATTTCTTCAATCACATTGTTCACCTGTTCTCTACTTTATCCATTAGAACCCTGAGCATATTAATCATAGCTGTTTTAAATTCCCAGTCTGATGATTGCAACACCCCTGCTATGCCTGCTTCTAATCCTTGCTGTCTTTTCAAATTATGGTTTGTTTGTTTTTTAAATTTTGGCATGCCTTGTAATTTTTTTTTCATTGGACATACAAGAATTTCAAATTCTGCATCAATAAACACACCCACAATATAACTGTACATCAAGACCACTCTAGATGAGGCATTTGGAAATTTATTGAGATAGAGAAATGAGCTGATGAGGGAGGATTCTAATCCTTACAGGAAAATTTGTCATTTAAAATTTCTTGACCTGGGCTCCCTGGATGAGATCTTCCTTAAATCTTAAGCAAATTATTGTGCATATTAACATTTTTCTAAGGGGAAATACCCTTAATATTCAAAAATTTACAAATGGGCCTGAAATGCAAATAAGCAAACAAGATTCCTATCGCTATAGGAAAAAAAATAATAATAAGAGAAAAGGCTCTAGCAAGACAAAATCTAAAATAAAATTCCTTCTCCCTCTTGACTATACATTTGGCTCACACTCCTGTACACAAATCTGCGGAATTGTGCAAGGTAGGAAGGATACCGATATCATGTTTCCAAGTGTTTAGTGCTCCAACGGCAGTGGGATATGCCCTGAATCTCAGAAGTATTTCTCCTAAATGCAGTGAGCTCATTGTAGTAAGTTTATGGCTAGACCTCAAATTCTGTTTTCCATTGCCATTGATATGATTATTGCTATTCTGCGATAGCACACAAACTGGAGTTGTTATTCACAGAAATTTTAGGATCTAAGTTTATTATCCTATTTCTCATATAAATATGCAAAAATAAAATATAATTGCCACTGATTCCAAGTCTATTCCTATGCAAAAATTCATGTTTATTGAAAATCATAATGCAAATTTAAGTTATGCAGATCTGCATTGTGCTTCTTTAGTAACTGGGTGGGTTTTTTTCCATTTTTTGCTATAAATGTCTACATAAATTTGAATAATTTCTCTATATTTTATCCATAAATGCCTCTATAAAGTGTGACTAATGTTTTTAAATGTGATGTTATGACGTTAGTACAAAAAGAATCCAAGCAAATCCTTGTGAAAGCACAGAAACTGACTGCCACGCAGTATTAGTGGCAGCCTCTCCTCGTATGGTCTGAATAACACTTTGATTCCCTGTTATGCATTTCCAAGTAATCTGAAGTTACTCCTGTCTGTCCAAAGTATTTATCATTTTTTAAAACTAGGCTTTGTCTTCTAATCCTTTCACTGAATCTTTTGTGTCCTTTCCTCATCCTCTCCTTGAATTCTCGTAATGGTTTCAAACTCTTGATAGAAGAACTCTGAAGTTGTTTGCAGCCTTCACTGAAATTGCAAAACAGATCAAAGCCCAGAGATGCAACAGAGGACCTGCCCAAGGTTGCATCTGCCAGAGAATTGCTGAACCCCTGAAAGGAGGGGCCTGCAATGGAAAGGTAAATGCACCAATCGGAAGTCAGTGCAAGGGATTAATTCATGCCTAATTATTTCTAGGACATCTGAAAAGAGGTTGCTTAATTTTATTTAGAAAAATCGAGTCTACACTTCTTGACCAGGGGATGTATCTGTCAACTTTTGGAAAACCCAGCTTATCACTGCAGGCAGATGTCCAATTCAGATACAAGAAGCTACTCAGTTCAGTCATGAGTTATGATCGGGCTTCAAAGTGGCCGGGTTGCCACTTGTGTATTAGGATATTCAAACGCAAAACCAATTTCAATTTCTGGTTTCTATTCAGACTAACCACATAAATACTTGATTTTGCGCTCACATATAGCATAAGTACTGCTGATTTCAACTCATGGCCTAAACTGAACTTTTCTTTCTCCATAAGCTCATTTTTCCTTGTCAGTCTCTAATTTTGCTGGTGATATTCTCAATTATTTGGTCATTTAGGTCAGAAAATAGGAACAATAGGAACTACTTTGCTTCCCTTTCCTCCTCTGACTCCATTTCCAACTTATTAACAAATATCACTATTTCTTCAATAAGTCACAAATCCATGCTCTTTTGGCTTCCTCTCCACCATTACCTTAATCCACAAACTATCTCACAAGGGCTATTTTACTATTGTTTTACCCCTTTTTCCTATGTCCAGGTTTACAACTTCCTACTATAAATTATGCTTTGCAGTCAAATAGATTAATTTAAGATGCATATCTAATGGTATCACTCCGACAAAAATATTTGATCTGACCATCTATCCATTTCTTCAGCCACTGAAAACAAATGGCAAAGTAAATCATCAAAGATCTGTCACTCATCTCTGTGCCCCCCACTGTTTGGACTCCAGGAATTATTAAAAGTGGAAAAGAGCCTGCCCTGCCCTCAAGCTTCCACATGTTAATGCCTTTCATTGTGAACGGCCCAAGTCAAGTTTCTTATCACAGTCTTTTTTATTTTTAATGCAGATTGATTTTATTTATTTTTTTAATGTCAAAATTCATTATAAAATATTAAAAAATTTAAATCCATTATAAAGTCTCAGCAATTAAAACAACCTGACACCAGCACAGAAATAATCAAGTAGATTAATGAAATAAAATGAGCATTCTCGAAACAAATGTATATATCTATCTAACAATGTAATATATGATTAAATTGATACTTCAAATCAGTGGGGAAAATAAGGCTTATTCAACGAATAGAGTGCATGGACCCCTATTACTTGAAATACAACAAATATAGATCCTTATTTCACACGTTACAAAAAAAATATTCAGGTGAGTTAAAAAAACAATATGTAAAATCGAAGGAGTTTTAGGAGAAAATACAAAATAATATTTTTCTTACCCTGAAGTAAAACATTCAAACCCAGAAGCTATAAAATAAAATATTGACAATATGACTACATTAAACATTTAAAACTATACAGTAATATACTTATTCAAAAAGTTAAAGGACAAGTAATAGAGTAGGAAAGTATTTGCAACACATGTAAAAAAGGGTTAATAGTTTTTTGTTTTTTGTTTTTGTTAGGGAAAAAAATTCTACAAACATTTAATCAAAAAATGGATAAACAATACTAAAAAATCATTTATGATGTATTATTTTAATTGTTACTTTATTATTTGTTGAAACTAAACCTGTTTTGTATATTTCTTTCCTATTTCTATTATATTTAAAAAACTCTAAATGACTTTTTGATATTCTTATCATAGTCTTAAGAGATTCTCCATGATCAGCTCCCTTTTCCCTCCTGAGGATAATCTTTACAGTCATTGCGATGCTGATTTATTTGTATTTTCATAACTCACACTGCATTTTGCTCTTTTGTTTCTGAATAACTTCTTCCCTCCACCCAAATTGTGCTCATCCTGTTCTTGACTGGGTTATGAATGTTCATTCGTTGTAATGTGTACTTAATCTGTAAAGCTTCTTCTAACCCCATCTGTCCCTCACACAGACTTTCTCTATGCAACCTTTTTCTTAGACATGTGTTTTATTATTTCTGGTAAAGTAGTATTAGTTCTTTCTTAAATTACCTTCCCTAATAGGAGTGAGGAATTAGCTTTATTAGAATAAAATCTGTTTATATTTGAATCCACAGCCCTTACCAAAGTACCTAGAATATTGGTACATAGTTTAAAGAATAGATAAACTTTTCGGTAAATTGCGATATTGTTCTTACTTCTTATTCCATGCCATTTAATTGTGCTCAGTTTATCAAATACTTAGAAAGACCTTCCGATATGTTCAGAAGTGTATTAATTGTTCATTATATCAGAAACAGATGGCAGTACAAATCCTCCTTTCTTTCCACTACCTTTCATTATGTCCAGAGAATAATTTGAGTTTTAATAAATTAGGATTTCACAGAATTTTAAACTTCTTGAAGATATTCTATTCTACAGGGAGATTTTCATTAGGAAAATCCACCTTGATATCATCTAACTTTCAAATACATTTCATATATTATTTTTTAATCTGTCATGAAAAGAAATTATAAAAACTTAATTAACAAGATCAATATATCCATATGACATATATTAAAATTAAAGGAGACAGTCTCAGAATTCTTGGAAAGTTAGGCTAATTCAAAACTTATTCACTCAGAACAGCCTTGGCAGCAAGAGTACTTTTCTCAAATTTGTATGTAAAATTTGGGGGCTGTTTAGCTGGATGTTAGTCTCTCAGGTTTCCCAAACCCGCACAGTATGTGCAAAGTCTTCAGAGAATCTAGCTATTCTCTCATCTCTTCTCTACCTTTTCTTTCTACTTTTTCTGTCCCGCCTCCTGTTTGCTCAGTCTCTTTTGCTTCCAACACCCAGGCGCCTCACCTGCAGATGAGGATACAGGGCCAGACCTGAGGATTTTCAGCCTCCTCGAACCCCCCAGAAGAATGGAGGCTCTGTTTACTGATGTCCATGCTTTTGTTTGAATCCTCCACTGGCTCTCCAATCCCACGCACACGTACTCTGTGGTCTGATCCACAGCATTCTGCATCTCCTCCTGGGATTATGAGGCTGGTGACATTGCTTTCATTCTAGGATGACATGGATTTCCTCTGGGCCCTAGTGCGTGTGCTGAGAAAGGCCGACTGCCATTTGGAGACACTATTACAGCTAAACAGAGAGTTAAAGATTTTTTTTTTAATCTCCAAATGTATTCTACGTTTTGTGATGGCCAAATTAGATTTTAGCCCCAATGGCAGAGATCCTCTTGGGAACACGGTCATGTCTAGCGGATTTTAAATGTCAATGCAAAGTTCATCAGAATATATTCTTAGATATGTCTCTTCAACCTGTGAATTTGGTCAGAATTTGTCAAATGTCCACTTTTTCAAAGACTTCATTCAAAACTGAGTAGAAATGTAAAATGTGGAAAGAGATAGAGGAGATCAGAGGGCAAGGGATGCTTAAAGAATTTTTCCTTAACCACTTGGTAATACGAGTCCACAGCTCAGGGTCCCCTAAGAGCCCATAGCTACTCATTAATAACAGATGGAGCAGCCCTGAATTTCAGGGCCAGTCTTTATTCAGCTCACTAAAAATGGGGCCACAAGCCAGCTGAAATTAAAAGATGCCTGTCCAAAATCCAAGAACTATCTCTATACCCAAGGAAGTAAAGTGACTGAAACACAGAGATACAACAAACATATATTCTTACCGATTTAGATATACACCGAAATTTCCCTTAAAGACACCATTAAAATAACTCTCATTGGCAAGCTGGGCATGAGGAAAAAATGGAAGGGGAAAACATCGTTGTAACAGTGGAAAGCGTTAGCACTGTTGTTTATATTACACAGAGAACACCTATGTGTATGAATACGCCACAGCAAGGAATCACCCCAGAAAACATGCTGATTTTCTGTTTTAGACCCCACACCTTGACTACAGCAGCCATGTAGAATCCACTTAGTGTATGCACTAATTCATACACGTATCTGTGTCTCTGTAAAACTGCAAATAAGGAGAAGGGTCAAGTCAAGGAACATGTATAAAGGACCCACGGACAAAGCCAAGTGGGGAAGGATTGAGGGTGGGAGGTGGGGGTGGGAAATGGAGACAAATGTATTTGAGCAATAAATTTTTTTTTTAAATTAAAAATAAATAAATAAAACTACAAATGAAGTTGAAAATCCTCACTAATGAAATGAGAACTAGATCTATGTTACAATGCAGTCAGTAAATGTATAACTGAATGGGATAAGCTATAAAAAGGCTTCTGTGAATGTGGTTGTGAAACTTGCTCCCATGTTGTCTCTTTTTAGTCACAGCAGATAAATGACTCAGACTTCTCTAATTTTGGTTCTTATTACATGTACATGGTAGAGGTTTTTAATCTTTAGTCTGCAATTTCTAAAAGTTTGTTTACAAAAAAGCCTCTTAATTTCATTGCTGAAAGGTATGTTCTTTCTCTACACTACTAAATTCAGTGTATAATGCCTGAAGCTGCTTACTTTGGATAGAATATTATAAAGACAATTTTATTTTTCCTCCTTACCAAGGGGATTCTCCACCCCAACGCACTTCCTGGAATTAAATATACTTGTGTTGGGTGAAGATTTTATAAGCTCCCTTTAATAACAGGTAAATAAAAAATAAGTATTTAATAATTTTATACTTTAATGAGCTTCCTTTAAGGCTGAGATCCTGGAGTTCTACAAAAAGGTAAGTAGAAAATAATATTGTAAATTTGAGATTGAGTTACATTTTTCCATGCTTAAAAAAGGGGAGATATTAGTCGATTAATATTTGATGGAAAGTGGAGAGAGAGGCTGTGCTATTAGAAACCATTAATATAATTTTTAGAAAGAAGCCTGGTTTGGGGGGTGTGTGTATATATGTGTGCATAGAAATGAAATTTTATGAGCTGCTCAATGCAGATTGCCTAAGTTTTCCCCATGGTATACTTTAGTAAAAACCATGTTCTCGTGTGCAAAAGCACATGCTTGTGCAGAAGTTGCATTTCTAAGCAATCCAAGCACCTCGGGGCTGGGCATCAGAGTTGGAATAGGGCGCAAATAGACGCTGCCTCGTGTGGACAGTCCTATTAAGACGATGACTAATATCCACAAACCAAGAAGCAGCACTTAGCAGCATTTTGCTTAATCAACATGGAGACAACCTGCCCAGAAAACACCTACTAGTAAGGCTGTTAAACTCCTCGATGGGATTTCTGAATTGAACAATGATTTTCTGTAGTTGATTTCATTCAGTGTCCTAAGAAAGTTAAGGAAGCGGCTCTGAATTTGCCACTTTGGAGGCCAGGGAAGGCACTGTGTAAGATGTGATGTAGTGCAGAACATTGTGTGAGCCAACTAGGGAGACTCCAAAAGACTCCCATAAAGTCACAAGCTGGAAATTGACCTCCTATTCTACTTTGAAAGAATCAAAATTTCTGAACATTTTCGATATTCTCCTCAAAAGGCAGTTATGCTTTGGTTGATTCTAGGACCTATATATTCTCCATCTGCTAAAGTAGAATTACGTGTGATTAGCTCTGAAGATTGTGGACCCCTTGTATGAATCATTGCAGTAAATAATAAGCTATTTAAAAAATGTGCTAGATATTAGAGTAGCTAAGTTGTGTGGAGAACAAGCTACGGCATGAGAGGTGACAGGCCTCAGGGTGAGGAAACAATGACAATTGAGACTTTTTTTTCCCAGGGGTCACCATTAGGATTACCCGTGTTCTCAAATTCACAAAGATGTCTGTCACTGTGGCTGACAGTACTTGAAAGTTTTCAGTAATGAGGACAGTACAGGGACTTGAATGTCAAGTTTCTTACTAGACGTCAGCATCAAGGAGAAAAGTCTTGCACATGTACATTGGGTCGCTTGTGAGAGACGCCTCCCAGGGCGTGGCTGCACAGCCTCTTTGACATTGACGCTGCTGGTCTGTCTGAAGAAACCTAGCTTTTTCTCTGAGCAGACGTGAGCCCTCAGATTCTTAATATTCCAGAAGCTATTTTGGAAGTTTAAAAGTAGAAGGCAGCCTTGGCTGTTCTCAGAGAGCAAAACAGAACAAAAAAGTTACCTCATGTACCATTTTATGAGAGCTGCCAAGGTTGTGTTCTTGCCAAGTGAGATCCCACTGACTCAAGATAGGCAGCCTTCCACCTCAGACTAGGAGGCTAGCAAGCTTGGGATCATTCAAAATCAAAGACTCAAATCATTAACTCACTTATATGAATAACTTCGATCCAAATAATATTCAAAAGCTACACACACAACTCAGTCCACAAAAGGCCTTAGAAGTATCGGCGCGATTCAGAACAAAATATAACCAAGGAGTATCCAGTACTCTATGAATTTGTTTTTTCAACAGAGATGAGGATCTTAGAATCCATTTCACTGTTGATGAGATCTTTATCGTGGTAACCTGGTGAGGAAATAACTATAGGTAGAGGTGCTGGGTTCTGAGTTACCCTGGCCGTCTAAGTGAGCGGGGAGGGCAGTGTTTGAAATCCTTTCCACCCTTACAGAAGTCAATGACCCCAGATACTGTGCACTCTGGTGACAATGCTGTGTCTCTCCTTGGGGTCAGGGACATATGGGTGAGCTCTAATTCTTATTTGGAGGAACTGTGGAAGAAAACAAGACCATGAATTCCTCCGGCTCACTCTGGCACTTGTGTGTTCCTGTGTTGCTGACACTGGCCACCAAGTGTCACTTACTCTTCATGTTCCAAGAGAAGCCCTGAAGGCTTTGCACACGCAGCAGAGCTCCCTGCTGCTGGGGTGGGCTGGAAAGGTGCCTGGGAGGGAGAGTAAGACATTCACTTAGTAGTTAAATATGTGACGTGAGCTAAGGGACGAGGCCTCCAATGGGGCAGCTTAACAATGCGATGCCCCAGTTGGAAAATAAGGACCAAGAGAAGATGCACAAGAGGTAGGAAGTCTGGGCAGGAGCATAAGCAACTGCTTGAAGTCTTCTCATTAGCATCATCTCAGAGAGAATGATCGGATTTTACAAGAGCTAAAAATATTTGTTCACTGAAAATTAGAACAATGTGGTTAAAATTCCCATTTTCCTTATCGGCATCTAGGAGTACTTCTCTCTGCCACCCCTCTAGTAGTGGATGCTGTGGCGCTTTCCCTGAACTCTCCTTCAGTACAGAAGCCCCCATCCTTGTCCTCCCCCCCGACAATACTGACAGTGTTAGTGGCTGGCCAATGGTTGCTGTTGGCTAAAAATAGCTCCCTCATCCAAAGTCAGCCACCGCCATGGGGCAGCTGCATCCGGTGACGGGTCTGTGCGAGACATGGAGGCTCAGCTCCATTATACCAGCTCAGGAAGCATGGATCCGGGTCCAGAGCTCCTTCTGAGAGAGACCGAGCCTTTGCTGGGACTGCATCTGAGTCCACCTTCCCGCTCTCTCTACTCTTGTTTCTTTCACTCCCCTGCAAATGTCGATCCCAAAAGCACTCTCCAGTAAACTTCCTCCCAAAAATCTACCTCTTAGAACCTTCTTTCATGGGAACATGAGCTGCAGCTTTTGCGTCAGAAAGAAACGGGGGCTGAAGGGCCTGTGTGCTGGCCAGTGAGTGTTCTTTACAGACTTGAAATAAGACCTAGATGGCTCTGGCCACTGAGGGAAGAAATATTAGAGGCTGCAGAATTATTTAAGAAGGCTATTATTTAAGAAGAAAGGCTTAAATGAAATGTCTAATTTAAATGTTAAAGGGAACCTCTGCTTAATCTCTCTTAGGTTATTTTCGCTAAAAATGCTATTGCTAATTTGGTCCCCTGTTGAATAGATTCTATTTAGTAGCCATCTATAGATCTGGGACCGGCGTCCAGGTAAGTGCACGGCTGAGAAAGAAGCACCCTGTGGGGGTGCAGCCAAACCTGGGGGCACTGGGACTGTCCTCTACTGAGCACCTGGCCACAGTAGATGCAGGGTGGGCTCCAGGGGCGTTCATAAGGGGAAGGAATATGTATGGGGGGCTTCATTTAGCTGGAGACATGATTCCTCTATTTGGATATGACCTGAAAACAAATTAACCCTATTTGCTTTTCTCATTCCTAACGTAGTCACTGAGCAAAATCATAAAAATGTTATTTCTTTGGAAATATCATAGAACAGAGAACACAGAGCATGTAGCACTTCGGCAGGAATCAGAAGTACTTCTTCCTGTGTCACTCTGTTTGTTGACTGTCAGCTTTGCAATCAACTTTTACAATTTACTTTGTACCTCTTGCACGATAGCCTGCAAACTATATTTCCAGGACTTGCTTGTCATTCATCAGGTTTTTCCCGCAAGGGGCTGAAGGGAGTTTGGAAGCCTGGAGGGAAAGAGTTATTTTATGTTTGGCAATAGCTTCCTTCATCTGTGGTTTTCCCAGCACCTCCTAACACCTTTATAATCAATACTCTGAGTTAAACGCTTCTCTGCTTAAAATATCTAGAATGGTTTCTACTTTTTGGACTGGATGCTAAATATTCCGAGATGGTAGAAGAGTAATTATTTATGAGGTTAACTCTGTCTTTCAACAAGACATTGTGGTCATTTAGTGGGCCTTGACTTTTCTCTGACATTATTGATATTTCCAATTTATTGACCTCAAAGAAGTCACTTTACTTTTCTGAGTCCTTGTTTTCTCAGGCAGAAAATGCAGGGTTTGAATTTCATGAACTTTAAGGTGATTTTTTAACTTTAAATTTTATGAATATAAAGAAAATGAAACTACAGGATTGTCACTAATCCTTACATTTTTCCATGTTTAAAGATCCAGCTCAAGGAGCAAGGGTGGAAAGGTCGGATGGTGATAGACAGTACAATTCAAGGGGGACGCCTGATGTTTCCCACACACGTGTCACCGAACAATATATCACACCGTGGGCAGTTGGAAGTCCAGAAATGAACTATATTTTAAAAGCACCATGAAATATATTAAAAATGTAATCATAAGGGATTGCTCCTTGTCACACAAAATAAAATATATGTTATGTACTTTTTCCTGAAAATAGAAAGCTAATGAAATATAGTACTGACACTATATTCTAAGACATTTTGAAGAGGAAGCTAATTTTGTAATAAATAGGAAATGAATCACTTGTCATCATCAGTGACCGATATAGCTGATAATCAAGCCATGCATATAGGAGTATATCTTTTCATAGAAATGCTATGTAAATGTTACGAACTTGGATATTTCTTTCTCAACAAATTACCATTGCTGTCATTTAAAGACATAAGAAAATGGGACTCAAATCTGAAATTTGCTGGACACAGGTGTGTTTCAGAGCCATCGACGCTGCTGGGGCTGTGCCCAAGTCACAAACACAAGGCTGCACCCTGATCAGTTATTTTTTGTCCAAACCGTACTTGTGCAAAATTACCAGTAGTGAGAGCTATTGTCACTGGCCTCACAGAGTTATTTACAATGTGCCAAAGGCCTTTGCCATTTTCCTAATTGACGCCCCAATCCAGGAGTGCATCTGGATCTGTCATTGTCACTTGGCCGTCGAGGAGTCCAACGGAAGCTGTGCATTTTAAACACCAGCGCCCTGTGTGCTGTTTCTTCTGTTCAGCAAAGCGGCAGGCACACATCTGGATGCATCGCATGCCGTGACAATAGTTTCCAACCTTCAAATTGGTGTTCAGAATATGAAGGAATAATCTTAGGGCTCTCGAAACATTCTTATGTAGAAAAAGTGACGTCACTTTGAAATAAATTGATCTTTGCTTTATTTTGGAAGCTAGCCATTAATCCATGTTAATTCATTTTTAAACCATATGCTATGAATTTTGAAATTAAGGCTGTTTATAAAATATACAGCTTATAATAGCTGTTTCCTCAAATAGTATTCACTATGGAAAAATCTCTACTAACTACAGATAAAATGAGGTTATTCTTAAATAATATGCACAGTTCAATAGTCATATATAGTGTGTTCTAAAATAAGGCAAATTACATTAGAATATAAACACATGTAGAAAACATGCTAAGCATGAAATTGTGGTATTTAAGCATTGATTATAAATTCTAAAAACTGACTTTATGTAAACTATAATGAGGATTCTATTATCTCATATACCTTGCAGACATAATAAAGAAATATACAGGGTCCAGCACAAACAATGCCCCTTTTTTATTACAAAATCATTAGCGTGCAATCCTGTAACAACAATATCACATTCAAGCATACCGTATGACATTTTAGGTGAAATATTCAAGTTAAAACTATAAATTATTATACCTGTATTATTTCCCTACCAACAGCACTCAAGCAGACGTTACTTCATCTGGACCCTGTATTTATATCTCAGTGTATTATCTACTATTACCTAACAAATTACCTGAAAACTTAACAGCCTCAACTCTAATTGCTGTGGTTCATGAACTCAAGAACAGCTCCCATGACTCCGTTAGGGCATGTCACAGGTTACAATCCCAGTGTTTCTGGGACATGGTCGTAAGTTTACACCGGAGGAAGCGTCCATGCTGACACAGGGCCGGCAAGACACAGTTCTGCGTGGGTTGCTGGACTGAGAGCCTCTGTCCCTTGCCGTGTCCGAATGAGGTCACCCTCGGTTCCTTGCCACGCGAGGTCCTACAAAGGGCAGCTTACTATGTCAAAGCATTCAAGCCAAGGAGGTAGTAGAGAGACTCAGCTAATGAGACAGAACCCACAATCTTTCGTAATCCAGTTACAGAAGTAACAGCTCAATATTGCGATGTTCTATTGGTTAGAAGCAGTTTTTCAAGGAGAGGGGCTGCCACCAGGCCACGAGCACACGGTGGCCATGAGCAGGGACGGCATAGGGGTGGTCTACCACAGTCACATACGAATCGGAATGAACACAACCATATCCAACTGGCAATTCGTAACAACACCCCCTTCTCCCTTCTGAAATAAATCTTAAAAATATGCTTTCCAAACATTGAGCTTCACGAGGTAACACTTCTCTACCCATCCTATTACAGCTAAACCCAGACCAAAAAAAAAAAGCAGTGCAAAAATTATCCCTCCTTCAGTAGAAATGGAAACATATTTAAAGGAAAACTATTATCACACTCAGAATATGACATATTGTATACTTATATAGTAGTTTTAAATATATACTGTATATTTATATTTAAAATATATCATCTATTTATAAAATATATATTTACATAAATATGTCATATACACTTATAAACGGGACAGAGGAAGACAGACAGAGAGGGAGAGAGAGAAAAATGAGAAGCCTACAGTTCTGTTCTTTAAAAAACCTCTATCTGGGGTTCAGAGAGCTAGTCCAAGGAAGAACCATGTGCCAGGCCAATGAATACTTTATAGCCATGCAGTGAGGTTGATGGGGCCCCATGGAGAACTCTTTTTTTAATCTATGTTAGAAACAAGCGAGGGCCTAGAACAAAAGTATGCGGGATGATTTGATTGATGTTAGCTATTTCTCTAGGCTCACAAACTTAAAGAAATGTGGATCCTGTGGCTCTGGTAGGAAGAAAAGACAACACAAATCTACAGAGAAAAGTCAAGCAAAAGCACAGGAGGGCCAGGGGAACAGGGAGACCTCTCGGTGTGTAGAGCCTCCTGCCCTCATTTTCTTGCACACGAGCCCAGAGCAGAAGTGCAGTCGAGCCATGCACCCGACTGTCCCAGCCTCAGGGGAGCAGAGGAAGGGAACACGTGACACAAAGAGAGATGACTGTCTTTTCATGAAGTAACAACAGTCCCCAACCTTGTTCATGTCCTCAGACCCTCAGACATAGAAAAGTCTAATATTAACCATCATTCTATAGGTTGTGAGCTCTAACCTATGTCCTTGAACCTGACAGTAAAGAGCAGCCTACTCCTCAAAGGTAAAGTGGGAGGGGCAGCAGAACAAAATGGCAAAGAAGCACCATTTCCCTGGAGGCTGATACTGACAATAAGAATTGAAAAAATATGACTATATAATAATAGAATTCCAAGTTCTAAGATAAAATGCAGGGGGAAAAGTTGATGTTAAATCTTCAAAGGGAAAGCCTCAAAGCAAATAAAGAGAGACTGAAAGTCAAACAACAAAATCCTTTGTTCAGTTTTTAGGCAAAAAAAAAAAAATCATTTACAGTGTAAACAGAGGATACTATACCTTTCTAATGTTATGGAAATAAACTTTGTAATAGGAAACAGCATATCTTTACAAGTTAACAGAGTAGATGTTTTGGCTTACGTTGAGGAAAACAATCACTTTCCAGATGAGCCTGCTGACCTGCAGACTTTCGGAACACACGGGGCTCAGCGCAGAGCGCACTGCGGCTTTAAAAAGGCGGTGGGAGGAAGGGGGTGTGCAGACCAGCCTCCCCCACTCGGTGGCCTTTCCCCTCTTGCTCTCCCTCTCACTGCTCCCTGCAGCGGCTCTCCTCGTCCTCTGGGTGGCAAGATCAGAGCGTAGATGGGGCCCAGAGGAAGCACACACGCAACACGTTATGAAACGTCTTCAAGTAATTGTAGCTTTAACCCATAAATGCTAAGAAAAAAATTAACAGCAAATGACACATTAACTATCACCAAATATTGTTAGGCCTATGTGTCTTTTCTTAGCATTGAGCAGGCTTTAGCAGCTATTTTACACATTGGGAAGCTTAATATTTCAATGGATGTTGTCTAAATATATTTTGCACATGTCGTCTTCAATGTTTTATTCATTGTTGATAACTCACTATACTGGCTGCATTTCTCATCAGTTGTTTATATAAAACTAAAGAGATTAAAATATATAATCTGTTTCCTAGTGATATGTAGTAATTGATATTCTATTGATTTGAAAAGTATGCATCCCTATTTAAATACATAATTTTATTACCAAAAAATGAATCATAGATACTGGAAAAAAAGGTTCAATTTTTCCTTACAAACTATATTGAATGAGAAAAATAATTCAAAACATATTCCATGAAAATGTATAGAAGGTCTGTCCAGAAAAAGTCCAGCCAGTGTTAATATAACAAGAACAGTTCGCGTGACATTGACATAACCTGGCAGCCAAGGAGAGTGGACTGGGATGCGCATGTGTGAGCAAGGACGGCTTCACTGTACTGGTCAGTGGGGGCAGCAGAGGCCATTGAGTGAACGTGTGTACTATGTGGCCATCACATTCACAATGACTGAGCGAGTAGAACAAAAAATCTGCAGTTAACTTTGCGTTAAGCTTGAACATTCCTCCATGGAAACTATCTGGATGATTCAGAAGTCTGCAGCCATGGGAAACTGGTGACTGGCAGCTTCATCATGACCACATGCCCACTCATGAGTCCTGTCTCCTGCAGAGTTTTTGGCAAAACATCAAATCACCCAGGTAACTCAGCCCCACTACAGCCCAGATTTGGTGCCCTGGGACTTCTGGCTTTTCCCAAAACTAAAATCACCTTTGAAAGGGAAGAGATGTCAGACTGTCAATGAAATTCAGGAAAATATGACAGGATAGCTGATGGCAATTGGGAGAACTGTGTGAGGTCCCAAGTGCCTACTTTGAAGGGGCCTGAGGTGTCACTGTTCTATGTACAATGTTTCTTGTATATTTTTCAATAAATGTCTCTATTTTTCATAATGCATGGCCAAATACGTTCTAGACAAGCTTCGTTGTACATATGTTCATATATCTTATATTTACATACATAAAGAAATATAGTATAGATTTAAATTAGATATACATATAACCCTTTTAAACGAATCTTACAAAGTTTCTCAAGATATCTGAGAGTTTGAATAATGATAGGGGAGATTTGTATTGGTGGGCCTCACACCCTGATGACCTATGGGTAAAATGTCATGTCCACTTTAATAAATGAAAAAGGGAACCAGAAAGATTTCAAACCACAATTGCTATTGTATACCAACCACACAAAATCAGCTGGGGAGAGATCATCACCCTCAAGAAGGAAGCCAGGACCCTGAGGACAACTGAACCTCCCACTGAAACAGGAGAGGAGGAAGGAGCTCCGTGAAGAAGTTTGACAAGGCTGCTTTTGCTTGGGCCGCACATGGGTGCCCACCATAAAGCTCTTCCTGACGCTTCTGTCCAAGGAAACTGGAGAATCTCCTGACTTTGGAGCTTTTATTTTCCAACAATATTATATTTTTTAGTGGGTTTTTCTTGTTTAGTATTAATCTTAGTAAACTCTTAGAGAGTTAAGACATCCTTTAACTGTCATTTCTTCCTCATAAACAGTATACAGATACCCACATACTCATTGCTTAGTAAGTGATGTTCCTTGGAAGAATACCATCATTGGTCACACTTAGAGAAATGAAGAAATTCAGTTGTTCAGCTTAGCGAGCACCTTCTGTGTGCAATGCCGTTCAAGGTATTTGGGATATATGACAACTGAAGTTGTAAGAATTCATGTTTTCATAGAGCTTAGATTTCAGTGGGAAAGATGATGATAAATAATAATCATTAAAAAGTAGATAAAATAAGGTTAAAATGTGGTGAGTAGAATGGAATGAAAGTCAAACCAGGACAAATTAAGGGCCATTGTGAGCAGGTGGGGAAGGCAGGAGCCTCTCACAGGATGTCAAGGTGATAACCAGCCAAAGTCAATAGGGAGTTTTGCTATGTGCTAATAACTACCCAAACTTGATGTATAAAAAAATTCACGGATTTTGGTTAACTTAAAATCCATGGAAATCATGGCTGAAATAATAGCTTCAAACTATTTAATGTGAATAATTCTAAATTCAAAAACTGAAGCAGGCTTCTGGAATACATAAAGTGTATATATATATGAAAATCTTAGCAAGTGACTATTCTAGACTGTCCCCAAAAATAGGAACCCAAGGACAGACTGCTGTGCTGTTTCTCTAAGAAAGCTGACTACTATTATATCCACCAAACTCACATGCCAGCTGAGAAAATTCACAGTAGTACAAAAAGCACTGCACAGTGAAATTATCGCTTAGCAAGCAACCATGGCAAAGCCTCTTTTTGTTTTCTTTTAAAATGTCTTAATGAAAGGAGAAGGCACAATACAGTAATGTAGAGGAAACCTCAGAATTAAATTTAAGGTTATTACTCAGGACATCTTTTGAAGATGTTGTTTAGTACAAGCTTAACCAATTGCTTTTTACTGAAAGCCCTTTGATACAATTGAATGACTTGCCTTCTCCAAAGCAACCATCAACTGCACAAATCAAAGCTGACAATACCACCCAAGTTAGAGGAAAAGTCTCCAATTGCAGAGACATACATATTAGACACCACACAGAACATATACACCAAGTGCCAACTCTGTGCCAGACAAATCTGTCTCTGATAGGAGGACAGAACAAAGCAAAGAAATAAACCTCAACTCCACATTACATTCTAAAAGGAATCACAAGAACACAACAAATGGCAAAAAGTAAAAAGAACTTGAAGGGGAAAAAAAGCTTTCCATCTCTACCGAGCAATATAAAACCAATAAATCTTCCTCTGCGGATGAGGTTGTGGTTGCCACATGATGCGTGATATTTTGTGAACCAAGCAATCGTTCAGCTTCCAGAAGGCCACATGATTGGGATAAAAGTGTGATAAGGAGGTTCAGCATACTGAAAACACGACTTCATAATCAGAAAAGAGTTCTGGACAAAGCCAAAATACCTGGATCGACTCTATCAACCAACTTCTATGATCAACTAGCACTGTATTGGATGGTACCTATCTTCTATACAGAGATTCTTAACTCTTACTAGATGACCTTTAGGCTCTCTTCATCTTGTAAAATATATGAGTGCATAACTAGTATTTACGCATCTACAGAACAAAGTGCATATGGCCAGTCACTCTCTAGGTGACAAGCATGAAATACTTAGTAAAATAGACTGTGCTTTTGAAGGAGCTCAAAATCTAGCAGAGAAAGTTCAAAGCTGGTTTCTCTTGTCACAATGGAATGCTTTTTCAACACTGATTCTAGGATACACTGTGGCTGGTATTCTGCCTGAACTGTGCTCTGACGAGCCTTGGATAACCAGCAGATCAGGAAAATGGAAAAACAAAACACATGCTTGCATTTCATAATTTTAGATTTTATATTTTCTTAAGATTTCAAGTAAATAAACAGTTATTAAATTGATTTTTAAAAAAACCCAACTCATTAGACCAGATCTATGTTTTTTAAACTTGGCCTTGCATTTTTTTATAACTTATCAGATGGTAAACTATTATTTACTAGTTCAGTAAGTGTCCAAGCATTTGAATGCTTGCTAACAATGATAATGCCTTGCTGATCATAACACTGTCCTCATAAAATGTTGATTTTTTTTAAGTGGAGAAAATTAATATATTTTCAGTGAATGAAATAAAATAATTATGTTGCAAAGCAAGATGTTGTTTTTATTTTTTAACATGCTATAAATAGGTTAAGAAAAATGTAGATGAGATAGAAAAATCTGCATTTACTTCATCCGAAAGACACATTAGGTAAATCTCCTGGGATCCAGAGAAATAGAAAATTAGAGTGATTTTACAGTAGTTTCCTTGGAACTTTGCTTCTATATTCATATGTGTAAGGTTAGGTAGGTAAGAGTGATTTTACACGTAGATATGATAAAACCTTAAGAAACAATAATAATAAATTTGAGAGAGCATGGGAATTATAAGTTTTCATTGAAATTCATGTAAGCCAAATTATTTCTGTAAAATTACAATATGAGTTCCCTAAAGCCATTCATCAGTTCTGTAAAAGGAAATGAGAATTAGAAACTAAGTTGGGAGTCCATTACATTTTACTCTCTTTTTCATTATTCAATTTCCTCCACACATATATATATATATATATATACTTAAAATGTCTTTATTAATATTTACTTTTAACATAAGTAATATAAGAATTCCAAATATGTATATGTTGCTATAAAAAATTCAAAAGAATTATATATAAATACAGGGTGAGGCAAAAATAGGTTTACCATTGTTCATATGGAAAATAATATGATAATAAATAATAACTAGAATAAACTCTGCGTTTCATGTACTCACAAGTATAAATTACTTTTGCCATTCCCTGTATGTATGTATGAATTCTCAAAGCCAATGTAAGCTATAATAACATATATGCAATATTCAAAATATGAGTTCTCTTTTTAAAATAGCAAAGAAAGAGATTTTAAAAAATTATCTCACTAACACCCTGGCTGGTGTGGCTTGGTGGATTGAATGCCAGCCTGTGAATCAAAGGGTGGTAGGTTCAATTCCCAGTCAGGGCACAGGCCTGGGTTGCTGGCCAGGTCCCCAGTAGGGGACGTGCAAGAGGTAAACACACATTGATGTTTCTCTCCCTGTCTATCTCCCTCCATTCCCCCTTTTCTAAAAATGAATAAATATAATCCTAAAAACAAACAACCCATAAACTTAAAAAAAAATTATCTCACTACCACAATCACTCATGTGCATGGACCTGAGAATGATGTCATCACTGAACTTTCGGAGCCATTACAAAGATTTAATTTATGATCTGCAAAAGGCTGCCATTCTGAAAGTTCAGTCCAAGTGCTATTTACTGTAGTGGAGCATTAAAAATCAACCAAGTACTGAAATTCCATAATAACAGGCTGACATTTCATTTAACCTTTTTAGCTAAAATAGCATAGAGAGTGTATTTCCTTGAATCGATCATGCCAGGTGAGGCTAATCTTTACTTGATTCAACTACCCAGAGATAATAATGTGATATATCAGATCTTTTATTCATAAAAATATTGGTTTATTCCTAGGGGAACCTGAGGTCATGGTACTCTTTCAGAGTTTCAACACTGGATTAAACATTACTAAAAATACATAACATGTTCAATTTCTTAGCAGGAAAAAAAGGGAGTTCTTATAAATTATTCTAGTTCTTAACAGAAAAAGGTTTTTAAAAAAATCAGCTTAATCATTAGGGTCTCATTGTGATTATCTAGAAAAGAAAGAATTCAATTAATAAGACTATATTCATAATATATGACTAAAATTAATGTTCATATATTAATCATGAGGTCCGAGATTGAATACATTTTTCTTTCAGATGATTTTTACTTTGTCAAAAGAATAAAGAATTCAAAATTCCAGGTCCAGTGTTTAAAAAGGTAACAATTAGAAGGATTCCTTAATTTCCCCAGATCAAGTATCAAATCTTTAACAAGAAAAGATCCTTCGACTTGACTTTTTGGCTTTGACCAGCAACAGATCAAACCTGTCGCCAAGAGTAGCTGAAAAAAGAAAAATTAAAATGTGTGTGTGTGTGTGTGAGTGTGTGTGTGTGTGTGTGTGTGTGTGTGTGTGTGTGTAGAATCCCCAAATGAAAGAAGGAGCCTAGCAGAGATTTTAGAAGTCTCTCATGGGGCTTGAAAAATAATAATTGGATTTTAGGGCTCCAAAAGCTGCCAAGACTTGAGGGGGAAAGATCGTGGAGAAATAGGAACCCAAGGGGAGTGAGTGGAGCCTGGACCAGGTCTCCAGCTGGAACACTTGCCGATTTCCAAGGAGTGTAATGTAAGCAGAAAGCAGCAATGGAGCGGAAGAGAAGCTCAGTGAACCCTGGCGGCCTCATGTTGCGAAGTCAGATCCCACCGACACGAAGGGCAGCCTACACCACAGGTTCTCAGTGGGACTACTTGTAAGGGAAAATCAAAAGTAGACCAAGCCTAATGAAGAACGAAACCTGATGTTGAATCTGCGCAGTCCCTAATTGGATTAGGATGCTCCCCTAATCTATTGGTCCACCAGTTGTTTATTTTAAATAATATTTTTCTAAAGTATCCTCTCTGTTGGAAGAAATTATCACTCAGGGACTGTGTATGTAGGTATGTATGTTGTTTGTGTATGTATATATGTATATGTATATATACACATATAGTACATTTTACTATAGAATGTCTAGGAATGATCACAAATTAAGAATAAAAAGAAATAGGACACAGGTCATGGGTTAGCATATAAAGCTATTTCTTTGCTCTATCTGCTGAGTGGTCCTAGAAGCGATCCTACCCACTAGCAATGAGCAGACCCAACATACAGATTTTACTTTCTAATGCCAACCGCAAGAACCAGGACACCTAGAGACATGACCGACTCTAGAACTGGGTCCAGGAATAAACAAGAGGACTGGGGGCATTTTGCAGTGCCCGAGAGTGAGAATGTGCTAAAGTGCAAAGAAGCGGGGGTGGGGCCTCTCAAATGGACACAGGAGCCAACTGAAGGAGCTCCTGAAACAGTAAAATGCATGTTTGAATTAGTAAATAGAGAGGAGAATAAACAAATCTCCTGTGTGGAAGAATTCTAAATAATCTGTGCAGTTAGATACTTCGACCTCAAGGAGATAGAATCCCCACCCCTTGCAAGTGGGCTGCACAAAGGAACTGCCTTCCAAAGGGCACACGGCATAGAAATGAGGAAGAAGTGTGACTTTATTGTTTTTATGATAATAATATTACAATCCAAATGTATGCAATTAATAATATATAAATTATAAAAAATAAAAGTCAACATTTTCCTCACTTTAAATTCTATAACAGTCTCTTTCATCAAGTAAAAGAGCATTAAAGATGCTACAAAGCCTACTCTTTCTCTTTGTTGTTCCTGTTCATAATAGGCTTTAGGATTTCAAATACACATAGAAACAAAAATGAAAGGAAAATCGCACTCAAAGTCGTCGGCAGTCCTAATGCCCGCTCCCGCGTCCCACATTCGGCTGTATTTGCTGTCCTTTGGTCGGCCTTTTTATGTGCCACCCCTTTGGGTATCACGGCTTGCTCTGCTTTCTCGCAAACACAGAATGGTGTTCATTTTTCTCTGCTGCAACTTTCTCTTCCTTTAGAGCCCAGCTGAAGACCTCAATTACTCAACAGGGTAACCGGGTAAGTCTACCAGACCCCAGTTCTCCTGCCAGCTTTGCATCAGCTCTCACAGACAGTACCTGCACTATCGTCCACCACACAGGCAGACTGAAAATATAAATTCCTCCCCTACCTCCAGGCTTTCATAAGCATGTAGACCCATTTAGAGCACAAGAAAAGTCCACTGACGTGGACAACATTGCATTGACCCAAAGAGGAAAAAAAGAGTGATTCTGCTTCATTCTCCTTTCTTCTGCCAGAAAAGCAGCCGCAGCGACTGCAGTAAAGGAGAGGAGGCTGATGTCTCCCTGCTCACGGGTTGAGGGCCGGCCTCTCCCCGGGGCAGACCTCTGCCTGGGGACCTGAACCCAGGAGTTAGCCTTCTCAGCTAAAGCCGGGGGCCTCTCCCTTTTTCTAGAAAACTATTTTCACAGTACTTGAAAGATGGTAGCATTGATCAAGAAAGCAAGCACCTTACACTACAGATGCCTGTGCTTACGCCCAGGTATGTTTACGTTCTGTGCATTTGTAACATCGGTGAAGGAGCTGCGCCTGGGGTCTCCCTGTGTCCTGGAGATGAATCGTAGCCCAAAAGGAGGAGAACTGGGGCACACATGCTTAGTCAAATAAATGAGGGATGACACCAAGTAGGGCATTTTATTTTTCTCTCCCGCACTTCATTCCTGTGTTTTTGGGCTCTCGCTAAGCCCCATCGTGACCTGCGCGGGGGTCCGCAGGAACACCGAAGACACGGAGGTGCCGACGTCAGCAGGCTCCACCTGTGCCCTTGCGGGTGGCCCCCTCCCACCCCGTGTCCTGTGCGGGGGCAGGCGCAGGACAGCCCTGGCTGGAACAGGCCCGAGGGAGGAGGCGGGCGCCTGCGGGCTGTCGGTCCTCGGCCCTTCGGGCAGCGGCCGCAGCAGAGCCGCAGACTCCCAGGGGCCAGCGCGGGGAACGTGGCAGGGCGACGGCCACGTGGCAGCTGAGGGCCAGTCTGCGGCCAGACAGCCCCATTTTCTCAGGGCTGCAGAATGGTCTGGGGGCGTGTGAGAAGTGTAGAATTCCAGTGAAGCAAATGTGGGTGAATTTAAGCACACATTTCTGTTACTGAGTTTGAACGTCAGTTCTTTCTTTCACTAGATGTATAATTTTGGAAAATGCTGCATGCTGGGGTCCAGTTTATTCATCTCTAAAATATGAACGATAATAATAGCTATCTGGCAGGATTGTTAAAGGGATTAAATTAGTATATCTATATATCTATATCTACATATACTATACCCTGGTAAATCATAAATACATCATCATCATCTTATTATTATTATCATCATCATCTAATTTTACTCCAAAAGGATGTGTCCCAGGGAGTATGAGATATATTATCAGTCATAATATTATATAGAATGGCCGGTGGGGGAACCCATAGTAGAAAAAGCTAAAACGATAGGAATTGAACAAAAAGTTGACAAAGCTAGCAACTGCTGTTCATATTTAACTTCCAAGCAAATAATAAAAATGGACATGTAAGTGCACTGACTGCTTATTTAAGACGTACTTTAAAGCTAGTTTAGGTAGGCAGGTTTTGGAAGGTGATAAATGAATTAAACTGTGTCGATTTCAAACTGTCACCGTTAGAATCTAATTCAAATTTAAACAGCAATTTAAACAGTATAAAAGATTGCCCTCATCGGTCCTCCATAATCTTAACCTTTGGAGCTCTCCACAGAATAGATAGTAAATTGAATTAATTATTAGCCTCTCACCTTGGGAACCTGCGTGGAACACAGCAGCTCAGAAGACAGCTGACGAGATTGGTGGCTTCATTTGGGTCCCCGGTGCACTCTAATCCTCCACACGTATCCACCTGTCTCTTTCCCCACCACTTCTTTTTAGTGAATAAAATTCTAGGAAGTCAGACTTGGCTGACATTTAAAATCCTCTTTGTAAAGTGGCATAACTGTGTATACCAATAAGGTCAGAACAATGTCGTGCGTAGGAGATCACAGGAAAAAGAAAAAGAAAAAAAAAGAAGTTAAAAGTAGCAGCCAGCAATAGGATTGATGCTAATTGGCTCCCATCGTTCCGAAGGACATCGACTCTTTTGAGCACTTCTCAAAGCATCCCGTTACATCCTCGCTTACCCATTTGCTCACTCATTTATTCATTCCTACATTCAGTAAGCATTTGCAAGGGGGTACCACATGCCTCATGCATGTGTGGGTCGTGGGCACTCATCATCATCATAGAACTTACAAAAACAAGTTAATAGATAATGCGAGGACAGTGTGACCACAGATGATGAAAGAGAAGTTTGGAGTTGCATATTCTGGACTGGCAAGAGTCAAATGGGGTTTTTTTTTTTTGGAGGAAATAACGTCTAAGTTGAGCCGTGAAGAATGAGCAGGCATTGATCAGCCTTAGGAAGGGAATGAGAGTCTGGGTAGTTTATCCTGGAGCATTAGGTTCTTGGGTAGAGCTGCGACATAGAGTGTGGGCAGGGGTGATAGCAGAAGATATTTGGGAGAAAAATGGATCCAGTACATTGCAGGGCATTTAAAGAGATTGTTTCCTGAAGGCAGAGGCAACTCATAAAGTCTTTTCTGGAAGAGAGTGACCTCATCTGAACCACATGGTAGGTCACCGGGGCTGCATTTACAATTAGAAGGCATCGTGCCGAACAGGACTTGGGCCTGGCAAACCCATAAGACAACTCTTGCAAAAAACCAAGTTACTGATCATGGAGAACTGAATGAGGGAAGTAACAGCAGAAATAGAGAAAAATGAACATCGACAAATATCTGAGGTACATAAATTGTAAATGGGACTGACAAAGAGAAGAGTGAGGAGAAAAAGATGCACAAGTCAAGTTAAAGGGCCAGCTTTCTCTACAAGTTTGATTCTACAAGTAGAAGTAGTTTTTGGTGTTGAAAACAATAAAATCTTAGTGACATTTGTCTAGCACACTGTTAGAGGCTAAGTCTCCAGGGGCCCTCAGAGTTCTGCATGTCTTCTCTTCCAGACCACTCTGGATAGAGGTTTGTGTAAAAAAGAGACTCAAAACATATAGTGCCTGCTAGCTGGGCAGAGTGCAGTTTTCTTAATGGAGATAGTCTTCCTCCAGGGCAAAGCGGGGCAAGTTTGCTCGTGGCCACATTTAAATGAGTATGGCTTTCCCAGTTTAGGGTTTGTCGTCTCTGACACAACCGCACAGTGTGTGCAGCCTCCCCCTGGGCTCCCCTCTGCACTGTGGCTGGCACTTGCTAGACAAAAGGAACAAAGTGAAGTGAACCTGCCGCTCCCGCTCCCTCCTGTGCAGAGAGTGAAAGTGCCCTTCGTCCCTGGCCCAGTGGTCTCTTCTCCCTGCTGACCTTCCTGGAGCCACATTAGACTGACTTGCTATCGTGGAAGGTAACCTCCCAATTTCACAGCCCTTGCACACTCCGCTCCGCAGCCTCCTCCTCATCTCCATCTTAAAAGCAGTGTAAGTTTGTGGGTTTGGGCTTTTTGTGGGATATTCTGTCATTATGTTCAGGCTAGACATTTGAAGTTGGAGATGTTGTGTTAAAGGAGTTTTTAAATTTTTCAGAGTTTTATATCCTTATAAAATTGAAGTTGCTATGGTCTTGCATCTCTGTGTTTATACATCTAATTTTTAATAGACCAGTAATTCATATATTACATATATCCAAATAAGAAAATTCTAAAATTAGCTTTTGCAAATCTTCATTTTTTTATATTCTAATTCTGAATATTTTTCAAGCATACATAAAAAAATCATATTTTAATATTAGAAATAGAAGTTGGCAAATTTGTAGAAATTTTTGTAGGTTCAATTGAAGTTTCCTGCAACTTCTGCTGGATTGAAGCCAACGATTTAACAAATAAGGAAATTCTGACTTTTAAATTTTAAAAGCCATGGTACATTTTGCAGCTGAAATTCTTTAAAAAATGCTTTCAACAAACATTATTACATTCTAGAGACTAGAGATATGACAATGAATAAAGAATATCCCTGTCCTCAAAAAATAAATAATGTAAATAGAAACATTTGTACAGGAATATTCTGAGTGGAAAAAAAAATTTTTAGGTACGTATGTGCCTAAACTCAACCCCATACTCTGCCATTTGCTCTTATTTAAGTAACACTGTCGTTAAACCATGGCTCCCTTACTTGCATCAGCAACACATGAGTTTTGTGGATGTCTTGGATGTCTTGGGTAAGTTATTCACACTCACTCATATCCAATGAGTGGGAAAGGACTTCTGATTAACATTGAAATTAAAGCCATTCTTTTTGTGCAAGGATTCTGAGATGCTGATTGTGTGGCCCTGGGTAAAGAAATTTGAGGAATTTAGACATTTTATCTACTTTTGTCCCAAGTCCTCTAATTTTTGCCCCAAGCACGGGCAAAGAGTTATATACTCATGTACAATTAATTATAATTAATCCTGACATTAATACCTCGACTCTTCAAAGAGTTGCCATGAAAGAAGGCTGCTTCTCTGCCATGTGACTACTTACTTCTATTAAAAAGTCAAAAGGATAAGGAGAGCTGAAAATACAGTCCTACAGTCAACCAATAAGAACCAGTACAACCCATGCCTACTTAGTAAATTCCATAGCTTCTCTTCTAACATGGGGGCATGTATAGATTTGGGCTTCTACCATAGCACCAAGGATATATAAAACCATAACTTAGGCATGCAGCATCTTCCTAGAAAAAAACTTTCCTTGAAGATTTGGAAAACAAATGTGTTGAATCTTGGCACTCATAAAAATTCTAAAGCAAAATCTATAGTTTACTATTTTTCCTTTGCCAGCCTATTCTCGTGGTTTTGTGCACCAATAAATTTTCTATTAGACAATATGATGGTATTGGTTTGCTTACATCTGAAATGTGTTTTTGCCAAGAGAAAAATCTATGCTAATGTCATGGTCTTCAGAGAGAACGAGCAGGAGTCTGCAATCAGGGCGAGTTGGAAGGTAGCATTCCCTAATGAGCCCAAAACACCTGCACAACCATCCCTTTTTAAAAAATTTTAATTTGGCACCTTGTGAAATAAAATTCTTTTGATAATTGTACCTGATCAAATGTTTTGTCTTGTATTGTTTCATTCCTCACTGCATATACCCTACCGATCCATTAATGCACTCTGAAAAAGTGCTTCATGAATTTTGTTTGGGAATCATTGCTCTCAGCTAACTTAATGCATTATGAAAATTTGTTCTTAAACCAGGATCCTTGACCTTTATTTCTATTTTTTTGTCACAATAGCTCTTTATTTTGTAGTTCTCCATATAGACCCAAATTCTGTGTGTATTTGTAGATGAATTGGTAGTTCAGCTTTCCAGAGCAAGTCCAAATTAGCTGGTATTTCTTCTATAGAATTATAATATCTTCAAAATGTAAGCGACTGTTCATCCAACAAAGCTGGTATTACATTCTGGTTCTTCCCCTTATGAACATGTGTGACATTAGCTGCATATCCTTTTCCTCAGCTTTATAAAAGTCTTAGTCTCCTTCAAAGGGTCATTCTGCTCACAAAAAGAGGTAAAGGAGTTTAAAAACCCTGAGGTGTCTTTTTTTTTAATCACAGAGAAAAACTTGCTTAGTAAACCCCTTGGTTAATATACTTCTGTTTCTAGAGCCTCCCCATCTTCGTCACAACAGTTTGAAATACTTTACAAATGAATGCTCTTAACGTATTGAACCCAGAAACGAAAAGCATATTTTAATTATTTTCTGTGATGTATATGTTTATAAATTATATCACATTGTGAGTCAACTAAAGGGAAAAAGTGTATGGAGGAAATATTTTAATTCTAAAGGGAAACCTCTCTTTACGTGTTTTAAAGTAACACAGCCAATAATAGAGCAACCTGTTCATCCTGTCAGGTTTTAGCTTTCCTAGTTGTGTTAGCAGTTAAGATTTCTAGTTGCAGTTATAAAAGTGTTGACGACATGTTTTAAGGAAGGCAAACTTATTTTAATAAGGGTAGAAATATCTTCCCGAGTCTGTAGGGGAAGTTAGAGACAGATTGTAGAAGAGACAGAGGAGGCAATGCTGGAGGGAAGTAGAAATGCGAGTGAAGAATTGAACACTTGTCTCTGCATCAGTCACTTCAGAGCCAGCACGATAATAAGAAGAAATTGAAACAAACTGCCTTATACTTCCCATAATTCCCTGGAGGAGTCTCTACTCACACACATTTGTTTGTACTGGAGGGCTTGAGGAAAATTTATACGAGTCTCTTTGGTGTTTGGGGGCATTAGTGACTTACAAGAAAGTGGAATTATTTCATAATTCATGTAAATCTTTTTCAGGAGAAAATATCTGAGTGGAAGAATTTTATTTAGTTAAAGGATATTAAGGCATAAAAATAAAATGTGAAAAACTCAGAAAATTGACTACAAATTGGATCCAAGCATGTTTGGAAACATCTCAATGACTGGCTAACTAATAAAATAACTAAAATCATCTTCTGAGGGAGACAAGTTATAAAGAGTTAGAGTTATAAAGTCATCACTGGGTAGATTATCAAAGAAAAATAACAATGGGCATCATTTGTTCAGGACTGCTTTCAGTAATATGTAGCTTTTTTTTTTTTAAGTGTTAAAGCCAGAATATCCTTAAAGATGAAGACTCTATGATCTGGGTGGGGTCTGTATGTATAAACCGTTTCACAAAAACAGAACTGGTTTATCTATTGTCAAACTGATTTCCCAAATCTCCAGAATGATCTATGCATGCACCTAACCTCATGAGTCAAACTGGAATCTTGGCACAGAAATGGAGGCATTAGATAAGCAATTAACTTCTGTGTGGTTTTAGATGCACGAACGAGGGCACACTTCTGAAGACAGGCGGCCAGCCTCGGCATGGGGTGGCTATGTTGGCATGAACAGACCCATTAACTGAATAATTAAAAGAGTGCTTGGCCCTGATATTCTGAACAAATTCCAGCTTGGTTAATTATATGCACTTATTGCCATTTTAATCCTCCCTGCAATTTCAACAGGACTCAAAGTTTTCCTAAATCCTCTGTCCTAAAATAGTATTCTGCTGAATACGGGGTGTTTTTCTTCTACTCCCTGTTTGTGTCCAATGGTTTGGCATTATCCCCATGAAGTTCAGTCTGTGGTTTCCAAAGAGAACATAAACATGAAACTTAATCTGAGGAAAACTATGGTGGCAAAACGTGTTCAGTTTCAATGAGTACCAAGGGGCTCTGGGAAGAAAAAAAGTAATATTTTAAAATATACTTTGACAACATAAGTTAGCTATGGACATGGATGCTCACATGAAGACTTGAAAATATGCCAAATGTCTGTGTCATGTGATCAAAAAGCAGCTGGACAAAAGAGGCGCTAATGCAGAAATACTGCCACAGCCAATCTAATAGCATTTGATACTTTCCTGATTGTTTTTCTTTTCAGGTGGGAATGCTTGCACTCTACAATTTCAGATTACTTTCTCAATTCTCACAGAGTAAAGAGGTAAAAAATCAGATGCATGTGTGTATAAAACTTTAGTTGGGTGCATCTGTTAAAAAAAAAACATTATGATTTTTTAGGTCTCATTTATAAAGGAGAAATCTAAAATCTACCTGAAATTCTATCAGTGAATGAGGCTATAGTTGTTACATTTATTTTAGACAGTATATAACAACATCCTCCTTCAATAATCACTTGATAGACAACTGATTTTAAAATGAGAATCTAGAGATTAACAGCTGAAGGAGATAGCTACAGACAGTAGATTACCAGAAGTCTCGAACAGACAGGGTCAACATCTGACATCATCAGAGGCAGATCCAGAAAGTAAAAAAAAAAAAAAAAAAAAAAAGGCGGTCTCCAACCATAGAAGTTCACACCACAAAGTCAGGAAATCAAGACAGATCAACTTAAGAAGCAGAAGCAAAACAGAAGAGTCTCACAAATAATGGGAAGACAAAGAAATATGCCCCACTTGAAGGGAAAGGAGGAATTCCCACAAAGAGAACTACATGAAATAGAGGCGAGTGAACTAACAGATACTGAGTTCCAAACAATGGTTCTCAGGAAGTTCAATGAGCTCGGTGAGCTCAGAGAGAATTACAAAAAAATACAGGGAAACTATGAGGAACTTACTGCAAACTATATCAGCATGAAAAAGGACATAGAAAATATCTATAAGACACAAGAGGAAATGAAGAATACAATTTCTGAATTGAACAGAGTAGAAGGAATCCAAAGCAAACTGGATGAAGCTGAGGACCGAACCAGTGAGCTGGAAGACAAGGTAGCAAAGAGCTCCCAGAAAGAGCAAGAAAATGAAAAAAGAATCAAAAAGAATGAAGAAACATTGAGGGAAATGCAGGACAACCTGAAACGTAATAATATACATATAATAGGGATACCAGAAGGAGAAGAGGATGAGGAAGGGATATAGAACCTGTTTGAAAAAGTAATGATGGAAAACTTCCCTCATTGGAGGAGAGAAAAAGTCACACAAGTCCAGGAAGCACAGAGGGTCCCATTCAAGAGGAACCCAATGAGACCCACTGCAAGACACATCATCATCAAAATGGCAAATACCAAAGACAAACAGAGAATCCTAAAGCAAGCAAGGGAGAAAGAGGTAACAACATATAAGGGAGCCCCAATATGGCTAGCATCTGACTTCTCAACAGAAACACTGCAAGGGAATGGCAAGAAATATTCCATGTATTGAAAAGCAAAGGCCTGCAACCAAGACTGCTCTACCCAGCAAGGCTCTCAATTAAAATGGAAGGTGAAATAAGGAGTTTCCCAGACAAAAGAAGGCTGAAAGAATACACCTCCACCAAACCAGCACTGCAATATATGCTAAAGGGACTGCTTTAAGATGAAGAAAAAGTTTCAATAAATACTCAGTTCCTTTCAGAGTTGCCAATACTTGACATGATCAATATTTGTAGTACTCATTAATCTGATTGTGATAATGATGTTATTTTAATTGTTCCTTTACTATTTGTTGGAACTAAACCTGTTTTAGTATATTTCTTACCTATTTCTATTAGTTAAAAAAAAAACTTTAAGTGACTTTTTGGTAGTCTTATCTATTTATTGATTAAAGGTTTGTAGAACTTTTTTCCAAAAAAAAAAACAAAACAAAAAACAAAAACCTATTAACCATGTTTTAGATGTGTTGCAAATACTTTTCTATTTTATCCCTTGTCCTTTAACTTTTTGTATGTATATTACTATGTAGTTAAATGTTTAATATAGTCATATTGTTAATATTTACTTTATAGTTTCTGGGTTTGAATGTTTTACTTCAGGTCATGAAAAATATTAGTTCTATTTCCTTCTAAAACTCCTTAGATTCTACATATTGATTTTTAACTCACCTCAATATTTCTTGTATAATGTGTGAAATAGGACTCTATATTTGTTTTATTTCAAGTAATAGTGTTCCATGCACCTTATTTGTTGAATAAGCCTTATATTCCCCATTGATTTGATATATCAACTTAATCATATACTGTTAGACAGATATATACATTTGTCTCTAGAATACGCATTATATTTCATTGATCTACTTGATTATTTCTGTGCTGGTGTCATGTTGGTTTAATTCCTGAGACTTTATAATGGTTTTAAATTTTTTAAATATTTTATAATTAACTTTGATGTTTAAAAACATAAATAAAATCAATCTGCATTTAAGAAAGAAAGATAGATGGAACTGCTACCTTTTGTGACAGCATGGATGGAACTGGAGAATATTAAGCTAAGTGAAATAAGCCAGTTGATGAAAGACAATTACCATATGATCTCACCTATAAGTGGACTCTATTCAACAAAATAAACTGACGAACAAAACAAACCACAGGCACGGAAACATGGAGCAGACTGAGAGTGACCAGAGGGGATGGGGAAAGAGGACAGTGGTGGAAAGAAGGGGAAGGGACTAGACAAAGAACATGTATGAATGACCCACGGACACGGACAACAGAGTGGGAATTGACTGTGGGAGTCGGGGGTAGGGGTGGGGTGGGTGGAGGGGGTAAAGGGGTAAAAACTGAGGCAAGTGTAATAGAATAAACATGATTTATAAATTTAAAAATAAATAAATAATAAAATGAGAATCTACATTAAGAAATCATGCAGATTTTATATTTTTGAAATGATATTGAATCTTGAATAAAATTTAGATAGAAAGTCTGTGTTTAAGAATATCATTTAAAATACAGACACAGATACAGATCTATTCACACATATATGTTAAGCATATTATAAAATAGTAAAATTTTAATGCTATTATTTACTATATTCTATAATATTTAATGTAGAGTATAAAATGAAACATCAAATGTGCACAGATTCCTATTAAAACTTGATACAATAAAGTTAGAAGATGTATTAGGAAAATATCGTGGTACAAAATAGTAATAATACACTCACAAGCGAATTAAGTTTCTGAATATTTATCACTGTTTAAACCATATTGTACAAAAACTATTGCAAGTTTAAAAAGTATATTTTAAATGACTTGTCAAAAGTAAAGCCTCTAAAATACATGGAATTCTGGGTGTCTGACAATGAGGAAGAGCTCAAATACCAGACAACTCCATCTTGATTTGCATGAAATGCAGCTGCCACCCATGTGCACAGCTTTAGGGTGAGTGATCCCTTCAGGTGCCGATCAGGTGCCGACAGAAGGCAACTGTTTATTTACTTCTGGTGAGTTACTCTCCCAAGAACACACAGGAAGCCAACTAATCACTATTATTTTTCATCTCAAATATTTACTCATGAATTGGCAGATCCTAGAGTATTTTGATGACTCTCGCCATTCGTCAGTGAGTGCACTGCAGGTGGGATTGCTTTGCAGGTAGGTACTCAGTACATACTGGATAATTGTGCGTGGCTACTATTAAATAATATAAAAAATGCATGACCAACCCAGGAATTAATGTTATGGAGTATTCAAATGGAAATTTTCAAACGTCTTTCTTTTTGGTCCTAGCAAATGGATGGCACTGTCTGAAAGATACCAGGGATAAGAAATCTAAATTTAAACCTAAGATTTATTTTAGTGACCTTTGAATATAATCATAAAAATGTATTTGGTTAAGTTGAAACAAAATGCTCACATAGTATCTTTGGCATTGCATTCTAAATACAATGCTAAATTCCGTTCGATTTTTCTTTGTATAATCACAGCCAATTTATTTAATGTTTTTTGAAATTGCTACCTTTATGTTTCTATTGCTTCTTGAATGACAACCAAACTAAAATTCAGGAACAAAATTCCTATATTAACTTCATTTTAAAATATATATATTTATTTTATGCATTAGAATGTGAATACCTATAACAGTAAAATAATTATTAGAAATCACTCTGACAATATTATATCAAAGACACTAAGGTAATTTTTAAATATAGCATAGATTCTGGAAATCATGACCTTATTTTTGAGAAAATTCTAGTTATCAAGCATTATAAGCATAAATGTATTTAGGAATTTTTAAGATAAATTCTTTTATTATATGCATTTTTATTTATTTTTAATAATATCTTTAATTTATAAATTATATTTATTCTATTACAGTTGTCTCCATTTTTCACCCTTTGTCCCCCTCCACCCATCCCATCCCCACCCCCCGCTCCCACGGTCAAATCCCACTCTGCTGTTCATGTCCGTGGGTCATTCATACGTGTTTTTGTCTAGTCCCTTCCCCTTCTTTCCACCATTGTCATCTTTCTCCATAAACTGCATTTGTATATATGTTTGTGTATTTCCTACTTTATATATTTAAATAAGAAATTATGATGGTATTTTTATATTTTTTTCTCTATTATTAGTTTCCCTTCTTTTATCTATAACCACGTTTTCAAAAATAGGAAAAATTCCTGAGATTACAAGTCTACAATGATAGAACCACCAACAAATTGCAAATCAGGTGTAAATGTATCATACTTATTATATTTCCTTTTAAGTTGTTAGATTAAATAGACAAAGTGAAGAAATCAATGTTTACACAAATTATTTTTAAATACTTTAACAAACAGCAGAAAAACTGCTAATTACTACTAAATAGAAACTTAGCTATATAACTAGTATTTACTATCAACAAAGCTGTAGGAATCATCAATTAAAGTAACAAATCTTTTTGCTCCATATTTTCCCTGTTACTGTGTTTGATCAGTTTCTCACATGAAATCAGCATGTTTCCAAAGAACACTTGTTTAGTGTTGTTCTAAGTAGCGAAGAAAAACTTCTGAAACTGTTCAGTGTGGTCACGCTGCCTTGCCGCAGGCAACTCACAGCTGAAGTGCAGAGCTCTGGGGCTGTGTCCACAGGAAGCCCAAACAGCACATAAAATAAAAACAAGCGAGCGCATCTACTTGGGGATGAGGGTAAAAGCAACCTGGCTTCAATGACTCTCCCTGGCAAGTTAGTTTTTTTTTTTAATTGTCAACTTAATATGCTGTGTCAATGTACCTTGATTTTATGTCCCCTTTTGTCCCGTGTTAACCCACTGAAGATGGCATGGAAGGCATTCAGGGTCGTTCTCCCCTTCCATGGTTTCCTAACCGTGAGTAATTATTGTCAAAGCCACAGCCTGGTTTCAGGGGAATTTGAGAAGGATTTTTTTTTCCCCCATCCTGGGAATGAGATAGAAAAGGGAAAGGGCAGTCAAGAGCTCCAGGGCCAGTCCCTGGAGGGAACACTAGTTGATGTCCCGAAGTCCCATGTCAGAGAAAAGGCTGAGGTAGAATCAGCATGCAGAAGAGATTTGGGATGTGGACATAGTCCCTAAAGATTCCAGAATTTCCGTATGTGTTGATAAATTTTCATTCTCAAATGTCAAAGTTCATTTTATGGCCACTATCATATGGTTACTTTGTTTTTCCTACAAGATAGGAAAAATCTGCCCTGGTTGGTGTTGCTCAGTGCATTGAGCTCCGGCCTGCATATAAAAGGGTGGAAGTTTCAATTCCCAATCAGGGCACAGGCCTGGGTTGTGGGCCAGGTCCCCAGTAGAGGGTGTGTGAGAGGCAACACCCGCTGATGTTTCTCTCCCTCTCTTGCACCCTCCCTTCCCTTTTGTCTAAAAATAAATGAATAAATTTTTTAAAAAGATAAAAATCTTGAATTTCCCATGAAGAATTCTATGATAGACATTTTTACTATTTTTGATATATACTTCCAGTCATTAATTACTGATCAGAACATTTAACATTAATTTGACAGAATTAAAGAAAGTTATTTCATACCAAAGAGGTGGTGATCTTTTAAACCACCTTTCACTGATTTTATTTTATAAGAATTATGGCTATAAGGCCACGAAAGAATGTCTATTTACAGGAAGCTTGTCTCAGGAGTTACCTGCACACCTAAAGCCTTATAAAAAAATTTTTAAAAAAAGCCTGTGAAAGGCAAGACTCATTTGGTTCCTCATAAAAGTTAACCTTGGGAAGGTCATTCAGTCCACATGCTCTTTCATTGCCACCTCACACTTCAGAAGGAAGCAAACAGAAACAAATCTTACTATTTTTACAAATAGCATTGCCAGGTACTCGCTAAAGACCTTTTCCAAAATGCACAGTCGGCGACTGAGTTGTAGAAGGTAAAGGGAACGGAAAAGTCGGCGCCCCCACTGTGCTGGCGCCTCCGTGCTGAGACCCTGAGGTGCTGAAGAGAGAACCCACACCAGCGCAGAGGAGAGCTGACAGGTGCACCGGCCTCCCCGGTGGCCTGCTCATCCCGGTCGCAATCGTCTGAGCTGGCGGTGGCACACCTGCTTCCAGGATAGTTTAGTTTGTGTTTGACAAACACTGAGGAGAAGCAGACAAAGTGTACACACCCCTTAGGAGGGCGCATAAAGCTACCTGCTTCAGAAGTGATTTTAAACTTGGCAAAATTGTAGCACTTATTTTTCTGTTCCATTTTTTGTTGTTGTTTGAATAAATTAATGTGTATTTGCGTAGGACCATTTAAACAGATCAAATTTCTGTGAAAGAAACACAGTGCATCCTCATTAACAGGAAAATCTCCTTTTCTTTAATTAATACAGCTTCTTTGCAGATAAGCCAGCCTCCAGGAGGTGTGCAGACATTAGTGAGGGAAAAAATAAATATCTGTACGGTCACTCAGATCAACTGATGCCAACCTGGCAGTCGGCGTGGTGACAGATGTCACACCTGGAACGCACATGCTTAGAGCCTGTATCTGCTGGCTTACACCTGAAGATGTTTTCTCTAAATGGGGGGTAGGGGGGACAATTTGTTAAATGATAACCAGACTTGTTTGCATTGTCCTATGTTAAAAAAAATAACATAAAAAGGCAACAAAATGAATCTTAGAATAACAAATGACCTATTTAATCTTAATAGAAGAAAAGATATTATTTAAGTTTTCATGGCAAAGTATGAACTAACTGCGGAATCTCCCATTAAGGAATTATATTGAAATACGCAGAAACAGTAAAATAAAGAAGTTACCGTATTTTCAAATTTGCTTGTCTTGCTGTCTGAAAACTGATATCCTGCTACTTCATTATGTTTAATCTCCAGAAACATTTGAACAGAGAACTTGGAGGGTTCTAATCATTTTTTGTGTCTCAATTTAGGGCAACAAATATTTATTCAGTATCGTCTATGTGACAGGTACTGTGTCTGATACTACAGTAATGAAATGAGGAACAAAGGATCCCAGCTCTCTACCAGCTTCATTCTGGGCGAAAGCACTGAGGAGAAGGACTCAAAAATGCTAAGTTCAATGCAAAGCTCTGGACACAAAGCCAGGGCCAGGATGTGCTACAGAAGCACAGACAACAGAATCTTAATGCAGCCAGGGAATGACTCACTTGATCTACTCTCTCTCTGCCTCTCTTCTTTTGCACATACCCTCCCCCCTCACTTGCTCTAACTTTAATGCAATGGAATACTCAACTTGAGTTTGAAGATTCCTGCATAATTTAAAACTTATGGTTTCTATCCCTGCTTTTGGGTGCATTTTGGTCTGACTAATCAATAGTTTCAGGGGTCCTGTGCGCAGTGTGTGCACCATGACCATGTGGTGAGTGGGCAGGTCCGCCCTCCGGGCCTGCACCTCCTTCCTGGCTGGCTCACGCTCTGCCCTGTAATATGGGGCAGGTGACTGTGCCCTGGACGACCCAGGCTCTGAGGTCCCTGGGGACCAGGTGGTGGAAGAGGGAGGCAACAGGCTCCCTTCCTGTCCCCGCTGAGTCTGGGTCCATCTGTCCTGCAGGGGATGCTTCCCGGGCAACTGGGACCCCTCCGTCCCACAGCTCTGAGCCTCCTCTCTGGTCTTCCCCACGCAGGGAGGAGAGTGGCTTTCTGCTGTGGCTGACATCTGGGCGCCTCAGGGTTCCTTGTTCTCTTTCACTTCTCAATTACCCTGTGACCGCGTAAACCACCCTTTGCATAAAGTTCACTGAATTTTAAATATTCAGTCATTTCTCTTCTGTGGCTTAGACCCTGACCGGTAAGCTTCCCAGATACTATGTCACATGAGAGAGTCGAGTCGAAGGGTCTTCAGGGCTGTGTTGAGCCATTTTCAACTACGCTGAATCATCCCAACTCATTGTGTTACAGTAATAATAATAATAATAGTGATAATAATAATAGCTTAACATTAATTGTGCTGCTATTAATTTCCATGTGTTTCGCATGGATGATTTTATTTCAGCCTTCCAAGGACTCTAGAAGATCAACCTTTCCCTAGTTCACAGATCAACCAAGGATACCTGGTTACCAGGTAGCAGAACCAGGATTCCACTCGGCCTTTAACTCCACTGGAACAGCTCAGTGCGGATACTCCCTGAGCACCAGACAGCATTTCCTTCCCTCTAAATTGTAATCTACATCTTTATTTGCTACTTTGAATACTACGCATTCTGGGAAATCACACAGCTCTACTTGATAGGCTTAAATCTATAATACGGGCAAATGCAATCTATTCAAGAGCCTGGAGAGAACTTGTGCATATACAGCCCTCAAACTTTCATTTGTGGACAATATGAGGATTGTTTCAGTTCACATGGTGATCCTCTGCTGTGCCCTGAAGTGTAGTTTGTGTGATACCTGAGCTCCTAGTATCCAAATTATTTCTACATACATAGGAACTCTGCTAAATTGTGTTCTTTGAAGGCAAAAAATTACATTTTATGTATCTCTGCAATCCCAGTCGAGTTCCAGATCCAAGTCACTGAAGGCACTCAATAAATGTGATTTGTAACAGCAGCTAGATGAGTATATGTGTAAGTAAGTACAAAGAGATAAATGTGCGTGAGGCTCTAAAATAAATGTGTGTAAGTACCTGTAAAATAAATACTCCCAGATTATGCAGAGTAAATCTGCCATAACTTTAAGAATTGTTCCATATTACATACACAATCCTGCAATTTGCAATATAAATGTGACTTATCAATCCATTCTTTGAGTAGAAACATTCAACCCATACAATACCACAGTCACATTTTAGTTGAGGGTTGCTGTTCACATTGGTCAGTAGCTGATTTTGGCTTCTGGTCATGCATGGGAGGCTGAACACACAAGTGTTTCTCCAGAATATGCTGAGAGCCCACTGAAATGGCAGAAAAGAGGTTTAAAAACTAGTGTGAACCCACAAAGGAAAAGAGAAAAAGCTGGGATCCTGCAGCAGACAAGAGCTGCCAACCCCCTTTGTAAGCTGCAAAATTGATGCATAATCAGATGTTGCATGAGGAAAAAAAAAATGAAACCTAAACCCTCTGTGGGGCAGGGAAACACAGGGATTAAATGACTAGGACAGATTGTTAAAGGTTTATGCAAGAAGCAGTTACCTTCCCAGATACCTCCTCCCAGTACAAGTAAATGGGCAGTTATCCTTCCACTTTGGAAAAGGCTGGAAGCTTACTCTCTGGAAATAGTGAACCACACAGTTTATAATCTTGAAGACACTCGGTGGTAAATATTTTAATCTAGAAAATAGTAAAGTGTGTATGTTGAATTGTGGACTCTCTCCCCCCACAATCCTAGTAGGAATCTGAAGGACTCCCTCCCTTCTTTCTGGCGAATGATCTGCTTAAGAGAAAAGCCCATGAAAAACTAGTTTTGTTTTTTTTTCCAAAAAAAAAAAAAAAAGCCAAATCCCCTCTGATCACCCTTTTGGGGGATGTACCAATCAACCAACACCACCTATTCTACAGAACTTCCAGTATCCACACTATATGTCAAAGGTAAATATGAATCAACTGGAAGAGATGCCCTGACATTGAGGAAAGCCACCTACAGAAGCCGCTGAGGCCAGACAAACCAAGCCGGGGGGCGCGGCGGGGGCCGGGGGCGGGCGGTGCTTCAAATATGATGTGAGGCATAAAAGAAACCATCAAAAATCCCACTAAATTTCAATTTTAAAAATTAAAAAATAATTATAAATTGAATACCTTTCAAATATAAAAGGACAGTATACCTGTAAAACAATACCAGAATGCTATAAAAGAGAAAATCATGAAACCAAGAGAAAATCACGAATGCTATAAAAGAGAAAATCATGAAACAATCTTGAATTAAGCATCTGTAATTAAAAAATAATTAAAATTTAAAATTAAATGTTAAAAAAATGTTCTATGGAGGAACTTAATGAAAACCTTCTCTCCAAAAGCCACAAAGACATGAAAATATAAAGAAAAAAGCTAACATTACATAATCAATTCAAGCAGTTAATTACCTGAACAATAGGAACTCCAAAAAGAGGGGGGAGAAGGAATATGAAGAGATAGAATTATCAAGGGAATAGTACACATAAGTGTTCCAGAGCTTATGAACATGAGAATACAAGTAAAAAAAAAAAAAGTCAAATCCTATTATAACAAATGAGAAAAAACTTGCTCCAAGTAGTTTCATAATCATGAAATTTCAGAAAAATAGGGATGCAGAGAAAATTTTTACAGTGTTATAGAACAAAAACAAGTCATTTATAATTGATCAAGAGTCAGACGGTATCAGAATTTTTACAATATCATTAAAAGCTGGACTAATACCTTCTGATTGAAAAATAGATACTGGTTTGAACTGGGTGCAGGGGAAGCATGGGATTCTTTACCCTATCAAATAACTAATCATTGTAACCTTGTAATGGTTTCTTATATATGTTTGCCTTCCAAGTACCAGTCTTAAAAAGTTACCGTAGGATAGAGCAGAGCTGAGAGTTCGGGCTTGCTAGAGAAAAAGCCTGGCTTTTTGCCCTTGGAATTTTATGCCTAATAAGAATGTCTGTGTTTATCTGGTGGCCTTGGGTCATGCCACACAGTCTAGCAAGTGAAGTAAGGTGAGAGCTGACCGCAGCAAAAAGAAAAAGAACGCAACACAGGGTGAGGTTTGGCGGTCACAGAGTGTCAATCAGCCTGCAGACTGAGATCAACCACGTGAGCAACCCATCCGTCAGTCGTGCGGGGGTAGTGGAACCGGATAATAACTGAGCTCCAAGGCTCGCGAAAGCTTCCCTGGTTGACAGTACTTCAAGCAAGTTGTTGCCACTCATCAGTGACTGGAAAGGACCGCATCCTGACTCCACCCGGCGAGGAGAGGAAGTCCTGCGTTTGGTACTTCCCAGACCGTTCACCGATTTCCTTTCCCGGTCGCATACCGTGTCCACACAGAAAGCAGCTGTCAGGGACTTTCTCCGAGTGCTTCTAGCAAATTATCAAAATTGAGAGTGATTTTGCAAAAATTCCAATCTTGTAATTGGGGTCAGAAGTTAGGGTGGAGGACTGTGGTCCCTCTAAACTTTCTATTTGGTTCTTCGATTATCGCAGATACGCTCCGCCAGATTTGGAGACACGCCGGAACAGCCCGTGCTGGGACTGCAGAAGCGAGGCCCGGAGCAAAGCTGCGTGGGATTCCCAGAGGGGAGAGGGCGCTGCGCTGCCCCCTGCGCAGCAGGCCTTTGTGAGGGGCCAGGTCGGAGCAGGGGCTGCGTAAGCTCGTTAAGGAAAGGAAGGCGGGAGGGGAGAGGCTGAGGTGGGGGCGGAATCTACGTGGGGGACTCTAGCAATGCTCCAACAGGTTAGAGTTATGTAAAAATGTGGGCCGCTATCGTTTAATTGTTTCATTTCTCAGGCTGCAAATACAGATGTCTACATGATTTTTATATGGAAATGTCCAACTTTTAAATGTTGACAAGGAATTCAAACACTGTGTCATGCACATATAACAAATCTGTGGGCTGCATTCCACCAACATGCCACCAGTTTGCAGCTTTGCTGCACAACATTTGCCTTCCTGGCTCCAGCAGCATTTTAAGCTGCAAGACAGGCCCTGACATCTGTCCTATTGCTCAGGTTCTCTTCAACCCGTTCCTCATGCTTGCTGATTTGTTGTGTGTTTTTTTTTATTTTATTTTCACAAATGACCACAAATGACTTGGAATGCTGGGTATGTTAGTTCGACTCAATGCTAAATGTGTTTACAGTCTCAATCTATTGACAGGTGTGTACATGTTTTCTAGTAGAGCCTCCAGTGAGAAGTCAGCTTCTGGGGTGGAGACCGAGTGCCTTTGTTTGCGCCGTCAGGTGTGAGAGCTCGGGCTACTGGCACCAACGAGAAAGGACCGCCGCGTCCCCGATCTTGCCTCTCTCCACAGTGAGGATTTTTCCCAGGAACCCAGGGTGCTCAGGGGACCTCCTATGAAACGGTACTTCGGTTTCAGGGTACAACCAGAGTCCTTGAGAAGTCAGAATTGCCTTCAAAGAGAACCTAGAACGCAGCCGTTTTCGCTAGTTTTATCACGTCGCTGCCCCCTCTAATCCAGCACCCACCTGCCACCCAGACTGTTGCAACAGAACTCCCAAGTGGCCACCCACTTCCACGCGCGCCCTCCTCTGGCCTCCCACAGCACTGGACGTGTTCATTTAAAACTGCAGGTCAGGTGACGTTAGGTGTCTCTTCTAAATTGTCCAGTGGCTCCCTCTCATTCAGAGTAATGTGATCATGTTGCCTTTAACCTCTGCCCCCCAATGCGTCAACCCCTTGTGCTGTCCTTCCTTGCTCCACTTTTCATCAAATTAGCCTGAAAAAAATGCCCCCACCCAAAAAGTACAGACCTCAAATCACTGGAACCTGTGAATTTTATCTGATAGGGCAAAGTGGTGATTAAGTTAAGAGTCATGAGGGAATCCGTTTATCCTGGATTATCTGGGTGGACTTCCTTCTAAGAGACAGGACAAGGGAGTTTCAAGAAAGACATGCTGAAGAGAAGACGAAGCGGTGACAGAGACTGGAGCGATATGGCCAGGGACCAAGGGACCCCTGCTGCCGGCAGAACCTGAAAGGGCTGGGGAACGGCCTCTGCCCCAGAGCAGCTAGATGGAGCGTGGCCCAGCCACTTGACTGCGGAATTCTGGCCTCCAGAACGATGAGAGCGAGAATGAACTTCTGGGGTTGAGCTCCACACTTGCAGTCATTTGTTGCAGCAGCAACAGGAGACTCCTACAGCCTCTTTGCTGCTTTGGTCCTCTGTCCCCTGTGCTGCCTTTGAAGGGCTACATGCACCCTAGTCCCAGGAAAGCTACATGTCCAGATGTTTGGGGTTGATACACTCATTTCCCAGACATCCAAATGGTGCCTCCAGTCCTTTCCTGAAGTACCAGTCTTCAGGAGATTTTCCCTGAGCGCCCTGTATAAAAGGGCCGCCTCGCAGCACTCCCAGGCCTGGGCCTGGCTTCTCCTTCAGCACCTATTTAATACACATTGTTTCACTTACAAGGGCATTTCCTCTCTGTCTCCCTCCTCAATAATGATTCACATAAGCTCAGTGAAGGGAATGGTCCGGCTCTGCGCTGCTCTGCCCTGAACCTCCAGAGCTTGGATCGCTGTCATGGCTCAGAGCCTCTCAAAAAACTGCCCCGGGGACTGCAGGCCCCAGCGGCTACGGACGGAGCCAGGTGGGTAGCGGGAATCCCGACCACCGGGCCGTCCTTACTGCTCCTCAGTTAGGAGGTTGTGTTAAGACTTATCTTTCAAGTTGCTACGTGACTAAACTTCTTTTATTTTTATTTACATTTTTTGTTTTCATATACTTCTATTCTCTAAACACAGTTTATTTGTGTGTATGTATGATCTTATTCAAATAAAATGTTACTGATTTCGTTATGACTTGTCATATTTTTATTGTTTTTAAACTTGTGTGATGTTTTTTCAACCGCTTTGTACATTTCATTTTAATCTCATTTTTATTGATTAGTGACTCCTTCTCCTGAACTCCTTTACCTCCAGGTTTCTATTACTAGTTTTATTAGATCTCTTCATTTACATTTTATCCAAATTAATAGTGGTAGAGTGGCTAAGAGAATAGATTCTGAAACCAGTATATCCAGGTTTGAATCCCCCCTATGGTACTCACTAGGCATGAGGCTTTGAAAAACTTATTTAATTTTTCTTGTCTGGAAAATGGTAACAGTAATAATTCTTCACATCCAGGACTCTCGTACAAATGAATGACTGAGTATATTTTAAGTTTATCTAATAGTGTCTGGTTTAGAGTAACCATCCAAAATATAGAACTAAGTTTCAAACTTTTTTTACCACATGACTTTTATTCCCGACTTTTCCTTATTTATTTTATTATGACAACCCGACAGTGTGGGCATAAATTAAACATTAGAATCATTAAAGTTTTAAAAGGCTGATTTATTGCAGGTATTTTTAATGTAAATTACTCATCAGCAGCACTTCTTTATAGCCACACTCCTTCCTGCAAGAAGGCCTATAACCTCCTGTGTGTGGACTAACACCAGCACGTGGGCTGGAAGCGTCGTTGACATTAGGTTTTCAAAGTATTGTGCATTCCATGATAAAGAAGGGAGGGGAAGTCATTCTGGATCATGAAGTAAACCTCCCTAAAGGCTAAAACTGGTGCCCACTTAATAAGCCCACTATGGTTTATGAAAGATTCGCGCTCTGCCTGACAGCCCACAGGACAAACCTGTGGTAGGTTCTCAATTGGATAAAAAGGAAAACAGAATACATTGGAAAGAGGCCGCATTTATCTAAATCAGCAGAGACATTTCCTGCTGCCGTGACCTTCACTGTGTTTTGAGGACTAGGCAGCACTGAGAAACATTTCTTTTTCTTAAGTACATAAAAGACCCTGAAAGAATCTCTCTTTACCTGGTTTATTTCTTCCTATGATCAAGATTTTGAGACCTCATTATGAGGATTTCATATGTTTGACATTACAATACATTTCTCTCCACCACCATGAGCTAATCTTACATTTTACAGAAACGCTAAAGTTCTCCTAAAAGTGCCATAGTCCTTCCCTCGATGATCATCACTCAAAACAACAGCTTTTTAAAAACCCATTGTGCTGACATCCACAAGGAGAAATATCCTTAGGATGACTGGAATCAATCAGCAAAATGGAAAGTCTAATGTTTAACATCTGTAGAAACACTTATGTATACGACAAAGTAAAACGTCTGGGTAAACTAAATTCTTTTTACTTGAAAGAGATATTGGACTGATATTTTTAATTTCTTCATTTATTATAGATTACATTATAACAGACAAGACCCAATCTGATTTCCAAGTCACTCTATAAGCCTTCACAATTTTAATACAAATTATAATTTTTGCAAGTTGCCAAATTTTAAATATCCTAATTAAATTAAGATGAAAAGTAATGAAATATTTTTAAATTGCAAATAGAAATATGGAGTTCATTTATGTTATTTTTCTCCATTTTCCCATGTGGCCAGGTTGACTTTTGTGAACATATATTATCAAATCTCCATCATTTAATAATTAAAATAAAGAGAATATATACACCCTTTTATTTTTCAGAGCTACTTTTACATGGGCATGCCTCTGTGTGTGCATGTGTACATATATATTATGTATGAAACAGGTTTGCGTACATGGTTGCCTTTCCCTGGCGTTTGTATACTAACATTAAAGTGTCCATCGGATTATGTTGGATAGTTCACTAAAAAGTAATCCAAAATACCAAGTATGTTCCTACAATTTGAGAAAGGAAAAAAAAAAGAACTTAACCATCCTTATTTGCTTAACCTCCCTTCTTACATGGAACTCGTGTATATGCCGTGTCTAGAAGCATGACCTGAAGGCCTCTGTTCTTCCTAGAGTGCCCGCTCTGGCCCCGTATTGCTGACAAAAATTTCTGCACGGGCATCCTTTGAAACAGACAGTGAAAGAATCTGTGAAAATTCAACATGATGTATTACAGGTGACATATCGTGCCTTATGAGCCACTGTCTGGGATTGTGTATCACATTTTTCTGCGATCTCCTGTGGCTTTCAGGACCAGGAATACAGATCTGCTCAGATTTAACCTGGTGAGTGGGTGCAGAGGAGAGCTGACTCTTGGTTGGGCGGCGGGGGGGGCGGGGGGCGGCGGTCACAAGCTGGTATAATGTGGTAGAAGCACTGAGAACACAGTGATAACTACAGGCTTCTGGGTCACCATGCAGGACAATCCTGTTGCTTTTGTTTGTTTATGAGTGAAATTTTAAACCATTCATCCACTGAAAAAAATTTATTGAGCACCTATTCTGTGCCAGTATCTCTTCTAGAACTTGAGCTTCATTAGTGAAGCAAATGTAATAACAAAGAAAAAATTTCAACCTTTTTGAAGTTTACCCTCTTGAGAGGAGAGAACAGATAATAAACATAACTAATAAATAAAACATATAGTATAATATGAAATGATACATAGTATTGAGAAATGGAACAAAATAGAGCTACCTAAGAAGGATCAGGTGTATGGGTTTCGGTGGCTCTGTTGCTCTTTTAAATAAGGTAACTGGGTTTATTGAGAAAGTGGCATACTCACAAAGACCCAAAAGAGGGGGACAGAGAGAGCAAGGCAGAGAGCTGCTCTGAGAACACAGAGCAGTAGCAATGGGGACAACGGGGGGCTACACGGACCCGAACACCAACACAAGAGATGATGCTGCCGAGGCCCACAGGGACGCCAGCGGGGGTGGCCGAACGGGTCATGATCACTGTATCGCTCCTTTCCAGCGTCAGCTCCTGATGGGCTGGGTGTCCAAAGGAGACAAAAAGGGAGTCAAAAATGACGCGATGACACCTGCAGACGGCTGTGACTGAGCTGGACGGAGCTGAGCTGCCTGGTCAGAGGAGCCTGCGCGGGCCCCAAGGAGCCATCGAGCCTTGTGCCACAACGTGGGCACGAGCTGGCGGCTGAAGAGCAGGTAATGGGTTGCTCTTCCCCGGGGAACAGCTCCCTGGGGGGACAGGTGGGTCCGCACACATTTGGGGATCATCTCACTGCTCAGGGAGCCCCAAACAAAAGGGGGACATCATTCTATGGATTCAGTGTTCAGGGTAGGAGCAGACCGGGCTGGGAGGGCCTTTACGGTTTTCCCCTGGACCCCAATAAGGAGGTCTTGGCAGAGACCCAGGGGAAGGCCATGGCCAAGTGAAGGCCCCGGAGCAGGGAATACATGTCAGTGCGGGGGCGGGGGTCTCGGACGGAGGCTGAGTCCTTAATTGCAGCCCCTATTAGAGGCCACAGTGCGCTGACTGCATGCCAAGCCTGATGTCTGGAGGGTGCTTTTCCCCACGAGTCCTGCCACATACATTTCCTAGGGTGGGGCCTGAAGGGTCACACGCAGGTTTAGGGGCAGGAGGCAGACTCCACGTTAACATAATCTGATAGAAGACAGACTGGTAACTATAGAAGATTTTTCAGAAAAGATGGAGGAGTTCAGTTTTAGACATATTTTACCTCATTGCCTGAGTCTGTCAGCTTAAACTAAAACATGTGATAACAAACAGCCCCCAAATCTCAGTAGTCTGCATAGATTAAAATTTTCTTATGCTATGTATCTTTTGCAGGTAGCCTGAGTTTCTGTTGATGCGGGGGCAGGGAAGGGTAGAGAACGAGAGAGAGATCGATCGATTGTACTGATGAGGCAAATATAAAACCTGACATCCATCGGGAGGAGGAGGCTGTGGAAGTTCCTGGGTGAGAGCTGACGTCGCAGTCCACAAAGGCAGAATTTCTTCTTCCTTAGGGAGACCTTAGTTCTGCTTTTAAGGGCTTTTAACTAATTAGATCAGGTCCACCCAGATTATCCAGGGTAATCTCCTTTAAGCATAGCTACCAAACACCTTCACAGCTACACCTAAACTACCATTGAATACTTGGGTACTGTAGTCTCATCAAGGCACCCATAAAAATTCCCATCACAATGATAAACATATAACTTCTGCTCACATTTCACTGACCAAATCAGGTCACGGGGCCACACTAAGCGTTCCGTGTCAGGGATGGATAGCCCTCCTGCAGGAAAGAACTATTAGGAATTAGTACTGGACACAGGGAAGGGGAATACTTTGGATTCTGATAAAGTCTACCACACTCTCTGAACTTATTTATCTTTTGTTTTTAGTTTGCTATTGCTCTTCTCATATCCCAAAGTATTTTTATCCCAAGAGATAAAAAATATACTTTGTGCACCATCATGGAGTGACAGGGATGTCTTTCCATTTAGTGAAGGTCCTGTCAATAGGGAGACTAAATGAAGCCTCAGCACCCAGATGCACGGCGAGATGCCCCACACAGTGAGCATTCCACACTCCAGAAGGTTCGATAAGTGAGGAAAACAACATTTGATAGATGCAAGAACAATAAACTGAAAGCCAGTAAGTGAGATTCTGGTCCCTACACTGGACTCCAATTTAACTGTTGGCCATTTTAAAACCTTGAAGGTAGGAACATTTGTCATGTTTAATATCTTTAACCAACTAAGACTCTCTCAATTAAGAGTGACAGAAAGCCAAACCAAAACTCCAGTGAGTTAAAACTGAATTACTTTTCTCCCCTAATTACAAAGTCCAGATGTAGGAACGGCTTCAGGGACGGGGGGATCGGGGCGCCGCGCAGAGCAATAACTGCAGCTCTGTGTTGTCTGCTTTCTCGAACTCGACCTCCCTTGCATGTTTTGCAAGATGATCAGAAGAATTTCAGATCTCACATCTTCCCACTGTCAAGCCCCGTGGATAAAGAAAGGGGTCCCCCTCGGCAGCGGGGGAGCAGTGCCCACTCGGGCTCTCACAAACTGCGCCGCGGCCTGGCTGCTCACCTGAGCCAGGCCGACAGCTGAAACCGCTATATCTCCTTCTCGGAGCTGAGAAGAGAGAGACTCGGTCATCGAAAACACAGGCACTGATTGCAGGTGGCCAGTTCCCCGAAGGAAATGTAGAAATGTCTTTTAATGGAAAAAAATGAAGGCAGGCTTTGTGTGTATAAAGGCATATTATACAGCAAAAACCACCAAATGTTCTTTCTCCATAAACTAAAGGATCTGTACCAGAGTAGTTCATATGTCTCTTCTGGGTCAATGATATTTTGCAAGTTTCTAAGTCATTGATTCCATGTTTTGAGCCTCTGGGTCCTTTTTATTGATAAGATTCGTGAGGTTGAGGACTCTGGTGAAACTGGGAATATTACATAAACAGAGACCATGATAATATAGTTCAAACAGTTACTCTGATTTTTCCCCCCTCCATTTAGAAGCTAAGCTGCACATTTTTCCATCGGCTATGGATAAATTTGTCTGGATTTGTATTAATCTCTTTACCACACCTACTAGTTGATGTTAATGCTTTTTTCTATATGGGAGTCTTGTTACATGGAATTTGTTAAAAATGTTTATCAAAGATACTATTAAGTTTATGGGAAAAAAGTAAATATATAATGTTGCTTAATAATAAAATTGCCTGAATCATGTTTTATGTTTCAATTTTACTAGTTGTAATGTATGACTTGAACTGAACATTTAATATTTACATGTCTTCAATATACATCTAAATATGTTGTTGCCACAAAATTTTCTTCTGTAGATAGAGCATTATTTATTACCATTTCAAGTCATCATTCTTATTTTTTCAAAGGCTGACACTCACTAGCTTTCATCCTATTCTGATTTGGCAATAAATCACAGAGAATAACAATTATCACTTTCAAAATAAGGTTACCAATTTTTGACCTATGTATTACAACCATGACTGGAAGCGTTTGTGCTTAACGAACCTTAAAAGAATAGAGCGTTTAAATTTTCCAATAATGCGGTCCATTATTAAAACTTCAAATGACAATTAAGTGGTTAGCAGGAGACATCACTGCACTGCTGGGGTAGAATGAACATGTTGATATGCAATAAAAAGGCCATGGGTTTTAGTGAATTTGAACCTTTAAGTTTAAGAACTTAACCACTGCTTATCAATCAAGTAACTTGTTACTAAATTGGACCTGTGAGCCTTAACAATTTGATGAAGTATTTGCTATCGGCTACTCCAAGTTTCCTTTACTTGTATCAAGGGTGACTATTTAGTTCTTTTTGTTGTTGTTTGTTTTCTTGCATGGGTTTTTTTGGGGGAGAGGGGTTGGTTTGGGGCTTTTTTAGCCAAACAAGGTGATGAACGCTTCTTAAGGTGATCTGAGTCAGTCCCCTCCTGCTCTGCTTCCTCCCTCCTGCCTTCCTAATCCGTCAGGGCAGCCCGGAGGGAGAGAGTATTTGGCCACCCGCATTCCCTTAGTCCAGGCATTGCCCGTCCCCTGAGCAGATCCATTATTCACTTCTCTCATCAACAAATACTCAGCGTTATCTCTGGGTTAGGCTACCTGTTCAGAGAGGGGTCAGCTCTTTATCTTCTGAGGAGTGGAGATAGGCAAGTGAAGGGATTAGAATGTCAGTCAGTAAAATAAAACGGTTGTTACTGAGAAGGCAGGTAAATGAAATGGTTTTTAGTGCTCCTGGCAGAACAGATCCTACAGCACTTCAGTCCTTTACTAATAGAGGAGATACATGTGGATTCATAAAATTTCAGTTTGAAGCATATCTCCCATGAAAGTGTTTTACAGTATATCCATTTTAGACATTAAAACAACATTAACACACCTAATCAAAATACACAAGAGAATAGCCTTTTGCTATATAAGTGCAATCCATCAATGTAAAAATGATAACTGAGAGGTTATGCCTTCAATTCTCAACTGTTCTATATAAGTGAAGCATTTCCACTTGAAGAATGTTAATTTCCGTGAGTCAGTATCTCTTACAGAGAAATATTCCAGCCATATGACTAAATTTCTAATTTTAATCACTGTTTAGTAAGAGGATAGAGACATATAACAAGTATGAATTTGTGAAGACAACTGTACTACTGAAATCACGTGAAGAAGTAATGTAGGTATAGTTCTAAACCTGCATTTCTCAATATGTGACTCCTGAGTGCTTGAAATGTAGGTTGTCTAAACTGAGATACTATACAAGCATAAAATATACACCAGATTTACTGGTGCAAAAAAAAATTAAATTATCTCAATAATTTTTATATTGATCACATGCTGAACAGATAAATGTCTGGAATATTTGGGGTTAAATAAAATGTTACAATCGATCTCACCAGTTTCTCTTATTCCTTTACATTCAGCTGCTAGAACATTTTACGTGGCATGTAGGACTTATATTTCTATTGGATCACTGTTCTCAGCAATACAACATAGCATCAGTGTATTGAAAATTACTTTTTTCCACTCAAATCTCACACATGGTTCCTATAATCCATGGCCTTTGTATTAAAAACATTCTCATGTTGCTACAGCCATTAGAATGTGTTATCACAAAGGAATAGAGAAATGATTTTTCCTCTGTCATACAACTTCATAACTGACACTGAAGTAACTACCACATGCATTAGGAATGGCTGGTGCAACGTATAAATCTCAACAGGTATAGATTTTGTTATGATTCGTTTTGACATTCCCAATTACATTTTGGAAATGTTACCTACAGTGTCCTTAGCAATCTTTCCAACCAGCTGAATAAATTTTGTTAAATTCAGCCAAAGTATTGAACATGATTTATTTATTGAGCTGTGAACTCTAGTTTCTTTGGCACAACCCAAAACTGAGCTTGCACCAAATTTTGTTTGCTATCTTATTATTAAAGAGCACAAAGCTGTTAGGAGCCCATTTTTAAAAACACTGTGATCCTGCTGTTCCTTCCTGTGGTTAACAGAGTGTGTGAAATTATTAATTTTTTGCTCAGTAACTATTGGCATGAAAACTGACCTCTCATAAGCACTGATGAAATGAAGGAAGTATTCTCTCTGCTATTTCCATTATCAGTTCCAGATTGTTTTGTCTAATATTTAAGCACAGCCAAACCCTTGAGTAAATCAACTGTTTTTCTAAGCCCACTTGTCAAAAATTTTTTTCAAAAGCTTAACTTTTTCTTATATATCACTTAAAATCAAGAACAACCAAATGTCAAACAATCTGTTTCTATTCTAAGAAGACTTCTATCTAGATGGTGTTTACAGTACTCAAATATAAAATAACATTTTTTGGCATACCAAGTAAGGAAGCTCGGGGACCTAAAAACCCATTGCACAAAATTTACAATCATAAATTATTTTCAATCTCTGTCACAATATAAATAAAAAAGTCAAATTGAAAGACATTCACGATTAAAGAATGTGTTTTGACAGAGAGGAAGGAGACTAATGTGCAACCACATGAAAGGTGCTTGGGCACCTACCTCACCCAGCCAGTGTGACTTCAGGGGCAGTCACTTCAGATGCCCCTAAGGAGACAGAAAAAGTCACAGTTTTAGAAAGAGATTATAGATAAGACAAAGTAAATCTATTTATTTGTAAACTCCCATTCTTAAAATAATATCTTTGTACAATGTCAATTCTACCCTCTAAAGTTTATGTGTTAGAACCAAAACAGACTCTGTAATATTCAAGGATTTTTACTTGTCACATTAGGAATTAGAATTAAAACTATCCTGTTTATAAAACTAAGCCTCTTATAGAGTGTTTTTTGAGTATACCAATGAATTCTCTAAAACTACACTTTTTTTAACGTTATGATGTTTAATATAATCAATTTTCAAATAGTAAGTTTACAACTGATGTTTGCTTTTAATTCTCTTAGCATGAAATAGGACATTCCTCGTTCCTTTTCAGTAATTCAGATGGGCCAGTCTCATGCCCTCTAGTCAATGAGGAGATCTCTGGGGCAGGAAGGAGGAGCCAGGGTCTGCCGGGCTGGTCTTACCGCTTTGCTGTGGAAGTCGGTTCTGCTCCCAGCAGCTAGGAAGTCAGCTCTTACTGAGCATCTACTGCACACTGAATAAGACACTCACACCCTCCCCGGTAAGTGGGGACCTCCACACAGCAGAGCAGAGAGCACCTGGCGCCAGCCAGGAAGCAGGCGGACACCAGCTGGCTTCACAAGGCAAGGTGTCCTGGCAGAGGCTGCGGTGGAGCCCCTCTGCTTAGGCCTTTCCTTTATTATTTTGCCTTGTAAGTTCCTTTTTTAATGATAGCATCATGCCTAATTCCATTTTTAAAAATTCTGTTTTATCCCCTGTTGTTAAAGCATGGCCTCTCAAGCTCCAATGTGTTCTTGTATATCGTACGTCACTGGAAGTGGGTTTCCAAAGAAAACCAGAGCCAGACTGTAGTTAAGGCGGTAAAAACAGATGTTACTCAGAAACTACTGCAACAGAGGGAAAGAGACCTCGTTATGGGGCTGGGCGCCATTCCAAACACTGCAAGGACTAGTGGAGACTTGGCAAAGGGGTGGGGAGGGGTCAGTGGATGGGAACTTACTATGGGGACACATCAAGGATCGGGCGATCCCTGCTCAACAGGGGTTTTGCTAAAACGGGGCTCAGCACTCGCAGCAGGGATGGGGCCAAGGGGAGGCCCCACCTCAAAGAGGCACAGAGGAGTCCCATCGACGAAAGGCTGGCCAAGGGGAAGGCCTTGTCAGTGCTTATGTGGTCCTTCCTCAATAGCTGCATCTATGGGACAAATTAAGGACTGCTCTATTTCCATTGTTTTATACGAAAGGTTTATAATAACCTTGTGATTATTTTATACAACCTAGCTCCTTTATCTCTTTCCCCTTTAAGCATACGATTCTGTCAACTGTTTACTTAATTGTGTGTGGTTAAGAATTTGCTACTGAAAGTGTTTCAGAGAATCCCAAAAGAACACTTTTCCTAAGAACATATAAGACAATGAAATAGAGAAATAGGCAATATTTAGTGTAGAGCCCATGGGAAAAAGTACTACTACAGGGGAACAGAGAAGTAATGAACCACATATTTGGAATAAACTACTCCTAAACATTTGTTTCATTTTTAAATTAAATTTACCTGGGTGGTACTGTTAATAAGATCGCAGAGGCTTCAAATGTGCATTTCTGTGTCACGTGATCGGTGGGTTGCCTTGTGCGCCCACCACCCAGTGTCAGATCATCTTCTGACACCGTGCGTTTGGCCCCCTTTACCTTTACCACCCGCCCTCTGGTAACCGCCATACTGTTGTCTGTGTCTATGCGTTTCGGTTTCATATCCCACATATGAGTGAAATCGTATGGCCCTTCCCTGCTTCTGACTGACATCTCACTTAGCAGGGTACCCTCAGGGTCTGTCCGTGGTGCCGCAGACGGCACTGCCCCTTTTCGCTTGATCCCTTCACCCCCACCCCTCCCCAGAGCTGTCAGCCTGCTCTCCGTCTGAGTCCATCTCGACTTTGCTGGTAGCTCAGTTTGTTTATTAGACTCCACGTACGCGTGAGATCGTATGGGGTTTGTCTTTCTCTGCCTGGCTTATTTCACTTCGCCCAATGTGCTCCGGGGCCATCCCTGCTGTCACAAAGGGTAAACTTTTCCTTTTCACAGCCAAGAAGTATTCCAAATGTTGAAAGAACCGCTCACAACGCTGGCTGCATTAAATGCACATGCACACAGTCGGCATAACTACATCATCTTTAAATGGACAGGAAACATGGAGGTCGCTGATAGAGACACCACAACCTTTGCTGGTGTTTATACACATACCAGACACATCCAATCCCCAGTTTTTACAGACACGGGAACCCAGACATTGCCGCTCATACCAAAGGAGCAGCCACTGGGTCCTCTCGCCTTTCCCTTCTCCCTCATAGAAAACCGCCTGACAATGCCCTTATGGGACGGACCCACTCCAGGGCCATCCGCTGGCATCCTCGTCGTTCAGCGGAAGCCAGACAAACAGCTCGCCTCTCTCTGGAAAGAGTGGCGTCCTCATCTGATGCCCATTTACATTTGGCCCTTGTACAGCCCGGATTTGAACTGTGCAGCTCCACTTACATAAGTATGCAAATTTTTTTTCAGTAAATATAGTTGGTTTTTCACATCCCCCGCCCATGTGTCACGTGTGGATTCACCAGCTGTGGACTGGAAACACTACTTTCATCTGTAGCTGGTGACTCTGTGGTTTCTGCCCACAGTTGGCCCGTCGGCAGGTGCTGACGGCCCACTGTATGCCCCATTCTTAGCCTTGTTTCATGAGGAACTTGAGCCTCTGCAGATTTTGGTATCTGTAGGGGCTCTGGAGTCAATTCCCTGGGGACACTGAGGAGCAACTATAGATAAGTTCTGGTGAGCCAGTAAGGTTTGGGACTGTGGGAGCGTCAGTGTGCCTAACCCCCGATTTTTCAAAGGTCGACCGTACTCTGCTCAACCAATGGTAGGTTTTTAGAACAAAACTTGACTTATTTCTGATACCCAGGAAGTGGAACTTAGAGTCCTTAGATTGGGTAGCAATATTTTGGGGAAAGCCAGGGGACAAGCAGATCCTTTAGCGCCGACTCTCTCCCCTGCTCTCACTCTGTGCTCCGTCCTCACTGGGAGGAGCTGTCATCCTCACCGTACCCACCGATGGATCGCTTTCGTCTTGGTAATTTACATCTCCTGCTGACAAGGTCTGTCTGAAAACGACACACTGCAGGTATACCACACGGAGACACGTAACGGGGATCAGACTGAGGACGACGGGAACCCTGCGAACATGATCACACGCGTCAGCCCTAAGGCTCACACTCTTCCTTCCATATCCACCGGGCCTAGCAGTACCTTGTCCCGCAAAATCAGACTCTAAGATGTCCCGTGTGACTCCTAAATTCCTTCTAAACCCTATGGGCCAACTTGTACTTCAAATCAGATACAATCCACTCTTATCATTAACTAGTGTCATCGAACAGAGCGACGGGCCACTTCCTACCCTGTCTCATTTAACAAATGCCCAGAGATAGTATGCACCCATTGTTATAGCCAGGGTGCTCATGATTGTAGTAATCAAATTAAAACTCTGTAATCCAGAATATGTACCAAAGAACCCTGTAAGATTATAGAGATAAAATTATAGCTCCTCCTAATCCCTGGGATAATGATAAAAATAAACCCTGTCAACAATACATGCCCTTACTAATATGGGCATCTTTCCCTATTAATTACAACGGTCTCTCTCCTCCTCCAGCGCCTAACTGAGATGGGAAGACCTTGCACTAGACACATGACTCAGGGCACGTTACCATGGACCTCCTCCCTGGCCGCTTATCAACGTATATATGGAAGGCAATGTCTACAACACAATATTACCTGGGCCAAAGTATCTCTAAATGAATCAAGAACTACAAGTGTCTTGTGATTCTTCCTCAGGCTAAACTCCTCACAATGCCAACTGCAAGTTTTAAGTAACCCTCAATGGGAGGGAGCTCTATGACCATTGTAACACTGTTTGCCTCCAGTGAAAAATCATAGCTCTTGGGCCTCATAGCAAAGTCAATTCTTATGAAAAATACACCTAATCACATGGGGGAATCCAACAGCTCTCTGCGTGGGCGTTTCTCTGCTCAAATTGACGACTGCTTGCTTACAGCTATCACAGAATTTGCTGAGTCTACCAAGACCACCATTAATAAGAGTTTAGGAAATAAATGAGTAAAGATGCCACCCAATGTTGTTCTTCTGGGGGATCCTTTAACAAATGTATTACCCATCATCTTACAGGAAATAGACACGATAATGAAAGGCCCAAAGGCAGAGTGAACCTGGGAAGAAATGTGTTGGTGTAGTCACACTGCCGTCCTCCAAGAGGCCGCCCTGAGGCTACTGCACAACTGCCCGCCCAGCAAAGTTCCCATAGAAGGAGGCCATGGGGCAAGTCGTCCCCGACTGGAACACAGCAATGTCATGATAACCAGGTACAGGAATGGGCCAAGTGCATAACATAATTAATGTCTGTCTATAAAAAACAATGGCCCACTTCGAGGATCCCATAGGTGAATGGCCCATAGTTCAGGATATAATGTTCTACAGAGTTATAGTAACAAAACACAGACAGAAGGCCAATATTAATTACTTTCATTGTTGTGAATATAATAAATTTTTTTGTCGTAATTTTGGGTTGGGAGGAGCTCTTCTGTGCCTGGCATGTTTAACAGCACCGCTGGTCTCTCCCACTGGAGGCAGCTGGCGTCCCTCCCGAGTCCTACCTGCGACAAGCAGGAACCTCTCCAGAGTTGCCAGATCGCTTCGGATTTGCCATGGAGCAAATCGCTACCCTCCCACTGGCCTAGAGAAACCCATCCTGCCTTTCCATTCTTCTTTGCCCACCTCCACCAATACCCCTTTTATTTCTAATGACTGGAATCTTGTTTATTCACCAGATTATTCTTTACAGCAATAGATTAGGGGCCTTTCATTAAATGCTACAATTTCTGCTCCCAAACTATACTTTTAAAATTAAACTGTGAATTTGTTCTCCTTTTTATGTTGAAGGGTTGTAGGTTTAACTTACACGATTTTCACCTAATTTTATTGTATTATTGTAAAATGGTTAAAAAAAATAAAAGGTTTGCACTTCTGTGACTTCCATGCCATATTTTCCCAGAAATCTTTCTATCTTTTAAAAAAGTAGGAACTATTTCATTACAAAATGATTTTTTTTGACCCAGTGAAATTCCTGATTTCTTTGATTTTATAGGTTAAAGAAATATTCTTTCAAAATACAAACATAACTGGGAAATTTAAAATACCATCTTTGATGAAATCCATTTTGTGAGTTAAGAAATTCCCATTTCAGAATATGAATGTAACCTGAAGGATTCAACTACTGTCATTCAATTTTTATGACTATCACTCATTAATCAACTTTCTTCCTTCGCTTTCACTATCTTAAGAGTGAGGTTTAAAATACATTTTGCATAAAATATTTTTCTGACAATTATCAGGAAATTGTTACGTTGCAACAATGATGCTGGATTCAAAAAGGGGATTCAGCGGGCAGGTGCCTTCCTGGGGTGTCTGGCTATGAATGGGTAAAGCACCCTGGGGCCGAGGGCGTGGCGGGCTCCCAGGCCCTGGCAAATGCAGGCAGTCAAGGAGAGAGCAGAGGAGTTAAGAGTGAAAGGCTTTAAAGAAAAAGTTCATCTACTAAAAATGTCCCCAGAGTAAAGCAAAGGTGGAACCACGTGCTATTATATAGACCTATATTGACTTTCAACTTTGCTCTTCTTCCCTGTTCTTTCTGAGAGATATTTTCTGTAGAGGCAGAGAATGTATCTATTGAACATTTAGAAAACTTAATTTTCTAAACTCTTAAGTTTTTAAGTGAAATTAAAATTCCATTTGAATCCTCCAAGATTACTTGATGTTGTGCCATAATGTAAATTTAGCCTCTAAAGAGTGCACAGAAAGCTGTCTAAATATACGCATAGTGTGAATCCCTGAGAACAACTGTTGACAATGCTGAGGCAGGTAAGAAAGTTTTTTTCTTAAAAAGTATCCCGTGCCTCATGTGTGAAAAAAGAGTCTAGAATAAACTCTACTTAATTTACATGGGACTGAGAATACAATTTCAACTGAACAAAAAGATGAATTTTCCATCAAGCGTTACTGCACAGCATGGCGAGGAACAGTTTAAAAGAAGCAACTTCAGAAAATATATTAATCAAAGTTTTATGAAGCTCTCTTCTGAAATCTACTACTATATTATCTTCCTTCTGTCTCAAGATATTTATGTTCTCATCAATTTTAGGTTCACAAAAGGTTTATGTAAGAGACTTGTCCAAAAGTGTATCATTGATCTTTTGAGTCATTTTAATACTGTTTTAATTTAGATCTATTAGTATTACACACTGCACATATGTACAAATACACCAGTATACTAATGCACTATTAAAATTATAAAAAATATGTGATACCCTTACTCTCTAATACTTTGTGTGTCTTTATTATTTTATAATAAACTAGGAAATCTTGCCAATTTTTACTTTATTTAAATATCTTAATTTCATCACCAAGGTAGATCCACATATTCTAATTAAAAACAAAAGAAAAATAGGAAAAAAAACCAGCTCTGAGACCTACCAACTCTGTGCACTAAATCTGTTTCCCACTGAAGGGGCTATGTTGAAATTTCCAGAGGCAGCCAATAAATGTTGTTTCTAGTCTGACACCTGTAATAACTCTCCAGGTTTAATTTTAAAGACAAGTTTATCGGCTTGGCTTGCCATCCTTGAAAACAGGCTGTTAAAGTGAAACATCTGAAGGACCTTTATAGCCCCACTCCAGCAACTGCCTTTATATGAATATTAATCCTGTTTTAATTCAATGCCATTTTAAACTTCCCTTGAATAAGGTTTGTTCACTAAATTGCAGTGCCTTCTAGGCTGCCAAATGGTCACAAGACTGAGGTCAGACCCAAGCAATTGAGACCATTTTATGTCAAACTAAAATCTGGAAAAATTCCAGCTGGTGGATACCCCATGAGACGTATATATCTCAGAAGTGTGGCCGTTATCCACTACTTTATGGACTTCTGCACAGTACTGGTAGACATGATACATTCAGACTAGGGCAGTCAGACATAACATCCCTAGAGAAATACCCACTGAACACCTGTGGCCTATAGTACATCAGCTGAGTATGTAAGTGGGCTCTTGGGCATGATGTCTAAAAGTTTAAGCTAAGTGCCCACAGAAACTTAGATGAATGGATGGTGGGTGTAGCACTTGGACATACTTTACAAGGTGCTATAGTATGAGAGGCTTAGTGAGAAGCATTTTAAAAAGATCTTAATATGTCTTTTTATGCTACCCAATGTGAAAAAACATCAAAATAACTCAAAGGAGAGCCAGCCATGCTAGTCATTTGCTAATGCACAGAAGGGTTCTTTGAAGTCTTTGGCGTAATCCCATTCATCGTGGTTGACTGACAGCTATTTCAATTATGTGCCTTTGGAATCTTCACAATTGTTTCCTAGGAAAGGGGACATTTGGAAACTGGGGTCCTAATTATATATCTAACAGTGCTTCAAAAATATGCACAATTCATTTAATCTCTATGAGGCTCATTTTTTATATATGAAAATTAGAAAAATGAGCAAAATGATCTTTATTTTGCTTTCCATTTCTATTAACAACGGATGTCTGTGTGCACATGACATACACGCAGCCCTATGATTAGCTTATACAAATATTTCAAGTGACACCATACATAACTCTTACAATATTATTGACTATATTCCCCAAGAAAATTTTATAAATAAGCTTTGTTTAAATATATATATATATACACACACACACATACACACACACACATATATATATATATAAACAAAATTTAAGCTAGGAATAAATCAAGAAAAAATGATCTGAAAAGCTGGGCAAAGCTAAGAAGGGAAAGAGACAATTTGTGGGCTGAGTCACACCAATAGCTTCTTTAAAACAGTGAGAAGATACTGAAACACTTAAAATGTATGTCTTGTGGATTATCATTGTTACTTAAAGTTATGAATGATTGTCTAGGCGATATAATTTTTCAGGAAAAAATGCATCTGGCATTCAGTGCCTTATTCTCATTTTAGAATGTATTTCTTTAAATTAAAAATCAAAAGAAGGAGCAGACACTAAAGGCTTGTCACATTTTCAGCTGGGCCCTCCTGTGATGTATGGTGACGGGTCAGAAATGTAGCCTCTTGGTGACTTTGTCTCCTCTGTGCATATTACAGATTAAAGTGCTTTTTGCTTTGATCATCAGGACAAAAAAGTTAAAGGCATGTGCATAAGATATTTTGCTAACTGCATTAGATTAATATTAACACTAAAGATTAGTAACATATAGTAAGGCACACATGTAAAGAAAGAAAAAATTAAAAATTGAAAACTTTTTAAATCCCAGTGTACATTTTCAAAGTTCTCCAGAAATAATAAAAACAGTACATGTGCACTTATAATATGCTACTGAATATAAATGCCATTTTACCAAATGCGCCATATGATCGTGTTCTGTGCAAGGACGTGGGTTTTTCTGTGCCATGTCTATGAATGAGCACAGATGCTGAACTCTTCCCCACGAGGCCCCCGATGTGCGAGGCCCCTGGCTCAGTGGGGCTGCTGGGTAGCAGGCCCAGGGCTTCCCTTCCACTCCACTGTCCCACGGGCTCAGTGAGCAAGTCGGAGTGACTGCGGCTTGACCTGACTGGTGGCAACTCCAGGTTTTGTGATTTTGGTCGTAAGGAGCTAAGTGAAGAGAACACTAAAAATTTTATCAGTGTTCTCTTTCCTCTAGACCTAGGCTTGCTTAAATAAAGCAAATAAATAACCAATCAAACTTAGAAATAGAGAGATACGCTTAACACATACCTGATGAAACATTTCCTAAATATTTATGAGTGAAAACCTTAACCTTAGTCCTTAGAGGTCATGGAGAGGGGACAGCCTTTCTCAGAGTCTAGCTCTGGTCACAGAATAAAATGTATTTATTCTGTGTGCCTAAAGTAAATACCTATGTACACAGGGTTTTTGAAAAGAAAACTATGAATGCTCACTGCTAAGGAGACTGCTGATACCTGTGCTGAAAAGGTGAACTTGAATACTGTAAGTGACTAACATCATATATAGTCGTGCTGACTTGGTAGGAGGTATATCTTTCTTTTAGGGAGTTTGATGAGCCTAAATCTGAAGAATAAATAATAAACAAGATTTTTATTCTTGCACTCTTATGTTACATCAAAAAACATTTAAGTCTATGTTGAATTATGAGACTATAAAATTATATACAAGAGTTCTGTTGGCCACAGAGCCGCTTGTTTTTATTACAACAACCTGTGGTGGAATTACAGTCCCATAATTTAAAATGGCTTAAGTGTTTGATATCATTCATCATCCACAACAGTTTCATTGGTGACCGTTGACTTGGTGGGAAGATGGAGGAGGAAAGATGAGACTTAGCATTAAAACCATATTAAGTTCTTAGGGTCACAGTGTTTCCAGAGGAGCAACGAAAAGGTGGAGTGTTTTAAAGTGGCATATCTGAATACAAATTCCCTCTAATGCACCCTTTGTTCGTGGTTTGGACCCTGTGTGCATTGGAGTCATTTTGGATGCAGCTGTCTCTCTCCCAAGCTCAATTTTCTTACAGCAAAATGAGGAGGTTAACCTCTACAATATCTGAGATCTCTTCCAGACCTAACATTCTGGTCTAGAATTCAAATACACAATCCAAAAGCAAACAGGCTTCCCATGCTTGTGAGAAAATATGACCTTCACTTCTGTGCATGTGAAAGAAAATATCTGTTATGTCCAAAAAAAGTATACTGAGATTCCTCTTCCCACAGCTATCTTGTAAAGGAAGGGAGTATGTCTAAATCAACAAACACATGATCTTTCCAAAAATCCTGACCCCAGTTCCCAAAGGTAATTTCTTAATCTGTGCAGTTCTTCCTGAAGAGAGTTATTTAACTGGATGGATATTCCTTATTCTTTTTCTCACTGACATTAGAGATTTCTAGCTCCTTCACTAAAATGTTAGTGTCTGCATGAAGAATATTGTGCTTTTTCTGGGCAAACATGGTACATGAAAAATAGCTCCGCTGTCTGCCAAAATGAAAACTTGAGGCATCAAAAATCAAAATAGCAAATCTGTACACTTATCTCAACTTAAATATTCAATTTGTCTCAGATACAAACTAATGACCCTTCAGATAAAAGGCTCTCCAGGCAGAAAGAACTGTCCTACGGGTACAAAAGGCATACTTAGAAATTCTAACACATTTATATTTGACAGATTTTATCACATAAAACTTCTAGTAGTATTTTTAATAAAGCGAGCATTAATAGATACCATACATTACAGGTAGAAATTCCTTAGAGTGTTCATAATATAGAATTCATGGATAGTAAACATTTAAAATTAATAGTCTTAGTAAATCCATGTTTATTGAGCATCCCATTCTTTATTATAACACATTTATTTTTGGTAATTTTTTCTATCAGTTTTTTTTTCCTTTGGAGATTGAATAAACAAACCAAGGAATTTCTGCACTGTGTATTACCTGAAGGCAGAGTTCTCAGGCTCTTTTACAGATCATTTTTGTAAATATGAAGCACACTTTCACATTGGCTTAAGCAATTTCATTTTGGACACATGGTATGTCTTTCTCATCACCTCCTGCGCTGAGCCTGAGTTCATCCGCTGATTTGTAAAGCGCCCCTTTCAGTCAGGTGCAGGCCTGAGCTGGGTATGTGGGAGGAGAGTGTCAGGGACGTGTTTGACGCGGAAGCGGGAGGGCTCCCATCCAGCCTGCCCTGTTCCACGAGGGGGTCAGTTTCCCTTCAAAATTGATGAGTTCCGACTGCAAGTAAATGTTCTTCAATGTTTCACATATCAAGTATCTTATTTGAACACTATTCTCCTATTGGATAGGCATTTCATTAAGTTATTTATGTGGTTTGTTGTGCTGAGGTTGATTTATTGGAAAAAATATTTCTTTTAATAGAAATACATATCAAATTTTACCATGATAATGAGACAAATAAGATTCAATGAAACTTCCTCAAGAAACGTGTATCAAGCTCTCTATGGAATAGATAAGTCTGTTATGCAAAATAAAGTGCAGCTATCTCTTTACTGAAGCTTTCCCTTTTATTGCAGACATATTGACTAATCCATTTCTATTTCCTTTTGGATCTTTATAGCCCTTTATGCTTGTCCCAAAATTGTTAAGTGCATGTTGGCAGACATCCATCGGATCATTCTGGCCTCCCTGAAATGACTCTGGAAGCATATGTCTAGACTCTATGCACAAATTAATTTTACCTTTTCAAACAAGGGTGATGCTATCACCGTAGAACACCACTTTGGGTGTCTTTATAGGATAGGAATCATTTTCAATCAAAACAAATGCAACTACTTTCAATGTACTCACACGGCCTGGGCCAGTTCTATAGAGTTTTTCTTTCACCTTCTGCTGTCGAGGTCATTTACAAATAATATCAGAGGAGGAGCAGCATCAATTTTTAATGAATATTTTGGTGTCAAATTTTTTAAAAATTTACTGGTAGAAGAAGAATTAACAAAGGAAAATTTGTGAATTAAATGGTTTGCTGTTTTTCTGGTCCCAATGAAGCGCTTCTGTACCCGCTCCTAGACACTGAAGCTTCCCATTAACTCTGGTCTCCTCTAGCAACTCTCATCATTGGAAATAGCTGACACATTAGTTTAGCTATTAATACCGTAAGGCAATAGCTTCTGAGAAAATTTGTACATCAGGGAATGCAACACTAGTGACCTGACTTCGGTCTTGTTGTAGGTTGGCAAGAGATCTCTTTGCATGTGAAGTTCCCAGTAACCACATACTTGGAGCTATACTGCCTGATCAGCCAAATTTAGGTCTGGAAAAACAACAAAAAATTGTGAATTAAATGTATTTATAAGTTCATAAACTGTGTCATTTTATTACCTTCCCTGATATTAAGCCCTTCATCTTCAATGAATCTTTTGGGTAGAAAAACAGATAAACTTCTTATTTCTGATGATATACATACTCACACAGACACATCCACTGCATCGGAAATAGATAATATATGAGCATGTGCATAGAGATATACAGATATAGTGTGCATAGAATTATATATATTTATACATATTTTATAAATGTATACATAAAAATTCAGAAATAAATGTATAGGATAGATACATATGCAAATATATATAATATATACATTTACAAAATATGAACTTTTGGTCATATTTTTTTAACTGTAGAAATGTGATATGTTAAAAGTGATCTATCTACTGATCCCTCTAATGGTCCAAATTGGTTTTTTTTCCTAGTTTCCAAGTATTCCATCTGACCTTAGTGACAACTCATTTTTTAAAAAAATGATGAGCATTATGCTGTGTCTTGTATTAGAAGCATGGATGCAAGAAGGCTATTACAAAGGATGAAAAATGTAGCTACATGTCGCGATCTATTTCTTATGTAGGTCATTCTCTTTGATCCTCACTTGAAAGCATTACCATTTCCAGGAGATGTTACAGAAAAATAAAAAGCAATTACCACCACACCTCAGTTAGAGGAGCTTAGAGTATTAGGGGTTCATCACATTTCTCACTTGTCCTCTTTTCCTGTCTGAAAAACAGTTTTACGTGGTTTCAGGCCAAGAAGTTGAGATTTTACTTTTCCACAAGGATATTTTTTTCTTTAGTCTTAAAAAAATTCACCTGGCAAGTAGTGTTTTTTGTAAGAGTACCAATAAAATAAAGGAAGGATGCTCGTCCTCCTACTGAACACGGAACTGCAGTTAGGTAATGCTGAGTCTTTTCATACTGTCACTGAATATCGAAATGGCTATACTGCTTTTGTGAAATACTTGTCATTAGCCACAACAATTTTTCAATAAAAAATTTTTATGAAATTTGAAATTCAGCAACTTTAGACTAGGTTAACACTATATATTTACTTCTTATAATCTTAACATTTGAAATAATTTTTACATTTTCCTAATTTATTCTCTAGGTGAGGTAAGACGTTATTATTAACATTTTACCCATAGAGAAGCAGGGGAAGCTGATAAGAATGCCTAAAGTCACCTGGAGGGAGTTAATGGAAGAATTGAAATTAAAAATTTATGTCTTGAAACATAAACCTCTCAGGGGTGTCCAACATGCAGCCCGTGGTCCACATGCGGCTCAGAGTAGCTATGAATGTCGCCCAACACAAAATCATAAATTTACTTAAAATATTATGAGATTTTTGCGTGTGATTATGTGTCGCAATGTACTTAATGGGTGGCCCAAGACAACTCTTCTTCTTCCAGTATGGTGCAGAGATGCCAAAAGGTTGGACACCCCTGCCTAGATACAGTACTTACTGCCAAAAAACTTAATCACTTGCTTAGAATACCTGAAATTGGGAGAAGAATTTTGTTAGGCTCTTAATTATGATGGATTTGTATTTAATAATGTATTTTACTATTTGGGGTCCTTGTTGCTTCTTGAACTAAGGCATTATTTAGAAATCTGAAAAATATCTGAAACTTCCATTGTATTATTTTCTTTAAAGTAAATCACAAAATGGAACAACAAAAGATATTTGAGAGATTATCCTTCTTCCTCCCAAACACCTTCTATTTCTAATTACCAACTATTTGATTCTATTTTGTAGTAGCTATGAACTGACTACAAATATATTCTATATATAGACTGAATCATAAACAAATCATATTTTGAGCTGGGCTATGTCAACTGTTTTAAACACTTTATTTTTACAATGTTACATAAACCTCAATAGTATTCATGCAGAAGTACTGTACTACCATCTTCATTTACAAATGATCAAAGTTAATGTTCACAAATATAATTTTTCTCCCAAAGTTATGTGAATAGTTGTTGGCAAATCCTGGATTTGAAGAGATCTGTTTGACATTAAAGCCTGAGGTGTTAGTAGGTGGGTTATATTACCTCCCAAGTGACCTCATATAGGTAAACACCCTATAACACCAGATGACAGCAGCCACAGCAAACCAGCGGCTGATCCCCTCCGTCAGAGGCAGGGACAGACCCATCACCATTCATAGCACGGGAAAGTGAGTCAAAGAAGGAAGCCAAAAATCTCCATAAAATTTCTTGGAAGCCAGAGAAAGATGCCCTTCCTTGACAACCCACTCTATGGGGACCCATCAATATCCTTTAACGCACTAAGGTATACATTTCAATATCTTAAGGAAGGAAACGCTTACCAAAATCATATAACCAATGATTGAGGCATCAAAAGTGCCTGGATAGAAAAATTAGGAAATCTTCAAGGAAATCATCAAATGTTCCTTTGCGAACCCAAGGCTACCATTGCCTAAATTATTGGTAAATGGTGTTGAGAAATTTTTCCTATTCAGAGTCCCATAATTCAACATTGGAAACAAGATGCGAGTCTATTACACATGGATAGCTGAAGCTTGATGTGATAAATATATTAAAATGTAAAAATATCCCATTATTATATCCTCGGGGAGATTAATTAACATTGATTTATATTTTATAAATCATTAACTTTACAACAGCTAAAGTTAGAGTGACTTATGGTTAGTAGGAAAAAGTATCTTTATTTGAAAAGAAGGGCCTGTTGAAATAAAACTATACGTGACTAAAACTTAGGGAAAATAGTCATTTTTGTTTCCTATCGATCAAATCAAAGAATCTATGAAACAGAAAGTAAGGAAATAGGAATTCTCGATGCCTTCTGGTTTCTTACAAATTTGAGTCTGGCTATGTATTTTTATCCATATTTTTCGTAAAGTACACATACACACAAAAACGAATACCTCGCCGCTCAGGAGTGACGGCCATAGTGGCACTGTGACTAAAGTTAAAGGGCACTCAGAGGTAGGTGACACTGTCCGTCCTGAAAGTCCTTTTCTTCACGATTGCACCAGAAACTTTGCATTTCACAGGTCAACTGGTATCCCTGTTTCCACTGGATATAAATGCGTTTCATCTCTTCTAATTTCATTTCCCAGAGAGTAAAAATTTCTAGCCTCTAACCAGAAACCACAATTTGCATGAAAACCATGAACACAAATGGCGGAGAATTTTGTTTTAAATCACAAAGTGTTAATACAATTATGTTGAAGCCTCAGAACATTTGAGGAACAGGTTTGTATGCACTTATAATTATATCATTATAAAAACATGAAATTTTTAACAAATACCCCTAAGTAAAAAAGGGCACACATATTAAGTATTTTATAGATTTCTGCAAGTTCATATCCTTTTGACCCACATAATCCTATTAATTGTGATTCTTATCTCATTAACAGAAATCTAGGGGAAAAAACAGCTATAGACTTATGAGTTATAATCTAATTTAGAATGTTAACACTGCTTTGCAATCACCTGCCCTGCACTGTTTCTGCCTGAGAAGCAAGAGTGGACACATCTCTAGAGAATTCTTCCTTTGGATTCAGCATCACCGTTGCTTTATGCTCATCTATTTAGACTTTTTTCTGTCAGTCTGTCTCATTGGATCTTCTGTACCCAGAGTTTTCAAAGTTCACGTTTCCTAGGGTTCTGGAATTAGAACTCTTTCCTTTCCTTCCAGGGTAGGGATGTCACTTATCTCAAAATCCATATTGGCACTTTGGAAAGACTGCATTTCATTTCCACTTTTCAGTATACCAATCTCCACAAAATGTCCAGCAGGGACCTAAAACTAAATATATTAAAAATTGTACAACTGTTTCTACACATATATCTGCCAGGTGAGTTACCACATGACTTACTTGACCAAGTGACTCTAACACCCAATAACCCAGTTGGAAACTGTGGACTTGGCTCCCAGAAACCTTCCGAGGGTGCCTCATCCGCACCTGTACTGTTACCACACAGGGCAAACCCTTCCCACACGTACTCTAGTGTCTTCCACTCTGGTCCTCCTGCCATTTCTCATGGGCTGTTTTGTTTTTCTGACTTGGTACTGAAGTTGAAATTCAAATCTAAGCACGTGACTCATTAGACTCTTAGATATAAAGTTGCATTATTACATATAAATTCAGTGATTTTCCAAAGGTAGCCCCTGGGTGGGGCACATGGCCTTTCCTGGAGCGAGGAGATACACATGTTTAACTCCCAGTTAGGTGGCAGGTTGAACCAGCAACAAAGAGTAGTGACTTTTATGTGTATATATCATAAAAGATATAAGGTCAGCATCTGAAAAACCAATCAATTTATAACGCTAACGAGGGAGTCTAACATAACCTCACGGGGCTAACGTCAAGGATTTGTCAGTTAAGTGAGGCATTTCAGGGTAAGAGTTCATGCTTGTATTAGTTTCCTATTGCTGTTGTAACAAATTACCACAAACGTACTGGTATGAAACAACAAAAAATCACTATCTTACAGTTTGGGAGGTCATAAGTCTGAAATCAGACACACCAGACTAAAGTCAAGTTATCAACAGGGTTTGTAATGGTGGAGGCTTTAAAAGGAAAATTCATTGCTTGGCCTTTTGAGCATCTAGTAGGCTTGAATCCCTGGGTTTATGGTCCTTCTCTATCTTCAAAACACCCCCCAAACTCTGCATCTATCATCAAATCACCTTCATTTCTACTGTCAAATCTCCCTCTGCTTCACTTTTATCATGACACTGTGATCACATTCAGGTTTACCAGCATAGTTTAGAATAATTTCCCCCATCTCAAGATCTTTAACTGAATCACATCTAAACACACCTTTTGCTACATGAGGTACCACATTCCAGGTTCCAGGGAGTAGGGCCCGGATTTGGGGAAGCTGTTATTCCACCTGCCTCCAGCTCCCAACATCAGTGTCCACATGCACACAACAATGAATTATAAAAGACATACATGCCCTTTAGTCTCATGTGGCTTTGTCGGATGCCTACTCAACCTCAAAATCTGTTTAGTTTTAAGGCTGAGTAGGAATTCAGCAAGTTATTAGCTCATCTATGAGGCTTTCCATGGTCCTCACTGTATTAGAGACCCAGGCCCTCCCTACAACGTCATACATACCTGTCATGTGATTTGCTGGTTTGCATCTCCTGCTATGTTCTGAAACTCTTGTATCTTTTTCATCTTTGTAACCTAAGTGATTAGCAAAATGAATAATCCAAAGCATAATGATGTAGTAAGATACAGCCAATCTTTGCCCTGTGAAGTAAATAAAAATATTGACTGATTTTTAGAATTTTTTAGGTAATCACTGTGGCCCACAAAGTTTACTTGAATTGATAATATGTAATCAATTGATCAGTGAGCAAGTATTTATTAAGTACTTACTATATGTAGGTATTGTGAAAGTTTTTAATTCAAATTATCTTTTAATTTATTTGAGGATAAGTCAACAAGGGGCAAAAAGTAAAGTGTAACTCTTTCAGAAAAATTAATATAAAATATTTCCTAGTATTAAAATATATTTCTTCTCTATGAGATCAGTAGCAAAAAGGTATTCCAAATAATCAGGTTAAAATAATATTTTAAATATCCTCATGTGGATCAAAGTTTTTCTTCTTTCTTTATGTAAAAACTATATATGTGCTAACTACTTTTGTTTAAAATATTTAAATTTCTCAAGATTAATGCTCCAGTGTTAAAATAAGCCTACAGTCAAGTTTCTGCATTGAAATATGTAAATTACATTTTGGAAAGTATAATTGGTAAAAAGAAAAAGTAAATTTTTTTTATCACAAAGTATAAGACTTTAATTTGTATGTTGCCAATAACTAGTTATGCCACTTTGGGCAAATTACCTTCCAAAGTATCTATTTTCTCCTCTTTAAAATGGGTTTACAGTAGTATCTACCATATAAATTAGCTTATTGTGAGAAGTAAATGGAATAGTGCCCGGAAATCATTTGAATCAATGTCTAGCTTCAACAAATTATAGCTATAAAATTTCTTCTAAATTATGCCAGAGGACTGTGGCTAAATCATAGGTTTTCTAATTGCCTAACATTTCATTTTACTTTAGACAAGAACCAGGATTGTCTTGACATCAGTGAGATTCCCAGCATAATATACTGAAAGCAGGGGTCACAAGAAGAAGAGTTGAGAGATGTCATATGTCCCTGGAGATTCGAATAGAGAAGAAGTGAGGAGGAGCAAGGGTGTCTCAGAGACATGAATTCAATTTTGCTTAGAGCAAGGCAGGAGACAGTCAGTCACCTCTGCAGGCTGTTTCCTCACATCATAAAAACAAACTTAGTTTAAGTCTTGACAACCTTCCAGAAAGAGTAAAGCGTCTTCATGGTATCACTCTTCCCCCCAAATTAATGAAAGGTCCTAAATTCTTAGCAGCTTAAGGACATCCACATGTTTTTCAATTATACGATCGGCAGCTCTTCCTTGGTCAAAAACTCCTCTGGTAAGAAAGTTTAACTTCTGCAGTATAATCTCACTTTCTGAAAGCCCCTGCTCAGATCTTCTGTTCTTCTCAAGACTTTGTATGTCCCCTTTCCATTAAATCTGGCAGCCGGGTGGCCAGGTTCAGAATCCTGCTCTGCTGCCTATTAGTTGTGTGAGTCTGTTTAACTTACTTAACCTCTTTGAGTTAAAGTGAACTACAGATTCAATGCAATTCCTATCAAAATTCCAATAGCACTTTCCTCAGGAATACAAAAAAAAAATCCTAAAATATTTATGGAACCACGAAAGACCTGAAATAGTCAAAACAAAATACTTGAGAAAATACAGTGTCAGTGTAAAAGGGAACCCTTGTGCACTGTTGGTGAAATGTAACCTGGTGCAGCCACTGTGGAAAATGGTGCTGAGGTTCCTCAGGAAATTACAAACAGAACTACCATAGGATCCACTATATTACTTTTGAGTATATATCCAAAGGAAATGAAATGATTTTCTCAAAGAGATTGCTGTTTTGTCTTTTTCATAGTAGTATTCACAGTAGCCAAAGTATGGGAACAATCTAAGTGGCTGTCAACCAATGAAGGGATGAAGAAAATGACACACACACGCGCGCGCGCGCCCGCACACACAGTGGAATATTTTTCAGCTTTGCAAAAGAAGGAAATTTTGTCATCTCTGACAACACAGATGAACTGGAATGACACCATGCTATGTGATTGTTACAAGCTAGATGCAGAAAGACAAATTCCACATATTACTTACATGTGGAATTTAAATATATATATAATTGGAACGCAGGGAAAAAATGGTTGTCAGTGGCTGGCAACAGGTGGAGGAAATAGGGAGAAGATGTTAAAAGGGTACTACAGACTTTCAGCTACAAGTTGAATAAGGCCTGAGGTTTTAATGTACAGCACAGCGACTATAATAACACTGTATTGGATCATTGAAATTTACTAAGAGAGTAGAAGTTAAATGTTCTGGCCAAAAAATAAAACAAGCTAAGTATATAAGGTTATGATAGCATGAATGCAAAGGCATGGAGGGAGTCCTCTCACAATAGGTAAGTATATCATATTATCATGCTATACACTTTGAATAATACAAGTTTATTTGTCAGTTATACCTCAATAGAGCTGTAAAAAAAAAAATAAACTACTGAAAAAGAAACAACTGATAACAAAAGTTCATGTGATTTTCCTGAGATTATGTTTTACAATTCTCAACCACAAAGAACTGGAAAACTAAAGGTAGTTAAAGAGTTTCACATTGTAATAGCTCTAATTACAAGCTAATATATTCCTCAAAACCATTTAGCCAGTGCCCAAAGTATGTATATGTACTAAGGCATTGGTAGGGCCATTCTCTCTTAGAGCCACTGTAATTTTATTTACTATATTTTTCACTATCACTTTAAACATCCTCCAAGTCGCATTAAGGGACTGAAAGAGTTAATATTACATGTACTACCAAGGAGGGATATTGATGAAAGAATGATTCTAAGTTATTATACAAAATCCTCATCTGTGGTTTGTAGTATTACAGATTATCCATTCGCAGTATCATTTGTCAACGTGCTCTTATAATAAAGAGACCTAGTAATATATCATAGTTCAAATTATGTCAGCATATTAAAACAAAACAAAAACCTTTGGTTGTTTTTCACCAACATTTATCATCCCTTTCTGTCCTTTCTGTTCATGAATATTTTCATGATAAATAATGGTTGCATATAAAAGAAATTGTATAAGCACACAGACTTACATTTTACGTGCATATAATAATTGATAAGAATAGCCTAATGTCTTAGATGAAGTATATAAAAAACTGTGCTTCTCCATTGCTAGCCATGCTACACAGTGCTGGGAGATCTATTTCTATCACGTTGTATAACTAATCAGCAGCTTTCAGGCTACAGTGCCAGTACACAGTGTCTTCCTCACTGAAAAGTGGCAAACTCTCCTGCGTTAAGATCGAAAACATTTTGTTGCTCCTTCCGCACAGGAATAATCTGGATATCTTGAAAGTTATTAGTAACTTCATTTGGAAAGCAGATGAAATGGGCACCTAGACACTACATTTGTGCTGTTGTTTTTTTAATTGCTGTATAAATATGAGTTAGGGAATAGTAATGCAAAACAACAAGAGCCAAAACAAAAATAAAAACACAAAAAAAACCCAAGCATGTCTAATTTTAAAATACAACTAACACCTAAACTGGAACCAACAAAGATTAAATATTGAAAAAAATAATGAATATTAATTTTCATTATTATCCATAATGGAATTTACCTAAATTACCTAAATGGAATTTATTAATACCTAAAATGGAACCAACACAGGTTAAATATTGAAAAAAATTATGGAAAGAAAACATTTTCAAATACTAATTGCTTCAAGTTTTTAGCTCTGTTGGAAAGAATCGGGTATTAATGAGCCTATGATCCCCATGAGGGTAAATTAAATTTACACGCTGAAATCTCTGATCCTTTGCCACAGATCACACCCTGTAATCTCAGCTGGTGACCAAGTAAATACATTCAATTGATCACCAGGGGTCTTGGTGTAGGAGGTTGGATGCTTATTGTAAATTCATTACTAATACTGTAAAACTTCAAGTTTTCTGACCCACAGTAGATAAATCATGTAATTTTCATATACAAAAGAACAGGATAAAAAACAGATGTTTGGGCAAAACACAGCAATCAAGATAGCTGAAATTTTGCTTCATGGAAACCACAATAAAAATCAGGTATGACTTCAGATTAATATTCTATTCACAGCTATTTTACCTTATAAATAAAATCTATTTTAAATTGAAAAAAGTATCAAATTATATCCAATATAAATATAGAATGGTTCTTATGAACCAAACTTGGTGTGTATAACTCTTCAAGTGTAAGCAAGTTACTTTTTAAAGGCTGTGTACAATGTGGATACATAATGATCTATGCTCATAAAGTGGACTTTATTCATTCAACATAATTAAAATTTCAAATATACATAAAAAGTGAAAAGTATGCAGATAATATGGGACAAATTAATGAGCACCTTATTAATTTCAATAAACTCTTTTCACCTTAATAAGTTGATACTTTGGGTTTTATATGATATTGTACTAAACTTTGATGTAAAATTATGAGTCCTGTTTTTATAATGTAATGATCTATGCTCTTTCCAGGCATGTAAAGGTTTATTTTCAACTGAATAGTGTCTTATGTATAAGAACGTACTCACAAATTAATTTAGAAAGCTTGATGACTTCTAACTTACACTCATAATGGATAAAGTCAAGGCCCCAATAAGCAAACGTTGGAGCTGTGACTTGGATCCTCACTTTTAACAGCGGGAAACATACATAAAATGTTAGGTAACTTGCCCCCAAACATTTGGCTCTTATGTGGAGGTGGAATGCAACCCAACATCTGAGCCGAACGAATGCTTGCTCTCTTACCAGGACAGCTCTCTGCCTCCCGTGCTTCCTCCCGTAGGGGTTCCTGGCCCGGGATCCCTGGCAATGCAACTAGTTGCCCACGTGAGTTCTTCCCAGCCCTGCAATTCACCCACTGTGGCACTTGGAAGAAGTTATGTTTCCTCCTCAGCTTCCTCATTAGTAGAATAAAAACAACCCCCTCGCAGAGATGTTGGGAGGACTGTTACATCATGCCTGTAAAGTATTTAGCACAATGGCTATCATTCCTTGTGAACACAATAAGGCCAGCTACTGGGTTTTTTGGTGTATTAATACGCCAAAAATAAAAAAAAAATTTAAAAAGCAAGCAATAATATCACGACAATAATGTAAATTAACATTTTGATAATTTTACATTTAGTGTAAAACAATCTGTCTCACATCCTCACCTAGAGGACAGATCTTATATTACAAAATGAACTCGACCTTTGGGGAAAAAAAAAAACAGCTTAGCTATTTCTGTATTACAAATACATTCCATAAGTCATATAATCAGACCTTAATATGCAAGTATTTTATGTAATGTGTAAATGATAGAGGTGATAGGTATTAAAGAGATAGGAGCCCTGTTTCAAATCTGGAGACTCCTAAAGGTTTTTCATGGGAAAAAAGACACACGCAGTACGGAGACTGTCACAACTGTAAGACCTCAGGAGGCTGGTCCATTCATTTCTTGGCGTAAAAAGCCCTGGCCGGAGCCCTGCTCAGGCCCCGCGCACAGAAGCGCCCCTGGGAGAATCTGGACGGCCCCGCCAGAAGGCCTTGGCACGTGCGGGTCTCCTCCGACACACAGGGGTCCCCTCCTGGCTCCATTATTTCCTGCGAGACTTTGATGAAAATAAGGCTCTGAAAGCCTGTCTCTGCTCTTCCTATTTAAAAAATAAACTGCTTTTCCAGCTGAGGCACTCCATTCATTGTTACCTTTCGTCCTTCAATGGTCTCACTTCTTTTAAAATCCTGAAAAATTTTTAGCACTTATTACTTTACATTTAAAATACAATTTATTATTATTATTGCTTACTGCCTATAACCTTCCTTTAGAATGTAATTTAAGTAATTTTTTCTTGTTTATTTTTAAATTTCCATTGCAATAAACCAGTGCTTAGAACAATGCTCAGCATGATATAAAGCCCCCAGTAAATATGTTGGAGTAAATAAAGCATTTGATTTTTCAGAAAAAGAAGAAATAGTAAGCACAATCTCTAAGCAGTGGTCCTAAATGGCTATCGTAAAAATATGGAAAAGAAATATACTTTTCACTCTATATATTCACTCTTTTTCTACCTTTTGGATGAACACATTCAACCTCACGCATTCATGTTCAGATATAAATATTTTAGAAAGAGGATGTCTCATAGAAACACTAAATATTGGGTATAATGGAGAGAAATGAATTGGCTGACCGCAAATTAACTCCCATCTGTCTTCTTTATATGACCGCTAGATTTTCCTGAATGTTTATTATAAAAGTAATTTTATTTATTTTATGGCTCCTATCTCTTTGTAAGAGACTGTTACTCAAACGATAAATATAAAGAAAATTTTTTTCTTTAATTCTTTTGGGTCCTTGAAAAAAAATTCAGTTTCTGTACAATTCTACCTACAAGTTTTGGCGTATTTTTTGATATAAACAAGCTCAGTTGTTATTCCCCATGTGAGCTGGGAAAATGAGCTTCTGTTCACACCTACATTCCCTACCTTAAGATAAGTTCTCCTGTATACCAAGAAAACATCCCTTTCAATTTTATCCAGGCCACAAGATACAAAAAAAAAAAATTAAGTTCATATCAAATATATCAAAAGTATTACAGTGGGAATTCAAAGTCCTTTCCAGAATCCCTCTGAAGTGGCCCTGTTCAGTACAGTTGCTGCTAGCCACATGTAGCTTTATAAATTAAAATTAATTAAAATTAAATAAAATAGAAGACTCAATTGTCAGTTCCAACAGCCATATTTCAAATGCTCAGTATCCACATGCAGCTAATGATGGCCACAGGGGACAGCACCGATATAGAACATTTTCATCATGACAGCACAGCCAGAACGGTTAGTCTCGCCCTACCCGAGGCCAAGGCAAAAAGACAGCGGAGAGAGCGAGAAGGTACGTACATCGAACATGCACGGTAATGGCTTTTTCAAGGCAAGAATTCCTTTAAAGCATGACCTCACTAGTCTTTGGTCAAATATTAGGGGATAAGAAGCTTAAAATAGCATCTAGCAAGATGCTTGCATATATTGTACTTACTAGGCCTTCAATAAGTATATGTTGAAAGAATTACCTGTTAATTATTTCATGACTCTTTATCATGGACACAACACTGTTTGAGATATTAGGAGGGCCCAAAAATTCATGGGTTTTTTTTTCCCCATACGATGGCTCTAGTAGCACTTAGTTGTTTTTAACTTCATCCAAAACAATTTTGATAGATTATATAGTGACAGCTGTCATATCAGTGCGCGTTTTCTTAAAAAATAAAAATCAGTGAACTTTTGTGTAGCCATTTTAATATTGTAGATGGAAGAAAATGCACAACATTTTTGGTATATTATGCTTGATTATTTCAAGAAAGGTAAAAATGCAACTGAAACACACACGAAAAAAGATGTGTGCAGTGTACAGAGAAGGTGTTGTGACTGACCGAACACGTAATTTGTAGATTCTCACTGGACAATGCTCCACAGTTGGGCAGAGCAGTTGAAGTTAATAGCAATCAAATTAAGACATTAATTGAGAACAATAAATATTATATTATGCGGGAGATAGCTGACATACTCAAAATAGCCAAATTTATAAAGTTATTGGTGGAAATGAAAAAAAAAAGTCTTTTATTTTATGGAAAAAAACTAAAGGAACTTTTTGGTCAACCCAATATACACATATATTTCCACCAGAAAGCAGCATTTTGCAGCAATCATTATCTATTTTTAAGCCATCACTGGAGAAAATGTTGAATTGGAATTCTGTGGCTCAAGAGCATTACATAACTATTTAAATGAAGAGAGAAATCTGTTATGTCGGTTATAATTCAGGGCACACACACATTAGCAAACTAAAAATTTTGGTCAAAGCAGATCCATTCACTTGCTCGAAAGTAAGAGCCTTCCTAATGGCTCCCTGTACCCCTTCCCATCAGACAGTTCATCCCTACTCCTCTTGCAGAATGTAGCGCTATTGTCATTGGCACAAGTAAGCAGACATCTCTTGACCCTTTATTTATACAAGACCCTGTGTAAATCCTTTCATAGCATGGTTTACTACTCTGCCTTCATATTTGAATTTGTACTTAAATACTCATTTTTGTTCCTTGATACAAAGCCTATTCATTCCACTAGACAATGAGCTTCATTAGGGCTGGAACTATGGCTGTTTTCCTCATCACTGCATCTCCCACACTTGGCACCTGGTGAATGTCCAGTATTTAAGAGAGAAATGAATGCTATCCATGCTCCCTCTCTTCTGGCACTCCTGGCTTGCTGAAATTCCCTGGGTGTGATACCGGTTTAACTGAGCGGGTAGGAGAGAGATACTTCCTTTGGATCATTGCCTTAAAAGCTTCTCTTCCTCCCAGCAGATTTTGGTCTCCTCCTGTTAAAGATCAGCACCATGCTGTCGGCATGGTGCAGTGGAAAGTATAAACACGTGGGAGTGAGAACACTTCTGTTCCCCCTTATGATGCGTTGCCCCTGCGCGACTCTGGAAACTGGGCTTCTGCCTCCTGATCTGTGAAATGGGGCTAAAGCCACCTGTCTTGCTTCGCTCACACTTACACAGTGCTTAAGAGGATCATATGGAATAAGTTGTGTAAAACTATTTTTAAATCCAAATTATCATTCATAACTTGGGAAGACACAAGATTCTGAGTGGTATGGTCCTTATGTTTTCTTCATTCTCTGGCAAAATTTAATTTTTTCCGCTTTAGTGCCTTTCTTCTACTTCACACACGAGGAACTCTCTGCATCCTTCCCTGCTCTGTTTGATTTGCCATCTGTCTTCCACCCTGATTTTGTTCTCCACTTCACTGCCAACTCGCTGCCTCCTCTTCTTACCAGGTAATTTCTCTGTACAGCCTTGCGACTGGTCTCTTTCCATCGCTTTACAAAATCTGTTCTCCAGTGACCTTCCTCATGCTGTACCCTAAGGCCATTTCACCATGTTGTTTCTTCCTAAAACCTAATCTGCTCATTCAGCAGTTTCTCCTAATTGCTGAACTTACCAAAACAGTGCTCACACAGTTATTCTATGTTCTTATCTCAGTATTGTTTCAGAAGAATTATAATCAGTATTGTTTGGTATCATTTCCAAGTTTCTGTATGAAATACACCTAAAAATAATTAGATCGTTTCTTCTTGTATAAAATGAAGAATGGATGCTTGACAAAAATAGTTACTAAATAATTAACTAGTGCACTTTGAGATATCTCTTGAGTCATCAAAATGATGTATGTGAGTTGTTTGCTAAGAAAAATGTTACCATCATCACCACCAACAAGAGTAAATGAGGATGTAATTTTAAAATCAAGATAAAGTTAATATTATCTCTTTCTTCTCGAGCAAACTGCCTCTCCTATGGATGTGGTTATATATAAAGTGATATATAGCTAACCGATGAACAGAACTGAGAGCTGATGAACATGTTAATCAGTGGACTATGTGCCCCTTCATATACATTTACTCTTAGAAATGGACAGCTGTACATCTGTGCAGGAGGTGGAGGTGGCAATTGTTCCAAATGTTTAATGAAATAAAAAATTTAAAATTACAATAAAAGTACAAGAGACTGCCAAAAACACATTGCAGTTTTGAGGAAGAACTTTAAGGTATTGCTGAAGTGCAGGAACAGGACACAAGTTTACGTGCTCCTGGTGCAAGTGAAATCTGGGACTGAATATAGAGAACTCTAAAGATTCCACCACGAAACTACTAGAACTGATCAATGAATTCAGTAAAGTACAAGGATACAAAATGTATATCCACAAATCAGTTGCATTACTATACACCAATAAGGAACTATCAGAAAAGGAAACTAAGAAAACAATGCTCTTCAAATTGCATCTAAATAAATAAATAAATAAATACAAACAATACCTAGGACCAAATTTAACCAAGGATGGGAAAGACCTGTACTTTTGTGGTCTTTAACCAAGTCAGTCCCTGGCTAAAAAAAAAAAAAAAAAAAAAAAATTATAGCCTCCTACTCCATAAGTCAGTGTTCAAAGTGTTAATATTTATTGATGACCTACAAGACATGAATCTATCTTCTTAGAGCTTATCTGTTTGAATAAAAGATAAATGAGTAAATAAATATATAGACTTTAAACCCAAATTTCATGTAAAAATTTGGTAAGTGGAAAACAGACCAGCTGTAATAATATGAAATACTACTTGAAGTCACACGTGTGGGAAACCAACAAGGAGGCTGTTTGAGCGGACTGAACACAAGACAGTGTTGGGACCACACAGAATGATGGCAAAAGAAATGGAGACTGAGTGACCTATTTCAGGTCTGTTAGGAAACAATGGGTTCTCCCGAGGATTATAGATAGGAGGTAGAAAAAAGGTCAGAATGAAGGATGGCTTGTGGCTTCTGGTCTGAGTCGCTGTGCAGACGAGGGCCCCATATGAGGATGGACAGGAGGGGAACGGGGCAGATTCGTGGTATGCAATGGAGAGGGATGCAATTTCTGTTTTAAGTACTTCAGATGACGGACTATCCAAGCAAAAATGGCAATGGTGGTTCAATATATGATTTTAAAGCAGAGATTTGCACCCTTTTTTTTTTTTATAAAGGGACAGCTAGTAATTTTGGCTTTTCTCTGTTGCAACTTTTCAGCATGCTCTTGCAGCAAGAAAGCAGCTGTAGAAAATGCCTAAACAAATGAACATGCCCATATTCCAATATAACTTTATCTATGGGCCCTCTAACTTGAACTTAACATAATTTTTATGAAATATTGCTCATCTTTGGATTTCTTCCAACCATCTAAACATATAAAAACCATCTTACATCCTAGGCAAAAGCATTCTGTGTGCTGTCTTTGACCGATGGGCTGTAGTTTTCAAATCCATATTTTAGGTATAAAGTAGTCCAGCCAAAAGAAATCAGATGGTAATTGAAGTCATAAAAAGGAATAAAACTGTATAAGGAAAGCAGTGTAGAAGAATATAAAAGATGATTCAGACATAAGGCCTGGGAAATTCTAAGAGTTAAAGATCATAAAAAGGAAGAGGATACTGTTAGGAAGACTGAAGAGGAATAGGCAAAGAGAACACGGCACCATCACAGGGACAAAGGAAAAGGCAGTCCCGACAGCTGTCAGCTGGGGTTGGCCTGGCACCGAGCGAGGCCAAGTGTTTTCCTGTTGAATGTGAATAATTTCACAGAACAACAGTGTGAGACAAGGTCACTATGCCACCACCACCAAGTGAGAGAGAAACCAGGCGTCTCTGTGACCATGCCCGAACACAGACAAAAACAAGAGCACTGTACAAGCGACAAATGTTTCCAAACTTCCCTGCTCCCAACTAACACTGGCAACTGCTGCTTCTTTACTCATTCTACTTTCGCCTCACTCTGTTCCTTCTACCTACTAAACAAAAGTTGTTAAGATATGCAGCCGTAGAATCCATTTGCTTCCTGAAAGTGCCCAGTTCAGAAGATTCCACTTCCTTTCTGCAAAACACCTCCCGCAGCCCAAAACCTGTAAGAGAATGGCCTAGAACACTCACATTAAAATACCCCACAGTTCCCCATGGTATGCGGTCTTTCTTCTCACACCACGTACTCAAAACCCCAACTTGTGCAACTAACTACAGGTGTATGTCTGGTAGTCTTGGACTGGAAGAGATCAACAAAGAGAATGTCTCAATAAAGGGCTGTTAACGTGCATCCAATGCTGAGAAGAAGTCAAATAAGATGGGGGTTGAAAAGTGATCATTGGATTTGTTTACACGAAAATAGTTGGTGTGTTTGTAGCCAATGCCCTACTCTGATGGGACCTTGTGTACGTGCTAAGTGGAAAAAAAATACACAGCATGCGACTTATGGTCATTGGCGCCAACTCAAATGCCAATAAGAATCCCCAATTTGGGGTGCAGTGAAGAGGGAAAATTGATTCAGTGCAAACAGCTTGACGGTCATAGAGGACGGCTATGAAAACAGGACTATGGTGAGGATGCCCCTGGGCCAGGTGGTCCAGGGCCAGGCCCCTCCTCAGATGGGCAGCTCCTTTGCAATGGTCAGCTCTGCCCTGCTCCAGGGAGACATGTCCAGCGTTTCCGCTTCAGCCAGGAACCGTACTCTTCAGTGGAAAGTGGCTCCGAGACTCAGCGGAGAGCTGGCTTATATAAACAGAAGTCCCCGATTGGTCAGAATGGAGCGCTCCAATTGGCCAGAGTTACACAGCTCTAATTGGAGGGGGAAAGCCTCATTCCTATTGGTTGAAATAGGACTCCAGGAACACCTTTTTTTAAGAGCTGGCTCAGATGGCAGAGCACTGGGCAGGCAGGCAGTTCAGAGCAGAAGAAGGCATCCTAGCAGTGGCTTCTCTGCCAAGTGCCGTTTGCCTGAGAGGGGCCCAGCACAGAAACGGCGGCTAGGCTCTGCTTTTTTCCCCCTCTTTTTCCTTTCCTTTCTTTTCTTCCTTTCTCTCCTCTCTCTCTCTCTTTCTCTCTCTCTCTCTCTCCCCCCCTTCTTTCTTTCCTTCCTTCCTTCCTTCCTTCCTTCCTTCCTTCCTTCCTTCCTTCCTTCCTTCCTTCCTTCCTTCCTTCCTTCCTTCCTTCCTTCCTTCCTTCCTTCCTTCCTTCCTTCTTTCTTTTCTTTTCTTTTCTTTCATCAAATTAGGCACCAGGAGCCCCTTGTTCCTCGTTTCACACAAGTTGGCAAGTATGTAAGTTTAACCTTGAAGAAATGCAAGAATGGACACAAATCACTGATGATTATCTTTATATGGTCCAGTTATAGTCTGGTCCTTAATTTCTATTCCTAAAATATTTTATGGGTGTTGCCTAGCATAGCACTGAATTAAAGATCTTTAATAAAATCTCTTTTGATGATGATGAGATTTCAAGCATTTCTATCCCCAAAATGGCACAAAGTAACTAGAGTGATTTTAGGTGGAAAATATCTCAGCAATTATATATTTCACAGGGAAATATTTCTACAATACAAAAAGACTTTCAAAGGGAGAAAATAAATGGAGTTAATTATTTTCCAATTAGCCTGATGTATTTTCATGGGAAAAACGATACATGGGTAAAATAATTCATTTATCTGGAGGTCTCTGATAACAATCACAACAGCATAGCATATTATATTTTATTTTCATAATCAACATATCAGCACAGTTCTTCGTATAAAATATACACTCTAGACCTTAGGAATCTGAATCTCTTAAAAGGAATTTTGCCTCTGTTGGTTTTTCTTTGAGGTTCTATTTTAGAGAATAAGATTCTGCCACAGGAGCCCTTCTCTGGCAAGGTAGAATATCAGGGCTCCTTTGTGATAGGCCAGAAAAAAGAGTCAATTGTTTTCAGATTTAAAACAATCACTTTCTCTAGCATGCATATAACATCCATTCTACTGTAATTCAGCCTATCTCTTTTGCTCCTAACATAGTTAAAAATGGGTTGCCAGTCATCAGTCCTATGGTTAAACGCTTCAGCAACATTGTTTTTAGCTGTTATGCCACATCTTTAAAGCAGGGCCTCAGTCTCTTTTGAGATCGTGTATTAATTAGGAAGTCTTAGCGGTATCACTTCGAAAGGCTCTGGGAGTCTTTGCCCTCAGTATTAGACTCCCTCACCACCTCTTCCATGTTCCTGTACCATCCCAAGGAATTAGAACATAATTTATGCTACCAAAATATAAGGCATAGAATTTATACGTTCCGTATCAGAAGACTTCCATAATGCAAAAGCTCTGCCTTTGTTGATTTACTCCCCCAAACCCAACTGTTTTGGAACAGGTGAAGCATGGAAATACTTCTCAACCATGCCTAAGAGTGGCAGCCTTTCTGTTCTATGGAATGAAAGAAATCAGTTCTTAGCGTATCGGTGTACTCTAATATATCCTTCTCTGGAGAAGACTGCATTTCCCAATTATTCCCTGTTTTGCTTCTGATTCGTTTTATTTCTCACAGTTCCCTGTGTTCTGCTTTGCCTGATATCCAGTCTGTACCGCGTCCAGTTAAGTCAGAATCTCTGGCGGTGAGATGAAGACATCGGCATTTTTTAAAGTTCCCTGGGTTATCCCAATATGCAGCCAAGATATTGGGACCGCATGGTTACAGCCATTCTTGATCACTGTAACCTCCCTAAATATCATTTTTTCAAATCCCTGCCTTGCATGTACAAAACATATCTTCGCAGCACCCCTCACAGGAACTGGATTATTAACCACATTGTACTGATAAAGAACTGAGACCTGGATGTTAAGCGCTTGCGAAGACCGCAGAAGAGTGATTGGAGAGAGCCGATTCCCACCCACCCCAGTGTTCGCTCCTGGACAGTGACGGCTCCATGGACCCAGCTTCCCTGTGGCGGGGCTCTGGGGCTCTTTGTACGTCCTCTTATCTTTGAGATTCAGGTGTTCTCATAGCCCCAAGTCTCGTTTCCCTAGTCGCCCCACCCCCCACCACAGCCTTCCACTCATTTATGCCTTGGAATTCAAGGCCACATCACCCTCTCCAAAACCTTCCTCTTACTTCTTACTGAGTAAAGTCCACTTGTGTAACAACTTGTACTAATAAAATACCATTGTAAGCAATAAAAATTGGATTGTCTTCTCTCCCATAGTTAACTGTGAGCTTCTCAAGGGTGTTCATGGGTCACATTTGTCTCTGAATCTCCGAGGACTTAACAATCAATACATAACTTGCTAAATGTACATCAGTGGCAAAATCACTGTCTCAAATTTAGAGACAGAGACATTCTAAAATTTTCGATTTTCTTTCATGAATCCAGGTGCTTTTGAATGATCTAACTTGATATGAAGGTTCAATATGTGAGTGTGAATGTCTAGGTGATACACACACACACACACACACAATTGTCAGTGTAAGCACAGTCATTTATTTGTTCAGCACTTTCTCAGCTTCCAAAACACTAGTTGCAGTCACTAGATTTTGCTAGATCATTAGGTGTGAAGACACAAGATGGACTCTCTGTGCTAGATTCCTGCCATGCAGCAGTGCAGAATTGGGCCACTGAAAGAAAGTTCAACCTGTTTTGATACACACAGCAAATTTAGAGTCCCTCTATCTTAATAATGGACATTCTGCCACACTTGGTAATTCCATGGATCTTTGTTTAGGGGTATGTTACCCAGAACATTCCCCTAAAGAGTTGCCCTTAATGGGTCAGACAATTTCATGCAAGCAGCCTTCGTGCATGCTCTGCTGAAGTACATTAACTCGTAAAAGTTCATCCTTCTGCCTGTTCTTGTCTCAGCCCCTTGTGCAACCTCCTTCAAACAATGTCAGATGCATGGTGACTCCATGATGTACGGCCAGGTTTGCCTGCTAAGACCAACACATCTATTCCCCAGTGTCTCACATTCTACCATTGCAACCGAGTCTCTAGAGATGAGACATACTCTATTTTCCCTTCTCTTTTGATTAGGGTGATAGGCAATATAGAAGATTCAAATCTTTACTTGCCAGTGCAGCTTCTAAAATGCCTCCTGCATTAAATTACCAAATAAAACCAATAGCTTTCTGTCCTCAAGAAGTAAATACTTGAACCTTAGCATGCAGCTTGAAGGCCACTCAAAGTCATTCTATTGTAGATTTCACCCAAATGAAATGGCTCCCAAACTCAAGCTAGAGTTAGCAGATATCATCCTCAGCATCCCTCAAAAATAATATGCTTCAAAGAAAACAATGTTAAAAATGGGCAAAAGTAAATTAAGATGTATTTTATCATAGGGTAGTTTCAAAATGAATGGAACCACTGCTCACCGTGCAATTCATGAGACCGGTGCCTTAAATATTGATTTCCTAATCACTGTCATTGTAAAAAGGCATTCAGGTTTTTTTCTATGTCATAAATTCAACTTTAAAGAGACTAAAAAGCTTTTAGCAAGAAAATTTTACATCTGTTTATGTCTGAAATTAAAACCACAAAAATTGAAAGGAAGAAAAAATAACCAAGGGGGTTTTCAAAAATTTAAAACTCCGTCATGCATAAATGGAGCTCATCAAAGAAAGTAATTTCCCTGCAGAAAACACTCCATCTTTTGTTTTATGTAAGTTATCAACATGAATATTTTATTCTCAATGAAACTGCCTTTGCCCCTTTGTGTTTCATAGTCTTCATGTGGTGTCTCAAATAAATGGGCTTCCTTCCTTCCATTTCACTCTATTATTCAGGTCAGTTGCAATAAAGTATTTGCCTTGCCTGGTGTAAGTGTTAATTATAGATTGAGCTTTACTAATTCAATATTTTTCATTCTTAGCCCTATTGTATATTGAAGTCTAAAAACACTAACCACTTGAATTTCCCACAATAAACACAAAATCATTTTTCTAAGTTGGAGTATAATATCTAAGGTATCTATGAAATTATAAAGTATATCTCAGCTTAGTTTCATTCTTGACCCAAATGATAAAATAAAAGTTCCATGGAATGGCAACTCTAGTAAGTGCCATGTTACCAGAGCCAGTTCAATCAGCTGAATTGGATGCGGGAAATCAGACATTCTCCTCCAGTTCAATCCCAAAGGTTACAATCTTTGGATCTGTTTGCATAGTACTGCACTTTATTGAATGGTTCTTCTCTCTCCTCTAATGGCTTAAATACTATTCAAGTCACTCCCTGTATCTTCTTGCTCTGCCTATACCTTGGATAATTACACTGTGATATATAGAATATCAAAGTACAATTTATTCATAACCATATAAAAATAAAATATTATAGTTTAAAGTTTTCAATCAGAATTAAAATGGATCGATATTTTTAAAACTAAAGCAAATACAGCTATTATTATTACCTCCTTTGAGCCTAAGAGATTGAATTAAGAAATTAGTTTTCATGTAGACTGCATGTATATTTATACCCTTAAGCTTTTGAATAGTAACGCAGCAGTTTACTCTTCATGTTTCTAGATGCTTCGCTAAAAAAACTGTTAGATTTTGCTTCTCATAGTTCAGCTGAGACATAATCTTGTGAAGTTTCAAGTTCAGAAGCCCTTATAACTTATAAGCAGGACAGTTTTTTCACATTGGTGATAATTACCTTATATACTATACCATAGCATTCAAATCCTCATACAACCATTTAATATCTCACTTGCATAGCTGAGGAGGGTATTCATAATTCATCTAGTATTTTTAAAATTATTCTGACTATAGTGGATGCTGATAGGACCCAGGATGAATATTCAGGAAATAATTTTTTCAAAGGAACATATTGAAAATGGAAAGCACTATGCATTCTTTAACTCCCATATAACTTCATATATCTTGTATCTTATAACCATCTTAAAACCAAAAAAAATGAAACACTGGTAAATAATAAATAGGAAAACATCAATCATAAGCGATCTTGCTAGATTAGCTTACTTTTAAATACAGCTCTATAAATAGGGCAAATAGTCAGTGATCATAAACTATGTCAAGGCTGAGTTTTTGACAAATATGATTTTTAGCTTCCTTCAGTCTCTGGTCTCAATATAGCATTGCCCTTTAAAAATGCAACAATAAATCAGTAGTATTCTCTGCACTGTAATGTAAAAAATGACAAAAAACTACAGCATAACTCAGATAAATAGAGTGTTATGCTAATACTCAAATCTCTCACTCAAGGCAATAGAATTATTTTTGAAGCAAGGCAGTTACTCATCCTTTCCATCACGCATACTACTTCAAAAAAAAAAAAGTAAATATGGATTAAACCGCATTGTCCCTATTTTATCCCAACAACCTGCTACTACAAATATTTCTTACACCTCTTAGCTGCATCATTCCAAATATAAATGTAAGAGCAGTTAATATAAAGAAAAAATTATATAAGTAACAAGATTTTCCGTAATGTTATTTATAGACCTATTTAATAAATTATAACTATGAAGCCTATATTTATTCAGTCTTTAAATGTAAGTTGTATATTCTAGATACTTCAACTTAATTTTTCTTAGCAAGAGCTCATATATGGTCCCTTTAAGGATAAGAATGGCAGTTTACAAAATTGTTTAAAACAGAATAATTATTGTCATTCAAGAACTTTATAAATTTTGTGACTTATCTAAGGCATTTCAAATTATTTATATTGTATTTCATGTATAACAGGTTTTACTAAGATAAAATGGTTTTGAATGTGAAGGCGTTCTCACCAAAAAAAATTAAACATCTTAAACCGATGGGAGTAATGGTATTTCTTATGAAGAGGCATTTCATTAGGATGATTTAAATTTCAGGAAATACATTTTCAGCAATACTGTTTGATCAGACATAAAGGATTATAAAAATTATTTCATAAAATTGGTTTCCTTCTTAGCTGGACTACTAATAAAGTACTCATGCAAGTTTGGCCACTAATAAAGTACTCAAATATAATATGTCAATCTAACTGTAGGTAAAAGATTTTTATTTGAAAATTTTCATAGCTGATTTTAGACATCAGACTGTGGGAATGAAAGATATAGTCAGGTAAGACTGTAGCAAAAAAGAAGGGCAACTCTGGGCATAAAGACCCAGGGAACAAGTCCGTGCCAGGGGCATGAGCACAGGACGGTACCCCGTGCTTTGAAGGGCTCTGCACTTGGCTTAATGTCTGCTTTTCTCTGTGAGACTGTTCGGGATTTCTGAATAAGGGGACTCTGTGTTGCTTTTGCACTGGCCCTGTTTCCAGAACAGGCTAAAGCAAGATGCATGTCCTTGATAAAGGGAACAGGCAAGCTGGGGAAGGTGAGCCTGAAGACGAGGACAGTGACAGCTCTGGAAACAGTCACAGGACGCCTCCTGGGAAGGAGAGGAGGCCACTTAGATACCAGGAAACAAAAGCAAAGGGACAGGGTTGATCTTTGTCACAAAGATTGTAATTCCAGGTAAGTACTAGGATTAATGGGAAATGAATGCATGAGGAAGTGGTTACTGTTTTTCCTCCGAAATTGTAAGACAGATCGATAAAATAAATGTCATTTCAAGAAATGGCAGGTCTAACACTTTGTAGTAACAACAGTCATATTAATTAACAAAAACATACCATTCATATCCGTAAATAATACGTTTTATCAACTACAAAGGAAAGATAGTTATTTGATAGACTTTTGGCATCCTGTATAAAGTCCCTAACAGATAAAATCTGCTTCAAATTTTCAAATACAGTTGTGAGATAGTATCTGTAGTTTTGTTTTGACTTTGTGTAGTCCACATATGACTTAAAATTTTACTCAATTCCTTGCAAACAATTTTTATATACACTCCAAATTCCTATATTTTTTTATTTCCAATAAGTTCTTATAAAATCCTATGAAGTCTCATCCCATAAAATGATAAGGGTTTCAGCATTCACCATTTTCATAAAAATATTTGTATATAAATCTTATAATCATTATCTACTCAGAGCACTATCGGGTTAACTTGGATTTATCAGAAACAAAAAGATTAATGCAGGGAAATGTTATTTTTATGAACAATCTTTTTGTCTTACAATTACGCACTGGTTTGGTTTCAATTAAATAACTCTTTGTCATGTAACAGCACATGTTAGAAATTAAGGTGATTATAATTTTACTTTAAACAATGAATCAGCAGATCCTGCATTAAAGTGCTAATATAATAGAGTTTAATATATTTAACTAGGAAAAAATTTATTTATAAATGTATAATGCCCAGGTAAAACCTCATTCAAAATAACAAACACTGAAGGGAAAAAAATGAGATAAAATGACACAGTATGCTAGGCCTAACAATCCATCTTTATTTTTGTTTGTAGATATAGGTTAACTGTTAAGTAAAAAATTCTGCAGCAGATATAATCCCTCCTGTTATTACCAATCCCTGCCCAAAATCTATGGCAGTTTGCTGAGTGGTATAAAGATGACAGGAAGCCCAGGAAGTATTTATTCTCTGAACAAAGTACAATAAATAATGGCAGATTGGGTAAAATTTTTCCACAGCACAAAGGTTGGTTACTGATGGATGGATGGATGGATGGATGGATGGATGGATGGATGCATAGATGGATGCACGGATGGATGCATGGATGGATGGATGGATGCATGGATGCATGAACGGATGGATGCATGGATGGATGCATGGATGGATGCATGGATGCATGGATGGATGCATGGATGCATGGATGGATGCATGGATGGATGCATGGATGCATGAACGGATGGATGCATGGATGGATGCATGGATGCATGGATGGATGCATGGATGCATGGATGGATGGATGGATGGATGCATGGATGGATGCATGGATGGATGCATGGATGCATGGATGGATGCATGGATGCATGGATGGATGCATGGATGGATGCATGGATGCATGAACGGATGGATGCATGGATGGATGCATGGATGGATGCACGGATGAATAAATGAGCCTCCATGAGGGGCACAGGCTTTGGAGCTCAACACATACTGAACATCCTTGATTATGTCTGCTTAACTTTGGCAATTTACTTATCATCTCTAAGTTTTATATTTAATATCCATAAAACAGGGTTTATAACTTTGTTTTAAAGGATATTGGTGTAAGAAATAAAATGTCCTGGAACATAATAAATGCTGAATAAAAATAAATCTATATTGACTCACAGTAGGTTGATAACCTGAAATGGAATTTTATTTTTAATAATAAAATTTGGTTTTTGGAGGAGTTTTAAGTTCAGAGCAAAACTGAGCAGAATGTACAGAGATTTCTCATTTATCCTTTGCCTTAAATTACGCATTACCTCCCCCATCATCAACATCCCCCACAAGAGGTACATTTGTTACATTGATGAACCTACATCAACACTTCATTATCACCCAAAGTTCATAGTTTGCATGAGAATTCAGTCTAGGTGTTACACATTCTATGGGTTTGGACAAATATATAATGGCATGTGTCCCTTATTATAGTATTATACAGAACAGTTTCACTGCCCTAAAAATCCTGTGGGCGCCACCTATTCGCGTCAATTGACTGTATTGATTTGAGTCTATTTCTGGGCTCTACATTCTGTGTCACTGATCTATTTGTCTATTCTTTCACGAACCCTTCACTGTCTTTGTGACAGTAGCTTCTTCGTAGGAAGCCATGACGTGGGTAATGTCAGTCCTGCCGAGATGGAATTTTGTAAGAGAAACAATAATTCGGGGCATTCAAAAATTAGAATTCCAATTTGATATGTGGGGAAATATGGTATTAATTTTAAAAGTAGAATATTAAAAATGTCATTTTATGTGCACATTTGAACTACACCGGAATAAGTAAAAATTGGGATATTTTAGACATAGCAACTAAGTGCAAACGATGCTACATTATCAGAAAGAACTAAAATTGCTCAAGCTGGTATCCATTTCCACATGCAAAAAAATAGAACAACCCTTGCCCTTATTTCTATCACAAGAATATTATGATAAAGGAAGATAAAATATGCTTAAGATTACTTCGAGTCATTTGAAAGGTCTGAGACACGTGTTTGTATGTATAAGCTCCCCTTCCTCCCAAAGGGCTATGATATTACTTTGATTATTTCTTCAAGTGCTGTTCCAGGACTAGCTCACTCAGCCACTTCACCGCCACTCTAATAACTCTGTTGCCGGAAATTACTCCTTATGTCTGGTGCTCCAGCAGTAATGATTGAATAGCTCACATAATTCAAAATCATGAATTTCAATATTTTATTTTGGACTCTATCCATGTGTGGAAACTTAAATGAGTGGCACCAAAAATATCTTTATTTATAATAAATTGCTTTACCCAGAAAGGTCAAATTACTCTCCTTGTGGCATTATCTTAAATTCACTTAAAGAATTAAATAAATCATGGGTGACTTTTTTTTTTTTTTTTTTACTTTCCTACATTTATTTGATTAAGGTCATGCCTCATTTTTAAAAATCTTATTTCAGAAGTTTTATGAGCACATTTATGTTACACTCACATTTTGCCAAAGTTGAATCACCCCTAAAAATAAGCATGGAAGCAAAGTATTAATTATTACTTTAATGGGTAATATTCAGATTTGGACTAGATACAGAGTGAAATACCTATGTCTTCTTGATGTTAAAACCCCAAGACAGTTTCTCTTCCTCTTGGTTTGGATGTTTTATAAGACTAGAAATTTTCTTGTTATGATATAAGAGCTCTTCAGTGCTTTGGAAAGGGGTATATAAAAATATCAATTCCCCAAATGTGGAAAAAATAATTCATATGATCACAAACACTAGCAATCTTTTGTTTATTATAACCTTGATGATCAGATCATTATCTCAGTTGAACTGCCCTGAGATTCTTTTTTTGCACTGTTTTGCTCCAGAAAATAGTATCCTCAGAAATCTCCTTGTATTATTTGCCATCATCTTGACATATTGCTACTTCTACAGATTAGAAATATTTGCATCACAGACATATATCCTCCTAGACTTGCTAGCTTATTTCATTTGACATTGTAACATCATGTCTATGGATTTATACTATTAAAATTCTCATGAGAACGTCAATGACACAAAATCCCATTACAGTGAAGGGAAATTAGTGACGATAGAAAACATTGTGAAAAGTGACTAGAATACCTCATTTCTGAGAGCTTTGTTTCATGACAATAGAAAACTGTTTGATATAATTACTTAAATATATTCTGGTGCAACCTCTTTTTTTCAAATAATATTATCATAAAAGATAAACTTAGAAGACACTAATAAATCAGGCACCAAAAAGTCAGATGCTTTTTGTTTAACGATTGTCGTTCGTTTCTCTTGGTTGACGGCTCTGCAATCCAGGCTAGAGAGAGGGAGGGAGGGCGAGAGCGGGGCAGGGGGCCTCGTGCCGTGTCACTTGCTGCTGTGGCACACGTTTCCACAGCATGAGTCAGAAAACTTGGTAGGGATTAAGCCAGGGTATTGGAAACTTCAGCCAAATACTATTTCATGGTATGAATAAATTAGAATTCACCAGGTTGACTTAAAAGCCATCTGAGGATAGACATCAACGACTTCAAACTTCACAGTAGATAAAAGGGTTCTTTTATTTACTTTTTTGTATTTTGTTTTAATTTTATTTTGAGGTACGATATCCTGCCCTGTCCCTTGTTTACACCATGGGGCAAGTTATGCAGTGACAGCTATAGGAATAGCTTCTGCTGCCATTACTCTCATTCACAGCACGAAGGAAAATGAGCTGGATGCTTTTCAGCCAACGAGACAGGACTAAGAATCTTTCATGTGTCCCCAGTTGTGTATGCTGCTAGCCAAGTCACTTTTATTCCCTTTACTGATATGGATATTGATGTGAAAATTTCCCTAGAGTCTCTTGTTTTTATGCAAAGGAAGGCTGGATGTTTTGTTTAAAAAAAAAAGAGAGAGAGAAAGAGAGAGAGACTGTATATGAGTTTTCTGTTTGAATTTATGGAGCTTGGTAGTGCACAATCATTTATAGCAGGGCTGACAGGGAGCACAGTGCACATTACCAATCGTCTGTTCAGTGATTTAAAGTCACTTCTGGAGACTAGTGCTGATATTAGCCCAATTATTTTATCAGATACTTTAGTTATAAAATAGTACATGTATTGTGCAGACAGAAAACTTTTAAATCTTTAAAACAGAACTGGAAAGTTTACATCCAAAGGAAAGTTCAGTTCTCAGTAGTTAAATGATGGATATGCTATTTTGATAACAAATTATCATTATTAAGGCCCCCCTCGCGGGAAGAGGATAGCTTTTGTAGTCAGAAATGATAGGGAACTGTGGTCCCCTATTAGCTGAGGGACACCCAACAATGGAAGGGCCGTATCAGTTTTCAGGATGACTCTGAGACTTAAATGAGATGGCACATGCACCAGACCGTCAGGGCCGGGCAGGCACGGGCACGGGTCTCTCTTCTCACAATCATTTGCTTTGCCGTTTTTCACAACAGTTCTAATGACGACCACCTTTTTGCAACTAGCAGTTTTTTCGATGATGAAAAGAAATGTCTCCAACTGTAAAGCTTTGACAGGGATCTCTAGATATGACAGTCTAGGCCAACTGTGACTCAGATTTTGGGTTGGACTCAAGAGCCAATGTCAATATTTAAGGTGTATCTCAAAGATCCGTCTAGTCACCCTTGCCTTTTAATTGCTATCCCAACCTCTCTCCTTTAGTCTCCTTGTCATACTCCAAACCTTGTCCCCATTGAAGAGGAAGCATGGCTTTCTAACAGTTGTCTGTTTTTGCCACCTATAAGTTTACAGAACAGATGGAGTGAGAGCGAGTGAGATGTCGAACAGCAGCTCTCTCTGCCGTCCTGCATGGCTAGGGTAGCTGAGCTCACACGGTCTACTTCGTCACATGTTCGTCATTTTCTCCCAAGTGCCCTGTCTTTTTTCCCCTGTGAGTTGATTTAAAATATATTCCTATATGTTTGATATCTTAATCAGAAAAGTAACATCATTTATAAATATTTATTTTATGAATTATTTGGAAAAAAGGCTCTAAGTTTTTGGAGGGCTAGGAACAAAACATAATATTCCTCACTTGAAGTACTAATCTCATTAAATGCATTTACCTTGTAATTTATTAATAGTGTTAAGTGGTAAAGACAGCTGCATGATTCGCACACAGGAGACAGACTTCCCAGTCATCACAAGGGACCTTTGAGATCAGGTCGGCAATTCCACCTAAAGTTCTCGTTCTGTGTCAGTCAGGATAACAGGCTATGCAGCACTGACCAACAGTTCGCCGTACGTCAGTCACTTACAAAACAAAATGTCATCTCTTCTCATACCCACTTCTCGTTATGTATAAATTGAGGTCTCCTCTTTATGTTGTCACTGTCCTCACTCCCAGAACTGGCTAATAGGCGATGCCCCGTCAGGAGCGTGGCTGGTCTAGGCAGCAGGGAGAAGACGACAATGACTGGTCCCATAATGACAAAGATTCCACCCGAAGTGACACCTGTGCTTAACACTTATTGGACAGAACTGGTCACAGGCACTGAACAAAAAGATAAGGGAGGTAGGAAGTGAAATTCTGACACACCCGGAAGACCTGGGCCAGCTGGGAAACGGCACTAATTACTGTCACACTGCAGATGAGGTTGTTATTGGCCGAAAAGGGGCACTTGGAAAGCGTGCTCTACTCAGCAGCCCGCGCTGGGCGTGGTGCGTGGAAGGTACCCAGAAAAGAGGTGCTGAGTGATAAGTAAGGTGCTGTTAGAAACGAAGCTGAATGGCAACCATTTTAAAACCTATTTTCTTAGTAACCTTAGACTACCTGTTGAGGAAACACAGAGATCTGTAGTATGTAATGCTAGAATCAAATGAATTCGGCATGAACTGCATGGCAACTTATAATCAATAACCTCCAATTCCTTATATTTAAAATGTAAATGAAACCACCTGCCCTAGGGTAGAATGCAAAAGTACTTTTTAAGCTGCAATATGCTTAAAATATTAAATAGATCTCATTTCTGTCATCCAGAATGAAGCCACACAAGAAAACCCAGCTGGGAGAGGTTTATAATCCAAATAAAAAATCAAAATTGCAATTATAAGCACAGATGGAAATACACAGCTCTGGATAGTGTCACTATGTATAAATCCAGGAGCAATTTTAAAGCAAAGAATATTGACTGCAGAAGCGAGATCTCCTCAAGTGAACGATTTAGCATCGCCACCCGCATCCCCCGAGTTTTCCCACGCCTTGCCTGCCAGCCTCACACGTGTCCTCTTGCAGGGAGTTCACTGGCGCCCCGCAGCTCAGCGGAATAAATGAGTCAGTAAACAATGAAAAATATGTTGCGGCAATGCTGTCACTAAAGGCGTAAATGCGAGTGAGCCAGAATTACAGGGGAGGGAAACAGGATATGGACGTAGGAGGGGAAGGAATGTGTGAGCGATTAAACGGGAGGTCACGTGCCGGGGACAGACAGGCAAATCAAGGAAGGATGGCGACAATGAAGACATCCGGACTAAGGTGGATGAGATTTATGTTCAAAGTACAAGTGCATATAACATTCTTAAAAAGCCAAGTGTTGTTAAAAGCAATTCATTAGGTTCTTTAAAGCTGATGACCAGCCCAAACTCCCAAATACGAGCAATTAGAGATAAGTGCAGAGGGGCCTTCAGGTGCAGCCATTTGGCCTCTGCGCTGAGGGCTGGCAATATTCCTTGCGATCTTGGATTGCATTCCCTGCTGCTTTTACATCTCATCTCACTTGGGCATGTATTTGATATTCAGAGAAAATTCAGGGTAAGTAATAAATGCTGCAAGCACAAATGAATATTATTTCTATGCAGAATTTTTTTTTTTTTTTTTTTTTTGGCAACTGCATAAAACATTCGGAGAGAGTAACCCAGCATCAGGAACATGGACAGAGAACGGAGGCTGTGCCTTTTAATCGCATGTCCCCCTCCAGCCCCACGCTCACTCTCCTTGGGTCTTCCCTCCGTCTCCTGGCTGTACCGCCACTTGGCTAACAGAACTCACACCTCCCCTGGTATGTGTTATCTGGCGACGGGATAGTGATCATTTAAAATTCTAATCAAGAACTACCAATGAATTGATTCATCAATCAAAGCCCATGATTTTGTCCTATAAACATTCTGAACTTCTAAGTGGCTATTGAGCATCCCATTTACATTCTACAGCCTCTCAGAAGGTGTAAGATAGAGGTGAAATACGCAGATTTGAAGCCAGGAAAGTATAGACTTTTCTCTAGCACTTACTAGTGAGACCTGACTGAATCACTTCATGTCTCTTAGTGGATATTAGTTACATCAAATTTTGAGAGTATAATAAAGTACTCTCTGCAGGATTATATACATAATTTATGTAAACATTTTATACACTCCACAGCAATATACTAACATAAGGAAAGTTATAAAGCTTTAGAACAAGGTTTCTAAGACATATTTCTAAGACATCACAGCAAGCGCCTGAATATAACAATATTTTTGATATTTCCAAATCAGTACAAATCTCACACCCATCCAAGAAATGGATGCATGTTTGTTGCATAGCAAATGCTTTGACAAATATACTGAGGGTTAGATCCACTCACGAAAGTGAATCTTGGTGTTGAAATGGCTGAAAATCAGGAGTGCAGGGGAGTTTATTGTATATACTTTAATAGTAACTTCTTATTAAAAATATGAATGATCTTTGAAATAATCAGAAACTCTAGAAATTTGTTACCCTGATTTCTGAAATACTTGCTGTCAAATGTTTATACCCTCCTCTGTAATGTGTCTAATTTCCCCAATATAGCTTTTGGGTTGATATTTCATTTGATTTGTGTTAACTGCAAATACCACAAACTACAACAATGTTTAATCTTTGTCTCAATTATGGAAGCATCCAGAGAGATGGCCTAGTCTTTAAACTCTTTGATAAGGAAAACCATAGCTGAGTGCTTATTCTGTTCCACATACAGTGCTAACTGTATGTGTGGTTTCATTTAAATCTCACAAGAGAACCTATAATTAGATAAACAGAGATTTGTTCAAGGTCACATAATCCAGATTTGTCTCCAGGACCTTAGTATGTTGACTAAGAAACTCCCTTTGTGCATCATATAGTTGGACTTTGGTGGTTAGCCAACAAGGTATTGACATATGCCAAAAATATAAAGAAAATAAAAAGAGAGAATGATCTTCCTTAGCAAGGCGTGCCCCAAATAAACCACAACAAAGTGCCAAACAGTAGGTGGATATTCATTTTGTGGACAGTATTTTACGCAGAGGACAAAGGGACTCAATTTATATTCAAAGCTAAGCACACATTTTAGGAGCAGCTAAATGCTGATTACTCTAGTGTAATTTTGTTTTAATTAAATACTACCATTAAGAACACTAAATAACGGGCTAACCTTTCAGTCTGTGGATGAGATATGAATGTGAGGTTCTCCATCATCAAAGTGTTAAAACCTTCGACTCAGAAGCCCAGGGGTGTCACGGCGCTGTTGCTTCTGCTCCCCCAACTCTGTGTAGATGTGGACGTCACCCATGAGCTCTGTGTTCACCTCGAACTGGGATGCGCCAGCCTGCCTCAGCGCTTCCTGGACGCAAATACCAGTGAGAACCCACAGGACGAGAACGTCAGAATGGAGCCGTGAGATCCAGTCTCCTTGTGGCTGTCACTACTGGCTGCGAAACGAGCTGCACTGTCCAGAGTGACCTCGCGAGAGAACAGAAAGTCCACAATCAACATCTTGTTTGACAAATCACACACTGAAACTTGGAGAATTGAAGTGATTTACAAAAGTTGGTGGCACGGTAAGGGAAAAAAAGTCAAACTTTGCACAGGTGATTAAGAGGATATTAGTACCTCTGTAAAATTAAAAATTTGAGAAAGATCACTTCTTTAATATATCTGGCAAAAAATACTGTAGTTGTTATTTAAGATTTCTGGAGACTATTATGCTAAGTAAAATAAGCCAGGCAGTGAAAGACAGATACCATATGATCTTATCTATAAGTGGAAACTAATCAACAAAACAAACAAGCGAGCAAAATAGAACCAGAGACATGGAAATAAAGAACGAACTGACAGTAACCAGGGGGGAGGGGGAAGGGAATAGTAGGTAAAAGAAGGGGAAGGGTCAAGTTAAAGAACACGTAAAAATGCTCCGTGGACAAAGACAATGAGGGGAGGTGGGAGGATTGAAAGTGGAAGGTGGAGGTGGGTGGGGCGGGGGGAGAGTAATAGAGAGAAAATGGGGACAATGTAATTGAACAACAATAAAAAAGTATGTAAAAAAGAAAAATATATGTGTACAAAATGCCATGAGCCAAGAGACAGACTTTAGAACTGAGAGCCTTGGTTTCCTCTTATTGGGGGGGGGCGGGGTGTGTGTGTGTGCGTGTGTGTGTGTGTGTGTGTGTGTGTGTGTCCTACCTCATTTGTGTGATTATTGGGACGTTCACAGGATCCAAAGTATGTGGAAACATTGTTTAATACCCTCAACAGTATTGCAACACATCTTCAGTTACATGACTTTAATATGCTTGAGATACACCATTTCTTCAGAAGACATAGCTATTTTCAGTCAAAATATAAAACTTTACAGAGAGAAGAAGTCAGTATCAGTGCATACAGACGGCAAAACATCCTACCTTCTTGGCTTAGAATAAGTAGTCAGAAGACTCTCATGGCATGACAGACTTTAACAGAGGGTAAATGTTCATATGGAAATAATACAGCTAATAAATAAATTAAAATAAGAATAAACTCTGTGTTTCACATATTCACAACTTAAACTGACTTTTGCCTAGCCTGTATTAAACAAGTTACGAGGTCCTTGAAGGAATTAGTTTCTTCACCTATAAAGTTGGAATAATAATGAAATCTCTCTTAGGGTTTTCTGGGAGGCTCAAAAGAAATAATATATGGAAAGTGCTTCGTGTAATGCTTTCTGCATGGTTAAACAGCAATAAGTTTAAATATTATTACTACTTTCATCAATAGCTATATATTGAAACATTACATAATCAGTTTGTTTTATATTACAAGTGAAACAAACCTCAGACAAGTGATTTGCTCTCTTAATCTATCTTAAAATTACAACCAAAAGTCATGTTAGGAATGTAGATTTTTAAAAAACAGTAACTGGACAAAAAGTTTATTTTGTAAAGAAAAGTGAGAGAGTCAAAATGCACCTACACTTTATCAGGCAACCGATATGCTCTGGAAAGAACAGTGAAGAGCCAAAAACATAAAAATAAAGAAGGTGTGAAGAAGTAATTTTATTAGCTGTCTTTTGTTCCCTTCAGAGATAAATAAGAAGGATTGTTTTGCTCTAGGAATGTTAAGTTGTTCCCCACAAATTCCCCTCATTTATCTTCTGAATTCAAAGCCATCATTGTGTCTAATGACAGACTTGCTCCCAAAAGTTCGTCTTATTATCGTTATTGACAATACCATGCTTTAAATTTCTGGAGGCAGGAGAAACAAAATAAGCTATATAGTTCTACAAAGACATCCTTTGCATAGCAATACTCTAATTTAATCCAATAAAAATGACATTATCATTAAAACAAAACAAAAAAAAACAACTAAGGACAGAAGAATAAAGGCAATCACATCTCAAGAGGTTAACTCTTAGATCCACTTTATTTTTTAAAAAAGAAGCTTCAATTTTTTTTCAGTTCCATTTAGATGAATATAAGTAATGAAAACTCTCGTTTGTTAAGAATTTGCGTGACTGCAATGTATGTGTCAATTGAATGTTGAAAAAAGCTTGCAACGGGATTTCGAGAACAAGTACTCTGTATTCTTAAATTTCAGGGAAGGCTGATTAAGCAAAACACTGCTGTGACAAGTATCTATGAACGTTGAGGCAGAGGAGCACATTAATGCACCGATCTTGTTTCTCAGAAGGGATCTGATATGTCTGAGCAGCTCAAGAGATTGGCAGCATCACAGGGAAGGAAAGCCATCAGCCAGGCCGCAGTGTGCTCCTCTGGAGCGCTCAAGTCATGGCACATGTTAGTAAGTCACCAGCCATTTTCACGTGCTTGTCATAACCTTCGTGTCATGATTTCAGGGATGAGAGAATGCAAGACAATGAACTGCAGGGAGAGGACGCTACGGCAAGCCTGTCAAGGATCGGCAGGCCCAGAGCTGACCTGCCTTCTGTTTTCCTCACCGCTCCCTCAGAAGCCTATTATCAGTCTCACTGGGCCAAGTTTTCAAACAGAGCACGTAGTTTGGGAAGTGTCTGAACGCAGTCACATTGTCACCAGCCCATCTAAAGGGCATCTGGGCTTTCTGATAATGATACTAATTGAAGCCAAACTTAGAGCACGATGCTTACATTAACATCTAGGAAATCAGAATTTAAATTTTGCCTTTTACAGATGTAAAATTAAGACATCTTAATGAGCACCCCGTTAGTAAGATCTCCGCAGTGACCTGCATTCCTGTGTATGACTGTGATAATATGAGAATGACTAATGGGTGGTCACTGCAGACTCTTAAGTCATATATTAATAATGAAGATCACAGTTAAAAGCCCAAGACATTGTACAGCATTTTGGGATAAAGAAAGATTAATTGAATGTTACTATGAATGCCGTTAATGTTAGTTCTATGCAAAAATTAACAGGTACCAACCACAAAAGAAATTTCAAAATATAAAGAAAAAAATAATTCATATACATATGTATGTAGTTAACATTTCTTATTTGGGGATCTAGAGTTAGAATTTGGGGTAATGTTATTAAGCCTTTCATAGGCATATATATGTGTGTGTGTGTGTGTGTGTATACAATATAATGCTTTAGAATAAAGTTTTGTTCAGAATATAGAGAGAGATTAAAGCTAACTTCATCAAGCCAATGCATGTAGAGAAAGGTATCATCTACTTCCTATTTCTTTGAGGCTGCACAACACCATGCAAAAGTCAGCAGGCTTTCAGAGAGTTAGTAATTTTTAATCTCTTCATGTTTTCTACAACAGAGTAGTCCTATATTCAAGCATTTTCCATTAAAAAAGCAAATAAATAATAATTTACTTGAAAAAATTCAAGTCCACTTTCCTTGATATTCTCTTGCCTAGGCATATCACATCTGTACAATTTTTAAAATTATAAAATTCAACACAAAACATTATTTAATCCTGTGTCAGCAGGATTTACAATGTATACATGCACACAGATACAGTTATGCACACGTAGGCCCCTGTATTTATATTTTAATTGTACTATTTTGTAAATAAGAAAGATGACTATGAGAAAATATAAAAATATAGATTTCTCTCCAAATTATCCAAGTCTCCAGGTTTCAGTCTCAGTTTAGGTGAGCCAGCATCTCCGCACACAATATAAGGACCCAGATTTCTTCTGACTGTTTGCTCTGTCACTGTTGGCCCTGCCTTCATAGGTGATTTACTCTATCCACCCAAGAGAGGAGGAAATGAAGAGGGAAACCTGACTGCTGCTAGTTCTGTGAGGATGGAGCCACGGGGACAGAGCCAGGGTGCGGGGAAACGTGGTCTCCAGCTGGACTTCAGGGACCCTTCTAATGCCAGCACGAAAGGGGGTAGTGTGAGAATGGAGACTGGGGAAATTAGTAAGCTTTGCCATATTGATGTATTTTCTAATCCTAAACTTCAATAACCTAAAAATGTCACCTCAAGGAAATCTACTAGGACTCTGAAATTGAGATGGCCTAGGCGCTGTCACTCTTGTAAATGAGTGTTGTTTAAAACTTGCTACATCACTCAGAGCAGTTACGAGTTCCTGTCTGCTGCACGGGCTCCCCAGGCTACCATGGGGGCAGAGGATGGCAACAAGGCCACGCATAGATGTGAGTGGACACAGCCAAGGCCTTCTCCTTTCCGAACACCATGTGGCAACCCAAGATCTCGAGGTGATTTACAATCAGCAGTGGAACATAGCTTTGTGACAGAAGGATATATTTGAGATAATCACAGAAAATATCAAATCACAGCTCAATAATATGAATATGTTATTTAATTTTTAGTTAGTAACAGCCTTATTTAATTCACACAAGACTGACATCACTATTGAGTATAAAAACTTTCAAATGTAATCATTTCTTACTTATTCTAGATATAAGAGTCATACATATATCTGCTGTCATTAAAAAGTGGAATCCATGGGTTGCTTAGGTATGATTTCAATTAATGAAGTTTAGAATTTGTGATTTGGTTTCTGAAAATCTTTAGGTTGTAGACTTAAGCATCTGCCCAGTTCATTTTCATGAATGTTAATAACAATTGTTAAATAATTTTTAAATGCTAAGTTTAACTACTAAGGAAATGAAATTTGCTTTCTAAAGGAGTCCCAATTCTTAAAACTCATATTTACCATAGACTAAGGGCAGGATTAAAGGAAGGTTACATATTTGTCCCCAAATCAGATGTCACAATGCTTCCAGAAATGCATCGTTTAGTGGGCAAGTAATCAAGTATCAAAATTACATTTATTTACTCAATAAATATTCATATGATCATTGCACTCATTTTTTTGTTCAGGGTCTTATGATAGAGGGAATTCAGCAGAGGAAATAAAATGTTCTTTGCCCTAATGAAATTTAAATTCTAGAGGGAAAACCAGGTAATAAATACATAATTATAATTTTGATGAGTTTCATGAAAGGAGATGCAGAAATATCATTCACTGGGGCACCCGATCTGCTCTGGGGGATTAGCAAAGTGTGTGACATCTTAGTCAATACAAAAAGGATGATGTAACCTTATATATATGAAGATATGGTTGTGGGGAAGAGGAGCTCCAGGAAGAAGCAATTTCCTGTTTTAATGCCTGGATGTAAAAGCAGAAAGTATGTGTAGAACCAATTGAATTAAGCCTCATTTGTCTGAAGCATAGGTACACATGGAAATAGAGAGAAATGAAATAAAGCTCAAGAGATGGGCAAAGACAATACTTTACAGAGACTTGCTGTTTATATTAAGCATTTGTAACTGTTTATAAATGGCAGTAGGAATTAGAAAGAATGGCCTTGAGACTCTATCACTAGTCTAGGTAATAAAGGGCAGTGGCTCTCTGGTCAATAGGATGGCAATGGTGGTAAAGAGAAAGTGACAGGATGGAGAAGGCCTGGGGCCAATGAACTGTGGAGACGGGCTGAGGGAGGGGTGAGAAATAGGAGAGTCAAGGGTGATTCCAAAGTTACTGGTTTCAGCAACCAGGGGTAGAGCGTTACCATTAAATGAGACTGAAAACAGTGAAGGAAGTGTTCATTCCAGTGGAGGAAGGGATCCATGAGATCGGAGTTGGAAATTGAAGAGTCCTCAGTCTACCTCTGGTAGTTGAATCCTTGCAAGTGAATGAGATTACTTAGGGAGAATATTTACAGACAACACATACATGTTAAGGAGTGTTAAATCAAGACATAGAATTGAGATGAATGATAATCTTTCTCTCTACCAAGTGATCTAAATGGAATTATTCACACAATTCTCCATTTTCAGCATAGACTTTGGATCAAAAAGAACAACCTTCTTTTCCGAAAAAGTAATGTTTTTTAATAATTGGTAGTGGTATCAAGAATAAAAACGGTTCATTTAAAACAGCCTGAAAATTATGAAACATAACAATCAAATAATTTTTAATTGCTAGGTAATGTAAGCAAATTTATTTCAATAGAAATGACCTAAATATGACTGTGAATATAATAGTCAAGGACTATGGAAGTGATATCATGTGTCCTAGTAACAGATTGCTAGTGAGTGAAATTAAGTGTATTTTATTAGATTATAAATAGAAGAGTTTTTGTCTAAAATTTTTTTTTAACTAATTAGTCCCCAGATGTGCTCAAGAAAAGGTAAGGTGAAAAGTTCAAGGTTCAGGCTCTGCTGAAATGTTTTATTTGGAACTCTGGGTCTTAGAACAAGAAAACAGCAAGGTGTGTATGTACTTTGTGAGGAAGAAATGCCTACTAGAGTTCCAAGACCTATATTTATATCTTTACTGTTTACTTAAATTTTGTGAACTGTAGGGTTTTAGTCTTAAAAATCTATTATAAATGCTTCAATCACTGTACAAACCATTTTGTGAAGAATAAAAGGAGCTCAGGTAAGAGATTTTATTATAATGTCCAAAGTAGCTTAGTTGCTATTTGGAATTCAGTCATGTAAATAAAGAACATGATTACCATATGATTCAAGGAGAGAATAATTTTTAAGAAATCTGAGACATAATGAATTCATTCCAGAGCACATAAGAGCAAAGAAAAAGGTCATGTCTACTAAGCCCTTGACGCTATGTCTTGGAGAAAGCCATGACGACATCAAAGAGGACTATTTACCTCCATCTGCGACACCCACACAAAGGAGGAAGACATAAAGCCACTATAATAGGGTGAACATAGCGGTGGGGCATAATTCAAAACTAGATATTCAAAAGCTACATGGGTGTCTTTGAAACAGTGAAATTCTTTGAAAACCCAGGAAGTTCATAAGCAAATGAGAGCTTTGGAAATCTCACATACCATGTAAAAAATGAAGAATAAAGTGAGTTTCCATAAGTTAAAGTTGTAAATTGAACTAGCCTTTCTTTTTCATAAAAATTTATAAACTTAATAAATAAAACTGACTTGCTTCTCTAAAAAGATGACTTGTTAATGTAATCAGTATTTTAAATGAATTTCTCCCATTTGACTTAATGGCTCACACTGGACTTTTTTCCCATGTAATATATCTTTGGCTTTCTCATGCTGGCAGTCACAGAAGTTAAAAGTTTACGGAACTAACCTTTCTCAAAACCTCTGCTGTAATTTCATGTCAAGATCTAATTCTACATCACAGACAAGTCACCACATGCTGAGCAATGTATGACGTGTATCTGCAGTATATGCAAACACAAGTGAAATTAGCTTTCATTTCTCACAGACGTCATTAAATGGTAGATGGGAATGATATCAATTACTTCTTGTCATCTTCCCACATTTGATCAATTGAAGGATCCATTTATAAAATGTTGGGGACGCAAAAAAGAACTGGCACTACGACACCCATTTATGATCAATTTGAAATTTTGTCCAATTTTATATTCACACTCCTTTCTGATGGTCTCTCTTTTCAAAATGGGATTCCTTTGATAGTCAGGCATCTTATATCTTATTTCTTCAGGCTAAGATCTCTATTTTCACTGTTTCCTTAGGAAAATGAGAATTTCTGTCTCCCACAATATTAAGTAGGGGCTTTTTTAAAGTGCTTATGACTTGACAAAAAAATGCATTAGCTGTGAAAACTGACAAGATTTTTGTGCTTGTGTAGCCTGTGAGAAGCAGCAAAGCCTCTATTACTAGCATATTGCTTTTTATTATAAAATATGACTCCCATTAGTTTTGGGCTACAGCCAAGTCTCTCCTCATAGTTTAAAAAGGAGTTACCTTGACAAGATGCGACTTAAATCACATCTTGATCTATATTATGAACACAAAAGAACTCTTTCTGCATTAAAGTGACAATAAGAGTCTGATTTATAATCCTAAAGCAAAGAAATTCAGAGTTAAATAAATCAAATGACTTAGCACTTGTCCCCAGGTTTTTTTTGCAAGGGTGTGAAATCTCTGGAAATCTCTGAGAAAAAAAGAATAAATGTTATACCAAATATTCCATCTGTAAACTCACAGCTACAAATAATATGTAGGTATATTAAGCATGCATTTTCAGTTTGGTGAATTTCAAAAAGATAATTAGAAATAAGACAAGTGTCTCCTCAAAACTATAATGTAATTTGTGGTATTCCTAGACCCGTAAGTGTGTGCTTTTTTTCTCTTTGTTTTTTTTTTTAATCACGATACAGGTTTACAGCTAGTTCACATATTTCATAATCTTAAATACCCTCAGAAAAACTTATTTCTTGTCAACTTAGAGTTAAGCCACCTACCATTTTCCTGAAGCCCCCAGCCTGATAGCTCTATGGTATGTAAAATAAACATCTTTACAGAGAATAGATATAGCCTCAAGGAAAAGAGACAACCACTTATTCATTTAAAAAATATGTAATCAGTATAAAGAACTACTCCTAATGCAGGAAAATTAGACAAAATCCATGCTGTCATAGAGCTTACTTTATGGACAGCTCTAACATACATATAAATATAAGACAATTATCTAAGTTATCTTGTGAACTGAAGGGTAGATCAGACAATGTAAGGTACAGATGGGGCTAGGATATTGTGGGAATATTTTTGAAAAAAAAAAAAACCACATTAAACTGTGCTTTGAGGATGAATGGAGAGGGGGTAGTGCTGTCACTGGAGGGGACACCAGAACAGGAAGCCTGACTTGAAGAAGCCCACGCTGGCAGGGTCGCGAAAAGGGCATTTCAACTGTATAGTGTTTATTCCATAGAAATATGTTAAAGTTAATTTAAAAATGGAAAGAAACAATTAGTAGTCCTTTATACTGCTGCTACCAAGGAGAGTGTACATTTTAATTAACACAGAACAAAGGAACTAATTACTATTGGACCCAAATTATCATTTCAGGAATTAGGACAAACTTCTGTTTGACTCGTTTTTAAACAACACACAAAAAAGCACTTGTCATGTTTACAAACATTCAATAGTTTTTACTTAAGGTATTCCAGAATAAAAGAACAATTGAGGTAGAAGATAATTTTTAGACCATGAAACTTCATTTCAGATCTTTCAAGCAGCATGTTTTACAGATTGAGAGGCTAACACTCGTCACTTGCTGGGACCAGACTGGGCCTGGGTCCAGCCCTTACCTCCCGCCCAGGGGCCCGCTCACCAGGCCACACTCAGTCATGGCGCCTGCAGCTGCAGGCAGAACTCTGAGGCTGCGACGGGGGCCATAAGAGAATAGCTTTAACCAAGAACAGCCCCAAATGGTAAACGTTCTCTCCACCATTAAATTGTTACCACAACCCAGTGAAGGACTCTGCCTTATTTCATACTAGACCCCTTAAGCATTATGAAGACAAAACATGGACAAAGGTGTACAAATATATAATTAAATTACTTCTCTCAAACACGTACTAATAATTATAATATGATGATATTATACTGCATTTCAGAGATATATTCCCTCGTGTTATATAAGAAAATGAAGTGCTCTGTTTTAGATTTAATGCTGTTTTTGTTTTTAACACAATTTGAACTGAATCTGTAAGCCATCAGCTTAATTGATTAATAGTTCATTAATTATGCGTGAAATAGTTCAACCAAAATGGTTACTTGACTTCATGTACCAAATACTAAGTTGACTGATGGGGGAGGGGGTGCAACTGCTTAAGGTTGTTGAACAGATTTAACATTTGTGTTTTTTAGGGAGAAAAATGAACAACCCCAAATATTTTTATTAAATGGAAATTTATAAAATAATATTAGGCTTAAGGTAGCAGGTGAGTTTGAAATCAAGTCCTACCACTTCCTGCCTACTTGTCTTCTGTGTGGCTGTTTGCTTATCTGGGACATGAGGTCAGCATGACCTGATTTTTATCCCACAGGAAGTCCAAAGATGCGTGTTCCAAGTTCTCTAAGAAATCACATCCTAATATATTTGCACTGGAGGCTATGGCAGTTGGTTAAAAAATAAAAATAATTTTAAGCACTGCCAAGTTACGTAGCCATCAAACTTCTACCATCATGAAGGTCCATTATTTCAGACACTTTCCTATGCTTCTCTGTTTTGCAACTGACCCCATGCAGCCCGTGCCCAGTGGCGGTTCACTAACATACTCGCCTGCTGCCCGACCACGAGCTGCCTCTGGCCCGGAGGAACAGCAGCAGCAGGTTTAGGGGAGACACAAGGGCACGGTCCAGTCCCCCCAGTTCTTCATGAAGTTCTTGCTGCCCGACTATGCACCTCAGTTGATGACCACAGACCTTGTCAAGGTGTCATCTCTCCTGGTCCCTGTAACTTCATCTCCTTCAGCTTTTTTTTTTTAGGTTTAAGGATGATAACAGGGCCCCGGGGAACTATACATTACCCTTTGACTTTGCTATTCCTTGGTATGTCTGTGTAAGTACTTTACTCAACTCTTTGTCAGTTCCTAACTCGACGATGGAATTCATTGCCTCCTGGGAACCTGACTGATAGAAAACCAAACCATGAGGAAATAATCCAGAACTGCAACGCATGACATCAGGGTCGTTGTGGTTGCTCTTTTCCTACAGATAACTAGCGATTTGCTTCATTGCATCCCCATCTCTTACACAATCCACTTTTTAAAAAGTGGATTTCCAAATGTGTTCCTATTCATATTGCCAAAATTTCTCCTAAAGTTCTGTGGAGAAAAGAAGGCCATCACCATTCCCATCAATGAGATGTAGGAGGGGAGAGAATCAACGTGAACTCATGTCTGGGCCCATCCCAAAGGGTCACCTGGAGGTGGGACAGGTCACATACGGCAGAAGCCACAATGCAGGCACTTTCAAATGATGATATTCATGACTCTGAAAAACCTGCAAAAATAACCAGAGCTTATGGAAAAATTTTGTTAGGGGAAGACCACTCAAAATCAGGGCAAGTTTATAACCTTATCGTTGAAAAAAATAGACACACACAAAATTCCAAAAGAGCAGAATAATTTTAACATGCCAAAAGACATGCTAAATTCAGAATAAAAAAATGCCATAGTAAATAAAAGATTTTATCTTAAAAATAAAGATTGACCCATGAAAGGGCACAAAGCAAAGAGTTCAGCCTGTTAAGACATGGAGAAAAAGTCAAAATGAACAAAGAATGCAGACACTAATGGAATAAGAATTTTGGAGGCAGGGCATAGAGCCATGCTGGGCCGAAAGGGAAGGTGTGAGGTGACCGGACATCGTGTTCAGGACTGCATATTTCTGAGACTTGCTGTGGAGAGTTTTACTCATGCACTCTGCATTCAACTGCAGGTACTGGTGGTCAAATTATTAGCATGCTAGAACACAAAACCACGTATGATCCGCTGAGACTTCTGCATTCTGTGGGAAATATTATAGTACATATTTTTTATTTATTTTTTACTTGTTTGAGTGTGATATAGCAAGCAGATAATCACATTAGGAAGTGATTTTGAGAAAGTAATGTTGTCTGCACCTAAACTACTCTCTGATGTTGTAAAGTTGTGAGGCATTTCCATATTACTAGACTATAATAAGCTGAGTTACTTCAAAACAGAATAAATACTTTGAACTGTTTTGTGTATAAGAGTTGGCACTGATATAGATAGTTCCAAATCACAGTTCTATGTTTGATGTTATTCACTGTTTAAAATTATCCTAAATCTCAAACCAAAATGCAACATATGCCTTTCTTAGGGAAGAAACCAGAGTCTGAGTCTGATCTCTATTTATCAAAACTTCCTTCATTGCCTCTATACTTTGCAAGCCAAACATAAGGACAGGGGCAGAGAGGGACAGTCCTGTATTTTAATGGAGCTCTAAAATCTAAGCGTTAAAATAACTTCCCAAAGAATCTCATTGAATCCTGAAGAATATCTTCCAAACTGAGCCAGTCTAAATCATGAAAAATAATGACTTTCATCAGTTTTTCTCCTTGGGCAAAAAAACAAACAAACAAAAAAACAGCCCCGGCTGGTGTGGCTCAGTGGACTGAGTGCCAGCCTGCAAACCAAAGGGTCACACTGTTTTGATGCCCAGTCAGGGTACGTGCCTCGGTTTTGAGCCAGGTTTCCAGTAGGGGGCGTGCAAGAGGAAACCACACAAGGATGTTTCTCCCCCTCTCTCCCTCCCATTCTCCTTCTCTAAAAATAAATAAATAAACTCTTTAAAAAAAAAGCAACCAACACTATGGAAAAGTGTGAATTTAAAATCGAGTCTGTGGAATGCATCTCTGGAAACAAAAGAGCTTCATCTAAAGAAAAACCTCCTTTTTTTCCTTCTTTTTTTTAATCTAAAGTATACCAGGAATTCTGAAAGTTTTTTGAAAGAATGGAAGTTAACTTTATAATTAGGGCTTTAATATAATGACTCAGACCATTGACTCATCAACTTTCTTTCTATGTAAGTAGAGCACCCTACAGTTCATGAAGCGACAGATATTGATATAATTGCTAGAAACAATTTAAAGTCCTGAAATTACATAAATAAGAAAGTGACTCAGGACTGATTTATAGAGCCACAAATGTAACTGATGAAATAAATGACAGTGGAAGGTGTTGCTATTTTGATTTAGATTATTTCATTTCATGATAGTTTTTACAAGGGCCAAAAAACTCATTAAAAGTTTGATATTATTGTTAATCATTTTTCTCTTTGAACACCTATATTTTTATCTTTTATATTAAATTTTAAAAGAGGAGGATATCCTAAAATTTAATTAAGAGTTTTAAATGACAGGAATTAACTAATTTATGTCTATAAAAATAATAAATATTTCATAGAAAATAATGAATATGTAATATTTTAGTTCATGTGTAAGGAAGGTTGGTAACTTTACTAATAAGAAGATTTTGGTGAAATTTAATTTTCATTATAGTTCCCATGGTATTGGTTGATATAAGTATAAATTAGTTCATTTTATTTAAAATTCTTGGCCATGAAATTGTGTTTTTAATATGTTTATATGATGATTAAAAAAACTGTCATATCCACATAGCTCATGCATGATTGACATTAATGCTTTTACTGCTTAATGAGAGCTTTGGATTAGATGTGTGAAGTATCTTCCAATTAAACATCCAAAAACAAAAGTTGATTGTTGCAGAATGACTTTGATTAAAATACCAGAGATTTTGCTTTCCAAAAGTTATTTGAAGACATATAATTCAATAAGCTTAGTTCGAGTACAAAGTAGAAAGGGATACAAAAAAGAAGAGGACTTTCTTACCCTATGTTGGTTGGGCATTCTTGCTGCCACACGCCGTGTTAGTGCTGGTTTGTGGGAATGCCCTCGCCTTCTTCTCTAAGTATCTCTCATATAGTGTCTCTTCAGCAAGACAATGTTATTTTTATTGCAAGTATATCAGACTACGTCACCAATTCTATCTTGGTATCACAGAGCTTGACCGAGTGAGGCATTTTTAAAGGGAAAGAAAGAAGAAGAGGACTGGAATGTAGTGTAGATACTGTATCCATTCGTTTGCATACATAGCCTGATTTAATTACTCAACTGATAAAAGTATTTTCTCTTGGATCTATTTATTCCCAAAGTTGTAGGGCAATTTAAAAAATGACAGATCCTTATCCTCTAGTCTTTATTTAGTTGCAGTAATAAATTCAGGTGGCCCCCGATTCATTCTTCATTCATTTAACAATCATCTAGTGAAGACCTATTTTAAAGGATGCTTTTTGCATTATGCTTAGGATTTGAGACATGAAAGTGCTTCTGTATCCCTGGCCTGGTTGCCTAGGTAGATGTACTAATATTAACAAACATGGAAAATATAAGAAGGGGATTAAGATTACAAAGAAAGATATTTTTCTTTGATTTCATACTAGATTTATAACGTTTCTGGATAGCTAAAAAAAAGGTATAATAAATTAAACATAGTTTAGGAGGAGAATAATATATTTTTCTTGAGTTTTTTTTAAAGGCTCTTGAATTTGTTTCATAAAAATTTAACTATCAAGAGAATTATGCATTTTCTTCTGTTTCTTATAAATTTTTGTGGTTTTTGACTGTGGTTCTGAAACCTAAAATCCACATAATATACATAAATAGTTTACTTGACCCTATTCCAAATAAATTTGAGTTTCCACCAAGAAAGAGCTATTTCCCCAAAGATATTTCTGATTTTGCTCTCTCATCTTACATAATTTTAATCCGCATTGTCAAATTCTAAACCTCAGGGGAAAACATTAATTTATTCTATTCAGGCTTAGAATTTCTTTCTCTCCAATTTAGCAAGATAGATAAGACTTAGTGAAAGCATTTAAACGTTCTAGGTAATGCCCATAAAATGAGATTTATGTTAAACTAAATTCATTTCCTTTAATTTCACTTGGTTACTGGTGTTAAAAAATTTTCAGCATGCAGCATAAGGAGCAACTTGTACATATGCATACTCACTTTAACAGCCCCCAGACCAAGCTATAAAATATTTCCATTACCCAACAGGATTCCTTTGCGTTCCTTCTCAAGCTCAGTATGTCCCCAAGGGAAAACGCTGTTCTCAATTTTATCACCAATGATTACTTTTCCTCAGTCTTGAACTTCATGTGACTTTAAACAGTGGGTTCCCTTTAGTCTTGGCTTGTTTTTTCATTCACTGTAATTAATATTGGTTAGATTTATCCATGTGTATTTATGATTAGCAAATATTGCCAAACAGTGTTCTGAAGTGATTGCACCGATTCACACCCCCTTCAGAGTGAGGGCACGTTCCACTCTCTCCACAGGGTTGGCAAAACTTCACGCTAACTCTCTCCTCAGTTCTCTCCATTTGGATGGGTGTGGCGCTTTCACATTGTGCCTCAACCTGCCAGCCTCTGACGATTAATATTGTTGGGCCCCTTTATGTTTGCTTATTGGTCTTTTTTGGATGCCCTCTCTTGTGTACTGAATTCAACGATGTATGTGCATGTGTGTGTGTGTGTGTGTGTCCTGGGGCGGTTCATCTCCCTTATTGGTTGGTGGTAGTTCTTTATATATTCTTGATATAGTTGCCAGAAATTTGTGAACTTTTTTATTCTGCATTTTGCAGCTCCCTCTCTTAACTCTGTCATTTGATAAAAAATAAATCTGTTTCTGTGTTTGAGGTCCAAGTTATCCTTTTTTTTTCCTTTCCTGAGTAGTGCTTTTTGAGACTGTGATTAAGACATCTGGCCATAGCAAGGAAAGAAAGATAATTGCCTATGTTTTCCTCTTAAAGCTTTATTGATTCACTTCACTCACTTAGGACTATGGGTCATCTTGAATGGTCTTCTGTGCAGATGTGCGGTGGAGGGCAGAGGGGCATCTAGTTGTCCCAGCACAACTGTCTCCAGTGAGGTGTCATGTCTTGCCATGTTTGTTTGTTTGTATTTTGCTGCTGTCACAGCAAGTTCCCCCCACCCTTTACTTTTTCTTTATAAGAGGTGATAATGACAAAGACTTGGATGCAATCTTCAATCGTTCACTTATTGGCTACATGATTTTAAACAAAATCAACTACTTCCTTGGCTAGCAGTTTCTTTTGCTGAAAGAGAGGGCTTGTGATTGAAGTAAAGGATTTCTAACTACCTTCCATCCTTAATATTTTGTTCTTCTAAACGACCTTCAATAACAAATTGATGATGCACAAATAATTTAAGATATGCAACTTCAGCATAGAAGGGTTTAAAATCTCACCTTGGTTTAAATAATGCAGGTCCCAATTCTTCATCTAAAACCCTGGGGGCCAGATGAGCTTCATAATTTAGAATTTATCTAGTTTTGTAAGGTTAATTTGATGCATATATTGTGTATTGTGTAATTCTCACAGCACTCCACACAGTAATCAAACTTTAATATATATGCAGAGAAACATATGAAGAAAGATAAACACTATAAATAATACCAGTTTGAGAAAGGTTATATTTAAAAATTGGTTTCAAAAATACTTGTGATTTTCATACTTTTGGATTTCAGCCCTGTGGACAATGATTTATGGACCTCTAGCATTATAGAAGCAAGGAACACTGACTAGGACAATGTCATTAATAATAGTAGTTAGTTCTATGCAATATCTTAACTAATATTCTTCTAATTTACAGTGAAAAGTTGTTATAGTTGGGTACCAGTATGACAGAATATTTTCTCTTTGCCTATATAAATGTGCATTAGCAAATACCGAACAGAAGCTATAAAAATATCTAACAATATACATACAATGACCTTTAAAATGAATAATGTAAACTGCGACAGTAATAATGAAATCATTAGTAAATATTAGGTGTGCAGTGCATATCTGATTCAGATATGAATATCAGTAATGGTGTAATATTTACACTCATGCATGTATTTTAAAACGATGCCCATTTCAGCACAGAAACAGTAAATAGCGCGCAAGCCAGCGCTGTCCCCTCTCACAGCGTTCCACTGCAGGGCTCTCTGGTTTTCCCCACCGTGGTACCCCCCACCCCCATCGCCCCCGCTCCCCGCGCTGTTCATCGGTTTCCCTCTCCCAAGAACTGTGCGTGCAAATTTTCCAATCCAACCTTGGGAAAGGATGCAATCTTGCTTCATTACTCCGAAACTTTGGGCATATTAAGGGCCCAGCCTTTGATACTAACTAGTTATTTTAGACACATCAGAAACAAAATATTGGGTTTTTAAGTGTTTAAAACCCTTCCCAGGGGAGCCCTGGGGGAATCAGAGCAAACGCAGGAGCCCACGCCTTGGCTCTCAGCCAGCCCCACACTGGTTGCTTGCAGTTCACAGCGTATAAAAATACGGACCATGTTTTAGTTGGATCAATCCAACTTCCCCTTCATTCTGCTATGGCTGCTATGAAACTAAGTTAACTTTAAACAAACAATGAATTTACCTTTTATAGAATTCTGATGACATATAAAAACAAGTGGGCCTTCATAAGCTCAGAATATAAAATACAGTTAAAGATGTTACAGAAATAAGAGTTTACCATTCCTCTGGTATGAAATCAGAATAAGAATAATTATTAAATATCTGAGGTCTTATAACAATTATACATTTTAAAATACTAGTTATCAAATATGTAGAGCTAATTCTTGCTAAATGAAAAGTACCTTGTTCCCAAAGAATGTGTTAATATAGAGCATTTCAAAGCAAACATCTATGAACTGTAGTACCCTTTGTTTTCAGAAAAAAATTAATAGTAAAGCAAGTATTAATTATATTCCTCTTATTCCTTTCAGGAAAAGGTTCTTACATCAGAATGAAAGAAAAATTTTTTAAAAACTTACACGACTTCCTTAAAAATGTGGAATATTTACGCAGATATGAGTAGAAATTAGATATTATCTTAAAATCAAGATATGTCCTAAAAATAAATTATGCATATTTATCTTCCACTGACTAAAATCATACAAAATAAAAGAATTACTTATTCAAGTAAGAAAATCACAAGGTGAGGGCTATAATTGATAATTTATTACCTATCTCAGACTATATCATAGAATTAGTAAACTCCACTACACCTAAGAGAGAGTAAGTGAAGAACATTTTGTGAAGTTTCCTTAGATTTGGGGTTGCTACACATTAAAACAGATGGTTATTCTTAAAAATATTCTTACAATTATTCTCACATAGATGAGATAATGTAGTTCTGACTGAAGGAAGAAACTAACCAAGTTCCTTTGGATCATTCTAATTCTGTAGACTATGAGTCCATACAGCCTTCCGATTTTCATACCTAAGCGTTGTGTCAATGCTACATCTGAAACCTGAGAAAGTATGCCCTGGCCACCATGGTTCAGTGGGCTGAGTGCCATCTTGCAAAGCAAAAGGTCACTGGCTAAACTCCTAGTAAGGCCACATCCCCGGGCTGTGGGGAGGTCCCCGGCTGGGGCCCGTGAGAGAGGCAACTAATTGTTGTTTCTCTCATCCATCGGTGTTTCTTTCCCTCTCTTTCTCCACCCTGTCCCCTCTGTTTAAAAGTAAGTAAATATAATATTTAAAAATCTGAGAAAGTATAGTATTTTGGCATGTATGATGCTTACCTGTAAGCCCAAATTTTTTAGGGAAAAATACGGATGTGCATTATGCATGAGTAGTACCTGAAATACCTTGCATCAGTTCTTGCGTTTTATAATTATTTTTTACATGAATTTTTTCTACCATAATATGTTCAAAAATAAATGCTAAAATTCCTTTATAATACAAAAAACAAGTATCTAAATATAAATAAATAAAAACTGAGTTAAAAAATTAAAATGAAAGTTTGGTCCAAAAATGTGGATGTGCATCATACACAGCAAAATAGAGTATATTGAGAAATGAAGTTTTCATTTTCAATAGTGGAACTTGATGCAGGCTTTTATTTAGTACCCAACTCTACCTGGTATAATACTTAGAACACTAACAACATCAATAAAGCTTGGTTGTTTACAGAAAATATACTTGGTATAAATCAATGTTTAATGTTAATCTCCTAAAAGTAATAAGTTTAAAAATGGATTCATCATGAAATTTTCCAGGAGAAATAAGTATCGAAAATTTGCTGTATACCACTTCTCAAACAAGGAGGGTAAAAGATGTTTAATGCAAGTTGAATCACTTCCTTTAACCTAAGTGATTTTATAAAATAACATCTCTATTGAAGACAGGCTGATAATAACTTATGACTTTGAGGTCTTAGGCCAGTCTATGATATTATTGCCAGTCCAAGGAAAATCATTATTTGAATGACGTCCAATCTAATCTTCAACACCTAATCATTTAGAAGGCCTGGATAGCATAGAGTTCAGATACCAAGAATAATCCGATTATATATGCTGTTCTTTCAACTCCCTCTTTTTAAAGCATCTGATCTATGCTTTAAGATTGATTTGCACACTCTATTAAAGAACTGAGGGTAGGCTTTATTTTATGTTTCTGTATGCAGTTTTGTAACAAAAACATAACAAGAATGATAAAACTTAGAAAAGCACTATGGATGTTTTATGCTTATTATTCTATTTGGTACAGTAAGAAAAGTCATCTGTGTTTTAATAAAGTGAAAATGTTGCCAGTTATAATAGACAAATATATTTTTATTTTAATGGGTCTTTAAGAAAAGTTTGCAAAATTAAAGGTATGCACCCTTCTATCCAGACACTTCATTTAAAAATAATTATTAAAGTATCACTTCAAAGAACAGGCTTTCTCACTTACAGATGTATGTGATAGTGGTAGATGGAGAAATGCCTAATGAAACTATTGATTAAAGAGCAACTTCAAGGTTAGTTGAAGGAAAGATACTTAAAATAGATCTCACCAGGAATTATCTTAATATGACTACTTGCCAAGGAAATCCAAGTCTCTGTCTTCTCATGTTTTTGTTAAAAAGTGGATTCTATTTTAATTGGAAATATGCACATATCTTTTCTAAAAAATAAATACCATTTCCTTTTCAAATGTAATTATAGAATTTTGAACAGCATTTTAGTAGTTTTATACTTTTCTTAGTGCTGCTTTAGCCACACATGTTGACAAACAAAGCTATTTTATTGAATAAAGCATTTTACATAAAACTTCATGGATTTTTTTTAAATGAAAACTCATCTAAAGGATTTGCTTCCTTATTTTACAAGGCATAAATTTTCCCTGATGGCTTTCTTCTTTATGCCTTGCTTGATTGCTTTATTTGAAAGAAAGTGGAATGCTATAAGGCACACAATTATCTTCAACAAAAAATGAAGATAAATTGCAACTCTATAAATAGGAATTCGTAACTGGTACAGAAATCTGATTCTTGCTCAAAACAATAGTTAAGGTTGAATTGAGTTGGTAGGAAGATAATCCAAAACAAGAAAGTTAAATCTGAATTCTGGTGAAATGCTGTTGGAAAAAATACATATACTTAAAAATGAAATCTCACAATCCAGAAATCCTCTCCACAAAATGTGTAGACAAAGAAAACCCTTCTGTTACTGAACAAGCAATAGGCCAGAAAGTAATGAGTACCTTGGTCAATCAGCTAAGACTTTGCAAAGACAAAAATAAAGCTCACTCTTCTAGATGGCCAGGCAGATACAGCCCATTATGTGACAGTTTTCAAGATGAACGGTAACTAGACTTCATGCTGGGGGACTTGACAACACCATTGTTGCCACACACCATTCACCCTAACTTCACCTGGTAAACGGGGTGGCCATCTGTGCGAGCCGATTAGCTTTGTCCGGAAAAAAATACAAACTTCCCGTTTTTATGACAAGGGATGGATCTGCCCCTTGGAGCAAGGTGACTAACTTGGATTTGGACTCCAACTCGCCCACCAGGAACAAAGAGATTTCCGGGCTACCTCCCTTGGTTGGCATTTCAGAGAGATGGTTTGCAGGTTCTTGACAAAGATTTTCCTGGGTCATGAAGCTAAAGAGAGGTCAACTGACAAAAGGCTCATTTAGTCTTGTAAAGGACTTACTGTGTACACATTGCAGGAGGATGAGAATGCACTGCAATTGCAAATTTTCTAAGGCAAATGATCTAAGGAAAGAAGTGAAGGGGAGCCTCTTCCCCAGGTTCAACAGTGAGAATTAAGCTACTTATTTTTAATCTGTATTTGTCCTTGCAATACAAACTTCTAGAGTTAATCTAAAATAAATCATAAGAGAGAACTGCTGATTTATTTCAAATTATAAAATCAAAAACTCAGAGCAAGTTTACTATCTCTCTTAATTGTTTAATATATAAACACTGAATTGTACATTTCAATAGAGGCTGCTATCCCTACTTTCAAACACCGGCATAGTCACTCTATAAATTATATATCTAAACACAAATCCAAGGATCCTTTGTGGCTTATGGCCTTTCCATTGGTACATTCAGGAAGACTTTTTAAAGGAGTTATGAAAAGAAAGAAGCCGGTCTCTGAAAATCCCAGTTTCCCACCCGTGAACTGATTAGTTCCAGTTCCTTTGGACTGGACTCCAATTAGGTCTCAGATCCTGGACTGAATAGAATTCCTCAGAACTGGATTTATCCCGTTTTGGTGTGCCTTCCACTTCAAAGTGAGGCTAGACTTTCAATCATATATCAGAGTGACAAAATATTAGATATTGACAAGTTACTTTCAGTCGCTTTATTGGTAAAATGGCAACCCCATTTTGTCTGATTGACTTTCACACAGGTTAGACTATGACTAGCAATCCTACTTTTTAACTGACGAGGGCTTCCCTGGTACACCACACTACCCATTCCCAGAGTCCCATTCCTGATAATAGAGCTTCATCCCTATCCCTCAGACAGAATAAACTGGGGTTACAAGTTTAAGGCCCAATACAATTAAATAATTCTATAGAGCTAAACAATAACTTTGGATTCTTATGGTAGAAATGTTGAAGAATTTCAACTAATTTTTTCTCTTCTTAGAATTTTCACATTAGGCAAAACTCAAGTCCCATAATTTCTCTCCAGAATATGTTATTCTTTTTTGGTTTTTATAACTTACAATGAATTCAGAAGCCACAGTTTCTTAAAATATATGCGACTGCCTAGCATGATTTGTTTTTTAGGCGTATTTAATATTACATGTTAACATTAAATATTATATGCCTCGAGTTCTTATATAAAATATCACTAAAAAGAACAGAGATGATTTGTTTGGAAAAGATGAGAGTTGAACGGATAAAAGAAAACAAACAAATAAAAATTTCAAAACACCCTTATCCCTGGGTCTTGTAATAAGCAGCGCGCGCACTGGTGGGCCTGGCCAGTCACAGTGCCTACGCGGGGGTCTAAAGTGGATTTGCTAAACGTGCTTGAGCTGGAAATGGAGGCTCTGCAATCCCTAATTATTGATGGTGTAGTTGGTGACATTATTTTTATTCAACTATGACCAATGGAAAATTAAAACAACTTTGATCACTTTAGAAATTCTAGGCTTGGCTTTTCATTTGTAACTATCAATTATTTAAAGAATAGTTTCAAATGGCTCTTGGAGCCCTTTTGGGGGAAAAATTACAGTAATTTAGGTAGCGAATGTGAATGATCTCAAATTTTTAGTTCCATATGGAATCAAAATGCCTTGTAAAACAGTCACATTGCCATCTACTGACAGCTTTTTGTAAAAGAACCAACATTTTTTCATTAGCCTAACTGTCTGACTATGCACTTTAATGATCTATTACTTGACATGCAGCAGTAGAAAAAAAGGGGGGACACAGTGTATCCGTGCTCAGTGCATCTGCTTGAAATAATCTCACCCTTCATAGAAGCCATTTCGAGCTATTCAATGTTTCACTTTTATATACTGCAATTAGATACATTTATTAATGGCATTATTGCATAGTATTTTATAGCTGGTAAAACTGTTTTCAGGAAAGTGACTGCAGAGTGTATGTTAATAAATCTGTCCTGCATGTACAGTACATAGGGACTTGCTAATAGGATTTTCATAATAACAGCATTTATCTCACAGCACATTTTATAATACCAATCACGATGTAACAGCAGTGTTGTTATTACATTATGTGAAAAATGGGATTTGAGTTAAGGACATGTATTATGACCTGAAACACAAAAGCATTATGGTAGCTGAAGCACCTGTGCGTTAAACCATTTTTGTTCCTGTCCTTGTTCGCCTCTGCCAGAGTTGATACAAGGAAGACACTCAGTGCTTCTGTGAATAGATCAAGGATTCGGTTGGCACTTCCTATGAGCCAAGAGCTCTGGAGTAAAGCATCCTGAATCACAGGGACAGTGACCCTGGAGAGAGCAAGGATCAATTCTTCCCGAAGTTGGCACGATCGTCTCACGGCAAAGGGAATCCATTCTCCAACATATTTCCATGGAATCATATTACTGATTTCTCTTTCTGCCATGTGCCAAGGCATGAAACTTCTCTTCAAGTGAAAATGTAACTTCAGAGCATTAATTTTCACAAGAGAAGAGTCATGGATATTCGTCCGTTTTTCAGATAATCACAAGCTATGCATGTTTTAAAAGTTATACACAAAAGAAGAAAAATACAAAGGTTTTAGCTAAACTCATAATACCTTGCAAAATAATTGATATGCAAAACCTGAGCTCTAAGCCCCAAATAAACAATAACTACATAGCCCTGTTACTTTTAGCACTCACAAACAGCAAGGGAAATTTTCAACCTCAAAGTGCTTAGAATAGCTTAAATATCTGTACAATTAATCAAGGGGCATATCATTAGCCTATTGTTTTACATATTTTTTTTGCCCGAATCCAATCCATGAATGGAGAATATGCGATTTGGCAGAACTGAAACGCATACACTATTTGAGTAGGGCACACTATCACTTATTCTGTCATAACAGGCTCTCCCTGGATTTATTCTGAAGCAGAGTGAATTAAAGGTTCCCCTGACTGGAGACCCAAGAAAGCAGAACGCTCTGCTCTCAGAACTCCCGCTGAGTTTGAATAAGAAATCACTCAGAAGATGAAAGGCCCAATTTTCATGCCACCTTTCAACTAGGTCTAAATAAATGTTAAAGATTCTTGCTATATTTCCTTGCCTTGCAAAATAGAACATTTCCAAATGATAATTCAGTTGTAGACACCATAAAAAATCAAGATTGAAAGATATTTAAGTTTTCTTTTTCCTCCATGAAACACTTTTAAAGGACTGCAGAGAAATGTATATAGAATATGGAACATTTCCATTGGTAGAACTTTTTTTTTTAATGTTTATTGATTTGAGAGAGAAGAGAAGAGAAACATCAATGTGAGAGAGAAACATCAACTGGTTGCCTCCCATATGCGCCCCAACGGGGGTGACCAGGGATTGAACCTGTAATCTATGTATGTGCCCTGACCAGGAATTGAACCCCCCAACCTTTCGGTGTACAGGACGATGCTCCAACCAACCGAGCCACCCACCAAGGGCCATAGAACTATTATTTCATTTCATAGAAACTTGACAATGAAGTATTTATATTGGAACTATAAGTGTTTTTCACTTATATTGCTTGTAGCATATTATACTTGTATATCATGAATAAAAATGTTATTTCAAATTTTATATAAGTGTGAAAAACAAATCAAACAACTAGACACATAATGGAAGAACACCTAGTGGTGACAGGGAAGTTTGAACTGGCATGGCGGTTGGGGTTACTTTAAACTGGGTAGGAGGCAATCTGTGAGCATAAACAGTAGGAGGGATCCATGGGAATTCTGCTTCAGTTTCTCCAATGAAACTCTCTTGGGATGATGAGTGCCTGCCCCGCACATACTACTGCTCAGAGCTCCAATACGCATGTCTCAAGAATTCAATTAAACTAGAACAGCACAGGAGCCCAGTGCTTATCAATAGCTAACACAAAGGGCTGAGGATGCATTTGGACAGCCACGTCCCTGCACCATCTCCAGACTCCCTGAGTTGATGGATTTTTCTCTGTTGTAGGAATTGTCTGTTCTGATGCTGGTTCTCCTTGGAGGTACAGGGTGAAGCCATTTTTCTAAGGGTTTGTTTAATGGAGTCAGCCATTGCTAATGGATTATAAGTGCCTGGAATTTTCCACTCTAGACCTTGTCCACACCCCTGCCCCCAGATTGCTTTAGCTCACTGGATTTAACATGCAGGGCCTTGTTTTCCTCCATAAGCCCTGAAAGACAGAACAGCTCACACTGCTAAAGGAAAATGGACTTGTAGGTTGCAATAAGGCACTTTAGAAACCCAATTGCTTGTTCTGTTATAGGAAATATCCAAACATACGAATATTTTGCAAGATTTAAAATTAGCCAAATAATAAAGTAAAAGATAAAAGGGATGATAGTATAACAAAAAAATAGATGAAATTAAGGGCCATATGGATACAGAGGAAGAATATATTAGCAAAATAGAAGATCAGAAGAAGAAAATTTCTCAGAGAAAAAAATAAGATAGAAATACAAAAGATCAAATGATAAGCAAAGAGATAAAGAGGCTAGAACTAAAAGTACCAATATCTGGAAAATAAGATTTATTCATTTCAGAAACAGAAGGAATAAAAATAAAGAGTAATAATAGTTTGAGGTAATAATGAATATAAATGTCCAAGATTTTTTCTTTACAGAGGAGTTCTCAGAGTGCTAAAGAAGAATGAAAAAGAAAAACACACTCTCATACTTTATAAGGAAGTTATAAAACATCAGGGAACGAGAAGAACAGCAATGGAAGGACTGAGTGATGGCGGGAGCCGACTCTGACTGACATCAGAGCTGCAAACCACATGTCAGAAATTAGGACTAATAACTGCGTAAGGAAAATTCCTAAAAATATGCAAATAAGGCTACAGAGTAGAAGAACATTGCTTGTCAGGCTTACTCCAGGATTATTTTATCATTTATAAAGGGTACTTTTGTTTGGCTTTTACTATTAATTAAGGGCTTGGATTCTGGATGTTGCATTAACTTGTTATTGTCTGGTAAAGATGTAAATAATGTCCATTCGAAACAATACCATCCACTCTTTGTTTTTGACCGCTCTGTTGGGCATTAACCAGTTCCAACATTCTAACAGAATGTAAATATCTGCACATAAATGCTCTTTGAAACAGCTTTACCATGCTACTTGTCCAGTCCTTAGTGCGTTAATAAATCTCTGAAAAACATGCATTCTATATTAGTATGTCAGCAATAATTTCCACTTGAGAAAATTATGATTTGACATCTAGAACCTGGAAATCTTATGTCACAAGCAAAGATATTTACAGACTATTTTGTATGTCTATGCAATCTATACCCCTGAATAGTTTTCTTGAAAATAACTATGTTTAAAATCTGCAACTCTGGAATGAGAAAGCTAAATGATCTAGGTAGGCTACATTTAATAATGGCATTAAACGTCAGCTTTCTGAACTGAAAATGGGAGTATCTGTACCTTCTTCATGAAGTTGTGAAAATTATATAAAATAATCTCTACAGAGCACTTGCCACAATACACAGATGAATAAGCACAAAATAAATGTAAGCTATGGTAACTTTCACTCTTGGAAACTACCAAAAGACAGATTATCCTAAAAATCATTTATGTAAGAACGTGGTCTTAGAAGGCCCATCCTTGGGATTCAGAGAGAAAACACATCATTATGGAAATCTCTATGGTATTTTTATACGACCTTTACTGCACTATCCACCCTTTACTATCTAATGAAAATAATATTGAGGGTGTATTATTTATAATTGAACATTTTGGAATCATTTAGTTAACTATCTGCCAGGCATCCAAAGAAACATGGCATCTGTTATCTTTATCTTCTGCTGGCATGTAAAGAGCCGGTCGATATCTCCTGCCTGTCCCAGAACAGCTTTCGTTCCTTTGGTCTGCAAATCAGAAAGTTAGAAAAGTAAAAGATTCACTCTGTATAATAAAGAGAATACCAAGTTTTTAGAAAAGATAAAGAAATCAGAATCATAGCTCAAAAAAGGAATTAAAAATTACATTAGCTTCAAGAAATCCATCATGTAGATATTAATGTAAATAGGGTAAACTCAATTTACCCTATTTACATTAATAAGTCTTAAAAAAGAGGTCCGCATTGCATGTTATTATTTTTGGAAGAATATTTGAATTTTTCATTTCTCAAGTAACACAATGTCTGTATGTCTATTCATATTGTCATACCTTTATTGATGAATATGTATATATTAATATGTGCTTCTATTTCATCATGAGCAGACACAAGATAGACAGCAAAGGGCAGTTCATCGAGGATGCTAGTCTTTTCAAGCATGTCCTGTACAGTTACTCTCATGATGCAAAATTTCCTTCGATAACAATCAAATGTACATGTAGATGAACAATCAATAAAAATCAGAGGAGAAGTCATTTTCCTTTGCTGTAATAAATGGTTTGGCAAATGATTAGAAACCATCAGTAAGCCACATGGGCCATATTTCAGAATCAGCAACAAGAAAACAAAATGTATCACGAGCAAAGTGTCTCTTCCGTCCTGATACCAGCTGAAAATGGTGAGCAGGTTTGGCTCATTGCCTGAGGAAGCCCCACATGGCAACTGCGACAGTGGCGGGCAGGGCAAACAGCTCCCGACCATGTCCCCTGGAAGGTCGTTGCTTGGAGGCCATGAGCATGCTCTACATCTACTCCAATAACTTCTACTTATATTGCCATTATTCTTGAATTATAACTCATTTGCATGTCCTCCTTTCTAAAAATGAATTTCAGATTTTAGATAGGAAAAAAGAAATTGCTTGCTGTGAAAAAAACCAACAAATCTTTGGTACTTAATTGGATATATAATGATAATATCTGTAAAGCTAATAGCAAAATCCAAATATGCTTTTATTGAAAAGTTCTTTAGCACTCTCTCTTATCATCTCTCATTTTCTCTGATGTACTAGACCTAAATTGCCACTTATAATGTGTGATGAACACACAGAAACTTACATGTTGCCTTTTGTTTTATCTAGGAGCAAGTAGATTGTACAAATAAGCTTGATTGCTCTGTGATAGAAAATGTGACCATCTGTAACAATTCATATTGTGAACTTATTACATAGATAATTATTATGATTGGTGTTACAATTCGGCAATCAGAAATCTGTACAAGATCCAAGAGAACACAGCAGGATAATACTCCATCTAAATGGGCTCAGGAAAAATGCAATTTATTTGACACACTCCACAAGAGAGGCAGAATCAATTGGACATATAGTGTAATCATTTTTCTCTCCCTCAGTAGCTTGTCACAGGAGTGGGCTTCAGGCTTGGGAGGGAACCTGCCAGAGAACCTTGGTTGTTGCATCTGCATAAGAATAGGTCAACCCTAGGGCACACCCAACATGGATATGTTTCTGGAGCTCCCTTTATCCTGATAGGTCAGGTTTCCCTCAAGACCCACCCCTTGTAGGCATTATCTCTGTCACTCACGTAGGAAACTAAACTTCCCCATCTCTCCAACTCTACTTGGATTCAAAAGCTTCAATTATGTATAGATTAGACTATGTATTTTACATTAAAAAAAAAAATCCATCCTCCTCCCGAAAGCTTTTTTGTGGCTGTCATATAAACTATTGTTGAAAAATCAGTGACTCTTAATATGAGAATTATAAATTCCTTTAAATGTTTTCTGGTACCCAATGGTTTTTTGAATTTAGAACACCTGATAACTTTTTATTGCCATGCTGATAAATTCTGTAATTGTTCAATTGCTTAAAAGCTGTTGTACATCTCGAGTTATTTCACATCTGCTACATTAAATAAGATATGACAGAAGGGAACTTGGTGGGAGGCAGAGAGGGAGAAAGCAGAGGAGTCCTAAAGAAACGCAGGTGGAAAGCTGTTATCCTAAACATCTGGACCTATTTACGAGGTAGTCGCTATCCTGGGATAGATTCACATTTTATTTACAAAATCCCTTGGTGGAATACAAATAATATTTTTAAAATGGAATGTCTTTATTGCATAAAATACCAAAATTTGAAAATGTGAGTTTATCAGAATAGTCAGTTACGAAACCTATAAGATGGAGCATCATTTGTTTCCATTTAATAAACAATTAGAAAGATAGACAAGTGTCCAGTAACAGTTTTTGAAGACATATTAATTTCAATATTTATTCACTACTTCTCAACTGTGTATTCATAATGAAATAGCACTGAGATGTAAGGAGAGAACGTCATTATTTACTAGCTTTCTCAAGTTATCTTGTGCCAGATATCTTGGCCTATATTCCACGCACCATTTCACTAAAATAAAATCACAACAGCTCTACAATGAATCTAAGCAAATATTATTATGACTGATATCATACAGATATGAGAACTAATGCAGAGAGAAATTAAGATACTTGTGCTAATAAGTGGAAGTCCCATGTCCCCAGGTATCTTATCTGGTGGTGATCCACTGCAAAGCTTGATAAACTTCAATGATGCTCTCAGCACTTTTTAATGATTCCCACTAAAATGTTCTTTTCAAGATGAATCTTTATACTAAAACACGATATTCTGCCTTCTGCTTGTTTTCCCATCCTCTTCTCAGGTTTACATTAAGTTTGAGAGAGAATGTAATGGTGGATCAGGTAGTGAGATGGTAAAAACCATTTAGAAGGTCAAAGGTTTTGACTGCAGGAAATAAACTGTCTTGAAAAAAACTCTACATTATCGTTAACAATAAAATCACAGAGATATAGAAGGATAGAAAATGCTGATTCTGTATCCAGGAGCCAGTTATCATGAGAGATTTTACCACCATGAAATTTAATGCCAACTGATTGGGAGTTTACTTAATATCTTCCTCCTATGGAGGAAAAGGTACAGTTTTGTGAGAAAATGACACTAGCATGTGCTTGTGTATCTTAGTATACACTCTATCAGTAGAGCTTTCATTTGCTGGAACCACACAAAATTGTCACTATTTGACCATCTGGGACCTACAAATAGGAAATTTTGCCAGCTTCAACCCAGCACACAGGGACCTTATTATTTTTGCTTAAAAAAACACTTGAGATAAAGAAAAAGAAAAAATAATTATTAGCCTAATTTATACTCATAACACTTTAAAAAATAATTATTTGGTATGTACAAGTTCACTTAATTTGGCATATGTAGTGCACATATTTTGTGCTAATGAAAGACTTATACCATAGAGGCATACAAAAGCTTCTCAAGTACTATATGTATGTAGATGACAAGGTCTCTATGACAATGACAATGTCACCTCAACAATTATTTTGAGAAACTTAAGGCATCATAGCCTCAAATTTAAGAATGCAGATATTTATGCTTTAATGTGAGATACTCCATAAATAACATATTTTCTTAAAAAATGGCTCATTTTGAAAAGAATCTATGAAAATAAAAAATTTTCAGAAAATCTTTCAATTAAAATATAGGCTATTAAGTTTTTCTGCAACATTGAAGGGAGAGACCTTGTCCTATTCATCAGTATAGCCCGGATAGGGCTATATATCCTCTCCCAATACCTGTGCTTTGTATTTAATATGCACTTCATAGAGTTCCTGTATTATGTTCTATGTAAAATGTGACTTTGTTCTGAGCGATTCGTGGGGGGAAATCTCTTAATAGATAAATATTTGAACAGAGTATTTGATACTTTAAAAATGATAAACATACTTCCATTTATTTACTTACTATGACAACAAGGTCCTTTTTTACGGTGCTTTACAGTTTCCTAGGACTTTGTAGTGCCCTCCCCCGAACCAGTTCTTGAACAACCACGTTGTGTGTGCAGGCCAATGTGATTGTAGCTGATGCAGTATGAGCAGACGCACAAAGGGAGCTTGGACTTTGGGACATGTCCTCTGTCATCGGTCATCGCCAAAACAGCAACAACCCAAAGAGCTGAGCCTAGGCTAATCCACTGTTCCTAGGAGAAAGAAGAGACATGGCTCAGAACCAACCCAGAGACACGTGAGCAAGCCCCAGAGCTGCAGGCGACGAGCAGCCCCGCCAAGGTCAGCCTAGATTGGGCAGCGGCCACTGACGGCATCTGTGAAATGGCCCAGCCAAGATCGGTAGGCCTCAGGGACACGAGCAATAGGTGCTCATTGTTGTTTGTTATGGAACACTAGGGCGACAGTAGGTAACTGAAGCAGTGGATTACTAATGAGAAATAAAAACAATATGATACGGCTGGATTTTCAGTCCTTTTCCAAGCCATGGACACCTGTGCATGAATAGACTTGCTTTGCATCACCACAATGAAAATCCTTTCTGTCCCTAGGGGTGAAGGAGAGAGCTGCTTAGGAAAGGGATTAAGGAATCCCCCAAGTAGCTGGTTAAGAAAATGACCGCCTATCTCCCTCAATCAGCAAAATAGGATCCAGGGAGAGTATGTTCTTTTGGAGCTGAAAAACATCTTACACTAAAAGTCATCACCATAGAATCATAGCACTGACTATATTTCTGAGAGCTCCAGTTCCATCCACACGGGATAAAACAGGGTATTCCCAGTGCTAGCAATTTTCAGGTTTGGTTTCTGAGGAATCCGAGCATGGGCATACCTCAGGCAGCCAGTGGCAGAAAAACTCAGTGGTCATTTTCACTCTAAATTCTTTAGATCATAGAGTCTCAAGCTGAGAACTCAAGAGGAGCGAAGGAGCCCTAAAAATCTGCAGTGAAAGAAGGAACCCCACAAGGCTGATACAGATTAGTTTAATAGGCTGACATAAGACTCACGGGCCAAGGAGACCTACAACCAGACAACTGTAATGTCTAGAGTAAAGCGACATATGCTATTGGCACAAAGGAGCCCGAAAACTCTGCGGCCTTCTCTGACCCAGCTCTGACTGCATGGTATAAATGGCTTTGCCATTGCAGCCATGCCAAGCTCTTCCTTCAAGTGACATATTCTGGTTTCAGCAATTATTATCTATGTATATAGATATGAGCCCTTGGCCTTCATTCCCACACTTCTGGATCGGTCTAACTCATATTTTAGAACCATCCTGGCCGCAGTCCACTGAAGTGGACATGTGTTTATAGAAGGCTTGGGATCCCGGAAGAAATATTCTGTACAGCAACAGTAAGGAACAGTGGGTAAATTAATATTATAATTCAGCTACATTATGAGTTAAATAAGCTTTTATGAGTCAGTTGAGGAATAAATCTCTACTGTGTCCCTGTGTTCCAGACTAAAAAAAAAAAAAATCAATTTTTTGCAAATCAGTTTTTTGCAACACATCCTCTTTGTAAGGTGAACAGCAAGTCTGCGCCTCTGGCGCATTGACTACGCCATATCGCTTCCCAGCTGTGTTTTCTGGGCTCTGTGAGGGGAGTGCTGTAAGTGCTCAGGCCACTCAAGAATCGTAAATGAGAGCCCTTCAGTTATTCTGTTTATTCACTCAGGAATTCACTCATTTGTATTCGCTACAAATACGGGTGGAGCACCTACTAGGGGCTACTCTCATAAATGACAATGATTCTAGAATCGGGGATGTCATCCTTGTGAACGTTATATTCTGTCGGAAAGATCGATGCCAGTACTATGTGAAATAATCTAAGAAATAAGTACTATTAAAAACGCAACGAAAGTAAGTAGCTGAGAACATATGGTTTCCGATGTGGCGATCCAGGAAAGCCTCTCAGAGGAACTAACGTTTTGACACAGATTTGAAGGCAGTAAGACAATGAGAAAAGTGGCAGTAGGGGCACTGCCGTCAGAAGGGGCAGGGAGCCCGAAGACCTGGCCAGGAGCTGCGCGGCCGGCCAGAGGGACGTCGAGAACGCCAGAAAGGCATCAAGTGTCCAAGGATATGCTAAACACCCCCCCCCCATTTCCTAGCATCCATTTTTTAAATAAAAGGAACAGACATATAGAGATTCAAACATTATTGTACATAGAGTCAATGTGGAATTATCTTTAAAAATTTTATTTCTATTTTACTAAGAATGCAACTGCCCTAACAAATATCTCAATATTCAGACCCCCTGTTTCAATTATTATAATGTCAATATTATTTAACATATTTGACCATGCTAACATTTAAGGCAGTACAATCTCAAATGCCATACTCACAAAAGAAATAATTACACCATAAATATAAGTGGTGGACTTCTGAGCCATTATTAACGCATAGCATGTTCCTACATGCTTGGAAGTATATGTATTAACATGAAACTCTAAAAAAAAGATGTCAATTTCTATCATATATCCAATTCCAAATTCCTCCTAAATTTATGAAAGTAGCACTAAAGCAAAAACTTGACAAAATAACCAACTACTAAGGCAAAATTAGTCTATTTTGAAAATCAAAGAAAAGCCCTCATAACCAAAAGAACTATAAATTTAAATTGAGTGACAATTCAGAGTTAACATATTTTGCCAGCAGACATACAACACTCATACAAAAGGCAGGAAAAACACCCTTTCCCTGCCTCCCTATCCTGACACCATCGCCAAAATAGACAGTACAACGCTCTCATCTGCCCCCTGATTCAGAGAACCAGGGATCCCTCCACCCAGAAGCCTATGGCACGAGTCTTCTCCAAAGAGACAGATGGTTCCATCCACTCTCACATTATAGAATAACAAATATTACAATACTTCAAGTAGCAAGCCTCTGTTTTTAATGTCTTCTGCATAATGTGAAGTAAACCTGTGAATATTACCAAATCTATGGTTCCCCAAAAGAGGGCAATATAGTAAATTGCTAGTTTTCAACTTTCTGTGCCTTGTTAACTTCAAACAGGAATCCTCAGGCTTTCCTTTGACATCCTTTAAAGTGATTAACTGGCTGAAGAAATGCAGAGGTTAATCATCTTGATTAATTTCTAATTAGTTCTACCTGTATTTCAGAGGAAATGATCAATATTACTGTTTGAAGAGGCCAGGCTAAGATCCAGCAGCACTTCTGGAACAAACGCAGTTAATTTCTGACAATTCAGTTTACGGGCCTCACTGGAAAAGGCCAAAACTCTCTTATTCAGTCACAACTCATTAGAAAACTTTATTTTAAATGGAGAAAGTAAATATTTCATTATTTTTTTTGTATTTTTTACTTTTTTTGGAAGATGGCGTTTAAAATCATAGTAGATAATTATTGTTAAAATTATTACTGAATACAGTGAAGTCAAATTTTAAGAAAATAACTTCACTTGAAGATTAGTTTAATAAGTTTGTGATAATTAAGTACAACTGGAATGGTTTTAAAATCCGAAATTAATTTACCTTCAAACAACTTGCAATTAGATACCTTTTACTATTCAGAATATTGGTTTTGGGGTGTGGTATACGAAATATTATCTCAGAGATGGAGATGCCAGAAAACAACAGAATTCCATTTTGGGGAGCAGATTTCTTTAGTAAGAATGATAAAAAAATCAACTTAGGTTAATATTATATTTCCTTGGCTTTTCAATATAGAGAATGAGTTCCCCAAATCATTAAATGTTAGTATATGATTTTGATTTTTAAAAAATATAAGATTAAATATATATAACATACAATAGTATACGGTGCTTTCCAGTTTCATAGAGACCTCCAAATAAAAATTTCAGAGAATAAAAACATTCATGGAAAAATTTTAAATACTACCTGAACTCAGAATTAATTATGGCTTCCATAATCAGGTGATGAATTCATCATGACAATATTGTATATTTCTATGGGAAAGAACACTAAAGCTATGACTAGGGTCACTTCTAAAACTTCCAAATATTTAACCTGTACTTAGAAGCCTCCTTTGAATCTGTAGTTCGTACATTTACAACTCTACCTTTCTCCTATAATTTCTTTTAATCCAGCTACTTATACCTTAACTTTACCAAAGATTTCAATGTTTTGTTAACAATGCATAGCAATCCAAACTCCGAAAATGCTACAAAATTCTTCCCCAAACTTCAAAGACAACATAATTGTCTGCCTTCCTACAATGGCCCTGCTGCCATGTTGGCCGAAGAGTTTCTCCACAAGCCTAACAAATCAGGAACTAACATATCCTCCCGGTTTAGTGCAATTTTCCAGCAGAAAAGTGCTGCGGTGCAGCTGGCTTGGTTATAAATTTGTTCCATGTGAAATCTCCTCCCCAGGTTTCTGAGCGAGCTCACGGTCTTGTTAGATGCAGAAGCTGAGAGTTATTACTTTCCTGGTCAGTCATTATTTTATTGATCAGAATAATAATCCTCTCCATATAACAATTCATTAGATGCAATGTGACTTTTTTCTCACATCCCTTGTCTTGCTGGGATTGAGACTTTTGTTTTCTGTTTCAATGGACCTGTTTGCACCCTTCTGAGGAAGAAGCTGATACTCAGTTACTTGTTATCACCTTACAGTGTAGAGGTCAGAGCTTTGCCTTCTACCCACTCATCATAATTGTCTCCCATCCATGAAAATGTATTCTCAGGAGACAATGAGTAATTCAAGTTGCTGAAACTATACATTCAAAATAGGGCTTCATAAAACCTGTTCCTTTTAATGTTATCCCCATGCGATAGCTGTGATTTGGAGCTTCCATTTTAAAACAGTTTTAATGGTTCTGTGATGGACCCAGTTTCTTCAAAGTGTTCAAAACATACAAAAGGAACTTTTATATAACATCTGAGGATAAAAAGTTCATTATGTTAGTATCACAGAAACCAAGGAAGAAAGTAGAAGAATAAGGTGCATAATAACAAAACTAATCAAACTATCAATTTCAAACATAAGAAATCCATCAGATCATACCTTTCTACTGGCTGAAACACATACTGTAGATTTAATGAATCTCTATTTTCCAATATCATTCATTCTTGGAACTGTTCTTCCCTCTGCTCTACTTCTCTCTTAGCAAAGAAATGTATCCAAATGTGCATTCTCTTTTTTCATTATATCATGTCTGTTGAATTAGTGGCCTATTCTTCAAGAATAACCAAAATGATGAATGAATGACCATATTGGGGTTCCAGGTTTCTTTTCACTTTATTTTTGCATGAGTATGTGTATCTTTCTCCATTTACACTTTCCATCACCACTACTGATGCTTGACCTAATAAGCGTTGTCATTCAAGACTGAAAGGCCTGCACACTTTCTGAGACGTTTTTTGAAAGTCAGGGAGAAGCATGTGGCATTAATTCATCCTGCTGGAAAAGCTGTCCAGTTTCTGTTGAACACTTTGAGGGTAGACAGGATGCTCCCCCTCTGTCAGCACATCAGTGTGATATAGTCCAGAACCGCATGCACTGTATCAGAAGTCCAGACTTTAGTTCATTTCCAACAGTTAACAAAGCATGAGAGTTTTCAAATTTCATGATTACAGAATCAGAGTCCAGAAAACCATGGTAGGTAGGCTGAAGTCTACATAGGAACGTGGGTTCTCATATCCTCTGAGCTATTACCCCAACAGGTCAATGAGTGTCCACTTAAAGCCAGTGACTAACTTCATAAAGACTCTGCTAATGAAGTCATCTTGTCAAACGTCCACGGAGAAGGATGCTGCTCTAGTCTTCACTGATCCTGCGAGGTGGCATCATACTGAGCACATGCTGCTAGCTTAGCAACCAAGTCTGTCTGAGTAACTCTTGCTTTCTTTGAGGGATGCTTGCCTGTTACCTGAAATCTAGCCAGAATTGCCTGGAGTTTGATGAATATATTCTTGAACAAGAAACATGGCAAGAACACTTTGTTTTTAGAGGGAAAAACATTCTGTGCACCAACTATTCCACAGAGTTTGCCAGTAGCTTTGCCAGAATTATCACCTACACAGGTACAGACCTGCCAATTCACGTTTCATAGTTGGGAGATGAAAAGGTAAAGAAGCAGATTCTTTCTCATTCTCATCAGAGCTTGAGCTGCTATTTGGGTCCCAACTATAGCTGTCACATAACATGCAAACATTGTAAGTCCATCTCTTCTTTTCCTTTTAGGTATCTACTGTTACTCACTTGTCAAAAGACTACAGAGGAGATGCTTGCTTCGGGTTAACTTAGACAACTTGTAACCCCCCTCTTGCCTCTAATCCTGAATTGCTTACAACAGGGCCTCATGGGCTGTGATTGTTCATGTCCCCAGAGCCATTGAGCCTGCCCCACTCCAGATGCAGACTGCTCTCCCAGGACTGTGTGACGCCAACAGAGCTGTGCTGGACCCCTCGCCATTATTTTTCAAGATAATTTGACCATGTAAATATTCTATTTATGCTAGAAAGTTATCGGGTTAGTTACCTCCCGATAAATAACAATTTGTCCCAAAACTTACCCTAAACCAGCATTTATTATCTCATACAGTTTCTGTAGGTCAGGAATTTGGAAGAAGCTTAACTGCACATCTCTGATGCTGAGTCTCTAATTGAGGCTGCGTACTGCTAGGGCTGAAATCATCAAAGGCTTAACTGGGGCTGAGGGGTCTAGTCCCAGGCTCCCTTGTTTGTGGGCAGCGGCCTCAGTTCCTTGCCAGGCGGACTTCTCTAATGGGCTCCTTATGATGTGGTGGAAGGGAATCAAGAGAAAAGGGCAAGAGGGAGGGCATGGTCAAGGAGGAAACTGTAGTGTCTTTAATAGCAGAAGCTCAAAAGTAACATGCTATCAATTCTGCTGAGTTCTATTAACCACTCAAACTTGCCCAACACAATGTGGGAACAAATTACATGAGGACATGAATATGAGGAGGAAGAAATCGTCGGGAGCCATTGTGGAGGCTGGCCATCACATCATTAAAACACAAGTTTGTGATATTAATATGTCCAGTTATTAAATATAAATCTCAAACTATTCTAGGAGAAAGGTAGAAATCTTAGACAGTATAAACCAAGAGAGAGAGAGAGAGAGAATCCATAATTTATTGAATTTGATGAAGAAAAGCAAAATACATGAATCAAGAAGATATAGAGAGTTTTCATCTATGGATAGAAATGTGATGGTAAGAAAATATCAAGAAAGTTCATGTGGAGGAAAATTAATGAATTTTGTTCTGACAATTTTAAAAATTAGATAATAATAAGGTATCAAGTACACGGTAGGTATTTGGAGATTTGTTATTGTCCCTCAAGGGAGAATTCAGAGATAGAAATGACATTTTGAGCATGTTTATAGTTATGAACTTCACAGTGGAGGGAATATGACCTAGAAACAGAGGTAAGAGCCAAATAATTAAGAAGCAGAAGGAAAAAGTAAATGAAAAGAAAGGGAAGGGAAGGGAAGGGAAGGGAAGGGAAGGGAAGGGAAGGGAAGGGAAGGGAAGGGAAGGGAAGGGAAGGGAAGGGAAGGGAAGGAAAGGAAAGGAAAGGAAAGGAAAGGAAAGGAAAGGAAAAGAAAAGAAAAAAGAAAAGAAAAGAAAAAAGAAAAGAGAAAAGAGAAAAGAAAAGAGAAAATAGAAAAGAAAAACTTTTCATGGATGAAAGGGAAAATTTTTTTTTAAATTATTACAAAATTTAGTTCATAAAATTGTGGCCAAGATTAATCTTCATGAGGCTTTCATTTCCAGTTTATCCAAACTTTGAGAGCAGCATATAGCAAATTTAATTGGAAACCAGATCGAGTGGTGTTCGGCTTCTGTTAGCAGGTCATTGCTTTGACTGTAAAACTGATTGACGTGATTCCAAATGGAAAAAGGTACGGGGATCTGGATATAAAGGGAAAACATTTGACTGCGGATTCAAAATATACGAGAGGAGAAAATATCTGAATAAATATACTTCTGCTTAACATTTATTGAAACAAGCTCAGATACTAACAACATTTTGATTTAAATGTCATGTGTCTTTTTTATGCTACCTTACAAAGGGCTGCTATTTATTTTATCATTTTTTTAACACAGAGTCAGCTTGCAGAAGCAGGCAGTGAAACTGCGTCTCCTTTTGCCCGCCATGCCAATTGTCACTGCAGGGTCTTCAGGCACCCTTTCCCCTAGCACCCAGGCCCTCGGGACGGGGAGGGGTGCAGACTTCCACCCCAGGGAAAGGACAAGAGCCAGAGAAGTCCACTCCTCCAGGGCTGGGGAAGGAGCAGTTGAGCAGATCAGCCATTTGATATCAAGCTGGGTAGATATGTCTCCGGCGTCTCCAGTTCCTTACCCTAAAGGCTACTGGCCACGTGGATGTGAATGGGAAGAAGTGAGGAGAGTGAATAAGACATACAGCAAGTGAGGGTCACATAGCACTGATGTCTTTGTGCTGGCGGCAGAGCCAGGACAACAGGTGACTCTGCGGCTTAGGGCCCTGTGGAGAAGGAAAACAGGAGGCAGCTGTGAAGCCAGGGCGCTCCCGTTCCCTAGGGCCCCCAGTAGCACTCTCTCGGTGGCTAGGACCCCAGGAGCTGTAATTTCAACTTCCATTGACTCCTTTTCTTCCTCAAATGGATGTGGCTACACCAATGGCTAGTCATAGTCAGAAACAGCCGCAGGGCACTACATCAATTATGAACTTATCCTTTGAGGTCAGACAAATGGAAGTTAAAATTCTGACTCAGCCCCTTATTACTACTGTGGCTGGGTGGTTTGCAGACTCTCTACATTCCAGTTCCTTCATCTATGGCCTAAAAGTTTCATCTTACAGACAGCTGTCTACTGAAATCATTGTCAAGTTTAAGTTAAATAATTGCCGTTTACTAAATAATTTCCAAGTGCTTTACGGACATCATTTTTTAAAATAGCCCCGTGAGTGGTTGTTGACAGATGAGGAGGCTGACAGGGCTGAAGAGCGACATTCCCTGCATCGCAGAACCAGTGAATTACCGAGCTGGTGCCCCCGCCCCACCCCCGCGTCAGGGACTCCTGGGTCCAAAATGCTCGCTTCTAACCACCGCCCTGGGCCAAGCAGGTAAATGTTTGCTGACATCATTCAGATTAAAGAGTGAAAACTAGAAAAAATACAAAATCACTAATGGCAAAAAAATAATAATAATTGCAATTCTCATTGCTCCAATAACAACAAATATATATTGAGTACCACTGGAGGGTCAGCACCTTTGCATAAATCATTTCATTCAATAGTTAAAAATCCTTATGAAGCTGGAATCACCTCATAAAGTGATGGTTAGCAGTCCTTATTATAGAATAAGAAGAACAGAATAATTTCTTAGATTGATAACCCTTAGTATTTTGGAATTACAGATGAAAAGACTGATGTGTGGAACGTTAAACTAATTTACTCATGCGCACAAAGCTAGGAAATAGACGAGACAAAATTCACAGCCACGCCTGTGTGACTGCAGAACTTCCGTCTGCAAGTTCGAGCACTAATCTATAGAATGCACCACTGGCCACCACTTGAACCCAAATAGTTTCTTGTGCAACTAGATTCTTATATAGTTTTTGTTTCTTTGTGTGTGTATTCAAATAGCTGTATTCATATTAAAATATTCTAAAGTCATATTCATAATGTACCTAACATTTCACACTGTTTTTTTTTTATTTTAGCATTCTCTCATAAGTTTTTTTCCTACATTCCCCTTTGATTGCCATAATTATATTTCATTCTATTCATGCATTATGTTCTATACAGCAATGTTCTAAAACTGAAAAAGGCATTCTTCTATGATCTGACATTTCATTTAGCTTGCATTCAATTTTTGCCTGACATAAACAACTCTACAATAAATGTATATGTATACATAACTTTTGCTAGTTATCCAATTGTTTTCCAAGCTAAATTTTCAGAAAAGAGATTCTTAGGTTAAAGTATATGAATACTTGTATGACTTCTTACACATAATACCAAAGTGCTTTACTGAAAGCTCACCACCACATTCTCCAATACTAACAGAAAAGAAAAATATAAATGAAACAACTATTAAGAAAAGTAGTTTTGTTTTTGTTCAAGACTATATATATTTTATATATAATATATATATTTTTTTCAGATGTATGTGTGTATATATGTGTGTGCATACCTTTCAGATGTATATCTTTCAGGTGTGTGTGCGTGTGTATGTATACCTTTCAGGTGTTGCTGTGGTGGGCACAGGAGCATCTGTGGTCTGCGAGTGTGCATCCAGGCAACAAGATGGGTAGAGAGGGTTATGAAGGGACCAAAGGTTTGCCACCCTGAAACTGCCTTTGGGGATATTGATTCTAAGATGGTCATTAAAAAACTAAAGACTCCAAAATGACATTTGAACCTCGCCTCTTTCTTGCCCAGGAGAGTGGAATGGAAAGCCTGCTGCAGGAGGGAAATCTCAGCACACTCACCTCGCCTCCCGTGACATAAGTGTGGCAGGTGGGAAGGCCCCAGGCAGGGGCCTGGTCGCTGGGTCGGGCCCTGTGCCCCGCTGTGGCTGGGCTGCCGAGCCAGAATGTGCTCAGCCGTCCCTCACCTACCTGTAAATTGCCTGTTCCTTTGAAATCTTTGACCCTTGCCCTCTTTCTCTTTTGTCCTTAATGACATATAAACCTCAACTGCCTGATGTATTTTGGGGTCTCATATCTAATGATACCCCCTGGCATGTACATCCGTAATAAACTTTGGACATTTGCTCCCATTAATCTGTCTCTGTTAATCTGATTATTAGCCTAGGTACAACTTAGAAAATGTGAGAACATTTTTTTTTTTGTTTTTAAGCTCCACAGTTCTCATGATAGCTCTATATGCTGAGCCCACACAGCACGTGTGAATAGCCTGCCAAGCCTTTCCTGTAACAAGAGGCCACCGAAGAGCACACATAACTGCCCCCGAAGTCAACAGGGAATACTCAACCTTGGGCTCATTAGCATCATGCCACAAGCAATAGAGCTAATTTCCCAACTAATGCATCGCAGCAGGTCCTTAATAAATTCTTGTTTACCGTCCGAGGTCTTTGGCCCAGTCCCGTATGTCCACATCCTCTCCTGCAGCCGAGCCCCCCGGTAACCTCAAACCACAAGTCTTATAACACATTTTCACTTTTCCCCAAGAGCTTCACAAGGACCCTTGAAGATCTTTTTATTTTGGAAACCATATAATAGATTTTATTTTACCAACACTTACTGAGCCAGTATTTCTACGAGCCTATGACTTTTTTTCATATCAATCTCACCTTTCTTGAATTCCTGAACTTAGAAGTGATCCTAGGTACTATAAAGCCAGCCAACTTTTAATTAATGAGCATATGCAATAAAACGTTTTTTGTATACTTTTACCACTTAGTTTTAGAATCAGTATTATAATAGTTATTTTCTTAGGTAACAGTATTTGTCTTTTCCTTCATTGAAGACTTGCAGCTTTGGAAGCACAAAGAACCTGCTCTTTTGACTAACCCTTGACCTTCCCTGGAGAGTGCTGATAGTCAGAATATTGGAAAGAAACAACCTTCAACCAGCTATGCAGAGAACTACCCACGAGGGAATGGCCTGAGGAAACATGAAGAGGCTGTCCCTACCTTTGAGACACTGTAGGGGATCCCAGAAACAACTGCGATATTTTTGCAGAAGAACGAGTGCCTACCTTGTGTGGGTGGATTCAGGAACCAGGTCAAATGTGCTTCTTGCTGCTAACATGGCTCTAGACTCATAAGGCATCAGGAAACGCCTCTGAAATACAGACACAGATGCAGTGTAAGTGTGGATGCAAACAATGTACACATAGACGTGAAAGGTGTCAGTATCATTGTAGACATAAGGATACATCTGGCGGAAGCGAACCTCTGCTCACCACACCTACATTTATATGGACTGACTCATGAAATGGGAACTGTGACTGTTTTTTTTCTTCCTGGAAATCAAATAAAATATTATTTTTCTGTTTTTGACACATTAAATATAAGCAGTATTTAACTTATGATGAATACGCATTGAAATGACACTCTCAGACCAGACCGTCTGATTTCGGGACTAGTTTATATTTGATTCCTACAAGAAAGAAAGCAAAGTAACAATTTCAATGTAGAAATTTCCATCCACACTATTGTCATCAACTCTCAGTTACCCACAGATGTAGAGGTCATCAATAAACTCTACAACTTGAGTCTTAATCTCTTTACCACTGAGTTCTAGTCTTTAGTTTTAACCTCCAAGGGACAGTTCATGAGGCAGTGTTCTGTGAAAGCAATTTTTTAAGCTTTATTAAGTTTATAGAACATTTTTCAAAGCTTATCTGTATGTGATATGTTTGGCTTATTCATGGCTATAACCTTAGTATTAAATGTTGATATTGTTATAAATGTGCAAAAGATTTTTTAAATGTTTTATTTTTGTTCAATTACAGTTGCCCTCATTGCCCCCCATTGCTGTCCCCTGCCCTGCTCCCCCTCCCTCTCCCACATTCACTTCTCCCTGCCACTGCCCTTGTCTATGGGTCCTTTGTACAGGTTCCTTGACTTCACCCTCTCTTTCCTTTCCCCCATTCCCCCTCCTCCTCCCCTCTGGTTACTGTCAGTTTGTCCTATATCTCCATGTCTCTGGCTTTATTTTGCTCACTTGTTTGTTTTGTTGATCAGGTTCCACTTATAGGTGAGATCATATGGTATTTGTCTTTCACTACCTGGCTTAATTCACTTAGCTTAATGCTCTCTAGTTCCATCCATGCTGTCACAAAGGGTAGGAGCTTCTTCTTCCTTTGCCGTAGATTTTTATAGAGCAACTCTAAGAATTTATTTTATTGCATGTAAAATATCAGTAATTCAGTCACTCTAATTTCAGTTCTTTAAAAATAATGTAAAAATAAAATGCATGTTCATTTGGGGACTTGTGATTTATTTCTGGCCTTGTGTAAGTTATTTAAACTACTGTAAATAACTAATTTCAATTTGTAAGTTCTCTCATATTAATGAAACATAGCTATATTTTTAAAGGAAACTAAAGGTTAAAGTAATCTTCATAGTTTTCTATAGTTCACTATAATTCTGAGCTGGGTTTTTTTGTTTTTTTATTTTATTTATTTTTTTATAACTTTATTTATTTTTTTCAAATACATTTGTCTCTGCCTTCCCCCCACCACTTTCCCTTGCCTCCTCCCCCCTCCCTCCTCCCTCCCTCAACCCTTCCCCTTTGGTTTTGTCCATGAGTCCTTGCTACATGTTCCTTGACTTGCCCTTTCCCTTCTTTTTCCCCTGCCCCTCACCCCTCCTTCCCTCTTGTCTCTGTTGGTTTCCTTCCCTTTCAGTGTTGCTGGTCTTATTTAAATATGAGGTCTGCCCAGAATATACCCAGCCATACAATATGAAAAATAGAGACATTTATTGAAGAAGATAGAAGATACAAGAAATATTTTACATAGGACAATGACGACTCAGTCATCTTCAAAGTAAGCACCTTTGGACCTCACACAGTTCTCCCAATCACCATCAGCTACCCAGTCATATTTTCCTGAATCTCATCAATGGTTTGACATCTCTTCCCTTTCAAAGGTGATTTTAGTTTTGGGAAAAGCCCGAAGTTGCAGGGTGCCAAATATGGGCTGTACAGGGGCTGAATCACCTGAGTGATCTGATGTTTTGTCAAAAAACTCTGCACGAGATGTGATGCTTGAGCAGGTGTACTGTCATGATGAAGTTGCCAATCACCAGTTGCCCACAGCTGTGGCCTTTGACCCATTCAAATGGTTTCCACGGAGGAATGTTCAAGCTTAAGGCAAAATTTGACACAGATTCGTTGCTGTACTTGCTCAGTCAGTTTGAACGCAGCTACCAAACAGTACACACGCTCATTCAACAGTGTCTACCGCCCCCACTGACTAGAACAGTGAAGTCATCATTGTTCATGCATATGCATTCCAGTCCACTCTACTTGGCTGCCAGGTTACATTGATGCCATGCATACCATTCTCATTATATTTACAACAGCTAGACTTTTTCCAGGCAGACCTCATATATACAATTGTTTAAATGGATAGAAAAATAACCCAGAGTAAATATTATTTGATGAGTCCATTTACAAGTCCTTTTAAGTTACACATATGACAAAATTAATTACAAGGCAAAGTTCTATCTTGTCCATGACATAGTTAATCAAAAACACCCCATTATCAAAGGGACTTTTTATTAGTTTTTAAACACTTACTATGGAGCTTTTGTGAGGCATATATTTGTTCTAGGTGCTAATGAAACAAAGATAAGTAGGACACTGTCCTATCCTGGGAGGTTTATGCTACAGAAAAGAAATAAAATCATATCATTGCAATCCCAAGTGATAAGTGCTAAGACAAAGGTATGAACAAAGGTTTTATATGTTTTTCCATTGTGTGCTTTTAATTACCTTTTACAGCTACTCTTTGCTGTTATTCTTCAGTGTATGAGAAATAGTCTCATATGTTTCTATTTTTTACAAGGCCCTCTTGCTCTGAGGGAAAGCATTTGAGAGGGCCAATGTTAAATGTGCCTCTCTGTAATGATGTTGAGGAGGTAACATTTATTAACATGTTTGGACTAAAGCAATACAGAGCTTTTAATAAGACATTACTTGTTTCATCCAGGATCCTGCACTTTGATCTGTCCTTATATTAAAGATGATTTAAAAGGAAATTTCAGATATATTCAGGTAACAATATTTGCATAAAGGACCCAGAACTCCCAACTGAAATAGATATCATTCCAGTACCAAAAAAAACCCCTGCATATTTTAAATTGATCCATGTTTTCACAGCCAATCCTGGCTTTAGTCTTCTCTAATATGAAATTGATTGTTGCTTGGCAATTTATTAGGCTTCCAAACAACTTTTTGAAAATGATTTAAGAGGCAATACTTTACAGATTTTCACACTTCATAGTTTTCATACCAATTACTTACGTTTTATATATTAAGAATAGATCTCTAATTATAAAGTCAAATTCTCACCCATTTAAACTATATAAAATGAACTTGCTTGAATATTTTGTGCTGCTCTCAGAAAAGTCAGGATATTGTCCCTGCTACATACTTTAACTGTAACAATTATTTTTCAGATATGATAAATCTTCCTTTATCCATCAAGCAAATTTTTATCCAAGTCTCAGACCACAGCTCTTGTTGCCAAAGCTTCCCAGGTCACCATCCCATAAAATGAAAGCTCCACACAGAATATAAACATCCTTATCTTAACATAATTTACATATTTTGTTACTATCTCTGATCTTGAAGTGTGTCATAAATTTGGTTTACATGCTGCTCATCCCTCTAAACTGGATCTCAGAACCTCACATAATACTGTAGCTAATCATAATAATATTAGTTAATGGATAAATGACTACCACCAGATATCAAATAACAAAATTAACAAATGTAAAAATAGAGGATTTTTACCTGTTCAATACTTTTATATAAAATGTAGTAATTGGACTCCGAAAGTGAATTTTAAGTTTTACTAGAATAACAGAGTTCATGCTTTTTAAAGAGAAGGAGGTCTTTTGTGCTTACTCTGATGTCATTACATTACAAAAGAAGCCAGTGGGCGTAAAGAACCACAGAGGAAGTTGCAGGATTGTTCTCATTAGCTCTGCCGTGCTCATTAGTCTTTGAATTAGGACTTTGCTCCTGTCTTTTTTAAACAAAGATTTAGCTGTAGTTTATAGAAGTGCAGAGAAAGTAGGATATAGTAGGAACTGATGAGGGAGATTACACCACTAAAAACCTTACTTTATAGTGGTGATAAACATAAGTCAAAGAGTCCAACAATCTTGCAATTGATTTTTATGCAACGAACAGATGGCAAACCACATAAAAATCCATAAAAGTAAATCCTATAATATAGAGAAATACTCATGCTGTTATGCTAATTGCAAAAGAAGGATATACACTTTTATGATCATCCCTCATATATGGAACACATATTTATTAACCCTACTGTGTGCACAGTGCTTGCAAGAGACAGAAAGAGCCTCTGCTATTTTACAGTCTACAACATCGTCAGGGGAGCAACAGGCACAGGAAGCTGAATGAACGTAATTAATCAGATATTTAGAGCAAAATGTTTTAAGGCTTAGAAGGGGGAAGGTGCCTCAGAAAGCACTGTGTAGAAATGAGTCTAAATCAAAAACTCAAAAAAGACTCCAAGGGAAAAAAAAACATAAATGCATTTCAATTACGTTTTAAAAATAAGTGGGATGCCATGCAATTAAATTGTGATTATGCTGGGAAATAGGACTATACAGAGAGGATTCTGTTGTCTTCTATTTTTGTATTTTTCAAACTGTAAATGCTTCGTGAACATAGCTTCTATAATAGAAAATAAATAAATAAGATCGAAATGGTCAAATAGCTGTAAGTGAATATAATTTAACTTAGGTTATAAAGATGATACTTAAAGATATTTATAATAGAATAAAGAATATGAATTTATGCAGGAAGAATTTCCAGCGCGTTTGCGTGCTGTGGTTGTGAGGAGCAGGACAAGACGCTACAAGTGACTCAGCAGAACAGAACGTCAGAACCATGAAACAGCTCCCAATGCCGAAATCGAGAAGCCTCCACCCCTCTCTACAGCTGGTCTCTGTGCTTCTCTCTCTCCATTTAGCACCTACTGTTCACATTGCCCCTTTTTGTTTTCCTATGAAGAATGTCATTATGTGCCAGTCTTGTGTATTCATTTATGGTGCAACTTCTTTAATAATAGATCTTTTATCACTTATACTTGTGAGATTTAGTATAGAAAATAAGCATAATTAACTTTTTTAGAATACTCAAATTTCCAATGCTAGATGCATTTAAACGTTTCAAAGAGCAATTCCTAATTCAAACTGTAAAACATAAACAATAACTTCCCAAATGAGAATTATATAATTACAATATGTTTTATATCCATATTTTCCAGTAATTTTTGCTTACTACACAATAAACATCGAGTAACTTAATTTTAATGACTTATGGAACAAATGAATAAATTTAAAAAATTGCTTACATATCAATTAATATTTTTCCAGATAAAAATTTACCTTTTAACTTTAAAAGAAGCATGAGTCTGGTGTTATGAATTTATTCAACAATACTATCATAGTGATGTGAATATACTTAGTCTCACTGTATATGATTATGTAAAAGATGCCTAATTTAGTTGTGTACCATTTGGCCTTCATTACTCAAGCAATGAAGGAAATTTAGGTGAAAACTTCACTACAATACAATTTTATGTGCTTTAAAATCATGGAAAAATGGTAAAAAAAAATGAAAGCATCATTTGATCTCTTCAGAAATGTTGCTTAATCTGCATATAAAATACTGAAGTCTTTGCCTAGAATGGTAAATGAGGGAGCTCCCACTGCGGTGCATAGAACTCACTGGAACTGGGATCAGGCCCTTTCTATAAAATGGAGATTCCACCCTTTATATTTGACCTTCTAGGGGCACTGAAAGATGGTTTTCTACATTGTACCTTCCTTATAAGAAATAGGAGTGTGGATGAATGGATAGAGTGAATCCTGAAGTAAAGACAGCATCTGAAAACTAAAATCAGGAAGAGAATACTCCAAAAGCAATTCAAACAAATCTTCAGTAAAATAAGATCTTCATCATAGTCAAAATTAATTGGATTTTTAAATTGCCAAATACTGTTAACAAGCTAAATATCCATATTTTATTTATTTCAGAAAATCTAATTCTTATTCTTCTTTAAGGCTGTGTACATACAGCATTAATTATTAATGAACATCTAGAAACCATATTATATGTATTTAAAATTAGATAACAGATCATAAAATGTGTTTCCAATTTTGGGGCTATTGATTTGAGCAAATACAATAATCAAAGTCAACAATATTTTAAACCTGTGCTTGAGACTTAAATTCAAACATCAAACCAAACCAATCCAGTACCTAACACAAATATTTTGTGTGGATATTAAATAGTTGAATTATATGAAGGTGTTGTTTAGGCCAAACTTAGTTGAATGATATTATTCTTATAAGACATAACATTTATTAATTAACATATTTTTTGGAACAGCTTTGAATTTATAGAAAAAATGGGTCGATAATACAGTTTCCACCATACGCAGCTTTCCCTATTATTAACGTCCTGCATTAGTGCAGTACATTTATTATAACTAATGAGCTGATATTGATACATTAGTATTAACTGAAGTTCATGGTTTAACATAAGGTTCACTCTCAAGGTTGCACAATTCTATGTGTTTGACACCTGCATGTCATACATTCACCATTAGAATGCCATGCAGAGTAGCTTTACTACCCTAAAAACTCTCTGTGCCTCACCTGCTAACCCCACCATATCTCCTACCAAAGCCTTATCACCCATCTTTTTACTCTGTTTCATCTTTTCCATAATGTCATATAGTTGTGATCATACTATAAGCAGACCGACTTTTTCTGTAACTTAGCAGTACACTTTTAAGATTCTTCTATGTCTCTTCATGGCTGGATAGCTCTTTTTTTTTTTTTAATTGTTGAATATATCCTGTTGCATGGATGTATACAACCGTTTTTCTGTTTAACCTATTGAAGGACATCTTGGTTGCTTCCAGTTTGGGGCAATTATGAATAAAACTGCTGTAAATTTTTTTGAATATTTGCATGAATATGCATGGATATGTTTTCAAATACGTTGGGTAAATACCTAGAAATGAATTGCTGCAGCATATGGCAAAACTCTGTTTATCTTGTAAGAAACTGCCTGTCTTGCACACTGGCTTTACCATTTTACATTCCTACCAGAAATGAATGAGAAACTGTTGTTTCACATTCTCACCAGAATTTGGTATTACCAAAAATTTTTATGTCATTCTAATATACATGTAGTGGTATGCCACTAGTGTTTTAATTTGCTATTCCTTGGTGACATGGAATATTGAGCACCACTTTATATACTTATTTGCCATCAGCATGTCTTCTTTCAAGATGTATTTGTTCAGACCCTTTGTCCATTTTTTACTGGGTTGTTCTTTTCTTACTGTTGACTTTTGAGTCCTTCTTATATTTTGGGTACAAGCCCCTTACCTGCCCCAGCAGTGCCCAGATGCCGGCTAATTAAAAGCCAGACCCCCAGGCAGCAGCTGGGAACTTACAGAGCCAAACCCCTTCGAGGGAGGACCCCGGAAGGGCGCATGTTTGCCTGTGCTCTCCGCACAGAGCCCAGAGGGACGACAAAGCTCTCACCTACCCCTTCGGCACTGGCTCTTCGGCTTGGTCGTCACAGGGGCCTCGTAAATGGCTAGCCGTCTTGAACCTCAGAGCTTGGTGATCTGGAGGCCGGCCTTGGGTGGCAGCTGTGAGAGCTGCCGTGTCACCTGTGTGGACCAGCTCCTTCCAGGAAGAAGCTTGGGCAGTTTCGTTGCCAGGTAAGCCAGGGGGGCGAAGTTGTGGCGAATGCCCCACAATCCGCTTGGTCTCCTGGAGCCCGCCAGCACCCAGGCGCAGGGTAATTAGACCCCGAACCTCAGGCAGCCTGAGGGTTGGCGGGGGACCTGTGCAGGCACAAACCCTTCCCGGAAACACTGAAGGCTGGACACTTCGCCGGCTCCCTCTGGGCCACGCCCCGAGGGCCAGCGCTGGGGAGAGCTTGCTCACTCAGCCCTTGACAACGGCCCCTCTGTTTCTGTGGTCAGACGCCAAGCCCTTGTAAGTCAGGGCCTAGTGGTTGGGAACCAGGCCTTCTGGTGGCAGCCATAGAAGCTGGGGCGCTGGAGATGTGATGCAAACTGCTAAGCTGGGAACTTGGAGTTCCTTCTCAACAGCAAGGCCCTGGGCCTGGGCCGGGCTTTGCGGTGTGAAGGCGTCTGAGATTTTCCTGCTCCTCCTGGTGTATTTTCTCAGTCACCTCCCAGGGTTTAGAAGTGTCTTGACCAGTTCCTGGACTTGTCTCAGAGGCAAGTGATCTGTATGTGGCTGTGTGCTCATCACACCTTCAGGGGGAGGGAAACGAAGGTGCTTCCTGCCCTGCCTTCTTGCTGACACTCTATAACTTTCTCCACTTACAGGACCTTCTGGGGCCAGGGTTTCAGAGGCCCGCTGACCATATGTTTTCACCCAAAAATATCATAGGTATTCTCCTAAAAATTTTGAAATGGTGAGCACTTCCCTTAAATTTACAGATAGTGCCAATTGCCAGTAACTTTTCTCTATTATTGAACAAAATTATCGTTTCCATCCTGAGTAATATCATTGCCATTTTCTTGATCTGTGTCACATTGCTAAGTTGCCAGACCTCACTTTGCTCATACCACAATCTTGTGAACAAAATTTTGTTGCTGATCCTTTTTAAATCTGTGCACTCATGTGTTTTATCAGTTCTGAAAAGTCCAAGTCATGATTCTTAAAAGTATTGCCTCTCCTCTGCTCTCTATTCTTTCGTTCTGAAATTCTGATTAGATCTTCTCATTATAGTCTTTTTCTGAATTTTCTCTCATATTTTCCATAAGCTATTCTCTCTGCACTGAATTTTGAACAATTCCTTAAGATACATTTCCTCAACTATTCACAATTCAAGATCCCTGTAATTCTGTGCACCAAGTTTTTATTTTTTAGCAACATATTATTATTTCTGTATATTCTACTGGTTTCTTATCCCTAATTGTCACTTATTCCTATGTTTTATTTCACCCACTTGAAAAGCCATTTGGTGCGTAACTATTCTGTAGCCCACATCTGAGCTGCCTATCTGAAGCTGGCATGTGGGTGAAGGTGTCTAACCATGATAACTGTGCTGACCAGGACTTGTGGCAACTTCCCTTCTTGGTCATCTCTATGAGCTCATTTATTAGTCTTGATTGTAGAACCCTCCTGAACCTAATTGGCAATGCTTTCTTCCAAGAAGACCAATGCCTTCTCGAAGATGTAAGTTGCCTCTGATCTGGACTCTGAAATCCCACTCAATGGCCCAGATCACTATCAATGCTCCAAATTCAGCTCAGAAAGCTCATTTCTGGCCTGAAGATCAGTGTTCCAAAGAAGAATTGTTTTTTGGTAGCTGTTCACAGGACAACTCCAGTTCTTCACCCACCACACTACTCTGCTTCAGCTCAGACACAAGCTCACAGATGGCGATGATGGTAATGAAGAGGAAAAGAAGAAGGAAGAACGAGTGAACTTGCAGGCCCCATGGGGAACTCTTGTATACTGCCCTTGCCTGTTACCATTGTATCAAACGACTTGTATTTTGCAATTGGTTTTCTGACATAGGAAGTTTCATCAGGATATCTAGTCTACCAGAAGCCCATAGTCCCAAAAGATTTTTTTAGAAGCTACATGGCAGTATCTCATAATAGACCAATTAACCAATTAAATAGCCCCAATGATTCAAAATAAATTACCTTCAATTCTTGCATATTCCATCTATTGAATATAGAAAAGTAGATTGTAAATATAATACCTTACATTTTACTTTACATTAAGTTCAATTTTGACTTTCATTTAAATCAACATATTTTTGAGTCATAATTATTTCACGGAATGACTTGGTGAATTGTCCCAACATTTGGCCATCTGCAAATTTGGTTAGTTAGTAAAAGAAAAGGAAAATTAGCCTAGGCTTCTGACACCCTCGCACTGCCCAACACTATAATGCTATAGAACTAGGGAGAAAGCTACCAAAAACTAGGGTAAAATCTATGAAAGACCCTTAGGGGAGAGTTGTGACCAAGTATTCCTAGGCAGAGGAAGGCTGATTGCCATGAAAGGGTGGAATGGTAGAATTAATTTATGTTTTTCTCTTTTTCCCACATAGCCTTTGGTGGGTGATTTTGCAAATTCCACTACTAGAAGCCATTGGGGAGCCTGGTCTTTGAGCATTGCCTCACCTGTAACTCCAGGCATGGGCTGCTTCCGAAAAATAAACCCTGCTTTCTCTACTCCTGTTTGTGCCTCATTGGGCTCTGATGCACACAAGCAAATGAACCCCTTTAGTCCAGTGACACAGGCACTGGGATTAAAACAGCACAAACAAACAAAAATTTGCCCTCATGGAGTTTATATTTTGCTAAGTAAACTTAATAATGGTAGTGACACTTGAGCAGGCTGCCACCGCAGTAATATGAGTTCTGTGCTCATCGTGGTGCTCCTTCCCCCAGGAGGACCTGAAGGAGGGTCGCAGAGACTGAGAAATGTGCCTGGGGTGGCACAGTGTATGAGTGGCAGGTCCAGACTCCAACTGGGCTGTCTCCCCTGAAACCATGCTCACCACTGGGAAATACATTGATGGCGTATCACTTATTCCCATTACAATCATAAATTCAGGAGGAAAATGTCAGTACTTGCTTCTGGAGAAGTGGGGACAATAAGCATTCCAGAGCGAGGACACTGGCTGAGGCTTTCTATAAAGCTGCACTGAAGGTTTGAGGACTCAACCCTATGACCTAGTGCTGGAAGCCTGACGTGCACACACGCTCCTGCCGGGTGTCTGTCACGGTGCTACATGTGGGCGGAGGAAGCTGAGCACAGCTTGGGTGTTTATTCCTAAGTCCTGATGCAAATAGTGAACTGAATGTTTCTAAAAAGCAACAAATGAGAGGCCCATTCAGCAATGATATCCAGGCCTCAGAATCATGATGTTGAATAAGGAGAGTAGAAGATAGAATAAGGCATCACTCAGTTCAAATAAAATACATATTAATACATAGATATTTACAGGAAAAAATTAAGGGTTTACTTGAAACACCTCAGCGTGCGTGAATGGGATGAGAATGGAAACCAGGGGGAAGGAAAAGGAAAAGGAAACGGAGGAAGGATTTCCACAGACTAAGGACAAGAATAAGCTATGAACCAAACAATGTGATTAGCTCTACTCTGCATGTAAAGGCCAAATGAATGAATCAATCAACCATTTGAGAAAATAGGACACGTCGGTGGGAGTTAATTAGAAAATAGGTACATTAAAATATTTTTTACAAAATGTTACTGTGAATTCAACATTTTCCTTTTGTCACGATTCTTTTTGCTGCTTATTTTTCTCCCACACTTTTAATCTATCCTCAGGGCCGAGAGGGTTAACTTCCTAACTTGAAATAATTTAGAGGGAAAGTGTCATTGAAATATAAAAAGAAAACACCCTACATCACTCCCAGCATTTTTTTTATGGCAATGTAAATTCTCTTCATTCAAAACGCAGCTTTTAATATTTTAATTAGGCTACTGTGTTATTTGAAAGGAACATCTGATTTTGGAAATGCAAATGAGGGCATGTTAGAAACAAGATGCAAAATTAAAAAGGTAATACACAGTTCAGCAAACAGCAAGAAAGAGAAAGAATGTGAGGATGGATCAAGGAAATAACCTAACTTTTGAAGTAAAAATTATACTAGTGGTTTTCAAATTAACAATTTTGCAAGGTTAAGGACAATTTTAATACATTCCTTGAAAATGCAGTAGTTATCTTCGGCGAGTAGACTTGGACTCAATCACAGGGCACACGTTTACGGACCGTACCTGGAAGCGGTGACAGCGCCCCAGCTGGCTGAGCGGCGAACAGCACTCCCTGCAGGTCCCATCAAGGCTTCCTTCCCCCTTCCCTTTTTCTTATTGATACAAAACAAAGAAGGCATTACTTGCAGACTGTGCTATGAAATACAGCTGAATTTTGCAGCCTTCCACTTTAAACATGAGGACATGTAGTCTCTGAAAGGTTAGGCCACGCAGCGGGTGGCGGAGCTGGGACTGAATTCCAGGTCTACACGCAGAGCCGATGCTCCTAACAACTAACCATGTTGCTCCGGACGCTACACATAGGACTTCCTCATGCAGACAGGAGAATTTTGTTCACATCTTTTTTTTTTTTTTTTAATTAAATTCATGTTGTTTCTTTGTTGCAAACAGGAAATTAAGCTACCTAGAAGAAAAACTACAGAAGAGCCACGAGTTTCTTTCTTAATCCGAAGAACGAGTAACTGTGAGGCCATCGCCTTCAGGGTAGAAATCTTAGTTAAAAGTAACAACAGGGGTGGAGGAAGGAAGAGAGGCATGAGGAGTGAACACAGAGGGCGAACGGGCAGCTGCAGGGCCCGAGGCAGAGCGCGTTTCAGAGCCGACCCAGGGCGCCCGCAAAGCTGGGCCCCGCAGCTCTGCAAGTCTGCAGGGCGGTGGCCGCGCCGTTCCCTCGCCCCCGTGCTCAGCCCCGTCCGGTACCCAGGCGCCACCGGCCGGGAGGGCAGAAAGGAACGGGACAGGGTGATGAAAGCAGGCCTCTGCTCTGGAACAGGATGCTGCAGTGCGGGCCGAAGGACCTGCTAAAGTTGACAAGAGAACCTCTGTCGTCTCACACTTCTGGTTCAGATTCGGAATTGCTTTCTGTCCAAACTGTTGTTGAACTCCATGGTTAACCCCTGTATTGAAGTTTTTGTATTCCTTATTAAGGAGAAAAAAAAAAAAACGACTTACAAAGGAGCTATTTGTGAATATACACTGTATGCCATGTATGGTTTATGATGCAACCGGATAGTGTAATAGGTTATACCTGCCCTTTAGGGTCATATAGGCCTTAGCAAAATATTTAATGCCCTGGGAACCACATTGCAAGAAGGCAGCCAATAGATGTTACTCTCTCACATTGATGTCTCTCTCTCTCCCCGCCTCTCTCCCCCCTTCCTTTCTCTATAAAAGCAGTGAAAAAAAGTGTCCTCCGCTGAAAATTACAAAAATAACAATAACAAGACTCATCTCATGGAATTTTTGTGAAGGTTAATTTAGATGAATAAAAAGAAAGTACTTTGCACACTACTTGGCATATATAGTGAATGGCCACTGAGCATTGCTAGTAACAGTAGCAGCAGTGCTGATAGGATTGTATGAAATGTACAAAATCAGGGGGAAATCATGTAGTGTATTCTATGATTCCAATAGTAAGATACATGTATAAACAAAAATAGGTTTAATTCACATGACTTTGGTTATTGAAATCTTCAGAATGAATAAGTTCCTCAGTTAAAAAAGGCCAGAGTATGCTCAAAGTGTGAGCTGAGGAAAACAAAAATTGTTTATATAGGTAAAAGATTGACCTACGTAGCAGAGTTTTAGATCGAAGGTACAAAGCGGAGTCAGAAAAACACAGTGAAGTAGAGAGGACTAAGAAATGAGAGAAAAGGACCTACAGATTTAAAAGTGGCGCGTAATTTCATCTATAAAGAACGTGTATCATAAGGACCATTTTTGTATAATTCTAATAAAAATAACTGTCGTTGCTGTGAAAACAATAAGCTGGTAGTATATGGTAAATTTTGAAAGAAGATCATTTACTATAGACTATATAAAGTTAACTTTCCTTAGAAGTTAATTTACTACAGCAGAATTTATAAGAAAAAAAAGAAAGAAAACCACCAGTGTTTCATGACAGAGGAATGGATAGGTGAGTTTAGCATGTCTACCGCGGAACTGTTACACGGCCACTCGTGTAATGCTCTTCCACAATTAATGACATGGGGACATAGCCAATAACAAAGTACCGTGAAAAATGCAAGATTCAAGGACATGCATTTATACAGGAATTGAAATGCAATATGCAATGCACACATATATGATGATATATGTATGCACATGCATAGTAAAAGAAATGAAATAAAACACATGACAGTGTTATCAATGGGATGAGAAATGCTGTTTTCTTCTATGTATTTGAAAAAATATCCTAGGTCTCTAAACCCACGAATTACTTGTATAATAAGAAAAAGAATACTTTTTAAAACATAATTATACTCTATAGAGATAGTAAGATCCCTCACACTAAACTTGATGTCAGTGGAAACAGCTATATGGAAATGGTGTTTCCTGAATATCTGCTGCAGTCTGTGGCTGAACTTAGACAACGCTGGCCAAAACCAGTCCTTTCAGGGTAATGTGACCCGAATCTCCCAAATCTCCTGCACTGGGAAGCACTAAGCGGCAGGCTCACACAGTAGGTAAAGCAAATACGGAGGGCGAGTCCCTGCAAAGCTCATCCCACGTGTGGGTGAGGTGTTCAGCATCACGAGTGGTGTGAAGGCAGCATAGGTAGGAGCTGTCTCCTGCTGCGCGGCACAGCCCTCCACACGCTGCTCGCCCACGTCGCAGCATCAGCCAGGCCACTTGCGCGGGGAAGATGAAAACAGAGGCATGCTCCGACCTATAATATTGAAACCATCAAGGCTTTATATTTCCTAAAGTAACAATTTGTACCTCATACATTAATTTTTACTTCAATTATTTAGCTTTGTGTGTATCAACCATAGTGAAAGAGAAAATGAGTTACTCCATACCCCAATTTTATCACATTAAGAACTGAAAAACTTATAAACCCTGTCTTCTCTGGTGAGTTATGAACACATTCTCCTTTCTGAGAAGAAAATTAAATTCCTACAGCATCTGGAAACTCTTTTAAAATATTTTATTACTGTTGCTAAGAGGTTTAGAATAATGGAGGCAGTATTAAAGTAAATATACTATCTCCATTTTCTGTCTCTTTAATTGCTGAATTGTCCATTTTTGCACCAGAGTTTTATCGTTTATTTAATGTCAATTCATGAAATAGAAGCTGAGGGAGAGCATGTATCATTAGAATCATGCAACCCAAAAAATAGCCAAGAAAGTATGAGATCATCGCAAATGAACCGTACTTATTTTTATTTTCATAGCAAATATGCTTGCAAGATTCAGCACATGTTCAACTCTAATATCATGGGAGACACAGTTCAAGTTGGTTTAGGCTGGGTAATAAAGAGCAGCAGAAAACAGCAACAGTGGAGAATACTTTGCTAAAGAATTATTGGGCATATAAATTAAATATCTCCCTGTGTGTGTGTGAGTGTGTATGTGTTTTGCAAATCAAGGTTTTACCAAATCTGAAGACAAAGTGGAATGCTTCATTTAATTTTACCAAAAATAAACCATTTTTTTTAATATCAATGACATCCAAATTAATTAATTCAAAAGATATGTAGCATCTACTCTGCGGAAGGTACCTACTCCAAGTCTATCAATAGCAGGAGTTTCTGACCCAATATGCCAGCTCTTCAGGGAGCACAATCTCCAATATTTAATAGGTACTTTATCCTAACAGACGGCATTCAAATGTCTCCCTCAGTTTAGGGAAAAAATGCTTTCCAATAAATCAAAATAAAAGAAAGAATATGGATAGTTACTTGTGAGCATTTGTGTTCCTATGTATTGATGTGACTCTAGATAATTCTTCGACTGCATAACCGTTGGGAGAAAAATGAGGATATTTGTTTTTTTCTAGAAAATAAAGTGTGAATTCGCAAAGACTGAGATGAGTTGCTGATTAAATTTAGTAAGAATTTACAGTTTGTCTTTTATGTGCAAATTACAGGATAGAAAGATGAATAACTCACCCTTCTTGCATCAGGAGACAGTTTTGTGCTGGTTGGGAAAATGTAGGCACAAACACAAAACTGGTCACATTTAAAAAATGATCAATCATGGTTGACAATATTTGAGGGGTAAAGTTTCAAAGGAAATTCATAAGACCAGGACATTAGAGATGATTATGACACCAGAAACAGTTATAATTGAGTCAGACACTTGAAGCAGACTCCAAAGAGAGAGAAGGTTTGGAGGAGCAGAGAGGCCGCATCTTAGGATGCTCAGTCAGCAGCGGCATGTTGTAGATGAATTAAGAAGGCAAGAGCAGTAAACCTGAGGACTACATTTGGAAGGATTTTTCAAAGAATTCTAGGATCAGAAGTCTCTGCAGTAGAGAAAACAGACTAAAAATGGAAATGTGGGAATGAAATATTGATGCTTTATTGACATAGAATTACCATTGATTAAATATAAAGAAAGTGGGAGGAGAATAATAGCTGCGGGTTTGATACACTAGACCTATTTACAGAAATTAAAAAGTCAAGAGGAATAGCATGCTTTGGGAAATATTGAGGAGAGAAAATGAATGGATTTGTCTTTTAACTTGCCAAGTTTCAGTTCCTTGTAGGATATCCAAGGCAGATTGTCAAGGAGACTGAAAGGCAGGTCTAGAGATACAATTTCCGGGTTCATTGGTGCTTAAAGCACAAGAATAGATGAGATTCCCAAGGAAAAATGTCCCACAGAAATGGTGGGTTTAAAGATAGAAGAATGTTATTTGAAGAGCGAACCTGGGGAACAATGTCTGTTAAAAGATATTAAACTATGATAATGTAAATCAATGTGATTCCCATTTTTGCTGGCCAGCACTTGACAATGAAATTGTAGTTTTATTGATATTCAACTCAGTATGAGACAATTCAATGAGGTTTCCAATTTTATCGAGACTTTCACAGCCTGTGGAATGTCCCTCAGGGGATGGAACATATTGGAATACAATCCTGTGGTACTAATGGGGTAATTTTTATTTTCTTCTAACTCAATAGCAATAAATAAATGCGAGCACTTATGCACCATACTATGGACATTAAAACTTAGAATTGCCAAGCAAATTGTTGTCCATTGGGCATGTTCTTATCCAAATGGCAACAATTTTTTATTGATCCGATAAGCTGTCATTCATCTTTGTTTCCTTAAGGTAGAGCCAATTTGTTTTCTTTATCTTAGCCTAAGCAAAGGGCATTGAGCTGGGTAAACATATTCCTTTTGTGAACCAAAGAATTGTCAGAGTTCACTATCCTGTCCCATCGTTGATGTACAGAATAGTACAGAAACACTAATATATGAATAAAAATTATGATAATAATAATAACAATAGCAGCAACAACATAAGCTGTAATCCTTCCAAACAAACTAGTTTGCATGAAAACAGCTTGTACTAGCATTATTAGGTCTTTAACATTGAGAATGAAAATCTCAGGGTGAATATAGCTTAATGTTGCTTAAATCATCATCATTATCACCACTGTCATTGTCATTATTCCCAACTGTAGTAAAATGGATTATTGTTCTACCTTTTCACCTCCCCTGGTAACAGGATTACACCCAACCCTTTTGCATTCTAACTCTGCAGTGCCTCCCAGTAGAGTAGGGGAATGTCCATCCTTCTTTGCTAACTCTAAACTAAGCCACGTGACTTGCCTTGGTGAAAGGATGCTAATGAATTTGAAGCAGGTAGAGGCACTGAGTACCTTTGCCTGGGATTTTCTGCTACCTGTGCCTTTGCCATTTGCCCCGAGAACACCCTCAGCGGAGCCCTGGAATGAGAACAGATATGCGGTGAGCCCGAATAGGGTTTGCAGCCTGGATCCCAGCCCGGCTGACCCTCCCTGATCCCAGCAGAGCCCAGCAGCACCAGAGCCAACCTGCACGTCCGTGTGCATTAACTAGTGTTGTAAGTGACTGAGATCTTAGAGTATTTGGTAATGCAGCATCCTCACAAAGGGAATGTGTCATACAGAATAACAAACAATTGAAGAATGCTATGTGGCTCTTCAAAGTAAGACTGTATGTCTTAGATCAATAAGTAAGTCCAAAAATGCCAAGGAGGAGTATACAAATATATATCATAGAATTAAAACACTGCTATTTAATCGCAATGAGTTGGGTTCGAAGTAGGAGCAGAGCTGAGACGCAGAACGTGAAAGTAGACGGAGCTCTTTCCCGATACATTCCCCTACAAAGGACCTAGTCAAGAAATGTAAGTGCAAATGTTGTTTGTTTGGCTGAAGATGGAAGAAATATCTTTTTCACACGATCCCCAGAGGATGAAGGGAATGTAGAGGGTGGAACGCCATTGCCATTCTCCAGTTTAGGGTAGTAGTTCAGAAACTAAAGCCAGACCGGCTTTAAATATTAGCTCCTCTACTAACTAGCTTGGGTGACAAAGCAGTGCTGGAGGAAGAGGAGAACCACAGGAATGTGGGAGAGCCACCCTTCTACCTGCATCCCTAATACTAGAATGCCCTCGGGATCAGGCACGGCACGGTGGCCACTATAGCAGGACGAGACTGCCCAGTGCGGCAATATTAGAATGAGAAGGACCGAGAACAGAGGTGTAAATGGGGTTCCTTGAGTAAGAGCAAAAAAACACAAAATGACATTTTCTCGAGTCCCCGGGAGACCACCTGCTTTGGGGCCTCAGAATCAACGGTTTTTAAGTAATGGACAGGTACTGTTCCTGAGTAGGTACAACTCAGAGGTAGTGAGATTTTTTAATTGATATTAATATGGTGGAGCCTTGGAAAGATGTGTTATACTGTATTCATCCTTGAATAAATTTAATTCACTTCAGCAAATATTTATCAAGCATTTATTATGTGTGAAGTGTTATTTATGAATAAGGATGAAAGTAGTAGACCTAAGGCAGTTGAACTTATTAGTGTATGCTTGTTTTAAGTAAATTTCAGATTATGTAAGACTGGGAAGCCTATTTTTCTCAGCTCCAAATACCTGGATGCAGTTTTGCCGACAGAGCCCCGGGGGAGTGCCGGGCAAGGTGGCCGTATCCCAGCGACAGTCACTCACAGTGACTTATCCTGACCCCAATCACCTACTGGTCCCATCCGCACCACCTCAATTTTCTTACCTGAAAAATGAAAAATGATCTTAAACTATCACAACTTAACATTTTCTCCAGGTCTAATTTCAGAGTTAAACTTCAGAGTCTCAATCCTTTATCTTTATTCTTACATTTCAAATAGCCCTGGATTTGTAAATGTTATAAGGCCAGGGAATTCAAGAATGCTCAGTGGTGAATTTAGAAAGTAAGTGGACTGGGATTTATCAGCTATATTCATCCAAATGCCACTATAAAATCATCCATGGCATTAACTGTGAGAACTGTCTCAAATAAATCAGCAAGTATAACACTTGCATCTCTTCATTGTCTTTTGTGCACCCAAGGACCAATGTGAAAGTGAGAAAATGTGTTCAGTGAAGAGTTAAGTTTGATTTTCAACATATTGTGAAACAACCATGTACACGGGTGCCAACCTTGATTTTCTCCATTTTGTTAGAGATTTTGATTTCTCAAACAGCTTAGCAGACATTAGGATTGGAAAACCTCCAAAAAATGTCCTGTAGCACACTAGGAACATGACTTAGGCAGAGGAGGACCCATTAGTGGTGCACAGAATGCGTGGAACTAATATCACCAGAGGTTTTTAACGATGGTAAAGCTTTACATCAGACTCAGAGTAAAAGCCTGTTTATACACACAGGCCATAAGTTCTCATTCGGTGGTACTTTTATCTGATCCATCCAGGCTCTGAACCTCCTTAACACAAGATAGCAGGATATTTTAATTAAAATGTATATCATATAATAAACAATACAGAGATTTACTTCTATAGAAATGTGCACACATTTGTGTTAAAAGTCCTTAACTATGTAAAGAATAGGTTGATGGAAACCACCATGCACTTCTGGTGGCAGTGAAAACAGTCTGAGACCTTCTGGCAACATTTAGTGAGATTAAGCATGCAAATACTCCAAATCCAACCATCAGAATCTCAGCTATCCACAATGGAACTAAGGATCAGTTAGAACAAGTGAACTACGTATACATACAACTATATGACTACATCTAAAAACAAATGTTGAGTGAAACAAGTAAGGAAAAGGGTTTATTACAGCAAAATATCTCTTATATAACATATTGAAGAAAAAAGAAGATAATATCAAAAACAGTGGACATTTTTCAAGGATGCATGTAGAATCAAAGAATTAAATTGACCTGATTAGATGGTTATCAAAAAAGGGATAAGAAATAGGAATTGAGATAAAATAAAATTACATAAGGAAGAAATTTTACATGGAGTTATAATGACAATGTTTCACAAGTTAAGAAATAGTATTAATTCTAATTATTGATCTAAAATCCTAGAGGAAAAATAACTGGATTACTATGCCCCACATCAAGAATACTGACTCAATATTCTGATTTGGACTGGCTTTGCTTGAAATCAAATAGCACTTAAAGGCCAAAATGCAACGTAACATAGGGTTCAGCACTGCACTCGCAGAGCCATCAGTCACCAAGGACAGTCCCCTCCAGTCACTAGCCATCACTGGTCTCATTTTATTAGATTATTTATTCAAGTAAGAAACATTTAATTAAATTCTCACTTGAATAGCTGGAAGTGACAAAAAAATAACAACAACAACAACGAAAAAAAGTGTACCATGGTAAACTACCGTGTTAAAGTATAGTTTGTCTCGTCTCATTATTTAGTTAAAATAGAATTTCTCAAAATGTGGTTTGCCATAAAATCAGATTCTTTGAGAGGTCTCATGTAGTCATAATATCTGATATGTGATATATGACTCTTTCTCTCTCTCTCTGTTTCTTCAGAGAGAGACAGAGACAGCAATAGAGATGACAGAGATAGAGACAGAGATAGAAATAGAGGTTCTTAATAAAATATATATTCCTAATTTTAAAAAAAACTAAAAACAAAACTTGTGATCACCGTCCACTAAGAATAATTACTGTTTGCCCTGACCGGTGTGGCTCAATTGACTGGAGTGTCATCATGGGACCAAAGAGTTGCGGGTTTGATTTCCGGTCAGAGCCCACACCTAGGTTGCGGGTGCCATCCCCAGTCCAGATGTGTATGATCCCTGGTCCAGGCATGTAGGGGAGGCAACCAATTGATGCCTCTCTCGCGCCTAAATTTTCTCTCTCTCCCTTCCTCTCAATTGCTTTGTGTCAGATGTTTCTCCATGTTGTATTAAGGAATTCAAGTGTGATACTTACTCTTACCTTATTTAATTTGATACAATTCTTTCCACAGATTTTCCTCATAGGTAATGTATGGTGTATTTAAAAATTTATATTATAGATGCTGACTGTATACTGAAATAATCTCAAATTGACAATTCAACCCATTTTTTCTGTATGTGGTCTCTTTGACTCCTTTTTTCTGTGTTGTTTTGACAAGAATGTCTTTTTCCTTTGTATTGTTGAATTTAGTATCCCTTTCATCATCATCCTATTTGCACTACATTATATTTTTCTGTTTATTTCTGGGGTTTTTTTTTCAGTAGACTGTGAAGTCCCCTGAGACAGAGACTCTCTTGTATATCTTTATCATCAGGAAAAATAACCCACTTGGCTCTTGACTACATACTTGTTTAAAGGAATAAGGAAGGGGATGGGATTGATAGTTTAAGATAGAGTAACATTACTGAGATTTAATTGGAGGCCATCTCTAAAATATATCTGAACAAGTAGCTAGTGAGACTGTGGAGCAAAAATGACCTCCCTTTTTTTTTCTTCCACATATTTGAATAAGCAAAACATTTCCTATTTCTAGAAGTCTATTAGTAAAAGATACATTTCAGTCGCAGCACTGGTTCAGACTAGTTTCTTCAGATGCAAATTATCAAGGCTTGCAGTTCATATTATCAGTTGCTGGATATTAGCACTTGGGCAGTTTGTTTGCTCTCACTCTTGGAATGGAAATATTCTCAGGTATGAAAACCTTATTTCCAAAAGCCCCAGGGAGTGGTTGGGTGGAAGAGAGAACCTACAGCAGCTTAGTCAGTGGTAGAACAACCATCGTTCCTCTCAGAATGCAAGGGCTAATAAACCGCTACAAATGTGGAGGGGAATGGCCATCCAGGGCTTCATGAAACAAAAGTCCGAGGGTAATGATACCCAGACCAGGTTTCTGTTGGGTACTTGGCACTCTGAAGAGTGTCAATTCATTTCCTATTAAGAAATGCACCATGTATACAGCTAGACAATAGCTCGTTTGAGTTTCCTTCAGGACCAGCAATTATCTACATCCTTGAAAGATAGAAAGGCATGTGGTGGGTCAGCAAGGGTGGACAGCTGGTCAGTCTCTGGCCTGGAACTACATAAAAGCGCAGCAGTGCTGTCTAAATGTGGAGTGTCATTAAATTGACATTTAATTGAACACTATAAACAATGTCACTAGTACAACCATGTTGTTAACGATTAACCCTAAAGTAATCAAATACTGTTATTTGTCTTCTGATGGCTTCTTAAAATGTCACTTACCCAAGGGCTATCTTGGGGGAAATAAAGATACTAATGCTATAAATGAAAAAAATCTATCTGTATAAAATTATGACCTTACTTCCTATTTGACTCATTCACAACTGTGTCAGTATAAAACCTGTCTGTAAATCAGTGTGTACAGATTTAAAATAGTGTCATTTTTTAAAAATGTTAAATCAGTATTTATTTCCTTTTTTTATTTAAGTATAGTTGATATACAATATTAGTTTCAGGTATATAATATAGTGATTTGACATTTATATACCTTATAATATGATCACCACAGTAATTTTAGTGTCTAAAATAAAAATACAATTCAAAGATTTTTCAGAACTTACAATCATTTACTTTGACTTTGACTTAGTTTTGGTAAAAATACATTTATGCTCTGGGATACAGTTAAAGGCATCCTGAAATGGCAGCTGCAGACTTTCTGTATCTCTGCCTGCAATATCTACTGCCTAACCACACACAACTCTCCTATCACTGCCAATCCTGAGATTAGATGTCTCTTCTGAAATGCATATGTATTTGCATACACACTTTGGCTTTATATTTTTTGTATATATGTTACCTAATGGGGTTTATATGTGGAATTTTGATGGCCCAGGTTTTAACCAAAACACAAAGCACTATTTAGAGAAAAAGTTTCAGCCCATATGGATTTGGATATGTGAACAAGAGGAAAGCATGATGAGTCAGAGGTGAAATCCAAGGAAAAAGGGAGCTAAAAACAAGAGAAAGATGGTTTAAAGACAGACTGGATATCTCTGGAGAACTGGCTCAGGAGCATTTCTTAGTGAGTGAGAAACACGCTGTAGACATTGAAGATAGGCAGAATGTCTCTGAAGAGCTGGATCAGGAACATTTCTGATTCAGGAAGACATAGTAATCAGCTTAATATATCAGACCCCCTCCAAGTTATCTCATGATAAAACCAGGCTTTATGTCAAAAAAAATCTAAAATTGATACTATGTTCTCTTTATTCAAAAGAACTGAGAAAGATTTCTGTGAGGTAATGTCAAATCCTTTCAATTTATTGAATTCATATGATCACCTACTCAGTGCCAGATATTTGGCTCAATACTGAGATACAATCATGAAATGCTGTGGACACTGGCCTTGAGGAGCTTACACTCTTGTAAGAAGCGGGTGATTGCAAGATTAACATTTTAATGAGAAAGAAAGAAGTGAAGGTGCTTGGGAGCACAAAGGAGGAATACTTAAATTAGTCTAAATGGAATAATAAGTCTTCTTATAGGAAGTGGCATTCAAACTGAAACTTGAAGGAGGAACCAGGAATCAGCCAGGTGACAGGAGACAAGACAGAGATGAGGGGCAGAACAGTTTTCTAATCAAATGTCCTAGAATCAAAGACATTTGTGCTAAGATAAAAGACTGGAGAGATAAAGAAAGAGGTTCTGAAAGACTCTGGACTTTTTAATTAAGCAAAATATGGGAGAATTAAAAGACTCTAACAGAGGAACTTGCGTTTCTGCATTAAAAAGACAACATTAACTGCAATGTGGACAAAGATCCGGAGAAAAGCTAAGGTGAAAAGTAGGGAGGCCAGTTAGGAAGCTGTGGCAGCATCCAGGCAAGGGGCGGTGGTGGTCTGAACAAAGGGGGGCAGTCATGGAGATGGGGAGAAATAGAAGGATTTGAGATATAACCAGGAGACAGGAGCAAAAGATCAAAACTCTGCTTGGTACCAAAATGAGTCTGGTGATGGTGAAATAAATGAACTAAACCTGGGAATGTCCTGGACTCTGTGATGCTTTTGCATACATGTTTTATACAGTGTGCGCCCAGTGACTCGTTATAATATATTCAGAGCCATTTTAAGCTATAGAGAAATAGTTAAGAACGTTATTGAAGTAAAAGTGCAGGAATATAGTCCAAACATTGAAAAACTTTCAGTCCTTGATTTTGGCAGAAGAATTTATATGTACTAGGAAGAGTATCCTTATAGAAGGTTGATCTCGGCAATTTTTGCTGTGTTTAAAATCTTGTCATAGAAATCATTGCACAATTTTTCCATCTATTTCAAGTCATAACAACAAGGACAGTTTTATCAGACATGCATAACATCCTACAACTGAATCAGAGGGGATTTAGCTGATAAGTCACTTCAAGTGGGAGGCCTGAACAGTCCTTCTGGCAGAAAAGCCTGACGTCACAGAGGTAGAACGGTCATTCTGTCCCTGACAACTTATCCAAAGGAGCCCCATGGGCTACCTGTTCTGGGACCATATTCTGGCTGGAACCTGGAGGTGAAATGTCTACACCACAAATTACTCTTTCTTTCACAAACCCATCCTCCTTCAAGATTCAAAGCAGTTCTAACATCCTTTGCCTTTTCATTAATCCACAGACATCCCAGATCAGAAAATTCAGATTCCGCTCCCCACACCTTCAATTCTCCAAGACGTACACATCTCACTCTAACTAAACATGAATAGAAAGGCACCTTTCACATACAGAAAAAATCCTCATGGTGACATTCCATTCCAGCAGTCAACTGGAAGCTTCTCGTCTTTACTCATCCTGGATGTCTGCTCACCTGACCACTCTCCCTCAGTAGCCTCAACCCCCTGTGACTTTCTGAGTGTTGATAAGAAAAACCACACTGATGGGAAGTCTCTGTCCAAACCTTTGCCAGTCCCTTCGCACGTCTTGCACAACCCTCAACCCTCGTGGAATCATAGAGGATACTGAGACCACGAGGAATGGCATACCTCGACCCCCTGACCCCAACTCTGAAGTCGCCTCCCTGCCTCACAGTAGCAAGGCATGGTGACTGGGTGTGCAAACTCCACACCCAAACTGCCTGGATCCAAGACTGGCTTCACTGCCAACTGATCACTACGGGTAAGTTCTTTAACCTTTCTACATTAACGGTTAAAATGTTAAAAATGCTAATTAATACATAAAAACTTCTTAGAATCATGCCTCAACTACATTAATAAGCAGAAAAACCATCTGAAGGTCAAATGAACCGTCCTCCAGAACTAGGAAACCTGAGCACACATCTGATTCAGAGAGCGAGCCCAAGTAAAGGCCACGTAGAGCAGGCCTGTTGACATATGGTGGCACCTGTGGGAGCCATGAGGGCACCTAGGCCACCTAGAGCCCACACTGGGAGAGCAGAAATGATTAAATGTTGGAGGTTAACAGCACCATTTAAAAATAAATGTGTATTAGGTAACACATCACTGGCTTTGTTCAGAGGGTTACATGTCTCACGTGTAAGTGGGAGAAAAAGAACTATATGAGGCCACTCCCAGCGCCCCAGGTCACAGGGCTCTCCGGGGGGCATCTTTCAGTGCGCTGCTGCTCAGGTCACTCTGTGGGAGGGGGACAGATTATATTGGAGGATCTTGAAATGTGAGTGGCCAGTTGAGGAAACACCAGGATTAGCAAGGCCTCACGTGAAGGATGTGTTCATTGGGGACTGTCAGAGGTCAATGCAATGCTGTCTCTAGAAGAACATTTTGAGGAAGGTTGCAGCCACCAGCTCAGGTCTGAAAGGCAGGTGAAAACCCTGTCCGAAGAGCAAAGCTTCCAGTACCTGGAACCGCTGGTCCACGCTCTAGACAGTTAGGAGGACAGGGTGAGATTTTTTTCAGGCTAAGGCAAAAAATGCCCTTTGGGGATGAGAAAAATTAGAAAAATAAGTTTTGTGAGATCAAGCTCTCAGCAGCCAATCTCAGGCAAGTTTATATTTATTATCCATGTCCTGCCCTCTAAAAAATAATTTCAGTCACTGTCATGGACAAACCCCTGAGAGTCAGCAAATCACCTATAAAGATAAACTATCCAAAGGATAGCTATGAACAGAAGTGTGCTTTCTAATTTCCAAAACTGCTCGTATCTTATATTCAATAAGTCCCTAGTATTTTAGTTAAAACCTCTCTGCACCCAGACATTGTTCTAAAATCAATAGTATCTTAGAATTGAATAAATGTAGTAAGGCAGGTAAGTAAATACTCAGAGGAATTTTGGTGTGAGCTAGTTGAGGCTATCAATTTATATTAATCCCTTCATGGCTTAATAAGACAAAGTTGTTTCAGGCAACCAGAAATCTATGCCTGGTCTCTAGAGTCCTGTCTTTGCATGTGAGTTGCAGCAATCATTAAAAGAACTAAAAAGAAAAAAAAAAAATCTAAGGATACTCCCACTCCTTCTATTTATTCCATAGAAATCTAAGTCAAGCTTATCCTACTCTACTAAGGCAAAGTTCTGGCCACAGAATTTTGTCACTGTTTTGCCCTGCAAAGAAAAAAATACTAGGATAATGAAACTTAAAGACTTTGGAGCCAGATTATACAGATTTAAATTATTGTTAAATGAAAATGCTGCAGGATCTTAAGAAAGTATTTGAACTACCTCTGTCTCAGTTCCCACAAATGTAAAATAGGATGAAAACAGAACCAAACATAGTGTTGAAATGAGGGCCCAGTTAATTAATCCATGTAAAAGTACTTACAACAATGTCTGGTGCATATATGTTTTGATAGCATTATCTACCTTGACTTTGTATTAACCTTTTTACTGAAGTTATAGTATGTGCATTCTATAGAAAAAAATGAAAAAATTTCCTCAAAATTCTGTTAAGATTTTTACTCGCAGCAACATATTTTTTCCTAACTACACTCAGTTATCAGAGCTATGAAATTAAAAATATACATATTTATATTTCTTTATAAACATCTGAACTTTTAAAATTTTTTTGTGTGACACTTTGATTAGATTTATGCAATGATCTGGAAAAGGGGGACATTTTCAAATACTCTAATAATGAAAGAACAGAGACATGTCTGTAGTTCAGCGACAACTCATAGAAAAGTTAGTTTCCAACTACTGATTCCTAAAAAAAAGTATTTCTGAAAAAAAGTATTTGCTTATCCAGAGGTGGTATCTAAACAGCATCCTCAACAGCAATAAAACTTAAAAGCCAAATCTGTGTTTGGCAGAAAATCTCTGAAAACTAAGACTTCACTGAATGTTTACATAAATAATGGCAGACCAAAACCAAGTAGAATTTCATTACCACACCATGAATGTTTCGTCCTTTGTGCTGCACTTGATTTGATATTGGGCTATACTCAGCACTCAAAGATTATTTAGAAAATATATTTTTTAATTTAAGTTTTAAGTTCAAACTTTAAGTTTTCAAGTTTAAAGTTATGAATTTCATTGTCATAAAGTGATGCTCTTTTGAAATATATATCTGGTGAAAGAAAACAAAAGAAAGCATCTTTTGATGCAACACATGAGCACAAAAGAAAGTCTTCCTCTTTAAAGGCGGTTAATACTGCTTTTTTATTTTATCTCTGTCCTTTAGTCTTATCATTCACAGACACTTCTGACAGCGTTTGCCCTCGTAATAGCTGACTGCTCTTTGTGATATAATCACTCCTTCCTCCTATGGACAGGCCAATATCTTTTGTGATTAGCAAGGGACAGTCCTGTCTATCTCGATTAGTCATAGATACTTAGCAGTTCACTACATGGATCACCACTAACTGCAGCAGGTACTCCTCTGGCCTCCCTCCTTCTGATGTTTTCTTTTCTTCCCAAACAACACAGGCAAGTAAGTCTATCTCTGCAGATGCACTGGGATTGGAGAAATTTGAGATGCCTCCTCATTATCATTGTTTGAAAAAAATTTTTACTTTGAATTATCTTAGGTGCTTTCTATGAAAATTGGGTCTCATAAATTTAGCAATTCGTGTAATCCTGAAATTTAAACTATGAGGTTTTTTTGTTTTTTTTTTTTGTTTTGTTGTTTTTTGGTTTTTTTAGGTATTAGCTACAGGAATAATGAATTAAGAAATACCATGTCATGGGGGTGATGGAGACTCAGATAAGTGTTTCAGAGCGGTTTTTTTGTTTGAATTTGTACCTAAAGTCTTACTTTCTTATTAAATATTTACAATGAAAATAGGAACCAGAGTGCAAATTAAAATGATCAAATATATTTAATAGTACTTGAAACCAATGTAATTTTATTAACCAATGTCACTCCAGTAAATTTAATTGAAAGATATATTACAATAACAAATGCTAGATAAACATATGGGTGCAGGAAGATGGCAGAGGAGTGAATGGGAGTCACGCTGACCTCCTCCCAAGACCAAACTGGAATTGCGACTAAATAGTGGAGTAATCACCTGGAAAGCAGTGGAGCGATAGTGGGAGAGGAGCCTTGGTGCCGCGGACAGTGGATTTGACTCTCACACACTCCAACGGGTGAGAAGTGCAGTGGAGGCTCGAGAGGGTGGGCTGGGCGCCCACGGGCACTGGCACCAGAGGGACATTGAAACGGCCAGTTAGCTTCCCCCGAGAAGAACGGGGTCTGAATCATAAACAGGGACCCCTAAACTACAGCAGCTAAAACCAAGAAAATACAGACAAAACGCAACCCCGAAAGCTTAGGGGCGCTCTCTGCCAGAGACAGGTGGCTGGGGATGCAAAGAAACATTTAAAGGGCCAACACAAAAGTTGCAGTGGCAGCCACCCTCCTTGATCTCTGAGTAGAGGCGGCAGCGGGGTGGGCTGGTGCCTGGGAAAAGACTGGTGAGGAAAACTTTGTGAAGAGAACTGACTCGCAGCCGGCAGCCGGTGGAGCCCGGGTGATAAGGCACCTCCCACTCTGCAGCTACCATCTCACTCAGGCATAAGGGAATCAATTAACCTGCCTTTTGTGCGCTCCGCACACAGCTTGTATGCATGTGAGCTGCGGGGCTGAGTGCAGACAGGCTGGGAGAGCCTTGAGGAGAGACTGGAGACGGAGGCTTTGGGGAAAGAACGGGAGGAGGAACCGGGGAGCCCCAACTCCCTCCCCTTTCCGTAGTCTCCATTGTGGGCTGGAAAGGCATGCCCCCAAAGAGGCAGAAGAGGGGCACACAGGAACCAGACTCCCTGCGATTGAAATGCAGGCCTCACAGGTGGTGGATCCTTGGCCGAAGGGGTCACAGAACTGCCCAGAGACCCCTGAGGAGAGACTAGAAACGGAGGCGTTGGGGAAAGAACGGGAGGAGGAACCAGGGAGTCCTGACTCCTTCTCCTTGCCATAGTCTCCATTGCGCGGGAAGAGACCACACCCCCAAAGAGCCAAAAGCAGAAAAGCACACATAGACACCCCAAAAACACCCAGTGCAAGTGCGCACACTGGCGCCAAGTGACCGGCGAAGGTTGGTGAGCGTGTGTGACCCGCGCGGGCTGGCGAACGCTTGCACCCACCGGCAAGGCCTCCCACAGACTGGCACCAATACGGCCTGCGAGGGAGTGCACAGAGCGGCAAGGGCAGGCATAAATTGACCCGCCCGCCCGCGATTGCAGAGCGGCCCACAAATTTAGTAGAGCTGCCCAGAGTCCCTGGAGGAGAGACCAGAGACAGGATTAACCTGAGAGTCCTGGAGCTGACTTCCTCCCATTTCCGTAGTCCCCATTTGGCGAGGGCAAGCAACGCACCCAAAGAGCCAAAAGCGGGGAAAATACACAATAGAAGACCCTAAACTGACCAGTGCTGCGGAGCTCACCGGCCAGGGGGGCCAGATGAGTACGCGAGGTCGCGAATAAGCCCCCTGGTCTGGGGTAAGCACATGCGAGCCCAGGCAGGTGGGGAATCCTGCCGTGCTGGGAGCGCACTCAAGAAACCCGCGTCAGAGTGCATAGAGATCCCAAAAAATAGCCCAGCCCTGACCGAAGGGGTCACAGAGCTGCTCCAAGCAGGAGTCAGACACAGACATTAGACTCCTGGAAGGCTCAAACAAACAACCCAAGGTCCTATAGGGTCAACAACTGACATCATCAGAGGCAAGCCCAGAAAGAAAAGTAAAGGACAAAAATACTTAACAGACTCTCACAAAAATGGGAAGAAAAAGAAGTTCCCCCCAAATGAGTGGAAAAGGGGACTCCCCACAGAGAGAGCTCAATGAAATAGAGGCAAGGGAACTATCAGATACTGAATTCAAAACAATGGTTCTAAGGAAGCTCAATGAGCTCAGCCAGCTCAAAGAGAACTATGAGAAACTGCAGAGAAACTATCAGGATCTTACAGCAAACTATATCAGCCTGGAAAAGGATATAGAAACTATCAAGAAGACACAAGAGGCTATGAAGAATACCATTTCTGAATTGAAGAACACAGTAGAAGGAATCCAAAGCAGCCTGGATGAAGCCAAGGATCGAATCAGTGAGATGGAGGATAAGGTAGAAAGAAGCTCCCAGAAAGAACAAGAAATGGAAAAACGACTCAAAAAGAATGAAGAGGCATTTAGGGAAATACAGGACAACCTGAAACGCAATAATATCCGTATAATAGGGATACCAGACGGAGAAGAAGAGGAGCAAGGGATAGAGAACCTCCTCAAAAAAGTAATGATGGAAAATTTCCCTAATTTGAGGAGAGAAAGGCTCTCATGGATCCAGGAGGCACAGAGGACCCCACTCAAGAGGGACTCAAAGAGGTCCACTCCAAGACACATCATCATTAAAATGGCAAATGTCAAAGACAAAGAGAGAATCCTCAAGGCAGCAAGAGAGAAGGAGAAAGTAACATACAAGGGGGCTCCGATACGCCTAGGAGCTGACTTCTCAACAGAAACACTACAAGCCAGAAGGAAATGGCAACAAATATTCCAAGCCATGAAAAGCAAGGGCCTACAGCCAAGGCTGCTCTACCCAGCTAGGCTCTCCATTAAAATAGAAGGGGAAATACGGAGTTTCCCAGACAAGAGAAGACTAAAAGAATACATCTCTACCAAACCAGCACTCCGAGATATGCTAAGGGGACTGGTTTAAGCAGATGAAGGAAAAGAATGAGACAGAGAGGAACAGAGGTACAAAGAGAAATGATGAGTAAGTTTCTATCAGTAATATCTCTCAATGTGAATGGACTAAATGCCCCAATCAAAAGACACAGGGTAGCTGAATGGATAAGAAAACATGACCCACACATATGCTGCCTACAAGAGACCCACCTCAGAGCAAGAGACCTACACAGATTGAAAGTAAAGGGATGGAAAAAAATATTCCAAGCAAATGGGCAAGAGAAAAAGGCCAGGGTTGCCATACTTGTATCAGACAAAGTAGATTTCAAAACAGAGGCCATAAAGAGAGACCCAGAGTGGCACTTTATAATACTTAAAGGAAGAATCTATCAAGAAGACATCAACATCATAAACTTATATGCTCCCAATATAGGAGCCCCCAAGTTTATAAGGAAATTGTTGGATGACTTCAAAAAAGATAGAGGTAGCAACACACTGATAGTAGGGGATTTTGACACCCCACTGTCAAAAATGGACAGATCTTCCAAACAAAACATTAATAAACATATTGTGGTGCTGAATGACACACTGAATCAAAGAGACTTAACTGACATATATAGAACCTTACATGCCAAAGAAGAAGAATACACATTCTTTTCAAATGCTCATGGCAGTTTTTCAAAGATAGACCACATGATAGGACACAAAGCAAGCCTCAGCAAATTCAGGAAAATTGAAATAATACCAAACTTTTTCTCAGACCACAAGGACTTGAAACTCGAAATCAACCTCAAAGAGAAACTTCAAAAACTTGCAAACTCATGGAGACTGAACAGTACACTATTAAACAATGAATGGCTCAATAATGAGATAAGAGAAGAAGTCAAAAAATTTCTGGAAACAAATGAAAATGAACATACAACAGTCCAAAACCTATGGGACACAGCAAAGCCAGTCCTGAGAGGGAAGTTCATAGCAATACAGGCTTACCTAAAAAAGATAGAAACATTTCAAATAAAAGACCTAACACTACAACTTCAAGAATTGGAGAAACAACAACAAATAAATCCAAGAGCAAATAGAAGGAAGGAAAGAGTCAAGATTAGAGCAGAACTGAATGACATAGAGATGAAAAGAACAATTCAAAGGATCAACCAATCCAGAAGCTGGTTCTTTGAAAAGATAAATAAAATTAACAAGGCTTTAAGCAGACTCATCAAGAAAAAAAGGGAGAGGACCCAAATTAATAATATCAGAAATGAAAGAGGAGAAATAACAACTGATACCACAGAAATACAAAGGATTGTCAGAAACTATGAACAGTTATATGCCAAGAAATTTGAAAACTTTGATGAAATGGACAAATTTTTAGAAAAGTATAATCTTCCAGCACTGAAGGAGGAAGAAACAGAAAGCTTGAACAGACTGATAACAGCTGGGGAAATTGAAGCAGTAATCAAGAAACTCCCAGCACACAAAAGCCCTGGGCCGGACGGTTTCATAGGAGAATTTTACAAAACATTTAAGGAAGAGCTAACCTCCAAAAAATCCAAGAGGAGGAAAGACTCCCAGACTCTTTCTATGAGGCCAGCATCATCCTGATCCCAAAACCAGATAAAGACCCTACAAAGAAAGAAAACTACAGGCCAATTTCGCTGATGAACATAGATGCTAAAATCCTCAACAAAATATTGGCAAACTGCATCCAGCAATTCATTCAAAAGATTACCCACCATGATCAAGTGGGATTCATCCCAGGGATGCAGGGATGGTTCAATATACACAAATCAGTAAACATGATACATCACATAAATAAAAGAAAAGACAAAACCTACATGATCATCTCAATAGATGCAGAAAAAGCATTCGATAAGGTACAGCACCCATTTATGATCAAAACACTCAGCAAAATGGGAATAAATGGGGCATTCCTCAATGTAATAAAGGCCATATGTGAAAAACCTACAGCCAATATCATACTCAACAGGCAAAAACTGAAAGCTTTCCCACTAAGATCGGGAACACAAGGATGTCCGCTCTCACCGCTTCTTTTCAACATCGTATTGGAAGTCCTAGCCACAGCGGTCAGACAAGAGAAAGAGATAAAAGGCATCCAAATAGGAAAGGAGGAAGTAAAGCTATCATTGTTTGCAGATGACATGATAGTGTACATAGAGAACCCTGTAGACTCTACCAAAAAACTCCTCAACCTAATAAGTGAATTTGGCAAAACAACAGGATACAAAGTCAACATTCAGAAATCGAAGGCATTTTTGTACACCAGTAATGCAATAGAAGAAGAAGAAATCAGAAAAAAAAATACCATTCAATATAGTAAGAAGAAAAATAAAGTACCTAGGCATAAATTTAACCAAAGATGTAAAAGACCTGTACGCAGAAAACTATACAACATTGAAGAAAGAAATTAAGGAAGACACAAATATATGGAAGCATATACCATGCTCAGGAATTGGAAGAATTAATATCATTAAAATGTCCATACTACCCAAAGCAATTTATAGATTCAACGCAATCCCTATTAAGATACCAATGACGTATTTCACAGAAATAGAACAGACATTTCAAAAATTTATATGGAACCATAAATGACCCCGAATAGCCTCAGCAATTTCGAGAAAGAAACACAAAGTAGGAGGGATCACAATACCGGACATCAAACTCTACTACAAAGCCACTCTACTCAAAACAATCTGGCACTGGCACAAGAACAGACCCATAGACCAGTGGAACAGAATAGAAAGCCCAGAAATAAGCCCAGGTCTCTATGGGCATCTAATATTTGACAAAGGGGGCAGAAGCATAAAATGGAGCCATAATAGCCTCTTCAACAAATGGTGTTGGGAGAGCTAGACGGCTACGAGCAAAAAATTTAAATTGGATCATCAGCTGACACTATACACAAAAATAAACTCAACATAGATAAAAGACTTAAATATAAGTCGCAACACCATAAAAGTCCTAGAGGAGAACATTGGCAGGAAACTCTCAGATACCCCATGCAGCAATTTTTTCACTGATATGTCTCCTAAAGCAAGGGACATAAAGGAGAGAATAAACAGGTGGGACCTCATCAAAATAAGAAGCTTCTGCATGGCAAAAGAAAACATCAGCAAAATGAAAAGGGAGCCAACCATATGGGAAAATATATTTGCTAATGATACATCAGATAGAGGTTTGATCTCCAATATATATAAAGAACGCACTCGACTCCACTCCAAGAAGACAAATGATCCAATCCAAAAATGGGCAAAGGACCTGGGCAGACGCTTTTCCAAGGAGGAGAAACAGAGGGCCCAGAGGCATTTGAAAGGATGCTCAGCATCACTAGCCATCAGAGAAATGCAGATCAAAACCACCATGAGGTACCACCTCACACCGGTCAGAATGGCCATCATAAACAGATCCACAAACAACAGGTGCTGGCGAGGCTGTGGAGAAAAGGGAACCCTAATACACTGTTGGTGGGAATTCAGGCTGGTGCAGCTACTGTGGAAAGCAGTGTGGAATTTCCTCAAAAAGCTCAAAATGGAACTGCCTTTTGATCCAGTGACTCCCCTGCTGGGACTATACCCTAAGAACACCAAAACGCCAATACAAAAGAACCTATGCACCCCAATGTTCATAGCAGCACAATTTACAATAGCCAAGTGTTGGAAGCAACCTAAATGCCCATCAGTAGATGATTGGATCAAAAAGTGATGGTACATATACACAATGGAATACTACGCAGCAGAAAGAAAAAAAGAACTACTAAACTTTGCGACAGCATGGATGGAACTGGAGAGCATTATGCTAAGCGAAATAAGCCAGGGGGCAAAAGACAAATACCATATGATCTCACCTACAAGCAGAACCTAACCAACAATACAAAGATGCAAGGAAAATAAGACCAGCAACACTGAAAGGAAAAGAAATCAACAGAGACAAGAGGGAAGGAGGGGCGGGGAAAAGGAAGGGAAGGGGAAAGTCAAGGAACATATAGCAAGGACTCATGGACAAAACCAAAGGGGAAGAGCTGAGGGAGGGAAGGAGGGAGGGGGCAAGGGAAAGTGGTGGGGGGGGAGGCAGAGAAAAATGTATTTGCAAAATTAGATTAAAATAAAATTAAAAAAACTATAACAAATGATATTATATCATATACTTATGAAAACTCTCAGAGAACACTGCTTCATAAAACTGAACTGTGTCATTTTCAGTCTCTTTTGTAACATTTCTTGCCAAATATTATTCTGTATAGCATAAATGATAACTATTTAACTTAAAACCTTAATAATTCAGGAATACATACAGTATTTAGGAAATTTCATGATGTTCTTTGAAGAATTAATCAACATTTTCAATATTATTCTCTCAATTTCTAACTCCATTTCCTATCACTTAAACAAATAAATCAAAAGTGACTAATGACTCTGGCCCATGAGTTAAATGTGGAAAGTTCAATGTAAAATACTTGATTACTACATCTGAAAAAAAGGAAAATAACAAAAGGTAAGATCAGGCCTGTGACCCTCCCTAAGGCCAACTTCAAATCATAAGTAATAAAATCATTAATAAAGAAAAATGCAGGATGGCAAGCTAATTGCAATGTAAGAACTAAGAGCATTTTAATATCCAAATGTCAGACAGAAAAAAGTCAGGCAGTGCTTTGCAATCACTAACGACGGCTGGATGAAGATGCCAGGTTCGGAGTCAGGACCAGGGCAGTGGGGAAGAGTATAGCATTACACAGAGCCCATCCTTACTCTCTGGTGCTTCACCTGCATGAATTAAATAGCTCAGCTATAGTCACAATGAGGCTGTAATACAAATAGAGTATGTGTTCACTTCTTCGGGAGTTCAGTATGTCTTTTCTTTCACTACCTTCGGGTTGCCTCCCAGCCCGTAGCTAAAAGCCAGGCTGGATGTAAAAGTGGTCAAGGGGAAAACAGACAAAGTCAAATAAAAATAAAGTCAAACTCAGAACTGAAGCTATGGAAATTGATTTTAGAAATTAAAAGCAAGCAATGAGGAAAGAAGAGTTGAGAGAAGCAAAAGACATGGATTTTTTTTTTCAGCCTCCTAAGTTTACACACCCTCACAAAATCAAGTAATAAGAAAAGCACTCCTTCCCAGGTGTACTGTCGTAAAAAGTTGCAAGGATTTACAGCACAAAAAAATGGATTTAAAACCCTCAAAACAATTTTTAATAATCAACAAAAAGAGCAATTCAGTCCTCCGCGGAAAAACACAGAGTTAAATTTAAACACATGCAAATGTGATAGAAATAAAACCAAGAAAGGAAAACACAAACTTTTTCAATATTCTATGTTGAAAATATCTGGTGGAAAATTGTATAAACGAATAAATACAAATGCCACGTTGCCAGGGTAATGGCACAACCCTATCTGTGCTCGTCTTCTTCATCCACATGAAGAACTCTATAGATTCATTTCCTGTGTGAGGGAAGGAAGAATTGCTTTATAATTAAACCCTAGTTCCAATGATTAAAATCAAATTATTACCTTTTGTACTTTCAAATCATAATACAAATGGGCACTTTTGAGAAAATCAACCATGACATTTTACTTTAAAGGGTAAGTCTAAAAATACATGTATAACCAATAAACACTAAATGACTTCTCATACATTCAAGGATCTATTATCTCTGGCAAGATAAAAACTAATTATATTTTACCAGACCATAATATAGGACTATACTATGTAAAGAAAATGCTGTATAAAATAAGAACTAGGAATATGGGGAGACCCTATTAGCATAAGATGTAACTGCCTTGGGATGATACAGAGTAGAGAGAAAATGACAATATCCACTAAAATTAGCTTATTTCTGTTCCCACTGCATCATGGAGCCTTAAATGGCTTATTGGTTGGTACACATTGATGAAAACAAAGACTATGCAGCTTGGGAAAATCCCAACTTCACACATTCTCATACAATTCATAGGTTCATAGCACACTGATGACTAGCAAGATTCTTAGTCTAGCAAGTCGATAATCTCTAAATGTGTTGATTTAATATTTATATGTATTGATCATTCATCATTCAATAGAACCCATAATGGTTTGTAGAGGAGTGTACATCACCAAAGATCCTAGATGTATAATTCTTAATAATGGGAATAACAATTTGCACTTTGGGTTTGGAACTATGTGTCACATGTGTATGTAAAAGTCCATAGGTGTGCAATGCACACACCATAATGTACAATGGTATATATCATAATAAGATAAATTAGTGTATTTATAGAAGCCACTGGTAATCAAATTGCAGCCCACTTTTTCATTTAAAATACATTATATATAATTAGAAATATTAATAGAAATATATATATACACATGTATATATACACATGTACAAGGTCTGTCCTGAAAAAGTCCAGCCATTGTTAATATAACAAGAGAAGTTAACACTACACTGATATAACCTGGCAGCCAAGGAGAGCGGACCAGAATGCACATGCATCAACAATGATGACTTCATTGTACTAATTTAGTGGGGCCAGTAGATGACATTGAGTGACCATATGTATTGTATGCATTTGAGATGACTGAGCAAGTACAGCAACGAATCCACATCAAATTTTGTGTTAAGTTTGAATATTTCTCTGTGGAAACTATTTGGATGGTTCAGAAGGCTTTCTAGGATGGTGCAATAAGAGCAGCACAAATAAAAGTGTGGGACGAATGCTTCGAAGATGGTTGAGAATCTCTCGAAAGTGGTCCACGTTCTGGAAGGCCTGCAACAAGCAGTACACCTGAGAATTCTGAACGTGTACAGGCTGCAATCACCAAAGATCAGCAACCAACAGTGTGAGAACTAGAAGATGATCTGGGGATTCCAAAAACTACTGTGTTCAAGATTTTGATGTAGGATCTTGACATGAAACATGTCATAGCAAAATTCATTCCTCTGCTTCTGCTACCAGAGCAGAAGAAACATCATGTTGCAGTTGCTAGTGGCTTGGTTCAAACCACTACCAATGAACCAGATTTCCTCAAGAAGGTCATAACCAGAGATGAATTGTGGGTCTATAGCTATGATCAGGAAACAAAGGCCCAGTTGTTCCAATGGAAATCGCCTGGTTTTCCACACCTGAAGAAAGTGCAGCAAAGTTGCAACAAGATCAAGACCACGTTAACTGTGTTTTTTGATTAGGAAGGTGTTGTCCATCATGGTATGACCCTCCAGGCCAAATAATTAATAAGGAGTACCACCTCAATGTTCTTTGTTGGTTGATAGATGCAATACAATGAAAATGGTCACAGTTATGGGCAACATGTGATTGGCAGCTTCATCACGATGATGCACCTGCTCATGCATCACGTCCCGTACAGAGTTTTTTGACAAAACATCAGATCAGCTAAGTGACTCAGCCCTTCTACAATTCAGATTTGGTGCCTGAGACTTCTGGATTTTCCCAAAGCTAAATTCATCTTTGAAAGGGAAGAGATTTCAAACTATTCATGAGATTCAGGAGAATACGACAGAGCAGCTGATGGTGATTCCAAGAATGGGTTTTACAGAGTGTTCTGAACAATGGAAGAGGTGCTGGAAGAATTGTGGGAAGTCCCAAGATGCCTGGTTTAAAGGGGACTGAGGTGGCATTGTCCTATGTACAATGTTTCTTGTATCTTGCATCTTCTTTTTGCATCTATGGACATGCCTCATATTGGTTCTGTTTCTTTGGAAAACCCTAATGCTAATACATAGAATAACTTTCAATTCTTAAATAAAACTCAAAATTCTGCAGTTTCTTTGTCCCCTTACCAACTTTGCTTCCTCTCCTTAGGTTTGAAAATTGATGGACACAAAAAGAAAAATGATTCCACATTAAAAGTCAAGCTTCAGACTTATTCTTAGATAACTGTCTATCCCAAGGATCCACAACTGTTTCTGTAGTAAATACTCTGGGCATTGTGGTTCACGCAGCACCTGTGGCAATTACTCGATGCTCTATTGTCCAGCAGTTCTGCAAGAGCAGCCGCAGACAATGCAGAAGTGAATGGGTGTGGCTGTGTGCCAATAAAGCGTTCTTTGTAAATGTTTGCTATATAATTTTTATACAGCACAGAATATTGTTCTCCTTTCGGTTGGTTTTTCAGCCATTTAAATATGTAAATTATGTAAATAAGTAAATTTTTCTTGACACATGAGGCCCTTACAAAACAGGCAGTGGGCCGGATTTGATCCCCTGGCTGTATCTTGCTGACCACCGATTGCTTAGCCATTACCTTGGTTTCCAACTAAGCAAAGTATTTCTGTTGTATCTGGTGTTTTTCTGCATAGTGAGAAATTTCTTTATTGAAACTAGATTTCAGAGCTAAGCAACATAATCCATATGCCCAGAGGACAGTAAGACTTTTCAAAAATGCTGCTCATTAATGAAAATCTGAGCCATCAAGAAGAGGAAAGGTGACTATTTCATTTTCAACACATTCTTGAGAACATTTATGTCAAAGGTTGCACCCACACCAGCTATGACACACCAGCAGGGGTCTTTTCTTTTTGGTACCGTTCACTATATGTGCGTCTATGCACTTGATTTTCTGGGCACATAAACAACTGAAATCAATGTGGGGATCAACAATGATTAGCCCCTTCTTTACTCTTCCTGCTATCGTATAGCTTTCTGCTTTCCTGCAAGGAAGGTGTCAGAGCATTTTTCAATGTATTGTTATTTACTCTTTGGCTCAATAGCTTTTTCAAAGCAGACACATCATTGACATTTAGCAGCATTAATCTCTGCCAGTACAATATGCCTAATTGATTTTAATGAAATAAGGAAAGAGAACTTTGTGGGAAAATTGGGGGAAAAAAGCTGCAGTGAACTGAGATGTCTGTTTTCAGATATTTTCTAAAGTCAATGACCAACAGAAAAAACGGTGCCTGTAACTGTCGCTTAGTCCTCTACAAGTTGTCAAGGTCGTATGTTACTGAAATAGATGTAACAGTCATTTCCATTTTAAAATTTGTTTATTTGGAAAGGATTCTGAATATCAAGGCCAGACAGGATACACATTCTATTAATAATTTCTCTAATAAAAGCCTCTCACTCACATCAACATAAAAATGACCACTGACACCCAATGCAAAAAAACACAAATCCTGCAAGGGCCAAAGGTAATCAGACGGTAGTCCAAATGAAAATCAGGCTATAAAATTCAAGTCAGAGTGTATCCTATCCATCCCTTTCACTTCTTTGTCACGAGATTAGTTTTTATAGGGATTTAGCAAGTGTATATTTAGCAGATGTTTATTGCATTATTAAAAATCATCTGGTTTAAAAAAAAAGTGGAAGTTCAGAGAGTGTGAGGTTATGTCCACATAAACCACCTTTACAGGCTTAGTTGGCAGATGTCTAAAATACCTGCAAGACACTAGGACAGATTTAGAATCACCTCAGAAGCAACACAGCTCAGTGAACCAAGCAATTGAGTAGAGCTCTGGGGAAGCTGTATTCTAATGCTGATCTTTCTATTGCCTCCATGAATCTAATTCTGCCCTCTGTGCATAGGGAGCAGGCTGACATGAGGCACACAATTATATCATCAGAACTGCAGAAAAATAACGAAATTTATCAAGTCGAGCTTACCTTTCATCATCCCCAGGCTCCTAACCCCTCAGCCACACAAACAGTGCCCAGGCCCTGCCCACATCCCAGAGGCGCTTCAGCCAAGCCTGGGATGGTGGGCCAGGAAGGACGAGACCAAGTGGCTGAACCTTTGAGAGATAAAATAGAACATTTTTCTATGCAAATAATGCAGATAACTAGGATAAGAATACAAAATAGCAACTCTGGACATACAAAGTCATCTGGAAAACATATTCTTTATTCTAGTTTTATCATAATTTACTAATTTTATTTTCTCTCTATAGGTTATGCATATCTGGGGGGCTCAACGTCTATTAGACTGGGAAGTTCATTATTCACTGACTGTTGAAATTAACTTGTGTACTCATCACGAGGAATAATTAGTTGTATTTTCCTTGTTTTTCTTCATCACAAAAGGGTCCAAAACCCACTCAACACCAGGATGCTGACCTTTCTTCTGCACACTCCCAAGGCTTAGTCTTCAGAAAAGAGGTAACAGAAGGCTGAGGAGATCTTAATTGCCCCTTCAGACATTCACCTTGGGCGAAGAGGATGCTGCTACGAGCAGTCTACAGGCCTCGTGAGGCAAGCTAGTAAATACGCGGGTTGCAGGTTCTCACACTAACTCAACCAGCCTCTGTCCCGACACAGCCAAAGGAGTCAGTCCCTGCTGCCAGTGAGTCCGATCCAATTAAATGACTGTAATTCAACAGTGCTGACCCTTCTCTTCTAATGTCATTCTCCCAAATTCCTAGTCCATTATCTTAGAGTGCGAGTTCAAGCTTCACTTCTCCCCCATGACACTCCTGCTGGCACAGGGACGTCGTTACCCTACGTAGACGGCTAACACTTCACCAAGTAGGCGCCTGGAACACCCACAAAATCTTACACCACACAAAACCAGTCAGCTTTGGTAGCCTTAAGCCCAGACCAACATGTTAGCAAAATCGGTAGCTGTAAAGAATAGAATTCTAACGAGACTATTGAATAACTTGAGACTACTACCTGACAGGAATAAAAATAAGAAAATGACATCAAATTGGTCCGTTTGACTTTTTTAATTCTCTGGGAAAAAATTTCAAAAATTTCAGTAACTATATCAGACCTAATTTTAATACTTGTTTATATGTATATAACACTTTATAATTTAACATTTTTTCACATGTATTATTTTATTTGATTTCTACATCTGTTTCTATTGTATTTGATCCTTTAGGAGAGGTGACTCCTCCTAATCTTTATAAAACATTATAAAGATTTTAATCATATGGTTAAAATATGCTAAGAATCTCTAATGAAATCTATTGTGAATGTGAACATAAACAGGTATTACAATAACAAAATCAGTTGGTTCACTAAAATAGAGTTTACATTTCCCAGGCTTTTTTGCATCTTAGAATTTTTAATCTCCCAAGAGTATTATTCTTTTATAAAAAATGGCCAGAACATTCATGCCAATGACACTTAAATCTACAGCTCAAAGCTTAAACTAAAAATAAAACACACACTTTGTCAGGAATAAAATGGTCATTAAATGTTTAGTATAAATATCCAAAAATGACATACTTTGTTCACTTAAAAATGATTTTGTTCACTTAAAAATGTGATTACTCATTTACTGTCAATTCCAGAATATGCTATGAACATTTGAGCTGTTAGTGAACTAAAATAAAATTGCCGGAGTTTGAAGGGGCCTTGGAGATCCTTCAGGCTAACCACTCATTCAGCAGCAGGGGGAACAGGGAGGTCAGAGAACTTGCCAAAAGTCATATGGTTATCAAGTGGCTAAGTTCAGACTTCAACACAGCTCTTAGGACTCAGAAGACCCAGTCAGCTTTCTATGATAAAGGTTTCTCATAGAGCCTAACAATAACCCCAGCTACACCGCATGACAACTTCTTTTTCCAGGAAAAAAAATAAGTTAAATCATCTCAGTGGTTATTGTTTATCTAGTTACTGGTTGGCTGTTGCCTATAAATCTTAAAGGTACCACCTGTTCTCTACTTTGCTGTCACTGCTTCAGAAACACAAGCATCCTCTATGAATTACCCATTTTACCTTATCAGCAGATGGGTCATTGTGGAAGTTAATTAAGTTTTGAAACTTTTTATCAAACGGACACTACGGAGAACATAAAGTCAAGTAAGAGAAGCATCCTGTCTTAACAAAAACTAGCTGATCAAGAACACGAGGAGTTGCACGGAAATGACTCAGACAGGACAAGGGCGGAAGGAGGTGGGGAGCGATCCTCCTTTCTCCTTCCATCTCTCTATCCGCCAAGTAGCTCCATTACATTAACATAAAGTACAATAGAAAAACATTTTCATCAGCTCCTACTTTCCTCAGATAGGAAGATGAAGTAAAAAAAAAAAAAAAAAAAAGGGACAAATGTCTTTCACTTGGAAACAGAAACAAAAAGAGTCATATAACCTTGAGCGACCAGCCCAAAATGTTTGGAATTATCTTATAGCTGAGGAATAGTACTTCATGCCCTGTAAACAAGTTCAGGATGTCTATGAACTGCAGCGTTTTTCACTTCACTTGACATGTTAAACCCCTAGTTTTCTTTTCCTACCCAGTGAATCTTTCGGCCAAAGGGCCCACCATGCCTTCATATAAGCCCACTTGAAAAAGAAATCACAACTATTTATTTTATTCTGAAGTTTGGAAAAAACACAGATCAAGCAGGAGTAACCTATATGAGAATAACAAGATGTATAAAAAATTCTGTCTCAGACAGCTAGTCAACAAGCTAACAAGTTCATCTCCACAATTTCTGCATCTCATATAACTGAAGCCATAGGTGACAGAGAGAGAGAGAGAGACAAGAATCTTATCATAAACACAAATACAAAACAGTAGCGTTCGTCCAAAACTTTTAAGTTACTCTGAGATGGAGGAGACTGGACTTGAGGCATAAACCTAGTTTATTCCAAAGATTCCATGAGGGAAGGAAGTCTTTAGCTGTTAGAGAATAAGAGGTATTGTCAGAAAAAAAGCTTGTTGTTTTATATGTCTAAGAGACAAAGAAAACATCACAGTACTAAATAGCTATTATTGTTACCATTTACAAGGAGGCCATTAAAGTTCAGAAGGTCAAGTGAGGTGACAGACGCAGAGCTGGCCAAGGAGATGTCTGAGCTCCGTTTGTCCGGCCCCAAAGCCCGTGCCTTCCTCTGCCGCAGATCGCAGCGCTGGCCTACCAGCGGCCGCATTTGTTGCAACATGCGTGACAGCTACAAGGAATGCTAGGTTTTGAAAGACATACAGTTGAAAGGAGTTTCAAAATTACTGCGTAATTTTAATATATTATACTTGAACTCAAAGTTTTCACCTTTGTATATAATAACTACAAAGGCAGGAATGTATGCCCCAGTAGTACACTCATTTTCCTTGTTTACCCAGTATGAGATAATAGTTCTGAGGACACAAGATTCAGGTTTATATAAACTGGCTGTTCAAATAGTCTAAAAATATACAAACCCTTGTACATTGTTAATAATTTCAGTCATGCTACATCTAAATTGAATAATCAACACAAATACAAATTATATTTGTAATATACATTATGTCTAGCACATTTTTCTTAATGGCTTTATAATATTATAATCTAGGAAGAATATTTTGAAAATGAGGACAACTTCAACATTGCTAATAAACTTTGGATAAGAAGAAAAACTCTGGGACACTCCACAAAACCAATGAAAGTAGAAAAAGGAAAGAAATAGAAACGTGAGAGCTATGGTAATCAGCAAGGAAAGCCGGCCCAGTGTCTGAGCACCTGACTGCCGAACAGTTACTAGTGGAAGGAATAGAAATTCAGGAGTTCTGTGACAGTAAGTTAACAGTTGGGAATATACACCTTCAGGCAAAAACAAATTCTGAGAAAGAAACTTCATCGAAAATGCAGATGAGACCTGTGGCTAGCTCAGCCTCTGCTAATAAGGAGGTGGCTTTGCCTGCCATTACTTGTGTCTTGCGGAATAACCCACTGCCCCTCCAGAGACTTGGACAAAGTAAGGATTCAGATGAGTTTGCACATGTCTCATGACCAGGTAATTGAGAGGAAAGAAGCCAATTTGCATAACTGACTACAGCCAGAAGCAGAGAACGGTTTTGTTCCTGTAAGGTGGGAGAAGAGATAGGCCCCGCCAAGGATCGGCGCCTTTACCTCTTTCCTACCCTACACGCTCGTGTCTGGCTTTTCCTCCGCATGCCTGTTGCCTCATGGTCACAGAGAGAATGCTGCATCTCCAGGTATCACATCCATGCTCAGCCTCATTCAATCATTATACCAAAAAAGAAAAAGACATCCCAGAGGCCCCGAACCCACCACCCCCGCAGGATGGCTTTCCTCTGCTTGGGGGCAGAACTGCCCTACAGGCCCAGGTCAAGCTGCACGAAGTGTTTCCACCCTCTGTCGCCTTCCGCTCCGCCAATTAATCACTTAGTAAACGTTGTTATCGGCTGCGCGGCAGGACTACCATGTTTGGGTTGTTCTAATATTGAACGTTTGCTGCTTTATTTTCTTTGTCACACTAAGAGAGTGAGATGGGAAGGCTTTCCCCCCTTCCTGAAGTTTAATTTTGAAACTCTCAAAGAAAGTGGAGGTCTTTTTCCATTGCTGATGATTCAGACGGGGTTTGATGAGCCTTCAAGACGATCTTGATAGCGTTGGACAACAACTGAGCCTGAGAAACACTGAAAGTGAGCGTTCCTCTGAAGGACACCAGGGAGGAGAAGCAGCATTTCTCTGAAGTAAAAAGGAGGACAGAGAAGCAGGGAGGACTGAGGGGATGAGAAATGAGACGCGATGTCCGGAAAGCTTCCAAGAAGGAAAAGAAAGGTTGGGCAGACATAAAAACATCAAAAAGACATGTGTAAAAACAAAACACTTCTAGTTCCCATCAGTCATCTGGAAGCTGACTCGCTCAGAGGTGGTCCCGCTTGCACTTAAATCATTTCACAGAATTATTACTAATCAAGGAGCAAATATCAAAGTGAAAATAAAAATGTGTTAAAGGAAACACAAGTCAATGTCTTTAAAAAACAGAACACTGAAAAGAGGCTGTGGATAAGAAAACAGAGGCCTCTCTAAAGGAGGACTAATTATCACCAAATGTCCAAAATGGAAAACAGGAAAATGAGTTCTCTAAATTGTCACGAATCACTTTGTTTGATATGGAATTAGGATAAAGAAAACAGCACTAAAACAAAGAAAAATAATGAACTCGGATAATTACCTCTTATTTGAGGCTTTCCCTAAAGGGGCACACTCCTTTCTCTAGCGTTAATGTTTCTATTCTGTTCTAATTAGGGTTAAAATGGTTCTCCTGAATTCACAATATGTTTTTACAGCCTACAGACTTTCAGGTACTGAGCTTTCCTTTATCCCTTTCACTTCTAAAAATTCTGCTTCCTCCCTCCTATGCGATCCTTTAGTGTGACATATTAAAAAAGAACAAAACAAAACTGTATTTGTGTTAAAAAACCTGAGTGGCAAAAATTGCCATTATTTAAAATAACATTTTTACCTGCAGACCTTTCAAATGTTTTTGCAAGCATCTGAGAGATCTTTAAGCCATTTACTTATTTTTCTCTCTGCTTCTACTTGCTCCTTTAAATTGTCATGATTCACCCAAGAATGTCCCCATCTGCAATGTCTGCACCTACTTCTCCTCTGGTTTTAGTTGTCATTAGCCCACCAGGACTTTTGAGCAGCAGTGAGGTGTCATAGGGTGGTAACTGGGCCTAACACTTTTTCTAAGATTGGTGGTTCTGTTTTAATCTTAACTATAGGGCACATGGTTATACCTTACTTCATTATATCTTTTTAAAGCAAACATTGAAAAGGAGCCGTTGCTCGTTCCCCTGAATCCCCTAGTCTTACAGAGCTCACCACATCACGGAGTCTGCTACTTCTATTTTTACACTTTCATTTAGCACTCAGCCTGCCGTTGCCTGCTTTCCAACGCTGATGCTCAGCACCGCCCAACCGACAAAGAGCAGCAAGACAGCAGGAAAGCACACATGTGCACGTGCACACGGACACACATGCGCACACATACCACGAATGCTTAAAGGGAGGCGATGCTAACAATAAACCTGGAAAAGTCAAACGGGGGAAAACTAATTTTGCAGCACCTGTTGCATTTGCTGGTCAACCAATAATATCCATATTTTTAAAATACTTCTACCAACAGAAACTTGAACTTGTTTTGTATTTATTTTTTTCTTTTTGCCCCTTTAAAAACATTTCTACTTGCATATCACTACCTAAAACCTAATATTGATATACAAAAATTATTTGCTCATTCCCAATTACAAAACTACTTCCTTCCCCAAAATCATTTTCATTATCAACACTGGTTAAGTGTTCACAGTTTGAAAGGATTTCAACAGGGACTCATTTATTTTAACCTTTTCTCGCTCAGATGTTTTTGTGTCTAGGGATTTCTTTTTTATTCTTGCCATCATTTATTTAATTTTACTCTGAAACATTCTAAGATCAAACTATAGCTAATGCTGATGGATGGCAGTCGACTCCTCCCACTACTGATTAATGTGCTACAACCCCCTCGTTCACTCTGACTCCAACACTGATATCCACTTACCTTTCAAACTAAACTGAAACTCTTCATCATGGACACTAAGTTGATTTCACTCTAACCTCCCTCTGATATACCTTTGTGTTACATCTTTTCTATTCTACCATTGATTTTCCCCTCTGTGCACCTAGAAGCGGCGTCACAATCCTGAGATAAATATCAAATTTGGACTTCCATGTGCAGAGCCCTGCCCTTCCACTTCTCTACTAGGTTCTCTTACCTACTTTTACAAAGTTGCTTTTTCCATAAAGCGTTCTCAAAATAACGCTACTTCTTCTGGTTAACCCAAATGTCTAACAAACTGCATCTATTGTGATGACCAAAATAATAAGTTGTTATATAGTGGAGCTAAATGCAATGTTTACACAGAATAAGGGCTTATATTATTATGAACTGTGAATCTTTTCCACACTTTTATCCACAAAACCATTTGGTTAAATGAGAGCAATGCCAATTATAGACATTGAATGTGTGTTCATATATCTCTGCAAATGTTTAAATTTCAGAAATCTTGCATTTCACATTAGGAGGCCAGGCTCAACAGATGCTTCCATATGCTAACACCTCTTGTTAAGGCAGAAGGTGTTAATTAAACAAATAATTCATATTAAGAATGCATACAATTTTTGAAATTACAATGGATGCATGTGTTGTATTCTCTGTGTGATAGCTGCTAGCTTGGAAGAGGCCTTTGGTCACACCATACACGATGACACGTCTGGTGTCATAAGTATGAATGTGTACAAGTAAAACAGCAGATACATTATTAACTACTTCCATTTCATGAGAGGCTGCAAATTTTTCACAAGGCAAACCTTCAGGGGAAACTTTTAGGGAATATTTGCAGTAGGTATAGCAGAAGACAATGCTATTCCTAGTTAATCCCAGGTGGTATTGACCTAGAACCTCCAACATCTGTTGTAGAAGTAAAACCCATGGGCAGGGGAAGAGAGATGCCTCAAAACCTACTCTGAGGCCTAGCAAGGTCAAGTGAAAAGATCAAGTTGCTTATTGAAACATCCCTTTCATGCCATGTCAAGTGTCCTGGGCAAGCTCAAACTCAGATTAGGATTTCCAGGAAATAAAGCTGGTGCAAAGGTGGAAAAAAGTGAGCTGTGACTTTAAAGAATCAAATCTATATTTTAGGAGAGTCAAGTCCAAGACATCAAGAAACGGTGCAAGTTGTCATGAGCAGCCTGGTATCAAAAGTGGCAGGTCTGCAAAACAGTGCAGAGCAAGTGGCTTTAGTGGGTAGCAACTGGCAGAGATTCCCCAAGATAACAGATGAACAGAGAATGCTCTTTTAGGAGTTCCTGTGACCCAGTCCATAAGTAGGGTGATGGTCATGGAGGTAGGACTGATCAGAGTAAGTAAAACCTTGTTCCAGCTCAGCCTTCCCCACCTCGATACAGACACCAAAACTCCACTCATTTCCCAGACTCTTACAATGTTCTTACCCACCCCATTGATCAAACTGACTCTAGAATCATCTACCTTAAATATGTAACTGCACTAGTCATTTTCTTCTTTAATCATCTTCTGATACTTCCCTGTTGCTAGAGAGTATAATTAACCATAGGCTTAATGTGATATTTCTGGATATTCAAATTTGACCCCAAGGAACACGGCTCTATAAAATACTAGAGTTCAAATCCAGACTCCAAAACATCTAAATATGTGACCTTTGGACCCATCTCAAAGGGTCTTAGAGTATTCTTAGGATTAAAAGAGCTAAAATAAATATTTAGAACAATCCCCCACACACAGAAATCAACAAGAAAAGTTAGCCATGTACCTTGGGCCCTAAACCATCCATGTACTCTTCCCACTGACTCTTCTAGGCATCAACATTTCTGTGAGTCTTTCTAGAACTCTCACCACATTAACCACAGGAAGATACACATGTGACAGTTTTTCTGGGTGACCTGAGAGGTACAGATCGTGGCTATTTTATTTTATATTCCTATCTCCTGGCCCCATTTCTTTCACATAGTCAGATAATAAAGAGAATTAATAAAATAAAAAATGTTCAAAGCTATACAATTAAATAAATTTGGAGCTACTGATGCTTAATTAATCTCTGTCGGTGTGTAGGAATGTCTCTACTTACACACCATAGGTTTCTGTGTAAAGTCTAAAATCATCAAAATTGTGATCCAAACATAAAGAGGAAAAATAGTTGATGTGCCAGGTGGTAGAATTAATGTGAATAAAGAATAAACTAGAATAACGGACTTAAAACAAAAACAAATCAATATAATACCGCTATATTGATATACAATGTACCTGCATTTGTGGATTTTTTAATTTAAAAAAATGCATTGAAAAGAGAGAGCCTCAAAAAAGTTAATGGAAAAAATATGGGAATTTAAACTGACCATAAAAAGTAGATGAGAGTCTCTTGTTTGATCTCACTACAGAGAAACTTCAAAACCTTTGGGACATGATGAAGTACTTAAAACAAGGAGATAAATATCTATTACATTAATTACTGGTCTGTAGTCTACAGAATTATCTTTGAGACAAATGGCAAACTAAAGTGAGTTTCAACTTAAATCCTTTCTGTTAAGAATCTGGAACCTACTATAACAGCAACAAAATCTCTTTCCCGCTGAGCAGGTTCTTTATATTGTATAGAGTACTTTTATTATTGTTAGTGGTATAGCAGTTTTAGTGATAGTATTTGGGATATCAACTTTATTATATTAACTTTAACATATGCCAAAAAAATTGATGATTACTGGTTTCTCTTGAGTTATACCACAATGTATTTGGTTTTCTGTAGGAACTTTCCTTCTCTTTGATGGTAGCATTATTTTCCTAGAAATAAGACTGGATAAATTTCAACTTATAAATGCATATTGCCTTTCTACACCATCATACTACATAAAAATTTAGAAACCATTGCTTCAAAGTCTTGAAATTGTTCTTAAACCAAAATTAAGTTATTCTTTTCTTAGAAAGTATTTGCACTTTCAATCAAGGATGTAATATAATTATATATTCTAAATGAGCTTTACTGATAATATTCCATTATCAAATCAGTATTCTGAGTATTGGAGTTTTTCATTCAACCATCTGCTGTGGAAATAAAACAAAAGAAAAAATGCTTCAGTTGTGGCTCTTAACTGCTTACTTAATGCACATATGTGTTTTGTACCCTTCAGTATTAGCACTCCTTGATCCAAGTCTTTCATTCCATAACACTACACTACCCGCCGGAAGGGCCCTCCCCACCACCCCCAGGCTACACAGTGAATGAGCTTCATTTACTGGGATATATCCAGGCCTATTGCAATGACAGGCACATAAACACCAATAAGCATTTATTGACCGAATAAGGAAAGGTAAGTAATGAGAAATACCTTCTGTTGGTCTCTCCAAATTTGCTCTCCACCATTTTCCACCTTGATTTTTACATGGTGCCCTCCGACTGCAGGGTCAGTCAGTGGAGACCCCCGGAGGGCAATCCGGGGGAGAAAGGGGAGCCATTTCAGGAAATTTGTTCCCCTGGTTCTCTCCCAGAAGCTTGTCTCTGGCTGGCTGTGTCCCTTGGCTGGTCCTGTCAAGACGATGGGCTCTACGCAACTCCCTCTCCTTGGCATTATGGCTTTTGGACTAGGAACCAATGGCCTAGGTTTGATGGCCTTTGCCATTATTGACATCAGTAACACAGTTAATTTTCTCTTAGGTATATAGTTGTGTAGAGAAATGAAAATTGAACTAAAACTAATGCAATATTATAATCCTGGTTTTGGAAACAAAAAAAAAGAATAGTATATTAGGCCTCCTTATATGCAAATATAACAGCAGGTACACACTAGGATAACATTGATTGACATTGAAATTGTCTATGTAAGATGATACACACAGAATTTGCTGTATAAATATATCCCCTAGGATTTAAGGTGAGCATTGGCAGGAGATAACTGGTCTGGGGTTTTGGATTTTGTCCATCTTCCTTTCTCAGTAACACAACTAACATCTGGTAAAATTTGGCAGAAATGACATGAGTATATGCACAAGGGACAATTGATATTGGCTGTGGGAGAGGAACAAGCTAACAAAGAAACCTCAAACAGCAAGAACAGATGTACTTCCCTTTGGCAAAATCCCCTGAGAAAGCAAACTCCCTGCATTGAGAGATAATCTAGTTTGGCTCTTCTAGTTAGTGAGAAATTAGGAGCTATAGAAAAATGTGTCAAAGAGTGGAAAGAAAAGTCTAAATACGAAAAGATGCAAAAATGTTCAACTGGTCTTATCAAATAGTGATGGTAGACATGATCTTATATACTCCAGATTTACCCTATTTTATAGCTGGGGTGAAGTAACTTACAGATTATACTCAAGTCAGAAGTTGCTAAAATTTTTCCATAAAGGGTCACATATTAACCCCAGAGATCTTTATCTCTTAAATGTTAATTATTATCCTTCCCCTCCATTCCACTTTATCCCTTCTCTATGACCACCCCAAGTCTAAAACATACTCCAATTTCATACTCTTGCATTATTGCTTATAAAGAATATTTATTCAATGATACAATAACAAAATGATTTAGAGCATTATGGAAACTTATTAGCAGGGTCTTACCCTAGTGTGGAGGAAGTAACACCTGAGCAGACTTGAGAAACATGAGTAATAGTTACTCATGTTAAGAGGGAAGAGAAGAGAAGGAACATTTCAGGAAGAGAGAAAAATAATTTGCTGAGGCAATAAAGAGAGGCCAATATAGTTGACTTGTAAAAAGTGTATGTATAAAAGAGGTAGTAAATGGTAGGAGATTTGGCTTGAGATGCAGGCAGAGACCTAAGTTAAATAGCTGATAAGGATTCCATAGATGTCTGGTTATGTTTCTGTAAGATTCCTTGGCTTCAGTATGAAGTATGAATTGGAGATCATGATAGAAGAAAGGCAATATTGGGGAAACAATTAAAAATCTATTTCAGTAAAACAGGAAAAAAGTTTTGGTAGTTGAGATTTCTAGCAGAAAGTGGTGATGGGAATTTGTGGTAGTAGTAAAGATTTGAGAAAATATTTATAGGGAAAAGTAATGGGACTAGGTAATTTATTGCATGTGGGAGTGAAGAAAAATGAGATATAAGCCCTACAAGCAGTTTTATGGTTTGAGCTAATAGGTAAATAAATGACGGTGTTATGCGCTGAGGTAAGGGAAAGTCAAAGGGGGCCTGCTCTGTGAGCAACGGAGCAATTGGTCACCATGAGTTTAAAGTCAATATTAGAACCCAGAATGGAGAATTTAGAAAGATAAGCTGCAGAAATATATTAGGTGGTTTCAGAATATAAACAATAATTGAAACAAATGTGAGACTCCAGCCGGATGTCATCCTAAATCCTTTTTCCTACCCTCTTTACATTTCACATTCTCCCAGCTGTAAGTCTGATCAGCTCCGTGCCCTAAAACTCACTTGTACCCACCCTCTTACTTTTATCAGCCTTCAGGTGCACTGGTACGGATGTTTATCGTCTCTCTGCAGGGCAACGAGAGCTGCGCCACGCTCTTCAGCCTCACCCCTTTCAATCTACTTATCTGCACTGCTGCCAGAGAGATCAATCTCCATATAAATACACCATACTCCTCATCTGCTTGGAATCTCCCACTGTCTCATGTTCTCATGAAGGGCGAGGTTTACGCTTCTTTGCAGAGCAGAGCCTGCACAGAGCTAGACCTCACGCCTTGGGCACCCCATCAAGACCCTTCAAGGTGCTGTAATTGTCTGGTTGTTACTCATGTTGTTTCTTCTGCTTGGAAGACATCTTTCTGAATGTCAAGTCTCAACAAATAAAAGGCTTTTTCTAGTTCAACAAAGATGTTTCTCGTATGGTCCCACTGCCATTCACACTTCTTGTTGCTGCTTGTGTTTGCTTTTCATTGCACTCACTATGTAAGAAATTGGAAGGCAAGTTCTATCTATTTGCATTTTGGGATCCACGGTGCCTAATACAGCTTATAAGTAGGCACTCAAAAAATTGGTTGTAAATAAGTGATTATTCCCACTTTAGCACAGATATCTTTTTTTAGAGTTAATATGCAATGATCTAATTTATATAAAATCTGTGCATCCTATAAGATCTTTTTTGTGGGTTAACTTCAGATGGCATACTTTCTATTGAAATTTAAAAGACTGTGCACTTCTTTAAATTGCTAAAATACATAATACCTGAGAAGAGGAAGTGGTATACAAAAAAAGTCACATATGAACACACTATGGAGAGATTTCAAAAGCAAACCACTGTTGAGTGTAGGTAGCATCTCATATACTGGTGGGAATGGATTTCACAGTCTACATTCTCATTATATTGTGCACTTTATTAATAGCTCAATCCCCAGAGGGCCTCCTGGGAGTCACCCGGAAATTACACTGGGCCCTGAGTAAATTTTCATGAAGTGAAAAGGTAGTGAGTTCCCAGTACCACCTACCTGGAGGTAAGACAGAGAGTGACAATGCAGCATTCTCTGCTAATGGTCATTGGACACACTCTTGCCGTGACACCCTTACAAACAATTCACTCTCCGGGCTCTTTTCTTCCTCACCAGCAGTGTGTACTTTTAAGCAGAACTGGTTTAAAGACCCACTCGGCACACAGATAAAGCTTTTGCTGGTCTCCTCTGAGGTTCAGGAAGAAGGTATGGAGGAAATGCTCCTGTCCTAGAGTGGTGCTTCCCTAAGGAGGCACTGCTTGAACCTCGCACTTTACAGTCTGATACAGTCTGATACAACAGAAACTGGTATTAAAACAGATTTGCAATTCACTTTAATCAGAAGGAAACAGTTCGATCATATGAAATTGCCAGTTGTTGAACATTTTTGCACTCTGAAATGGCAATTTCATATCATTTAATCTAAATGTTTCTAGAGAAAATTTACAGTAAGAGTAATCTCATTGGTGTGTCTGGCCTAGCAACTTATACTGAGTAAGATTTACGGTCAATGTTACTAAAGCAGCATAAAAAACTAAGTACATATCCTAACGAGAGACAACGTTGGTGTCTGTGAGGTATCACATACTTCCAATTAATCAAATATATTTTAAAGATAAATCATCTTTCATTCACTAAAATGTGTGATTAGTATGTTTTGCTGAATTTCAAATACTGTATTCCTGAGCCTCAATATATTTGAGTGACAAATACCATGAACTTTTATAAACCTTGGAGAGTTATTCTATTTTTCAGGGAACCTCAGAGAATCTGCGATACAAATGCTTCCTTCTCCAGCATTTGGATAAACAGCGTGAGTGAAAGTAAAAGCATGGCACTTGGCATCTTGTCTCAGCCTTGGAGGTAAGATTAACTGGGAATGAGATAAAACATTTTCTCCGTCTTGATAGTCCTTTCAAAAGAAAGCCAAGGTCTGTTTCAATCAACTGGCCACTTACAATCCTATATTTTTCCACTTGAGTCACTTTAAATACCTCAGGTTAGAAGAGCTACGACATAGACAAAAGTATCAGAACGAAACCTTCCTAAATCTAATTTTTTAGCATCCTCTGTCAAAGTAGTGTTGTGATTTACCAATTTCATTAGCCCTGCAAGTACATGTGAAGGAAGCAATGGGGAGAGTTGTACAGAGAGAAATGACATGCGCGTTTCAAAGGAGCATGATCGGAAACAGAACTGGATTCTTCTGGGTTTCTGTCATAGAAAATTAAAGTTATATCTCTGCTAATTGACCGTTGTGCATGTATTTTCTCTTGTAATAACAGGATGGGGAGACGTCAGGCTACTTGTAGGGCAAGCGAATTTTGTTTTCAGATAAACGGCGGCATCAAGAGCACGTGAGTCCTCACAGGAGAAGTTTCAGGCGCGCGTCGCCTTGAGAAGCGCCTCAGCTCAGCCCTGCAGAATCCAGCGATTGCAGAATCCAGCGACTGCAGAATCCAGCGACTGCAGATCGCTGAGCCCACAAGGCAGCGCCCATTTCCAAGCCGCCAGCAGCCTTTCCTCCCCGTCCCGAACAGAGGCGTGGCGCCAGCTCACGGGCACGCACAGGTATAGGGAAGAAAGAAACAGAACTGTGAACACAAATTCTAAAATCAAAGGCTCCTACTGCTTCAGTATCACTGATTAGGTGGGGTTTGGAAAAGGTAGTTAAGGGCTGCGTTCTTCTCCCTGCCTGTACAGTTCGACGGCGACCACGGCCCTCTAGTGGGACGCTAAATTAAGAGGCATTTTGTTTGTATTGTTAGGAGCTCGACGGAAACAGTCTCAGAGAAATGTTTTATTATGGTGAGGAAAGGACTCTTTTAATAAGGCTCTTAGGAGACTGAGTTTTAATGACGCTTAACACAAAGTTTTAAACCACACACCACATCTACATGTTATTTCTTGTTAAACGCTGGTTGTTAAACAGCAGGCTGGCTCCAGATTGCTGGCGGAGGGTGGTTAGGGTTGGCTGATACATCTCTGACAATTTGAATAGTTGATGGAGTGACAAGTGCTGTTTGCATTTAAAGGGCTTTACCCTTTAGCATCTGCATGGCGCAACAGTATATATTATTACCCAATGTACTTCACAATATGTTGAAGGGTTAAAGCCAATTAAGCACAATCGTACGTTTCAATTTCTTCTAGAATTCTGTGCCCTCATCCAAACTTAGCTCGCTTAAGCCACAGCGATTTCCCTCACTAATTAACCCAGGGATCTCTGCAGTGAATTGCCGTTCAGAACTGCAGACGAGAACAAGTCAGGGAAATGAAGAACCGAACGTGCCCCAAGGAAAGATGTAAGCAATAAAGCAATACATGTTTATAACTGGGCTTTTTAACCATTTAAAGCCTTAGCTTTTTAAAAATTAAAAAGCAGAGAGCGCACTGTTTTGTGGCCCCTTTATTCTTCCTGCTGTTAATCTCACAGCCTTCTTGTTCCCATCTTCTCCTGACCCCAAAACAAGTCTCCGCCTGGGCCTAGCCCACCTCCCGAGGCCACGCGGCCGCAGTGTGCAGTCGCTTTCCGATGTTAACGCTCAGCAACAAATGCGCTTTTCTCGACATAGACTGCTCTCTCTTTACATCTTGTATTTTTGGATCCTGCTTCAAAGTGACAAGTTCTCTTTTAAATTGTTTATTTGCCTAACCGGTGTGAAGGAAGAACAAGGCTGCCACGTGGGAGAGGTCCTCTCTAGGGGGAGCGGGGGTGCTTACAGGTGGGATCAAGGGGCGAAGTCATCCCTTCTGTGAGGATATTCATCACCTACAGTCTGGAGGTTATTTCAATCCCATCTTTTTAGCAGAAACACTATATAAATGTTCCCTTCCATGTATTGCTCTCCAGCTTCACGTCCAGTGGAATCATATTGGTACCTTGATTCATCAGGGGAGAATTTACCCACAGAAATCAGAAAATTCTGCATATAAATGCAATCTTGATTTTGTGTTTTGTGGATTATCTAAAGTTAAGAAAGTGAAGGAGGAAACATTCATAAAGCAGATTAAACGTAAAGTTTGCCCTGTTCCTACCTGGTGCACTGTGATTAAACTTCAAAGTATGCCTGTGTCTACAAGTATTACATTCTGGATAACTCGAAACTTGGTAAATATACTTCTACTATTCAAAGTCCATTATGCAATTCAGCAAAAAAATCGCTCGTGTCATTGACGAAAGAACACATATTCAGGACTTTGTTGTTCTACCTCACAAGCAGCGTATCAGCCAACATGTATGTCAGAACTGTATTCAGAGAGCCCGTTGTTCACCACCTGGTACCAGCAGACAAAAACAGCAAGCATATAATGGTCGAGAGCACAAACAGAAGAGAGAAGAGCAACTGCAAAGGTCCTGGGACAGGAAGGAGCGGGTGTGTATGTGAGGTGAGACCACTGCAGCAAGAGAGAGAGAAGAGGCCATGTCAAGGTGGTGAGCCCGCAGCTGCTGCAGTCTTGGCATGCCCGGGAAGGGCCTCCGGTTTTATTCTAATGTCAATGGGAAACCATCAGAGGCTTTTAGGCAGAATGTTGATATAAATACTATTTTTAAAGATCAATATGCTTATGTTCCAAAACAATTTGGAAACAGATTTGCAAGTCAGATGTAGGTAAAAATGGATGAATGAATCTAGAGCTGTTTAAATGTGTTTATATTTGAAGCCAAATCAGTAGAATTCTCCTGTCTTGACTCTAGATCCTGGATGCACATCACTAGAGAATCTAACAAGCTCAAGCTCACTAAGCTTTAGTACGATAATGGGAATGAGGAAGAGCACTTGCCCTATGAGCCTGTGTGAGAATAAGATAAGAGATGAAAAACCCCTAGTCCCTTCTATTCTCAATATGTTAGTGAATTTTATTCAAGGTAAACTCTATATATTTCCCATTTCATCCTCTGGAGTCCATGTCTCAACAGATTCTTTTATTTACTTTGTAGAGATCTGAGTGAGAGAAACATAGTAGACATTGCATAGGTGAATATCAGGAATACCAGTAAAGAATATTTCAATACCTAGCTCCTTCCTTCTCTATGTGTAAGATCGTTAACTAAGAATAATTAAGAACTTTATTTTTTTATTTGTATTCAACTAACCAAAACTTATTTTGTACCTTTAATATTATTTTCTTTTTAAACTTGCTTATATAAAACAAATTCACATATACCCCTCCCCGCCAAAAGTGAAAACATCGTCCACAATCCTATCTTTAACAGATATTCATTGTTAACATGCATTTCTATATTAACTTTTCTTTAAGGCTACTAATTACCCAAACGCTTTATCTAGAAAAAAATTGCTCTGTTATGGCTACATATTTGATTGCATTTATGGCTACATACCTGACTGTAGAAGTAAATTAAAGAACTTTCTAAAATTTAATTGGCAATTAATTGGAGCTGGGATTTGTGATAAACCAAGAATCAATGAGAATGGAAGTGGGAATTGTCTTGATCTGTTCTAGACACTATCCAATAACTCTCAGAGGATTTAAACATTACATTCTGCATTAGTTTCCTTGGGCGGATTGGCATAATTTAAAGAAGCCTAAAGATAATAAATTGGCATTGAATAAATGTTTTAAAACTATGTCATGGGAAACCATGCATGATCTACTCTTCACAGCCAGACAGCTCACTGTTGAACATGAAAGGGCTCTCTGGTTTTTCTTCCACCTTTTTAATGATGGAACTGCCTTCTCCAGCGTTTTCCCAACATTATGCTCCTCTGCTCATCTGGTGTTTCACGTCGCCGCCCCGTCACCTCTTACCTCCCCCTTTCTTCAGCCATTGAACCCCCGCAGTGTCCCGGTCCCGGACAGTCGGCTGAGCTTCCACCCAGCCAAGGTCCTTCCTCCTGCTGGCCCCTCTCTGACCCCCTCCCTCGTATCCTATCCTTGTTACCTTCTTGGTTAATTTATTCTGTTTTAAATATATACTCATTTTTAAAACTAATTCAAAACTCAAAAATTCACGTACTTTTTCTTAAGAAGACTCCCCCAATTGGATACGCTTCTGACTCCGCAGCAACGCCATCCTCTCCTGCCAACCAGACAGGAAAACATGACATGGGACTGACCGAGATGGGCCAAAGGGAAGCTTTCAGTAATCTCTCCACAGAGTCTGTCTCCTCATCACAAAAGTGGCACCCTGACCTCCGAAGGGTGGCACTGGTGAGGAAACACAGGCGTAGGCTGAGACCGTTCAGTTCAGGACTTAGCTATGTGCTGTGAGTTAGTTTCATATCATATCTGTGCTGCTAGGCTCATTCTCACTGTTTCATATTTAATCTTTAAATACCCACTTTCTTGATAACCTGGTGAACTCGCCAAAGAAAAAGGCCACTTAACATTTATGCTTGTATTGGAGAGACATATTCAAAATATGTGACAACCAATATGGTAACATAATTTTTATATAAATCAAAAACTTTAAATCTGTATTCTCTAAATAATATTGAAGTATATCACCCAAAACTGTCAAGCGATACATATGCATGACAGTGCTGATTTTCCATTAAATTATTCTAATGATTTCCAAAATGCTTGCTGATTTTTAGAAATTATTACTACTAGACTTGTTTGAAATGACTGTCAGAGTCACGATTTGACATAAGTGGAAAGCATGAAGTTTTCCAATTCTTTCTCATTAAATTGATAGACATTAGGTGATTTATAGTCTAAATTTCACTTAATATCAACAACATTATTCATAATTCCAAAACCCCTTTTGTTTTTCTTGTGTGTGTGTGTAACAAGTAGCCATGGAATTAAGGATTTTTATAGCTTTTTAAAAATCTGATATTTACTATATTCAATATATCTCTCATTAAAGGTATTTGCCATATATTATTGCAATAATATTGCAACACCAACAATCCCAAAACTCAATGTCTTACACAAATAAGCATTTGCCCTCTTGCTGCTGGGTCTGCAGGTCCGCCCCGGTTTTGGATGATCTAGAGTGGGTTCCTCTGGGTTCCTCTGTTTTAGTTACACCTAATGTTACGCACAATTGGGGCTTGGCTCCAGAATGGAGGTTGGGTTGAAATCTGCAGCGTGGACCCAGCATCGGTCTGGAAACAGCGCTTCCCAGGAAACCTCGCAAGGACGGACGCACGAGGGGGTGGCGAGCCGGAGGGCCTGACGCCTCTTAAGGCCTCTGCTGTAACCATGACCTGCCACCTCCCCCCTGCATTGCAGCGGCCAAAGCGTGTCGCCCAGCAGCTGTTCCGTGAATGGGGTGGAGGCATATATTCCGCCCGCTGCCCTGGAAGCTACTGAACGGGTCACAGATTAAAAAACAGAGTGGTTTAATTTCATAGGAGGGAAGAATGAAGACTTCAGAGGAATGCAGCGTACTACCTAAGCCAAGTCTCAAAAATTCATTGTTCATTCAACATTCAATTTCACCTACATGTCAGTTTTTATTACTGTAAACCAGTTTGCTTACATCAGATGAGAGGAGATACACTGTGACGAGGTGGTGTATTATTATTGTCAGGAATGTGGGTTTTGTTGCCCAGCTTGCTGGGATCAAGTCCTTGCTTTACCATTAAGCTTCAGATAATACCTCAATGCCTCAGTTTCTTCATCTATAAAATGAGGATGATGACAGCAAATCCAATACTCCAGCGAATTCAGATATAGTTTGAACAGGCCCTGCCTGCGAGTCAGTGCTGTGTCATATGCATTTGATCTCTAATTATGAAAATGAACATTGACAATGAAATGACCAACACTCAGTTTATTTTAAGGACCTCTTCCTACACGAAGAAATTTCAATCCGATGGTGGAAACTGGACCCCACATTGCAGGAATGCCGGGTCCCTGATCACTCACCAAAGTCTCGTTACCCTTCCCAAGTCCCCGAAGTGTCTGTCAGCCGCGCTCGGCAGCGCAGGACTGCGCCAGCAGGAGAGGCTCGCCCAGTGCTGCGGCCGCCCTCTCCCCCACAGGCTTTGCTCTGGGCTCTGGGTCCAAGTGCTACACAAGCTGCAGCTCCTTCAAGCAGCCATATAAGGGCCCCTCAAAGGGAGGAGGAAATGGAAAGCCCCTCTACAATGCGACCCGTCACTGTTAGCCCAGAAACAGAGTCCTCTTAGAGGCCAGCCGTGCTATGGAGTTGGGGCCGAGCCTTTGGCCAGAGCTGCAGCCGCCTGGACAGGGGGCCGGCACTGGTGGCCCAAGGACGCCAGGGTGGGGCTCAAGGCAGGGCACTGGGCAGCCTTGTAAGTTGGGACCCTCCCTAACTGAGGTGGCCGGGAGGCAAGACTTACAAAAGAAGAGTTACCTGGCTTTTGCATGGGCAGAATCTAGTTTCAGATTTGAAACAGGGTCGCGGGAGCCACCTGAGCCAGGTATTGAACTTTTGTTGCTTAGTCACGGTAGAGGTAGATCTGAGAAGAGTCCCAGAGAGCCATGGACAAAGGGAAAGGGAAAAAAAAACAATAAACAAACCTTATAGCATTTTAAAAATCAATACAGGAGTACTGGGACATCCCAGCAAGATTTCAGCTCTGTTTCACGCCCCAGTGTCCAGAGCAGTGCCTGGCACGCCAAAGGCCTTTATCGACTACCTGTTAGGTTGCTGTCAGTTTGAAAAAAATGCAGTGAAATCCCTTGAACCCAAATATCTTCTCATTTTAAAAGTATAAACAATGATAGCTACATTATATCTTTAGCAGAGTTGTGAGCAAAGAGCGAAGACACTAACCAGAGTTGTAGGAAACAAACTAAGGCATGTGTATACTTTGACGTGAGAGAAAGGAAGAGAAAAAAGGGAGAATAAAAAAGAGAAGAGATGGCATCTACATGCATGTGTGTGTGAGAGAGAGAGTTCCTTTCTGGCCTATGATCAAGTCCCTCCCCTCACCAGCTACTTCTTTCTCTCCGAGAAGGGAAGAGGCAGGTGACTAGACCTCTTCCTGTCAACTAGACCTCTAGGTAAACAGATAAATGAGATTTTCTAGAAGGAAGAAGATTACAGTTGGAGAATTATTTTTGGTAAATAAGCCCAGGGTCTCTGGACATAGGGGTCTGACCCTCTGGGGAATGTCCTGGGAGCACCACAACAAGCAGGGTCTAAAATGAAACTGCCCGCAATCTGAACTCTCGGGCTCAACACGCAGGCTGTGACCCGCTCAGCTCCCAGCGTCACCCATCCAATCTCATCGAGGTAAGACCGCCTCCCAGAAGGCGCCGCTCTGACATACAATTTTACAATTTCCTTTTCCCCAGGTACCATATTACTTTTCAATCTACTAATCTTGAATTGTATAAAACTAATTTTTAAAGTTTAATTTTAAAAGTAATGAGATTCATCATACCTACCAGCTCAGCTATTCATCACTTTACAAAATATCCCAAAGCTGAGAAGCGGTTTTAGAACAACCATCTCTTAATTTCATTTTAATTATACCACTTTATATGTCTGTGGACGAGCAGCTGATGCAGGGCCTTCCTGAGCAATTCTTTGCCTCCACATGACGTCAAAAAGGGTCACTTGGTAGCGCCCGGAGGAAAGCTAGAGTGGCCCAAGGGGTCCGAGACAGCTCAGCCGGCGTGCGTCGTCGGGGCGGGGCGGGGCGTGGTCTGGCTGCACCCCACCAAGCTTCTCCCTCTCTGCACGCGCTCTCGGGTCTCTCCATCACGTGGTCTTTTCAGAATCATGGCCGGATTGACCCTGAAATTGAGGCCTCTAGGAGCAAGAGTCCCAGAAGATAGGAAGTGGAAACTCCCTTAAGATCTTTGCCCAGAAACCAGCACAGCCTCGCTTCTGCCTCCGTCTCCTGCTCACACACTCACTGAGCCTGTAACGGGGCACAGCCAGGGCCTCCCCAAAGGGTATTTGTAACGGGGTCCAGAGATTGGGGTGTCCAATAAAAATATATTCTCCCCTCCCCAAGGCGGGCCGCCATGGGGGGATGGGAGCCTTGCGCAGGGCCATTGAGAGTCATTTTGCATGTCAATAACAGGACAGCTTCATTCGTCATATGCAAAAATGGTTATTTTGCATATTACCAAGGCTAATCAGGAAGGTTTAAAAGACAATACAGAATGTAATGGGAGAGGGAAGAAGAGAGACAGGGGCCTGCAGGAGAGACAAAGGGACAAAGACTCTGGGGAACAGTGTGAAGACCACGCGGGAAGAAAGAGGGGAGAAGGTGCCACGTAGTTATGGATTAAGAGCTGGAGATCGAGGCAACGCAGCGGGTGGTGCTGAGAACCGCGAGAGGCCTGCCAAGCCCAGCCCTGGACTTCTGTTCTTTTTCTTCTGAAAGACAGAACCCCTGACCGGCCTGACTGGCCTGACTGGGCAAAGAGGGGAAGGCAGGACAGTGTGTGTGCTGGTGATGGTTTTAAAGGTATTGTGAGGTTTACGGGTGACATTTAGCCATTAATCAAACCTGTATAACTTCTGAATAAATAGTTCCTTTCCTTTTCACCAAATTCTGCCATTCAGAGCCATAATTTTAAGGGCCGCGGGCAAAGGACCTACAACTGAGGGACCCCGGGGAAGGGAGGGTCGTTGTTTCGGTGATGGCATCTGGCCACCCCTCTCCCCCATGGGGCCATTTGTTCAGTAACAAGCCCACGGAGAGTCAGGTGGGGGGCCCAGCACCCCCCACACACAGGGAGGAGTGTCAGAGAATGCAGGGCCATCTGCACCTACTACACAATTCCATCTAAAACTATAACACCTCAGCCCATGTAATTAATAATTGTTTTATACTTATATTTTTTTGAAAAATATTCAGGACCTTTATGTTTTTTATTGTAATTTTTCCATTACCATTTACCCCCCTTATATTTAATACATTTTATTATTCCATTCTATAATTGGTGAAAGGAGGCCTGCCTATCTCTTACAACAAATTAGTTCTCTGTTATCTGCTTGCTAATCCACCTACCTCAGGCAGTGCATAATCTTTTTAAATTTGTTTTCTTTTTCTTAAAAAAAAAATACCTAAGCACTTATGTGAGATGAAAGTTGACACCTCTGCAAGTCTTTGTTTGGATTTGGAGCTGCATTGAGAAAAACAAAGTGCAATTTCTTTTGTCAGGTAAAAGCTGCAGAATATGAATTATGCTGATTTATAATAGACATGTCATTTCTAACCTTCCGGTGTTCGCAGCCTGAAAAACAAATTCCACTGGTCACCAACATCCTCCGGACAGACCGCGTGCCCCCTTCACTTCGCGTCCCCTCCAGGTGACTGTGCACGCTGATTTGTTCTGGCCTGGCCTCTCCTTTGTGGGCCGGGATTTAATGTAACCTTTTATGCTCTTATAACAGAGGCCTCATGCACTCTACTCAGGGATTTGGTTAATTGCTTCTCTGATGGAGAGACCACCCTCAGTTGTAAGGGATTTAAAAAGGTTCAGGAAATCAACCACAGGTAAATTAGGACAGGATCAGACACTTCCCCACTGGAACAAAAATGTAAATGTTAAAAGCTAGATCTAATCCTCAGGCTCCTGCATGTTTCTAAAATAGGATTTGTCAACCGCGGATGCAAAATAGCTTCAATGTGATATTAGTGACTTTGTTTTATATGCGGAAGCCCTAAAGCCGCAGAACTGCCTGCCAAGTACTGATGTAGAAGTATTGACAGAACAGAAGCCTTCGCCATGAGGACATCCTCCAGGAAGGCTCCCACAGCACCCCGTCGTCACAGCCGCCATCTCTGCGCATCGCATCCCCGGTCCACTGGCCTGATGAACTTTATTTCGCCTTTCAGCCCTCCCAGTAATTAAAAAGAAAGACAGAGAGAGAGGGGAAGGAGCTAATTAATGACTCCAGGTAGGAATACTGTCCCTGAAAAAAATAATCTCCGGGGGATAAGGAGGAGGGAGACCCACCATAAAATGAGGTCCTTCAGAGGTTCAGGAGTAACTAGCTCCCCCGTGCCGGACCTTTCATGAAGCCCCACTCAGCGGTGCGTCCAGCGCCGCAGTGGCAGCTCAGGCAATGGCACGCATGGCATGCATGACACAGGTGGAGTCTCCTCTCTAGAAGGCGCTAGGTGAGGAAGCCATGCCCCTTAGTTAACTGGGAATTCTACGAGACCGGAAGTTATACTGATCATAATACATTCATTATCAAAATCTGCTGAAGAGGAGTAAATAGATAGGGAGATTTTGCTGGGTTTTTTACAACCCAAACGCATGCTTTGCAGGAGGTGCTGGTGACAGAGAGTCCTCTCCACAGCAGGCTCTGTTCGCCCTGGGAGTTGCACTAGACACCCGATTCGCCTATAAACTGGGAATATTAGCACTGCTGATTGCATTTATTTTTATTTTGTACTTTTAAAATTTTGTGTGTGTTTCCTACGGCACATTCTATTTTTATAGAGTCATACACATACGTACTTTATAAAAGAATAAGTGATCAGTATAATGGAAGCAAATGCTCAAAACTGTTAGAACCTACGGCGGGTGTATGCCGTAAGAAGTCTGGAGAACATGAAGCCAGGCTGGAATTATTCTTGGGGTCAACATGGTGTTCTGATTTTAACAAAAACAGAAAGAATAAGACCTTTGGAATCAACCAGTCTGGAGTAAGAATTCCATTTTCACCTTTTTTAAAAATAATATGCTCTTAAACAAGTTATTGACATATCTACAAAATCAAGAAGCTAAGTCGGAGGATTCAGGCACAGAGATAAACAACAGTAAATAAGAGGACAAAATGTTTTGGTGAAAGAGGCCTTTTTTGACTTAAATATATATATATATATATATATATATATATATATATATTTGAAGAGAGAAAGTTTATTAGGTAAGACTTGAGGTGGGGTGAGACAAAAGCTCAGCCCCAGTGAGAGGATTTTGGAGCTTAAGTTGATGCAAAAAATCTTGTTAGAAGGTGAGGTGAAGGTGGAGCAAGGCGAGGTTTTCTACCAGAGCGATGGGGCAATGGAGGAATAAAGAGAGGCAAGGCCCAAACACGCTTTTCAGGTGAAGTGCAACACAAGGAAGGGGAAAGGGATGGTGGGTGACCGAGGCAGCAGAGTTAGCGAAGCATGGGTGGTCAAGAGAAGAATCTCTTTTTTTCTATCTTTTCCAATATGAATTGCTTTATAATATTTTAACTTTTCCTTGTAGTAATCTATTGCCTTTGAACAAAAGATGGATTACACACAAAACTAAGAAAATCCAGCTACAGAATATCTATAGTTAGTGGTGAGAGAGGCTCAAGAAAAACCGCAGAATGTGACCGAAAATGCAGCCCAGCACGTCAGTGGCTGTGGAGCGGGCAGAGGACACCGGGCTGCAGTAAGAGCAGAGCGCACACTGACGGTGGATCCATGAGCTTGGCTTCGCCCTGAGTGGCTTCCTTCATTTATTTATTATCCTGAGACTATTTCTGTGACGACTGGTCCCCCCTCGTCACAGGTGTGAGGGGGAACACACTTCCGCTCCACCCCCCTCACACCTATAGCAATGGCAAACATTATGACTCAGCCTGGAACCATCGCTCCCAAGATTTAAATTTGAGCTACAACATAAAACTAGTTTCTTTCCTGCACACTGCTGAGTTATCATCTCATTATTACTACTGGCAAACCAAGCATGTGAGTCCTACAGCAAGACGTATGATCACTGACAGACTCTGATGTGCCTTAGCAAATTATAATAAAAAACCCAAATGGAGGATAGAAGATGGTGGATAAACCAAGACATGCCGCAAGGAAGAGTATATCACTTGACTCCCAAATGGTAGGTGTGGCAATGTCATACAGACAAAGCTGTAATTAGTTAATTTATTATTGTAAAAATATGTTGTCCTTATGGGAGATAGTTAAGTCACTGACTCCCGTTAATGGTTTCTACTTTCAATGCCTCTTTCTCTGTCCCTTTATATAAAGACATTTTTAAATAGCAGAGTTGAAATAAGTATCCAAATATTGCATAAGCAAAAGCTTCATTGATGTGCACTTACTTAAGAGGGGCTAAATTATACAATTTAAGCCATAAGCATTGATCAGCTTCACTAAAAGCTGCTTATCTTTTATCTTCTGTAACTGCATAGTTGAATACAACCTGCTTATCCTCTTCTGGTGTCCAAATTAGTGTAACGTTCAGGCTGGCCCAGCATGACAAGTAGCTGGGCACAAGGAGCTGAAACAGACTGCAGGTCGGTGGGGGAAGTAGAACCTTCCTCACCTCAGTCAGGCCTACCTGCCTTGGAAACACAGCCTCATCAGTCCTCATACTAATAAAAGATGGCCTCAACAATATGGTCAACCCCAATGGCGTCAGTTTGGAGCTGTTCCAGTGGCATAAACCTGCCTTTTCAGGGCACCTTGATGACTAGGAACACAGGCTCTGGAGGCAGCCTGGGCCTTGCTGGTTCTGGGACATAATCAAGTTGTTCAACTTCTCAGCAAAGAGCAAAGGTCCTGTGAACAAGCTCTTAGAACAGTTCAATCAATGCTCAAAATTTATTTGCTATTTTTATTCCAGCTTATAATAAAGATGGCACTATTTATAGGAGATTTCTGTCTCCAAGCTCAGGACAAGCTGCCACATACCCTGAACTGGCACACTGACAATGGTGTGGATAATTCCAAATAAATATGCCACCAGAACGTTAAGTTTAGATAACCAGTTATGTATAGGATGATTAGCATTCACAAAATAATCTCAGCGCCTATGGAGAGACTAGAAAATAATACTTCAAAGTTAGGTTAACATTATTATAAGTCATCACTCAGTAAAAAGTCTGAAATGTTGTAATGGGACTGTGACATTTCTATGCCTCCCTCATGGAGCTCAAGATATCACATCATGAATAGAATACAGGCAGACCAAGATATGCTATAAAGTTATTAGCTATGGTCCCCTTTTAACATCAAGTTGTATAATGTACCAAATACAGAAGAAACCCAAGAAAAATAATGTGTCAGTTCACGTTGCATATGTTGCAAAGAAAAGGGTTCCCAGAGCAGGAGGTAAGAATGTCCCCAGGCACTTGGAACTTATGTGCCTATTTTCATAATTAGGATCATTCAACTATCTTTATTTACTCTGTCTAATCACAAACACACACCAAGAAGACCATTTAGGAGACTGAAATTCTTTAAAATGTAAATCTAATCCTGACATTCTAACTCTTAAATTGCTTTCTATATCCCTATATTAATAATTCCAAAAAAAAAAAAAAAAGAGTAAGGATCACACATTCCTTAGAAACAGAAAAGGGAAGACAGGACAGACGGGAGGGAAGACAGAGGGCAGACCCAGGGTGAGCCTGGGGTACTACATCATTCGGAGGTCAGACAAGGCAAGACCGGAAAAGAGATGAAAGAGGAACTGGTGACGTGAAAGAATCGGAGAATCTGTCTGCAGCCAAAAGACGAAAGACTATTAAAGAGAAAGGAGCAGCCCAGAGTGTCTAATTCTGCTGAGAGTTTGAATAACATGGGAATGGAGGTGTGGCCGGCCATTGGCTTCGGCACATGGAGGTGGTTATGATGTCATCAAGAGCAGAGTGAGGAGTGAAGTGGGAAGATTCTGAGTAGATGAGGAAACATGAGAGACTAAGCAACAGAAATGGTGGTAGAAAGATCAGTAAATTTGATGGAGAAATGGGAAACTAACTGATGGTGTGCATGGGTCAGGGAGGGTATTTTTTCTAAATGGAGTCTGAGCTCTAGGATGCCCAGTGACTTCATTTTGTTCACCACTCAATGTTCGGTGCCTAATATCATCATGCCCTGCACACAGCAGATGCTCTGAAAATGTGCTGGATGAATGAATAATTAAATATAAGGTAGAAGCTGGAACTCAGTTGCATGATGATGAATAGGATCCAATGCAGAGAGTTTATGGTAGAGAGATGAGAAAGGGCAGCCATACCTGCCTTCAAGCTTAAAGCTCTTACCTCGATTTGTTACCATGCCCTCCCACAGATAACCAGTTTTTTATTTATTTATTTTTTCCTATTTCACCTTGTTTCCCCTCTCAGGGAAACCCTTCAAGATCTCTGCTTGAACTTGGAAGCTACTTCTCTTCACACATCTATCACTGTTTTTCCTTGGCTGTCATTCTAACCAGTCAGTGAGTTCCTTAACGGTGGAGCCTATGACCTATGTGACTTTCATCTCAGTGCCTAACAAAATGTCTGGTAAAAATCAGACATCAATACACATTTGATGAATCAACAGTAGATGACATTCCTACTAGGAATACAATGTGTTTTTCACTCAGCATGCTTTCTAGTCATCTTGGTTATTGCTCGTTCATTCCCGTAACACAGTCATCCATGACTACATTTTAATATGTTGGTTTATTAGTTTCTTGTAGGTTGGTGAGCTTGATCCAATTCCTTGCAGTTGAAACTGACAGACAGATTCTTTTCATTTTTTTTTTTGAGATATAAATTTAGAAAGTAGAACGCTGATCTCAAAAGGCACAGGCCCAGCCACCTTTCTTGTGCACCAGCTCAGCCAGCAAAGAGAGTAAAAGTAATAGTCTGTGATGTCATCTCACGAGTTTTGAATAAAAATACTTTCATGTTTTATTGAGTGACTTGAAACCTTAAAATTAAAATTTTAAATTATATTTTATTACATTTTATATGCTACTGTAGTCTCCCTTTTAGCAATCACATATTACCTAACAAGGAGACAGTGGACACTGTGACAATACAGGACAATTTTTTAGTCATTTTATTTAATCCCCAGGTTAGGTTTAGTCTAATTATCATGAGCCTTCAATGGTAAGTTCTCATCTCTAGTCTGTTATAGACAATGTTATAGCTAAATGAATTAACTATAATTTGTTTACCATATATTCTTATATCTCATGGCTTAAGGAATCTATCCTGTTTTGAAACTTTTTTTTTTTTTGGTAACTATAGTCCTCTGGTCTTTCATTTCCATTAATATTCTACATGAAATATGATGCTTTTAAATATCAATAACTGTCCCAGTTCATCCATAATTCATAAATTCCTTTTTAACATCTAATCCATAGGTATTGTCCATTGACTCTGGAATTAAAATGAGATAGAACAGTGACAAGCAGCAGTGGAGAATAACTGTCAGTTTCTGCAATCTTATAAAAATCAACTGGTTAGATGCAATTCATATTAGCTTCATGTCAAGGAGGAAAAGCTATTAGAGGCACCCCATGGATCCCAATTCCATTTTATTTATTTTATTTACATTTTAACAATGTTTGATAAGGTGAACTTCTTAAGAAATACTGTATCATTGGCAAGATGGGTTGCTGAATCTTAAGAAGGAAGTAGTCCTAACTGTGACAAATGCCATTTTCAGAAATGAATTTTAAAAATATTTACTGCTGCCAGTCTGAAAATAGGGCTGTGTTAATAGGAATGTGATTGCGTTCCAAAGTGGAAAAACAATGCATGGGAGAAATAGTATGCCTTTCTTAAATTAACCAAAGTTCTAAAGACAAGAGAGTTATCCCTTTAAGGGCTAATATATTTTTGTAAAGCTTTAGTTAGTTCTCCTAACAATGAATGAAACCTTACTTCAATGTATTCAATACATACAAATATTTCACTCAAGCAATTTAACCCACTGTATTCCATATTAGACAATACAATGTTAACAGTGGCTAATTATATTTCAAATACATTCAAGCTGAGGAGATGCTTTTCCAGTCAAGGCAGTAGACAATATATTCTATGAGATGTTAATTAATCAAATTATGTAAATGGTAGACTTAAAGATGATATTTGTAATCTACCCAAACTTTTAGCCTCACATTTTTTTTTGAAGATTTTAGTCATTTATTTTTAGAGAGAGGGGAGGGGAGGGAGAAAGAAAGGGAGAAAAACATCAATATGTGGTTGTCTCTCACACACCCCCTACTGGGGATCTGGCCCGCAATCCTGGCATGTGCCGTGACTGGGAATCGAACTGGTGACCCTTTGGTTTGCAGGCTGGTGCTCAATCCACTGAGCCACACCAGCCAGAGCAGCCTCACATTTCTTAAAATGTTCAATGTATATTCTAAATAAGCATTAGATTATCCAATAAAATGTTTTGGTTTTTCATCCCAGTAAGTGGGCGACTCTCTTCTACTCTCTTTGTCACTCAGTGTGCTCCAGGTACCTACATCTGTATCTTCCAGGATTTTAACAAGGAAGCAGAACCAGTGTGGCTGCCTCCAGATAAGGAATTCATTTGACTTTAAATAATTGTGAGAGATGCTCACGTTCATCTTTAAATAAACCACACTCATTCCCACCGGAGCACCTCTGCTCCTATCATTTGCTCCTCCTGGTTCTCCTTCCCCACCCCACCCCCCAACCCAGGGCTGGTTCAGGAATTCATCTGAGTCTCAACTGAAATGTCATCTCAGCACAGACGGCCTGACCACTCTACTTAGCGAGGCATCCTCATTACATCCCAGGATTGCGCTGTTCTTTTATTCACAGGTCTAGCACTTACTGACATATTAAGGTAAATTTAATACATGAATTGTGTATTAATTTTCTACAAGCTTAATAAAGATTGCTTTTTGGTCTGTCTTGTTCGTGATTGTTTCCCTCTGTAGCCTAGAATCATACTTGGCACATAAAGTCATTCAGAAAATAGTGGTTGAATAAAAAAGTAAATGAATGACCAGGACAATAGTAATAGTAACAAGAAAAATAAGGTAGAAAGGGAAATATTACAAAGTATGTTAGACTTTACTAAGTCAGTAAAAGATGGAAGATGTAAAAGGAAAAATTAAAAATGACACAGAGAATTTCAGACAAAGAGACAAAATGAATTTCACATCGAATGCTAGGCCCCTCATGGTCTGGTCCCTGCCTCCTCCTCAGCGCTTGTGAGACGGACCTCACGCTCTGTGTTCCAGATGGAGCCCAGTCGTGCAGTTCCTGAAAACATCAAGCTGCTTTTCCTCATGCTGTTCCCAACGCATGGAAGAGCATTATCTACCATTTACCACATCATTGTTGACAATCCATGCTCTCAACACTGTGCCTGCCCTTCCCACAATGACCACCACCTTGTCAATGGGCAACGTGTCAGATTTCAAAAGTGAGCTCCAGCATCATCTCCTGTTGGGAAGTTTACCTACCTATCCTAATTTTTCCCCCAAGAGATCCATGCAACCCCTCCTGCCCATCAACTGCAATCTGTCCAAATTCCACTGTAGTGTCTTCACCGGCACCCCATCCATCCTAAACTTGTTTGCATTTCTATCTTGGTCAGCCAAGTGGGATATCTTAGTAGCAAAGATGTTTCTCATTCATTGAATTAGGGAGATTTGAAAGAGGATATATATTTTTTTTAATTAACAGATAAGTCTATATTAATCTGGTTGATTTTGAGAACAAAATAAAAAACTGGTAGATATAAACAATAATTTTAGTAAATCTGTGTTGCTTTTTCTTCCAGGTACTATGATGAACATGAAGGATACAAGAATTAATAAATGAGGTTCCTGTCCTCAAGATGTTCAAAATGTATAAAGAGAGCCACACATAAAAAGTAAACTTCAACATAGAGTTATGTATGTGGTAAAAAATTATATCCAAGTTTCATAGATTAAAATATATAGATTTAAGTTTTATAAATATAAAAGTAACAGCTGAATTAATGACATAGAATCAGGTCATATCAGAAACATATATATCAGGAAAATCATAAACTAGCCTTAAGGTTTCCATTAGAATCTCAAAAATGCAATTTTTCCTTAGATTCTGCTGCCTACTTATCAGTAACATATAATCCAGCAATTAACTGGTCAAAATGTAAATTACTAAAAATGTATGACTTGCAAAACTGACCAATAATGATAGGAAAAAATTCATCCAACTGACTCAACTAATATGTTGAGTCATATATGTATGCTCTGTCCTCCTATAAAAACATATGAACTCATTTCATATTTTGGCATTGCTCTTCTTTACCTCCATCTTCACCTGTGCTATACTGTATATTCAGGTTTACTCATCAATACAAGAATTCTAGAACATAATTGATAAGATAGAGTTAAAGTAATACTCATCCAACACACATTATCTGGTTGAATAGAGGACATGGAAAGGCTATTGAGAACACAGTGGTATCAAAGAGAAGGAGAGAGCCAAAATTAGGTAATTAGGAGTGAGGAGAGCAAAATAAATGTTGAAGCTTGCCCTTAAGAAATGTGGCACAAATATGAGTGAGAGAACCTTAGCAATCTAAGATGTCAGTTGTCACATACACGCACGCACACACATATACATTGAATTTGGATCAAAATGGTACATGACTTATGTCATTGGTTTTCAAAAGCCTATGAACAAGTTAAAGTAGTCCAAGTAAGGTCAAATGACTATCCACAAAAAAACCTCACACAGTGACATTAACTTGGTAATTTCACCATGTTCAGTTCAGATGTTGAGCTCAAGTTTTGCCAAAACTAATTTCCTCCAGTGCCCTGAAGCTAAAGATTCCTCCTGAAAATGAGACTCACAAGGGACAAAAGGTACAAACTAGAACGCCTGCTGACCAGCTGACCTCAACTCTGTCTCTCTCTCTCTCTCTCACCCCCAGAATTATGTATATTGGCACTTTTCCTTCTTTGACTAATCCATTCAGTCAATACTACCTTCAATATAGAACCATTCTGCCTCTGCTCTTATCCAACCTGAGTTTTCTATTTCCAAGTTCTTAAGGAAAGGTGTAGGGGTAGGATTTAGCATCACACGTGTACCGCCTACATATTCTAGGATATCACCAGTGACTAAATCAAGCCCCTTTCAAATTTGCAGTTGGTACATACAAGCAAATGGAAGTTTTTCAAGCTCCAGTATAGCCTTTTGAGAACCGTCACATTCCTACTTGTGATGCTAAAGGCACTCCCTCAACATCTCCATGTGTGACATTGATGGGATTAGTCCCTGTATTTCAAATGTGTATTAAATCAATAAGGAAAAGTGAAATAAATACTGATGTAAATCTACAGATGTTAGCAACCTTCTCCCTCACTAATCCTTTAGATAAAAATCATAGATAAAACCACTAATGACATCTTATACCAGCCAAATTATACTTTTGTATAATAATCTAGGTGAAACAGGTTTCAGTTTGAGTTTTTCACAAAATTTAATTTTGTAGTACCTCAACTGTTGAAATAAATCAGCCTGATATTAAATAACATTACTCTTTCAATATCTGCTTTAAGTGTTTTCAGAACTGAAGTTAGATACACAGCCAAGTTTACATGCACAGTAGCAAGAACTACAAATAAATTTTTAAAACAGAAACACTACATGTAAGCATTTTTTCATGAAAGTTTGATACTACTCTCATATTACTAAATCAAAAAATAATTGTACATTTTTACATTTCTGGTTTTACAGTTTTATTTCACATTTAGTGTTTCATTTGATCTTTACCACAGTGATTTAGAATCCCTATTTATAGAGAAGTAAACAGAGAATCAAAGAGATTAAGTAATTAACTGAAAATGATTCAGTTAGCATATAGCAGACCCAAATTTAAGACCAAAACTAGAACCCATGTAAACTGAATCAAAGTCTAGAGCAATTTTCAATATATCAATAGTAGTGTCATTTGCATCCCCTTGTCAGAAAGAAAATACATTTAAAAGTTTGTTGTATACATGTTCACAAGTAGGAAAAAAAGTTGATTCATCATTCTCCTCTTTAACCCTATTTCAAATATATACCCAAACTCCTTTTAATATTATCCTGTCTTAATCATAAAATAACCAGAAGTAAAAGCTCACTGGAATAGTATTAAAGTAAAAAAAGAAGATATTACAGTGGTTATATTGTGTGTGTATGTAATACTAAGACACATGTTAGCAGCAGAATAAAAATGCCAAATAGCTAAAAAATGAGAGCATCTACAATGAAACTCAGGTTCTGAGCTCAGGTCTATATTTTTAAAATTGGCTGCAAGTCACAATGAGACTTACTCTTCACTGGCAAAAGGTCTTATTATCTGTTCCTTCAGACTCGGGCTTGGAGTATCAAAAGTAAATAATGGCCTCAGACTTTTCATGAAGGTTCGGTAAGTCTCCCCCAAAGGCCACTGGTAATGACTTCTTGTCAAAAGGAATAGAGGAAACATTTTTTTTTCCCAATTCCTCTGGAAGTAGCTCTACATGATTTCAGAGACACGGTCATGCACCTGGCCCAGCTGGCACATGGACGCACAGTGCCCTCCAGCTCTCTGAGGCAAATCAGACCCTGAAGTCACAGCAGCAGCCCTGACGCTCTCCTGGGCCCGGCAGATTTTCCACTATCACAACTGCAGTCGTGTAACTGATTTCATGGTCATGGATTTGGTGTGTTATGTTCAAATGGTACACACCAAAAATATGGTATCCCCTATCTCAACAGTAAGATGCCTAATACTATATGCAAATGTGTATGCATTTGATTTTAGGTTTTCTGTCATCACTTTGTTTTCTTAGGAGAAGCCATTCTTTGTCTATAGAAAATTTTTATTCCAACAGTCTATGATACAACGTGAAATCATTTCAGATCTTCCGAAGTTTCCATTCAATGGTGAAAAAAGATGTATGTAAACCTGGCTCCAGATGCTGGCCATCCCACTTGTGTGCTGCGGGAATTCAGGAGCATTGAGTACTGCGTGTCCCCAGGTCCTGGCATCTTTATCTGCAAAATGGGAATGCTGGCACTTACTTTGTAGATGTATTATAGGGTTTAACCGACATAAACCACTTATACTGTCAGGCATGTAGGATATAGCAATAAATATCAGCTTTCATCTTTAGTTTTACTACTGATAAGTATCTTAAGTATGTTTCAGCAATTACGATCTGTAAGAGAATCTTATCTCTCCTGAACAGTTTTTGGTGTCTGCTGTTTCTTGATGTGTGTGTGTGTGTGTGTGTTTTCTTAATATACATATTTCAGATAGTTAATTTCCATTTAAGTTGTTTTGAAGTGGGAAAAACTTTTAAAATAATAATAAAACCTTTTACCATATAGGTTTACCATTTAAAAATAAACACAAGTGGCTCAAAGATTTTAGTGTCTTTGCAGTAAGATAAGTAATTTATAATTGTCAGGATAAAAACAAACATTTTGAAACATCGTAAAGTGATATTTATAACTCCAAGAGTAAGTTTCTTTCCTGTAACCATATCATCCCTGTGACACATTTGGTTTTCAGTTAAGATAAAGAGTATTATTTACTTGGGCAGCTAAAATATTCTCATCTAGGCTATCACTACTACTGAACGAGGTTTTAGAATGACTATTAGTTTGCTGGAATCTTCCAAGACAGCTTGACACTCACCCTGAGACAATAGGCAGTGGAGTCAGAAACTGCTGCTTTGTGCAGGTCCCAGCCTTCCGACGAAGGATAGGCTGGAGCAGCTGTCCTGTGTCCTCTAGTTACAGAGAGAAAGATCCTTCCCATGGCCTAGACAGGCGTGTCCAATGTGATAGCTACATGTTTCTATTTAAATGTAATTCTATGGATTTAAATGAAATAAAATTTAAAATGCATTTCCTAACTTACAGCAGCCATATCTCATGTGCTCCAGAGCTCCAGAGAGCTAGTGTCCACCCTGGTGGAGAGCACACGTATAGCACATTTCCCTTACGTAGAACACTCTATTGCTCAGCATTAGCCTTGACCTTGGAACAACAAAGAGATGAGCAGAGCCTAAAGTCAAGTGTTACATATCATCTCCAACACACAATGAGAGGTAGTCAGCACTGACTTCTCCTCTTGTTCTTACATCTATCTATTCATATAATATCCTCCCAAAATTTGTCCCAATTTCTTATTGGCTATGTTCTTATTTATAACTTTATGAATGTAAATCAATGAATGTGAGTTCTGCTTGTAGAAGAATGGCAGAAGTACGTTCCATATATGGATTGCCAGGATCCAGGAAAAAATGTTTGGTTATTTATTTTTGTATTTTACATCATATTGATAGTAAAACTCTTTCTCACTTCTACTCTGTATTTGGGTACACTGTGACTTCTCAAAACTCCACTGACTAAATTATATTCCATTTGGAAGTAATTTAAGATAATCTCACAATATTAAACTGCCTAGTTAAAATTTCAGAGTGTTTCCCTGAAATGTCTCTCTTATAGATTCATAAAATTTCACTCACAATGCTTAATATTAATATCTTGTCTTTTCCATGTCTCTTATCATTATAGTTATGAAGAGAATCCATGGGCTGTAAGACCTTAGAGAATAGCACATTTGAAACATGCCAAGTAACTGTCCCTCCCTAACTTCTGATGATAAAAGGCTCCTAGAGGAAGGGCCGCATTAAATGTTCAGATGCATCTGCCTGCCAAGGAGAGCCAGCTGTTTGCACTTGGCGGCAGACTGCAACGGAATTCATCTCATTTGCAAACCCTGGGATATGGAGATGCAGATAAATGTTAGCACTGTAACCCAGCAAATGTAGAATGAGCCGCATTCTTAGTATTTGGAGAAAGACTTCATATTTCATAGTTGTGCATATGGAGCTTTGAAACCTTATTCATAAACATGTCATCGGAGCAACGTGGCATGAGACATTTTTAATATGGCCAAAGCTGTATTAAAATTCTTCCTTAAATAGCATTATACAAACAAATATTTTAACATTACACTTGTATAAAATTAATAAAAATGATGTTTAGCATTGAAAACAAAAATGTGTCTGCTGTGTTGTCTTATCTTAATAAAATGAGTGTTTACTGTCAATCAAGTATCATAGATAAAAAAAAAAACCCAATATTGCTCTCTTTTAGAGACAAAAGGTCCCCAATCAGTAGATAAGGACACATTAGGATTTTTTTTGGTAAGTTCCCCTTTTTCACATTTACATATTAGCCTTCACAAAAGAGTAAGTTCACCACTCAAGGGGAAAATGTGTACTCGTAAGAAAATTGTTTATGGGTCTAAAAACAAATGTCAGGAATCCAAAGGATTGGGTGATTACAAATTATAAAAATATGAAGTTCTATTTTAACCCAAGCATTTTTTTCCTACTTGGGAAAAGAAAACCCTTCACTCACAGTATAAAATTATTACTTGACCTTGGATGGAAAGGACTTTAGCCATTATTACTAATAGCTAAGCAAGGCAAAAATCTGTTCTTTTATTTTAGGTTGAAGAGAACTCATTCTGATCTGTTAATCAATTCATTCTCCCTACAGCCAGAAGGTTCTTTTAAAAATACAAATCTGATCACAAGGAATTCCTAATTACAACAACGCAACAGTCCCCATTACCCACAGGAGAAACAACCCCAAACCTTTAGCCTTTCAACATGGCCTACAAGGCACTTTTTGGTTGGTATTTCCTGCCTCTACACAAGCCGCACCCGGCCAGGCTCAGGGCGCCCAACGCGGTAAGCCACCGCATGAATACTGAATGAGCGGACAAACAACACAATTTTTTTCTCAGATAAGCAGCATCCAGAGAAAAGAGATGGATGAGATATGTACACCCTCCATAAAATAAGAACACCTTTGCCCCCTCATTCTCCATCTCTTTATCATGTTTTATCTTCCATAGCATAAGTAATACTGGACATACATTAATGTATGTACACACACTTCATAATGTGAAAGATGTCTGGTGTGTCCCCTGCTGTAACTCCCAATGACTGGAAAGGAATTTGACAGAGAGGAGATTCATGATAAATGTCTGTTGAATTAACGAAGGAAGGAATAGCTCTGCTCCTTAAGCACTCGGTCAGGTCATCAGTTAAAGGGTCAGAAATCACTTTCCAAGGCCACGTTGCCTCCGGTCATTGCCTTTCTCCCCACTACCATTATACTCTCCAAGTTGCCTTTTCCAGGACTGAAGTACTAATTCAGTGCAAAGATCCTGTTGCTCTTCCCTCCCTTAAAAAAGGCTCCATCGGCACTCCTTGTCTTCATCATAAAGTTTAGAACACTCAGCAGAGCCTCACACGCAGTCCTTGCTACAAGTGCCGGTGAAGTCCCACTCGCATCTCCCTTGGCAGGTGACAGCCAGGCTGACCAGCTCACAGACCCCCTCACTCACAGGTGTGCCTTTGCATAACCCAGTTCCTCTGGCTCACCCCCTTTTCCTGGATTAATTCTTACTTTCTTTCAGGTTTGTGCCTTGGCAGGAACTTCCTCTGGGAAGGCTTCTCCAGACCTCAGATGCTGGGAGAGACGCCCTGCCTTGGGTCTCTCTAGTGCTGTCTGTCTTCCATGTCACGGCACTTACATGCCGTCATTTGATTGCTTGTGTGTCTGTATGTCCCCTAGACAGCAAGACCTCTGATGGCCCAGGTGATGGTTGTTCCCTGCGGTGGCTGTGCATAGATACAGGACTTGCTGAATGAGGACATGGAGGCGAATATCTCATAGCCCTAAGTCAGCTGCTTATAGGCAGTTACTTTTAAGATTGGATGTTTTTTCCCTCAGCCCTAAAACAATACCGGCAATGCAATAAGGTCTCACGGATTAGCAGTGAGGCAGAAGGAGGGAAAGGGAGGATGAATGAATCATGGTTGACCACCCAACGTACCTGTATTGGCCAGCGTGTGAAAGAGTTCAGCACATTGTAAGACAAACTGATGCTCATGAGAGAGCAACCGAGCTCATTATAGCAGTTGGCTTAAAAAGGTCAACTCTTATCCTAAAATCACACGTCGAACTCTGCAGGACATTCCAACGAAATTCAATATCTCTTCTCTTACACCTGCAAAACTTCCAAAACTACCATGAGAAGAAAACAAATGTAGGGAAAATCCACAAAAACATAGTAAAAGAACTTGTGGTGTTAATTTACTGATTAATCTTTGATTTTCTAGATAGTACCAACTTTGGAACAAGGCTCTTAGATTCCACCATAATTCCCATTATATTGACGTGCAGTATTGCTTTTAAGATTGCAATGTTATATTGCTACCAGCATCAGAACAGGGGAGAATGGAATATTAGCATATCGAAATCTGTTCTTCAGGAGCACAAAACACAGCAAAATTCTGCCTCCTCTTTTAAGATTATCGAGACAACCTGACATGGCATTGAGGGAACTGCATACATTTTCTCTGCCACAGCAGCCGTGGGAAGACAAGTCTCCTCTTCTAATCTGACAATAACAATGTATTATCATAAATCAGGAACTGCCTTAGGAAGCAACTGAAACTGTTGAGTAATTACTGGGAGAAAGAATGGTTCAGTATCAACTGAGGCAAAACTCAAATACCCATTATGAGATAAATGTACATAAGTTTCCTCATAGACATATAATTCTTTAATGCATTTTTAGTTTTAACTTCAATTTCCTCATGAAAATGTGTATAATAACGCTGCATCACTGTCTTTTTGTGGAAATTTAATTAGATAGGAAACATAAAACACTTAGTGCAGTATTGGTTTGGTACATAGCAGCTCAGCAATAACTGGTTGATATGCCATTTAGGAATCTTTTATGGTTTCACAATCAAGCATGCTAATTTTTTAAAACTTAACCCTTGATTTTTTCCCCCATCATTGCCATATGGAGAGGAAGCAGGAGGAAATAATGAGAATATGTGACATGCCAATGGAAAATTCTGGGGAGCCCAGAATAACTGTCCTGCATTCCAGATTTTTCCCTGACCAAATGAACTTGAAATAGCAAATGTCTTCCTTTAAGCAGGTAACTCTAGAATGGGGAACATTTTAAAGGACTAATTTTTTGGTGACTAAAGCAAAAAACTGTGTGAAGAGCTTGCTGTTTTTGAAATGCGTCGATTTCTGTGTTATCAAAAGAACTAGCTTTATTTGGCCGAGGTAGTATCTTCTAGACTTTGTCACGGAGGTTAAATTAAATATTGTGTAAAACTTCTGTTTCTCCAAAGATGATGTCCTAATACACCTCAGGGGAGTCATGGTCTAAGTAGTCCCTCGCCCTTGACTCTAAGCCGACTGTGGCTGGGTCAGAAGAAGCCGTGCAGCTTCAGACTGAGCTTCCTGGCACATCCACCCTTGGAGTGCTCCCTCTCGGAAAACTAGATCCATGCAATGAAACCCAAGCCACATCAAGTGGCCAATGAAGGTGCCCAGATAGAAATCCCTGGCTGAGTTTTAAGCCAATCGGCAGCAGCAACTGCCAGCCCTGTAAATGAGTAATCTTGGAAGCTTAGCTCAGTTGAATCTCATTTCGAATACAGCGTAAGCCAGTATTTGATGGGAATTGCATGAGACATGTGCGAGAATTACCCAGCTGAGCCCAAACAAGTCACAGGACCAAGTAAAATAATAATAAATTATTCCTTAAACATCCTAAGTTTGGGGATGGCTTTCTTATACAGCAAAACATAATAGGAAGGGTTGTAAATCAAAACTCTTGGCATAGAGTGTAAGGTAAAAATAAAATAAGACTGACTGAATCAGGGATTTATTAGAAAGTTGGATTTCAAGTCAACTGCCATTTAGCTGATGTCAAAAGCTTGGTAGAGATAAGTGTTACAGAATTACAACAACTCTAAAATAAACACATTTTAACTTCTCTAAAATTAAGACATATCATATAATCAAAGAGATTGCATGATTGACATTATTTTCTTTTTTAAAGTACTGAAAGCATCTAAAAATTGATGGCACCTTAGATCTTGAAGTACAACATAGTCACTGGGTAGTCTAAGAGACTCCCATTTGGGTCAACTTCCTCAGAATTTCTTGGAAGGTCAGTTTAAGTAGGTTTCTGGACTTCACTAAATTAGCACAAATTTTGGGGACAGGATGCAGGCATTTGTGTCTAAACAAGATTTCCAAGTTATCCTTATACATAATAACAACGGAAAAACATTGATTCAGGCAGCAAAATGTCTGGACTGGAATGGAAAATTGAGTGAGCTCCCCAGTGATACACGTTCAGTAAGTTGTAATTGACATTAGACTTTTGATATTGCTAGAGTCTTAAATTGAGTGATTAAGTAGACATTAACTATGCTCCTACGTTTTGTTTAAAAAACCCCATAAGGTATAATTTCTATTACGGTGCTCAATGGCAAATAAATTTTGAGATTACTAATGAATCTCCTCCTTCTCACTACATAGCCTTTTATCTGTTATTGTTATGTTAGTCATCCAGCTGCCAAGTGTTATCTATTTTAAGCTCTCTCAAATATGTATGTTGCATTAAATTTCAACATTTCCTTCAATTAAAAAAGATTTATATACTATAATTATGAATGTCATATTTTAACTAATTATATTCCATGGAGAGGTTGTGAAAATATTTCTTAAATTTGACATATACAATATTCTAAAAATTGATATAAATCTGCAAAAACATTCTTTCTAAATATTCAAATCTGTCTTCAGTGTTTGAATGGTGCAGGGAAGTGTACTTGTTTTGCCAACATGAAACAGATCACCTCCAGATATATACGAAGTTCCTGTTGCTTAGCTCTTTAACGCTCTTTCCCCACAAATGCAGAAATTCTTGAGTCAGTTGTGAAATTAAATTTGACATTTCACACCCTGGTACCCCTGTTGCTGGTATCCATGGCTTCTTTTTATTCTCTAAAGTGCAGCTGCGGGGCAAACACCCCTTGAAGGCGCCATGGCCTTCAGCCACCTTGGGTGTCAAGTATGCCATTTGGTGAATAATTAAAGGCACCGCAATAGCTTTAGAGAATTTTGGTCATCTCGTACCACCACATGAAAAAAGTGTTTTCCAGAATTTTATTTTTGGAATGGTTTGCTTAACTGCTACTTTGAGAGCATGAGGACAAAATGTGTATGTCAATAAAATGGTAGCAAGTGAATTCTGCTTCATAGGGTGTCAGGGAAGGAAAAAAAAGCAGATTGAAGAGCAATAATTTTTACCTTAGAGCATTGTACACAGAACAGCATTTTGTACAACAATTCAAATTTAATACTTATTCAACAAATGTTTCTGCAGTAAATTCTGTATATAGAATAAAATTCTATGTAGGTAGGGATATGATACAATGCACAGAATCAGCAAATTACAAAAAAAACAACAACAACTTTATACACTTTGGTTAATTGAGTAGCTATTTTGAGACAGGATAGTAAGAAGCTAGGAAAATTCCTGGGCAAACGGAATAGGGAAACTACGGCAAGAAACTTAAACAAGACCAAACAATTTGAGCAACTTACAGCCTTAGACATTTACTAGTAGTCTGTGCGACCAAATGTGTAAGTTTAACCTTATGAAATGTGTAAGTTTAACATTATGTTCTGGCTGAGATTTTGGTGCAGTAAACCACTGACCAGGAAAGAACAAAGGGACTTTTAACCTCGCCCTGGCTCTACATGCCTGGTCACCAGAAATGCGGAGACTGATCGATTACACCCCAGAAACCCCGGGACATTCCCTGACCACCACTTGCGTGGCTCTGAGAGCCTTCTCAGGATGCTGACCACCATTTTCCAGAAGTCAGTGATGCAGGTATTCATCAAGACCAAAAGCTCTGCAGGGACTCCCGCTCCGAAGGCTGCACATCACCAGGACCCCCTCTGCTCCTTTACACACCCCCCCTCATGCGTTCCCCATAGAAACTTGCCCCTGACACACTTGGGGGAAGGTAGACATGAGGGTTTTTACACGCCACCTTCTCAGATTTCTGGCATCTGATATTATTAAATGTCCATTTATAATCCCATCCCTGCCTCTGCTTTCCGGCTGGGTGCTGACAAGCAGCATGAGCCCTGGCCTCAGGTGACGTCCAGTTTCAGTGTCTAGTAGACAAAAATGCAGTCCGCCTATACGCTTGCCCACCAAGCATCTGCCACCCTAACAGTAGGGGAGGCCAAATGAAACCAAAAGAGGGGTCAGGCAAAGCACAGAACCAACAGGAAGACTTTCTGCAAGTGCTTGACTGACTCACAAGATAATGTATATTTTCAATTCAAAAGACATGATTCAGTAAGATGTGTCCAAACAAGTCTAAATTATTGAAGAGAACTGAGAAGTCTGCCTATGAAAAGATGCACATGAACCTTGAAAATGCTTCTGTTGCATTATTTAGAATAGTTATAAATGTCAGGTTACTGCTGGTGGTACTGTTCTTAAGAGTGGCATTTGCAAAATAATATTTGCCAAAGTTCATGTGACTATTTCTGTAAAAACTGTAGGCAAACTTCCTTTTACCCACAAAGACACTATAACCACTACTAATTAACTCTTTTTTGTCATTCCTACATAAAAAGCTTGAATTAGTATATGCCTAGGATGTCTTAAATACGTATTTCAGGTTGTATGAGCAATATGATTGCTGCACAAGAAAATTACTTTAATTAAAACTGTTTGACAAACTACCAAAAGTCACTGGAAGTGTTCATAGAGTATTCCATTAAACATTCAAAATGGTCATTTGTTCAAGGTGTTTTAATTTTGTTTTCATATTAAAAAATGCTTGAGGTGCATATAATACATTATACTTTCCTTATTCTACTATTCATAGGCAAACTAATTTTAGTGACTCATAGATAATACCTGCTATTATTATTTTGCAGTTTATATTAGAATTAAAGAATTTCAAAAAAATATATTCAAGGGAAGCATATACTTAAGATAATTTAGTTTTGAAAAATAATAATGAGAAATAAAAATACTGCATGATAAAGTTAATTTATATTACAGGAAGGAATGGCGATTGTGAAACAATATTTAACAAATGAATGGGTGGGTTCAAAGAGGCATAAATTAGTGGTGCCATATTCAAATGTTCTTTACCAGTGGACATGCTAAAACAGAGTATTTTCACCATCATAAAAACAGAGTCCATTTAGAAGAGAGAGACGTTATATTGGATGTTAATGTTGTGACTTTAGTTTTCATAATATTCAAACATTTTTACTTTGAGATAATTGTAAATTCCCATACAGTTCTAAGGAATAACACAGAGAGACTCCACTTACCTTTATTCTTTTACCCCTAATGCTAACACCTTGCACAACTATAGTACAATACCGTAACCAGCACGTCGACATCGAAACAGTCAAGACACAGAGCATTTCCATCCCCACGAGGGCCTCCCTTGCTGCCCTTTCATAGCCACGCCCATTTCCATCTCACCAAGCACCTCCCGCCCCTGCTCGCCATCCCCCAGCCTCCTTCACTCCCGGCAACTGCTAATGCATTCTCCATTGTAATTCTCAAGAGTTGTATAAATATAATCGTTATATAACCTTTTGGGATTAGCTTATTTCGCTCAGCAAAATTCTTTGGAGATTCAAGGTGTATTCTACTAATAGTGCATTCCGGTTTGTTGATGAAGAATATCCCAGGAATGAACGTATCACTGTCCGATTAGCTACTCACCCATTGGAGGACATTGAGTTGTTTCCAATTTTTGGCTGTTATAAATAAAGGTACTATGAGCAATTGTGCAGAGGTGTTTGGGGGGGGTTTTTGTGGGGTTTTTTTTTTTAGACCATAAGTTTTCAAGCATCTGGGATAAATTCCCAGGAGTGAAATTGCTGTGTTGTATGGTAGAGTTGTATGGTTACATTTTTAGAAAACAGCTTAGCTGGTTTCCAGAATGGCTACTCCTCTTACATTCTCACCAGCAATGTTGAGTGATGATTCAGTTTCTCCACTTCCTTACCAGTATCTGATATCGTCATCATTTTTTCCTTTTGGCATTCTGATATGTATATAGTGATATTTCACCATGGTTCATTTTCCTAATAGTTAATGATGTTGGAAATCTTTTCTTGTGTTAATTTGTAATTTGTATGTCCTCTTCAGTGACATGTTTGTTTTGCCCATTTTCTAATTAGGTTGTTTGATTTTTAACTGTTGAGTTTTGCGAGTTCTTTATATGTTCTAGATACAAGTCCTTTGTTGAATATGTGGTCTGCAAATATTCTCTCACAGTCTGTAACTTGTCTTTTATTGTCTTTCATGCTCTTTGCAGGGTCTTTGCAGATAAAACGTCATGGAAATGTTCCTGTTATCTCTCTGTAATTGATTGCTAGCTTGGTTTCATTGTAGTTGGAAGAAGACCTTCTGTATGATTTCAGTACTAATAAATATGGTGAGGCTTATTTTTTGCCACAGGCTATAGTCTATTTTTGATATATGTTCCATGGAAACTTGAAAAAATGTGTATTCTGCTGTTATTGGATGGAGTTGTCTATAAATGTTGATTAGGTACTGTCGTTTGATGGTTTTGTTTAATTTTTCTATATACTTGCTGTTTGTCTTTCTAGTTGTTCTATCAATTTTTGAGAATTCCCAGAAAAATGTCAGGATGAAACAGAAACTGTCTAGGGTTAGCACTCATCCAAAAGTCAGTGTGCTGTTAGGCATAATTATTCTAAGTCATTTATATGTTCAGGCCACTCATGTATTTCATAGCCTACTTTTGACCCACCCTGAATATTAAGAAAGTTATTATAAGATAGCAGCTTATCAGGAGGGCTGATTAGGCAAGTTCAAAATCTGCGGGCCTTGCTATCTGGAAAGGTAGGCTGGAACTCTCAGGCACGAGGTGAAGCCACTGACTTTTTCCAAAGTGCATTCATTACTTTATGATTAAAAACTAGGTTACAATAAATAAATAAAATAAAATCTGCTTTGGCACAGCAATTTTGTTTCTAGTAATTTATCCTAAAGAAATGATTAAGAATGTGCATAAAGATTTATGTTTATAATGCTCATTGTGGCATTGTTTATTGTAACAAAATGGAAAATAGCCAATCCTGCACTATAAGAATGTGGCTTAATAAATTACAGTACAGCCATTTTATGAATATCATGTATTCATTAAGATGGTGCTGTGGAAGTTTACTCTGAACATGATATATCACCCTTTATTAACAAATTTGATAAAAAGGGAGTGGTTCCAAAACAGTATGTATAGTAGGCTCATATTTTGATTAAATATATACATATTATTAACAGATGTCTATGTCAAAATGTTAACTGATTGCCCCTGTCTAGTTTGTTTGTGATTGGTTTTTATGTTCTTTGTGCATTTATGTAAATTTAAAATTTCTGCAAAAATGTACATTACTTTTAGAGATAAAAAATGTGTTACAAAAAACAATTAACATCCTATTTATGAATTTGAAAAATTTTCCTGCATGAGAAAATAAAAATCTCACAAGTATTAATATAAAGTATACAAATATGATGCCCCTGGACTAGATTTTTACTAGTAACACCAAAAAAGGGTATTTTACTACCCTGAAACAGAGGAAAAAGAAACCAAATAAACCATCTGTCAAGAGAAAGTTGGATAAAATCATGTTCACTGGGGAAAGGCTGTGGTATCAAGTCTGAATGAAGAAAAATACCTAAATTTAAAATGCTTAGTGATTCAGTAACAATTTTACTTTTATTATTATGTCACTTTACTTGGTTCCAACAATAAATGATTATAATTACTTCCATTTGCCAAGTGCCAACTGTAATCCTTACATTTCTGTAAGGTTGACCTTAATATCCACTTTGGGGGATATTTTGCAGATACTAATAGGAATGTCATAGAATCCTTTTTTTTTAATCTTCACCCAAGGACATGCTTATTGATTTTAGAGAGAGGAGGGAGGAAGGGGAAAGAGAGGGAGAGAAACATTGATGGGAGAGAGAAGCATCGATCAGTTGCCTCCCATATGCTCCTTGACTGGGGACTGAACCTACAACCTAGGCATGTGCCCTGACCCTAATTGAACCTGTGATCTGTTGGTTTACAGGACACTCCAACCAACTGAGACATAACAGCCAGGGCAGAATGTCAGAGACTCCTTAAAAACTGCTGAAATATATTCAGCTATTAAACAGTAAAACTATAATATGATCAGGTGTCTTTAACCAACCTCAATATACTTTTTTTTTAATCTACTATAAAGGTATTTTATAACTTTCATTAAATATACCAGAAGTCTAGCGATGATCTGGATATTGGGATACTCAAAGGAAATAAATGTAGGTAATGAGTATGTACCGAGGGCTATTGGGGTTGTAAAACCAGGACAATCGTAAGAGAAAATGGAGCTTGAGGAAAAAGTTGTGGAGTGAGAGGAGTTTAGGCAAAACATCTAGTATCTAAAGAGCGACTCAAGAATAGTTTGGAGTCTCCATAGGCTGATCTGGCTTATCCCCTTTCTTCTAGGATGAACATCATGAGCCTGACAGTCAAGAACTTTGCAGGGCAAATCAGTGTTTTACCCATTTCAGCCCTTTCTCTCTCACAGGAGAGCAACAGTGAGGAGAACAGAAAAGGGACGTCACAGGGATCCCTTGCTTCCAGACTGCAGGGTGCGGTGCTGAGCCAGAGGGCCGCCTCGACGGCTGCGCAACAAGAGCAGCAGCAGAGCCGGTGAGGCTCCAGAGCTGGAATTAGCGGGGCCACAGAGCGGGCTGGAGAGGAAGCTGGGCCGGCGAGGAGGCGCACCGGTTCCCGGAGGGGCTGTCGGTGACAGGAGCCCCGGGAGGTCAGAGCAGTTCGACCTGTCCCCATAAGCAGAGCAAAGCAGGGAAGGGGAGCAGCCAGTGGGTGGGGGGAGCCCCTTCGCTGACTAAGCCTTAAATTCCCTCTCCTCAAAAAGGGAATTAAAATTGTCATCAGAATTGTGACAGATCTGCCCTGAGTCCACAATACCAGCTATGGGAAAGTGTGAGAACATAAATATCCTTTTTTCAATAAATTATAGAGTTTTATAACTTTGTAATGGATAACTAAATTAAATATATAAACAGCTTATTATAATCAAATGATCTCTACCCCATCGGTATTTTAAAAAATGGTCTGCACAGCTATGTTAAGTAATGTTGAAATTTCATAATTTTGTATGCTTTTAGAGCCTTCTCTGGATATTTTCTCCCTGGTAACTGTGACTATATAAAGTCCTTGCTGGAAAAAGAGTCGGACATCTCTCCTCTTTTACCAGGGCAATTATTCAGTTCCTAAACTTAACCAAGAGTCTCCTTTTACTTCTCTTTCATGTGGCTCCTCTGTTCTTTCCCATCACCATCCTTTCCTTTCCTAAGTCAGACTCCTCAGGCAAAAATAAAAAAGAATCATACATGTTCTAGAGTTAAAAGGGGAAAAAACGACAATGCATTAATAACAATGACTCTACGCTATACGTGGTGAAAGAGAGTAGAATGCAATCATGTTATACGTCTTAATACTATGCAGTGGTAACCATCAGCAAGCAGCCCTGTGCAGGGGCCTTCAGGGGCAATAGAGACAGAGATCTGTTATTTTGGATCCATGGGTGCAGAGATGGAATTTAAAATCCTAGGAAAGGATGAGATCACCAAAGGAACAACTAGAGAGAGAAAAGTCCATGGATAGAGCCCTCAAGACCTTGCAAAGAAGATTGAAAATGAACAGCCAACAAGATAGGAGAAGACTGAAAAGAGAGGAGATAGTAAGTAGGTCAAAAGCTGAAGACAGATAAAATAAGGTGAAGGATGAGAATTGGCCTTTGGATTAGAGATACAGTGGTTATTGGGGACTTTGTTCTTTCAGTAAAGTTGCATCAACAAAAAAAATAGAATGAGGAGTCCAAGAGAGAATGGAAAGAAGAGGTTAGGAAAACTTCGAGGAGCTTTGTTGTTAATTTGGGGACATAAATAGAGCATTTATCCTATTTATCTGGAGATAAAAGCATGATCAAACAAGGGTAGGAGTCAGACTTGGGAGCAAAGCATGCTTGTACGCTAATGGGAACGATCCAGCAGCCGGGGCCGCCTGGCCCCACAATTTCCAGGTTTGGGCTTCCTCTCTAAGGACAGGGTGAGAAGGAGGCAGTCACCGGAATTTTTGAAGATGAGGAGATACAGCCAGAGTTTAGAGCTCTGCCATATTCATCTGCTAGGCTTCACGACAAAACCTGTTTTGCAGCATTTATTAATTGGTCCATTCGGATCTGTAAACGATTTTCCTGCTACGTTAAGGGGTGCACGACATTTGTGTTAGGCACTTCTGTCCCATTTCAAAACCCATCGGCCCTTCTTCTCATTCCACCGGGGTCATCATCACCAGGCCTGCACAGGCCTCGGCCTGCGGCCCGGGGGCCGCCAGCCTGACACAGACCCGCCCCACCTCCATCCCTCTGCCCTCCCGGGCTCCTCTGAGCCACGGTGCGGGACGCCCACAGCACCCCGCGGGGCCCTCACACCAGTGCCCCACGCAGGCACGCACAGCAGCACCCCTGAAAAGTGCGTGGTGAAGACCGGTAAGTAGACATTTCTTCTTCCTCCTCCCCCTCCCCCTCTCCCTTCTCCTTCTTTTTCTTTTCTTTTTCTTTCTTTTTTTTTTTTTTTTTTGCCTGAGCAGCCATTTCTGAGACACATTTTGTGAGGTTTCTCACAAGGAGCCAAGGGAGCCCGTGAGAGCAGACTGCTTGGCAACCCACCTCTGTCTGGCTTTTCTCCCTCCCTGGGTTAGCCCTATCTCCATTCCCGGGGACGATGCTCGTGAGTGAAAACAAACCTTGCTTCCATTTCTGCATTGGGGGAAACCCAAGCTCAGAAAACATTCAACCAAACTTTTTACCTAAAGGTATAAATAAATTCCTATCACACTAATCCAAATCCTATCTGTTTCGTGTTAATGAAAACTGAAACAGTGCATGGAAATTATAAATTTGTAGAGCAAGAACTATGAATGTGAAGTTCATCTTCGACAAATGAATGTTCTCATACAAGGTTTTCCTTCTGTGTTTGAAATGAAAGCCAAATAATACGCTGATACAATAGTAGTTCAGCAACGAAATGGATTCATTGGTAAAATTAAGCTTCTACTGGGTGCCAGAAAAATATTATAATAAAGTAAAAAGTGAAAGTACTCAGTGAACCAGAAAAATAAAATATTTTAAGCTTTTTAGATCCCTTTGTATATCAAGTCTGCAAAAAATCAGTGAAGGATCTAACATTTCGTAGTGCCTTAGGATTTTGCACCATTTTTCTGTGCTTAGCAGAAGCATTTCTCCTATGAATTCAGTTTCATGCCATCCTAATAATGCTGTGAAGTGCCATCTCTCAGGTCATCATTAGCTTCCAGAACCTCCTCTGGCAGAACACCCTCCTCTCAGCACTTCCTCTGGGAGCTTTGGCCCCATGCAAGTGTACTTGCTCACTGAGCAGACTTAGAAGAAATAAACCTATCTCTGTTGTATTAATAAGTCAGAGACTGTGACCCTCTCATTTAACACATCCTGCTTAGTAATTATTAAATAACTACGGAGGGAAGTGCGATGCCCTTTTAGTAACCTCCCTCACCCGCGCGGTTGGCCTTGTGGTCATTGCTGACATAATTTGAAATATAATCACTGTTTCCCCAAGAATTATTATTCCATCTGCTTGTTCTACTTGTTCATTACATATAAATCTGACTATTGCTTGAAATATGTAATTATGTGAAACATAAGAGAAAGTAAGTCTCAAATTTGTCATTTCTAATTATCCACAAATGTCAACGTTCCCCAAAATATTCTTCCTGTTTAAGTATAGATTTTGAAGATTCTCTGGTGAATTATAAACTATCATGAGAAAGAGCTCAGATAACATCACCTCCTTGAAAGCTTACTTGCCCACATCTGCCCCACTAGCAGGAAGACTTTAATACTTGGGCCCTCCTCTTTAACGTATTAAATCATACCACACTGCATGACGGCATGTTGATTAACGCATTCTCTGTCCCACTAAGTGCCATCACAGCAGGCACCGTGCCATATACTCCCTTTCATAGTCCATGCGTAGCCCAGCGGCTACCGGATAGAAAATGTTAATAAACGGATGTATGGTTGAAATCTAGTATCGATCAATATGGGAATAAACGCATGAATGAAAGAATAAACAAATAATTGAAACAAGTAGGTTGAACCAGAGTTAGAATTCCGGAAGCACAGTGGAAAAGTCCAGATCAATATAGGAAGTTCCTTTTTTTTCCTTTTCTTCCAGTTTCCATTTCAGTGTTTAAATTGTTTCTGATTTAGTGGAAATGAAGAGAGATTTTTCACTGAGCTAATTTTTCTATTTTAATGTTCCTTCTGACTTTAATTAAATGTCCTCCATCAGTTTGTCTTCTGCCTTTTCTCTCTCTCTGAAGAAAGCAGACGATGCTCAACTCGCAGGCTCCAGGGAGATTTTACAGCTCTATTTTTAATGCCTGCAGTGGAGTTGCAGACATACGTGAAGGGTTTTTTTGTTTTTTTTTAAGTCTTATTATCATTAATTCCAACAAAGTGTTACAGAGAAAGGATTGCTCTGATCAGCATTATACTAATTAATTTTACATAATCAGGGATCTGCCATCAACGGGCTCCTGCAGGTTGTCATCCTCTGCTGGGTGCCCAGTCCCTGCTCTGTGCTTTTCCACCTTCCGCAGTGG